>NC_072896.1:44972500-45597500 GCF_027943255.1 Anastrepha obliqua | reverse complement strand
ACTACTATTGCAACAGTAACAAACTGGCTGGATAGTGTTGGTTGATCCATTGCAGCGAAGAAAACCGAGGCGGTGGTCATAAGTAGTCGTAAGCAACCTGAGACAGCCTCCTTCAGCATGCCATACACAGGTACATTTAAATCGTCTCGTCAGCGGAAATATCTGGGTGTCATAATTGACGATCGGCTCAGTGTTGAGCCACATGCACTCTCTCGAATGCTACCGAACTTAGGGGGGCCGAGAAGCAGCAAACGCAGGCTACTAACCACATTGACTCTGCTATATGCAGGACCAGTATGGGTAAAATCCTTAGAAATAAAGGCCTGTAGAAGACCATACGAAGCATTGTACAGACTTTGCTCACTGAGGGTGGTAAGCGCATGCAAAACCATTTCGGTCGAAGCTGCAATGGTAATCGCAGGCACGACGCCCATCGATATATTGACAGAAGAGCGAGCAGGAGTATATGCGCAAAAACAGCAGGGTCGAACTAACATAGCAACGATCATGAAGACAGAGAAGGCTAGATGGTTACTCAAGTGGCAAGAGTGTTGGGAAAACTCCACACAGGAAAAGTGGAGCTAAACGCTAATCCCAAACAGCGAAAAATTACTAAATCGAAACTATGATAAGCTTACCTTCCACTTAACATAATCCTTGACAGGTCATGATTGCTACCAGTGGTGGTCAGGCCCAACTGGGGTGGTTTCCTTCGGGAATAAACAAAACTAGGGGAGGATTAAAGTACATGCAACTTTTGACGGACTGCATGTGAAGAGTAACTGATGTAGAGCCTAGTGCACAACCGCCGTCCGGACGATTTACTTAACTGTTATACCGGGAGGGGATCGGTACATTGTCCGGCCCATTTCGTTACTTCCCCTCGTAAAAAAAAAAAGTATTTGCCAACTCCAAACGGCAGATAGTTTTGTATGAGGAGCTTTCTTATGCCAGAAATTCGCTCGGAGGTATGCCATTGCCTGCCGAGGGGTGATCGCTATTAGAAAAAAATTGTTCTATCACTTGGTGTTTCATGCCCGAAGTTTCGAATCAGTGTTCTTCCTAATGGAAATCACACACCGGTACATCAAATGAGTAGTACCTATAAGGATTTTTCCTTCAACCTATGTTTTTGTGCGCATAAACTTCTTGGCCCACGGAAAATTTTGAATCTTGATTGCGTACATTTTGCGTTTAAAGAAACAAGGTGGCTAAAATACAATTCTGCTGGAGTTTTTCTACTGACAGGATTCTGTGTGGATCTATATGTATAAGTTAAGCAGAAATAACTGCTGGTCACCTACATAAACAAAAATGCTCTCTGCTGTCCAACTAGCGAACATCATACACATACGACTCACTCTAAAACATCTCATGCAGTAACAATGCAAGTGTGAGTCGGCTGCTGCGAGAGCCAGTGCAGTTAACAGCGAACATCATACGCATCGCTCGCAGTTGCTATGCAAGTGGGAAGCGACTGCTATAAGAGCGAACAGAGCAGTTAACAGTAAAGAGCAATTAAGTGTGAAGTTCACCTTCATCCGATTAGAATTAGTTAATGGCAGTTGTTTTCAAATGGACCAGCTTGGAGATGACTACGATTGCTAGCTTTGCTAAGTTTACAAGATTATTGTTAATTCTTTTGTTAAGAAATAAATATTTTATAATTTATACACGCATGATTGTGCTGTAATTAGTTATACTTCTTCAACCGTCGTAGAGGACCAACATTTTCAACCATTTCATCTACGACCCCATTTAATCTAAGTGCTATAAATTATATTAGCGCAGTCCAAAAAAACATTTCTTTATAGTTCAAGACTCATGAAAATTTGTCTTCCTTTTGCTAAAACATGGCAAATATAACTCGAATTTTTAAAGAAAAAAATTTAAATGTTGCTCAAGTCCATTTTATACAGAAATTATTCACTATTTTTCGATATTTATTGTATTTTACTATCAATAATGCCTTGCTAGGATAAAAACATTACCTACAACAATAAAGCTTTAAAAAGTTGCATTTTAAGGGTAAGTTGAAATTATATGTTAAAACTACAAAATCCTGGTTGGTGTGATATTTAAAAAACGCACCTTTATTTCGGTAAAGTAAAAGAAAACGTTCTGTTACGGCTTCGGCTTTTATACCAAAGCTTGAGTGCAAAATACGGTAGTTTATGGAAAATATAAAGTAGTTAATATATCAATGTCAAATGACAAGCACTATGATAAGGCTGCCAACCATACCGCATACAAATATAAGGATGCGTTCACACCATACAGTAACTTAAGTATAGTATGTGCTTATGTACAACTAAACGAATATCATCTATAACAATAAGCTAGTGGATATTTCAGCCAAGGTAAAGTGGATATTAGGCATATTTTTTTTGTCTCGTCATATTTCGTTTGGTAAGTGTATAAGTGTATGTACGAGTAGGTGCATACAATATATTAAGATTTTTAAGCCTATAAGGACACATGCTCTCAAAAACGTTCATACGCCTATACAAGCACATTAGGGTGGGTTATTTTGTATGGAGCGTTTCTCCATTATATAGAATCCGAATCTTGGCATCGCTCCCAGTAGATACAGATTCTACACTAAATTCTTAGAAAAACAGTCCATTAGAGCAAAGCTCTCACGATGTAGACAATAATAAGGTCGCCGATCGTGGTACCGCTACTTTGCTCTCAGCGAATTCGACCGCATCACTATGTGTGTGGCGTTGCAATTGTGCGATTCGTGTGTTGTTTCTGCAATTTCTTCTTCTTCATCTCATTCTGGTCGCATTTTCACATCTCTCTCATTTAATTGCACCAATGAGACGTCACGCACCCTTTGATAGGCTCAATCTTGTTTCTATCATTCTTGCATAGCTCTAAAGCAGTGCTGGCCAAAACTCACACAATCACATATTGAGATGATGAGAGAATGAAAGAACAACTCGCTCACCTATCTGATCCAAACAATGTTCTCAACGAATATGGGTTGCATATTATAAGGAATAGGGGATATTTTTTATTATGTAAGTAATGTAATTATATTGAAGAAATAGACTTTTAATATAGTTAAATTCGCTTATAATTCTTAGTTAAATTTTTATTTTAGTTAAATTTCTAAATTAACATTTTAATTAGAATTAAAGGAAAAAGTTAATATATATATATATAAATAATATTATAATATATATAAAAACTTGAAATCTTAATAAATAATTAAGAGTACGAAATATAAAAACTTGAAATCATAATAAAGAATTTATCTTTAAGGCATTAAATTGATTTCCTTTATTTATGCCCCGTCAAGCAACGGCAAATATTCAAGTATATTTCTGCCATGAAAAAGTTCCTAAAAAAAATTAAAAACAAGTCTGCCGTTTTGAGGCGACATAAAATTATATTTATGTACTCTTCATACCGAATTGGCCCTTACAACCTTTGTTGAGCGTTTTTCCGAACTCCTCCTCCTATTTGTTGTGCGCGTCTTGATGTTTTCCACAAATGGAGAGATCTACAGTCTTATGCCGAATGGCAGATGATTTTTTATGACACTTTTTTTGATTTATGTACGAGCATATTTATTAATGCAACGTTTGTAGTAAAAAAAATATTAAAACAAAAAAAATTAAGTTAATTTCTAGCCCCTAAATTTTAAAAGAAGCTGTCCTTAATTAATATTAAAATTGAGAGGGAGTTATGGCAATAAAAATAGAGAGTAAAAATCTGCATCTCCTTTTAAAAATAAAAAGGATCTAAAACTTAAATAATTTTAAATACGTAGTTAATTGTAAACAAATAAATAAATAAATACAAAACAATTGTTAAAAATACATTTTTGAAATATTATGAATTTTAATTGTTTTTGGCCTCTTAACAAATTTTATTTTGGTTTACATATAAAAACAATTACTTTTCCTTTTACAATATTAAAAAAAAAATAATTTCTTTGCAGCACCATCATGGGGTAGGTAGGTATGTAGGTAGGTAAAATGGTTGAAGTGCCAGTCTGGTACTCCTCAAGTAGCACTAAAACTAAACGGTGCGTTTTCATACCATTATGAGACCTCCAACAGGCAGATATCTACAGCCAGGCAGAGCTGTTGATATAATGGAGAAGATTGATGGGATTTAGGTTGGCGCACTGCCCCAGGCTATCGAAGAAAGGAACACCTAGTGATCTTAATCGTCTAGCTGCCAAACCCGGACATTTACAGAGAAAGTGCTCAAAAGTCTCCTTCTCTGAAAGGTCTCTATAGCATCTGAAATGGGGGTTAAATGGTAACCCTCGCTTTTCCGCGAGTGTGCCGATCGTTCAGTGACCGGTAAACACAGCTACGAGTTTGAAAATTGAGAGGAGTCCAAAGGACTTTCTGAGCCCTCCATACATTGTGCTTGGGCCAAACGGTTCTCGAAATAGCACATGGAGAAATGCACTTTCTGCACTTTCCTGAGAAGTAATTTGTGCAGTTCCCATTTAACAACTATCAGGTAGATGCCGATGCCCGGGTAGGAGGTCTTTGGGGCCAATTCAGTCCACTTCTTGGCAAGTTCACCCGCAATTTCATTTCCCTCTATGTTCCTATGTCATGATCATGGGGGTAATTAAATAAAAAATAGATATCAAAAATAAATTATTTGTACCAAAAATCTCCTGGTATAAGTTTGCGTTACAAAAAACATACATTACTTTGGTCAATATTAATTTGTATTTGGTATTAATTAAATATAACTACTTATAAAATTTGAGGAGCTCGAAATTGTCCTAAAGAGGGACTTTTTTCTTTGATTCTACTAGGAATTATTTCGAAAAAATAATTATAATTATAATTGGAACGCCCTAATGTACCTACAATAGATATACATACATATACATATGTGTGGGTGTACTAGAGGGCAATGTACATAAGTATGTATACGGCTACCTCTTTCCAGCTAATAAATTTTCTATCGTTACCGTCTCCTCTTCCTAGATTAGGCGCCTACAGGTAACGTAGCATACGGCCTGACTGGCTATGGGTACCGTCAATTTTTAAATTTATTCCAGCAAGTGGTGCTTTAACCGATACAGCTGCGAAACAAAGAGCGGAAAGTGGATGAGACAGACATTCGCAATTTAAGTTCCACTTAACGTACAAGTTGAGTGCAAGAGTTGGAGTGTGTGGCAATAATTTGAATTACCACTGTATGTGGGCACGTGTGTATTAGGGTGTTGGCAGGAGCATATGGTAATTTCCATTGCTCAACCTATGGCATCGGCTAATTGCATTCGTCTACATACATACCGACACTTGTGCGAACTCAATGCATATTTATGTTTGTGTGTGTCGGCTAAAGAGGCAGGTAACTTCTAGTGGCAGCACTCACTTAGTGAAAACAACTTGCCTGCACTCAGCTATGATACTTTGCCTTCTACATCTCGTTGCAAACTGAGCATCATCTCCAGCGACTTTGAAATATTGATATTTTATGCGCGGAGCAAACTAAGGCTGTGCTTTAAATTGGTGCTAATTATTCAGATGAACTTATGCATATTGGACATGAAATATCTGAATTTGTAGAAAAAAGTGACCTACACCGTAGTACGCAAGTTCAAAATGCTCCTCACACTTAATGTATAAAAGTGGCTTAAGAGATTTTTGAAATATGTAACAGTCGCCCGACGGCAGAATATGGAAAAATTCCGAGCGCATTTTCGCAGAGAAGGCTTCGCATAATCAACCATTTATTTATTTATTTATTTTTACAAGAGTTACAATTATAAATAACTGTCACACGTAAGTAGTAAGCGCTGGCTGCCAGGGCCTTCGGCTTATGATAATATAAACTTAAGTATCTATAAACTATACATACATACTAATATACTAATTTGTTTTTTTGGGTGAGGTAAAGTTAAGGTAGGAGGAACTATGGTGGAGAGGAAGGATAGTTTTTGGGGTGAGTGTTAGGAATAGCTTTTATGGATTATATGGATTATATGGATTGTTCAGAGCTTAATGATCTATATACTTAATCTAGTTTGTGAAATTATTTATTATTTTTTATTATTTGGTCAGAAACGCCAGTTTGGCTCTACGGAATGCTGAGCAGCTACAGAGAAAATGTTCCACCGTTTCTTTCACCTTAGCTGAGTTACAGCTAGGGTCGGAAATTTTCTACCCCAATCGCATGCCTTGTATTAACTTGCAAATAAAGCAGGAGACGAATCGCGACAGTCGTGAATAAGTAATTCGTCACCCAACATACGCTTTCATCGAAATCCGACTTTATTATAAACATGAACGAGTACAAGAACGTTCATTTTTAAAGGTATTCATACCAATTTTTTGGCACTCTTCCAACACACGAACGATGGGTGTGTTAAAACTTATATAAAGGGTGATTTTTTAAGAGCTATAGGAAAGTTTTTCAAAAAAACACACGTAAAATTCAGAAAAATTCATGCAATTTTTATTTAAATCGATAGTACAGTCCATATAATTTAGTGTTTGAAGATTATTTCGTGCAAATGTTGACCGCGACTGCGTTTCAAATGGTCCATCCGGTTAGTGCAATTTTGGCATACTCTTTCCAATGTTTCGGCCGGTATCTCACATATAAATGCTTTAATGTTGTCTTCCAATGCGTTAATTGAAGCAGGCTTGTCTGAATAGACATCAGCTTTAACATAGCTCCACAAAAAATAATCTAAAGACGATCTGGGTGGCTAATTGACAGGTCCCGAACGTGAAATAAAATGTTCACTGAACTCGCCTCTCAACAGGTCCATTATTACGAGTGCTGTGTGGCATGTGGCACTGTCTTGCTGAAACCACATGTCATGCAAGTGAAGCTCTTGCATTTTGGGCAAAAACAAAAAAAAAAAGTTGGATATCATTTCACGGTAGCGCTCACCATTCACAGTTGCGATACGACTCGCAGCATCTTTGAAGAAGTACGGTCCAATGATACCTCCAGCCCATAAACGGCAAACGACAAACTGTGACCTTTTCTGGATACATTGGTAGCTCTTGCAATTCTTCTGGCTGATCTTCACTCTAAAATCGACAATTCTACTTATTTACGTACCCATTGATCCAAAAATGAGCTTCGTCGCTGAACACAATTTTTCGATAAAAAAGTGGATCTTCGGTCAACTTTCCAAGAGCTCATTCACCAAAAATTCTGCGTTGCGTCGTTCGACTTCAATTCTTGCACCAGCTGTATTCTGAAAGGCTTCACACCTAAATTCTTTCGCAAAATTTTCCACGTTGTTGAGTAACAGAGGCCCAATTGCTGCGAAGGGCAACGAATTGATAATTGATGGTCATCATTAACACTGGCCGATACAGCTGCGATATTTTCTTCAGTTCGCACTTTACATACGAAAGCGTGTTAGTGGCTTGATGCCCAATAATGTAAATTTGGTTCTAAATTTAGTCACAATAGCTCGAATAGCCGCTTCAGTGGGTCGATCAAACTGACCACAAAATGGAAGAAACGCGCCATAAACTTTCTTAACAGAACACGCATTTTTATACTAAAATTCAATGATTTGCAAGCGTTGTTCGACCTGAAGATGTTTGACAGTGAAACAAAACACGAAACGTGCGTCAGCTGTTCAAACCAACTGTTTAAAAAGATAATAGCTAAAAAATCACCCGTTATTTCTATAATTGTTATAAAAATGACTAAGTGTCGAAAGTTGGCAGATGTAATAAATTGGAAAAAACTAAAAAGCAAACTTTGACTTGAAATTTACGTCCGATTTTATAAGATTATCTAGAGGCCTGGAACGATACATATAATTTTAATTGTTGTGAGTTTTCGATAAAACATTTAAAAACTTAAAAGGTTTTTGTTTTGTATTTATAAAGTGTTGTTTTTTTCTTTTGTTTTTGTTTGTTTTTGAAGTGAAACTTCTTTAGCGGTGGTCTGATATTTGAGCGAGAATGGAGAGTGAATTGGAAAAAATGTAACGTTTAGAGATTTCGTTACGCGAGAGAGAAAAAAAGATACAACGTAGAGAGAAGGAGAAAGATAGCTATACATTTTCTATACCTAAGACATAGGCTTCTTTGTAAGACAGAGTATACAGATATATAACAAGAGAGAAAGAGAAGGAGAGCTATACATCATAATGTTACGTGTCAGAGAAAAATCAGAAAAAAAGTTGCTGGTCATGTTGCAGCGCATAATATCAGTAAAACAGCGGTACCAATCGGACGACGCACATCAACAATCCTGCTTAACAACAACAAAACGATTAACGCTAAACGATCACATTTACCATTAGTTTGTGCTTGTGCGACGAGCATTCACAAGTCTCAGGGAAGCACGTATTCTGAAGTTGTTTACGAATATGATAAAAAACATTCGCAATCATTAGTTTACGTTGCTTTATCACGAGTCACTTGTATTGAAGGCTTGTGGATTATAACAAACGGAAATGATTTTAGATTCTACCATGGTCGACGAGCATCAGTCAGTATGTCTCATTTACAAGATGAATTCCGGAGACTATCGTTAAATAGACTGGAAACTGTGGATAAACAAATAATCGATTTCATGACTCAGAGAAGAGGGCTATCTGTATATACTCTTAATTGTCAGAGCCTACGAGCACATTCCGCAGATTTAACAGACTCTGTCATCCGCAAATCGAGTATAGTACTTTTGTCCGAAACTTGGTTAAACAATAACGAGGATATTAGTATACCAAATTTCAATTGCGTCATCAAATATAAGCGACTAAATGTTAGAGCTGGCGGTGTGGCAATCTACCACAATCAAGATGATGGCGTAAATAAAAACATGGAAATGACTGCAAGGCAGTCTCAGTCATATTCATTAACAGTCACACCAGTTGGCGATGTTTGCATTGCAGAATGTCAAACGCTGAATGGAAAAACTGTTGTCATAGCCGCCATCTATATCTCACCGAACCAAAATCTTGATGACATAATATATTTCATTCACCGCTCACTACTGATTTACAGCCACGCAGGTGCAAATGCAGTTGGAAGAGGCGAAGACAAAATTCCATTGATTCTCGGGGGACATTTCAACGTAAATTTCGGATCCAATGATTCTTTGCCGTTGATTCAATTTCTTCGAGAAACATTCGGTTTGCAGATAAACAATAACCCTAAAGAATCAGCAACAAAATCCGGAAATACATTAGATACAATTTTCACACGTTATCTAGAAAATATTGAATCACGTACATATATAGGTTGTCAAAAAAGTCTTGCGGTATTTTTATTGAATATTCAATTGTTCATAAAATTGGTTATAATAATACGATTTAAGTCAAATATGCGCCGTTTTGTTCGATGACGAGTTCCCAACGAGATGCCAACTTCATAATGCCCCTCTTATAGAAGCTCGCTTCCCTATTGTCAAAAAACTCGGAGAGCCAATTTTCACAGGACTCTCTTGAGGACAACTTCCAACTACCAAGCTCGTTCGCCATGGACAGAAATAGGTGGTAATCACTTGGTGCGAGATCCGGACTATACGGTGGATGCAAAAGAACCTCCCATCCGAGCTCCCGGAGCTTCAGGCGCGTCACCAAAGATGTGTGTGGCCTGGCGTTGTCCTGATGGAAGACAATTCGGTCTCTGTTGATCAAAGATGACCTCTTCTGCATGAGTGCTGCATTCAAGCGGTCCAGTTGTTGGCAGTACAGGTCCGAATTGAGCGTTTGGCCATAGGGGAGCAGCTCATAGTGGATGATTCCCTGCCAATTCCACCAAACACACAGAAGAACCTTCCTGGCCGTCAATCCAGGCTTGGCCACCGTCTGGGCAGCTTCACCGCTTTTCGACCACGACTGTTTGCGCTTCACGCTGTCGTAAGTGACCCACTTTTCATCGCCAGTCACCATCCGCTTCAAAAACGGGTCGATTTTGTTGCGATTCAGAAGCGATTCGCATACATCCATACGGGCAAAAATGTTTTTTTGCGTCAAGTCGTGTGGCACCCATACATCGTGCTTCTTTTTGAATCCAAGCTTCTTTAAATGGTTTATAACGGTTTGATGACTCATGCCCAGCTCTTGGCCGATGCTACGGCTGCTACTATGCCGGTCTCTTTCAATCAATTCAGCCATTTTATCGCAATTTTCGACGACAGGCCTTCCGGACCGTAGCACATCTTCGATCACCTCTGCACCAGAACGAAAACGTTGAAACCATCGTTGTGCGGTGGAAATGGAAACTGTATCGGGTCCATAAACTGCAAAAATTTTATTGGCAGCATGAGATGCATTTTTGCCTTTATCGTAGTAGTACTGTAAAATATGCCGTATTTTCTCTTTATTTTGCTCCATGTTTGCGACGCTATAACTCACGAACGACTAAAAGCAAACAACAATTAATCAAACACGTGTTAGCACGTGAAAAGAGCCAAAAAGCTGTAGCGTGAGCCGATGCGACGAATACAACTAGAACTACGCGCTTGCAAGGACAAGCTTGCGGAAATACCGCAAGACTTTTTTGACAATTGATTGATATAATATTTCATATTTCAGCTATCACAAACCAATTATATTAGTATTACGAATTGAACCACCAACAGATGATAGCATAATGCATATATAGTTAATAAAATCGAATTTTGGTTACACAAATTTTATACTGTTGTATTTCTTTTGAAATTATCCCTGTCTCCTTCTCTTCCTCTCACACTCTTTCTCTCTCTCTCTCTCTCTGTTATTCACACTCATTCACACACAGAAGTTTCACTTCTACCACGTGTACGATGCTGCTCAGGATTTTTTTTGTTTGTTTGTTTGATGCATTCACTTTGACTCCCACTTTAATCTACATATCTACGTACATATTTTCTTAATTACTAAATTCTTACTGGCTTGCAAATACATGTCACTTCATACAGATGTACTCGTATGTATGTATGTCTAAGGCAAGCTACTTGCAGTGAAAGCAACATAGCAAAACTCTTGTTTTATAGAAGGAGAATTTTTCCATAAATATTTATGCGATCATTTAGCAAAATATGCACAAATATTTAAACTTACGACTATTGCAGCTTCACTCAACAAAACTAAAAATGGATTCAATGGCAATACTTCAAGTTTATTGTGCATTTCGAAGATACGCATTTCTCTTCCGAAAATAAAATGTATTAAATTCTATACATTTCCAAGTAAGTGCATACATAGAAAAAGTTAATTTTCCGAGTCTGTGTATATTTTAAGTTTTTGTATTTTTCTACAATAGTTAAGATCTTTTCTATGATACTTAGCTTACGATGTTACAAACAAAAACAATGAATTTCGGAGGAAATAATCAAGAACTTAATTGACTTGGATTATAACTAGAAATTGCAATAAATCTTGCACTAAATTCAGTGGTGAGAATGTTTGCATGCAAGTGTTTCGGGAAACTATTTTCGCACTTGAGGCAAGGATATTCAATTGCGAATGAAACAAACACCATCTTGAAGGCTACTGTCCTTTTATGCTGCTGCAAATATATACGTATATGGTTGTATGTCTGTACAATATGGCGCAAAATTATTCAGCCAATTTTAGTTTTGAATAACTACTTTAGTAAATAAAAACAAAAATGATTTTGAGTGATGTAAATCTTTATTTTGACTTCTACGCGCTCCATTGCTCATCCGCTCTTCCGATAGAGTGATTAATTTTGCGCCACCTTGCATGCATATAAATATCCTGAACTACTATATGTATATTCATATGTACTTATATGTGTCTCTGTAATTCAGAATTAGTATTTAATATCTGAAACTTCACATGTACTTTTTTGGCCAAAACAACAGCGCAATCAAACCTTAGCCATCCACTTAGATACAAAAAGCGCATATCAAAAGCCTTCCAAGCATTGAAAAAAACGTTGACGCAAATGTATTATGTATATCCGAATGTTACGTGGGCTTGAAGGCGCCAAAATAGATAATCATGAATAAATATTCATATGTAAATATTTTTCGATCTGGTGACTGACATCCAGAGCATACTTAAATTGTGGAGGAAACACTTCTCGAACCTGTTAAATAGTGACAGCTGTGCATGTCACAGAGAATGTGAAGATCCCGATACCTCAATCGTTGATGACAGAACTGTCGTTTCACTACCCGCGGCTAAAGAACAACGAAGCCGCGGGCGCCGACGGACTGCCGGCTGAGCTATTCAAACATGGCGGTGAGGAGCTGGTAAGGTGCATGCATTAACTTGTACGCAAAACATGATCAGATGAAAGCATGCCTGCCGATTGGAATTTAAGTGTGCTCCGCCCAGTCCATAAGAAAAGTAATCCTGCAATCTGTGCCAATTACCGCGGGATTAGTCTAATAAATATCGCCTATAAGGTTCTAGCGAGCGTATTGTGTGAAAGGCTGATTGGACCTTATCAGTGTGGCTCTAGACCTGGAAAGTCTACCATCGACCAAATATTCACAATAAGCCAAATCTTGAAAAAGACCCATGAAAGGAGGATCGGCACACACCATCTTTTCGTCGACTTCAAAGCTGCATTCGACAGTACGGCCAGGAGTTATCTGCATTCCGCGATGTCTGAATTTGGTATCCCCACAAAGCTAATACGGATTGGCAAAATGACGTTGCTCAACACCAGCAGCGCCATCAGTATTGGAAAAGACCTCTGTGAGGCGTTTGATACCAAACGAGGTTTCAGACAGGCTGACTCGCTGTCGTGTAACTTCTTTAACCTGATGTTGGAGAGGATCGTACGAACCGCAGAACTTAATCGCTCAGATACAATTTTTTTATAAGATACTGACATCATCGGCCTTAACAACCGCGCTACTAGTTCTGCCTTTTCCAAACTGGATTAAGAGGCAAAGCGAATGAACGAATGAAAGTGAACGAAGACAAAATTAAGTATCTCCTGTCATCAAACAAACAGTCGGCGCACTTACGTATCGGCACCTGTTGACAGTTATGATTTTGAGGTTGTAAAAGACTTCGTTATGTTAGGAACCAGCATTAACACCGATAACAATGTCAACCTACAAATCGAACGTATAATCTCCCTTGCCAACAAGTGCTACTAAGTAGGAAATTGAGTAGTAAACCCTCTCTCGACTAACATAACTAACACTGTACAGGGCTCTCATCATGCGTGTCCTAACGTATGGCGCAGAAGCGTGGATGTGGCGACGCTTGGAGTGTTTGAGCGAAATATTCTGCGCAAGATTTTGGGACTTTTGCACGTTGGCGATGGCGAGTATCGTAGGCGATGGAACAATGAGCTGTATGAGCTTTACGACGGCATAGACATAGCGCAACGAATATAGATTCAACAATTTCGGTGGTTAAGTCA
Organism: Anastrepha obliqua; assembly: GCF_027943255.1. Lineage (NCBI taxonomy): Eukaryota > Metazoa > Arthropoda > Insecta > Diptera > Tephritidae > Anastrepha > Anastrepha obliqua. The sequence continues at coordinate 45,584,193 of NC_072896.1, read as the reverse complement.
TGTCGTCCGAATGGATACTAACGCTCCGACTTTGAAAGTATTTGATGCGGTACCAGCTGGTGGTAGCAGATGAAGAGGAAGGCCTCATCTGCGTTGGAAAGATCAGGTGGAGAAGGACTTGGCTTCACTTGGTGTGTCCAAATGGCGCCGCTTAGCACGATAAAGAAACGACTGGCGCGCACTGTTAAACTCCATCAAAATCTCGTAATGGGTTTTCAGAATAGGAAATAAAACTCAATAAAACAGGATAAATTTTAATATTTATTGAAGAAGTTGCGCTCAGAGAAATTCTTTGAATCTGTGAAGGTGGCACAATAGATTTTTCAGGTCGCAGTACTAAATATTCTTATAATTATAATAATAATATTTTTGAACAGACCTCGTGGCAGAGTGTATGTGTTTGAAAGTGCGACCATAACATTGGCTCTTATTTATTATACTAACGCTCATTTACTCCCATTTTCATCAAGTAGTATGAAAAGAGTCATATATGTATGATATGTAATAGAAAAAAAAATGCAATGGTAGCAGCAAAAATATCGCTTACAAACACAAACTTCAGCACTGCAGTGAATAGTTTTTCAGGGACCAAAGCATTCGCTACACTTTTATGATTTATTCAAATATTTTAACTGCGAACTTTGATATGTTTGATATTTTAGTTTCACATCCACTTGTGTGTAGGTGTAGGTAGATGTATTTTGTAGATGGGTTCATATTCATACATATGTATGCACTTGGAATGAAATTTCGCCAGGAATGGCTTTGTGATGATATTTGTGAAAATGTATGACTTTGTTTGTACGCATGCATACATCCGTACAAAACGATTGATTTATTTAAGGCTGTCAAGTAATAGAAAATGTTATACCTTTTGGCATGCAACCAAAAGGCAGGATCACGGACCACGTAAAGGTCAGAAACGTCCTTTAAAAAGTTCTTTTTGTGTTATTTTGCTCTGTTAAAACGGAGCTTTACGACGACATAGACATAGCGCAGCGAATAAAGATCCAGCGGCTACGTTGGCTGGGTCATGTCGTCCGAATGGATACAAACGCTTCGGCTTTGAAAGTATTCGATGCGGTACCAGCTGGTGGTAGCAGAGGAAGAGGGCGGCCTCCTCTGCGTTGGAAAGATCAGGTGGAGAAGGACTTGGCCTCACTTGGTGTGTCCAACTGGCGCCGGTTAGCACGAGAAAGAAACGATTTGCGCGCTTTGTTAAACTCGGCCAAAATCGCGTAAGCGGTTATAGCGCCAATTAAGAAGAAGAAGAAAACGGATACATGACTTCTCTACGGCATCGCCAAGAAATATTAGGTGCGTAACTAAGTTCTCGCAGTGTTTTTGATGAAAATACTTTATTTTGAAAAAATGGTTACAAGTGAATCATTGAAATTATTTCCAATCGCTGGCTACTACTTTGTTCCATGTTTCTGGTAGATCTCGTATACCGTCGCAGTAAAACTGTTCATCTTTTGAGGCTATCCATGGATCAAGCCATTTTTTGATGTCTCCAAATGAATGGAACTGCTGGTCACCTAAACCATGTGCCATCGTTTGGAACAGGTGATAATCGGACGGCACAATATCTGGAGAAGATGGCGGGTGGGGCAGGATTTCCCATTGTTGTCATACTGTAGAATCACTTTTTCATGCCTCTCCCCGTATTGCGACCTCAGTGCTCGGCTCAATCGCTTCAATTGAAGTCGGTACCGATCCCCAGTGATGGCTTCGCTTGGTTTTAACTCTACATAATAAATAACACCAAATACGTAGCATAACCTTCGCAGCGTGAATATTCCGCCGAGGTGACGACGTAGAAGCATGACCGGGCAATCCCCATGACTTTGTTTTCTTTGGATTGCTGTAATGAATCCATTTTTCACCACCCGTCACGATGCGATGAAGAACACCCTTCCTTTTTTGCCGCTGAAGCAGTTGTTCACAGGCGAATAAACGAAGTTCAACATCCCTTGCTTTTAAATAAGGAACCCAAGTCCCCTTTTTCTGAATCATTCCTAAAGTATACAATCGCTTGGGAATGGATTGGCGGGTAACTCCTAATACAGAAGCCAGCTCTCTTGCGTTTGATATGGGTCATCATTGAGCGATGCCTCCAATTCAACGTCTTCGAAGGTTTTTGGCCTTCCTTCATGCGGACAGTCGTCAGCATTAAAATCACCGTCTTTGAAGCGACGGAACCAATCTCGGCACGTTGTTTCACTTAAAGCAGCATCTCCATAAACTTTTTGTAGCTCTCGATGCGCTTCAGCCACCGTTTTTTTCGAATGAAAGAGGAAAATCAACACTTCCCGCAAACTACGATTATTTGGCACAAAATCAGACATTTTCACAAAGCCAAAAGTATATGATACCAAAACCAAATCACTAATGTGTCGAAGCAGTTTGTTTACCATGTGTCATACGAGAAGTTGAGTCATCGATTGGCCACCAGGAGGCAGCACTCGCCATAGGTAATGGTTTGGGCCGCTATAACCGCAGATGGGCGCTCTCCAATCGTTTTCATCAAGCCTGGCGTTAAGGTAAATGCGAAATATTATCGAGGTTGCTTCGAAACCGTGGGCAGACAAACATTTCGGTGGCAGACCATGGACGTTTCAACAGTACTCGGCACCATTGCACAAAGCTCGAGTGAAGCAAGAATGGATAAAAAACAAGACAAAGACAAAGCAAAAGCCAATGTCCGCGAGTTGTCCAAAATACCGACAAGTGAGATTCGGGCGGTTTGCTATTCGTTTTTGGGCCGTCTCAAGGCTATAATCAAGGCAAAAGTTGGTCATATCGAGCAAAAGTAAATTGATTCTTAATTTTGTATTATTTTCACACATTATTCACTTTGAATTGAATAAAAGTAAATTTTCAAACCACATTTATGGTCCTTTTAATTGGTTACACTTTGAGTGCTCGTTCGTGTATTTTTATATCTTTCCTTAATACCTTCTACAACTTCAACCTTTTTACTTCTTCTTCTTCTTCTTAGCATCACAGACTTTGGTGAACCATTGCTTAATTCTCAACCTTGTGCATCTGTCTCTGTCTAAGTCTACCTCATTCCACCGGCGCAAGTTTAGCTTTTCAAGGTCAACTGCCACATCTTCAAGCCATCTCTTTCTGCATTCTCTTCTTCAGCCTCCAACAGTGCTTAATGCAATTGCCTTTGGTGTTGTTTTTGGGCCTTCCAAACACGTGCCCAAGCCATCTTATTCTTTTTACTACTAACTGTAATTTTAATTTTATTTTTAATTTTTTTAAATCTAGGACTTACAAATATCTACTGTTTTCAGAACTCTGAAAAAAAGTGGCACGTTATCAACTTTTATATGCACGTTTCCTCTATTGACGTTTCGCTTAATATTTACAGTCGATAAATCAGATTGCAAAAAGCCGATAGAAACCACGTAACAAAACTTGGCAGCACCGACTTCATCCGTAACTAAATGAAATTTTCCATATCCGAATTGCAAAGTGGCCGCCCTATGTCCTCGATAGCCTCACGAATTGCATCTTTTACATCTAGGGTCGACCCTGGGCTCTTGGCGTAGACTTTCTCTTCCACGTGGCCCCAAAGAAAAAAGTCACAAGACGTAAGCTCGCAAGATCTCGGTGGCCAATTGTGATCACCTCTTCGAGAGATAACACAGTCCGGAAACTTTTCCAGTAAAAGATCAATGGATTCGTTGCTTGTGTGGCACGTAGCGCCGTCTTGTTGAAAAGAAACGTTGTTCAGATCAATATCATCCAATTCCGGCCATAAAAGATCGTTAATCATCTCTTGATAGCGCAATCCATTCACAATAACACCTGTTATTGGAAAACCCTTTATTTCATAAGCGCATAGAAAACTTCGTACAAAGCGGTACTTCATAAAAAAATCAATATACAAATTTTAAGCGCAAACGCATATTCCCCTAAAAAAATGCACTTTTGTATGCATAAAATTTTCGAAAATTATTTCTGAAACTTTTTTCTGTACCTTCTTGATAAAGGTCTTAGTTAAGCTTCCTTACTTTCCTCTTCCGGTTCTTATACACAAATTTGTATAGCAAAAATGACATCTAATTACATTAATTACTCAAAACTAACATTTGTGTGTATGTATGTGGGTATGCGCAACCTTATGCCCACTACAATGTTTTTAAAAGAACCTTTGCCACAAATCAGCACCCATCAGCTGTGCCGATATGCCTGTCAGCGTAACGACGTCAACAGTACCACAGTAATTGATTTAAAATGGCAAGCAAACTTACCAAAATGCCAAAGCTTCACACACGCATCTCGAATGACAGCAATCGATTGTTGTCGCCTAATCCTAAATGCTGGTTGATGGCTTTATTAAAGTTTTTTCATTTCTTGTATGCACAACTTACAAGCATGCGTACCCTAATTTAAGACTATATGTGTATGTGCATATGTACAGTGGCTCACAGCTTATTTCATGCAGACGAACTACTAAAACTTCGAATGCTGTAAAACTTTTTTTGAAAAAATGTAAATATCAAATAATTTATACGCAATTGCAGTATAAAAAAGGTACTTCATACATTTTTTTAAGCTTTAAATAAAAAATATAAAGAACAAAAACGCAGAACAGTTCAATATTTTATGTCACAGCTTATTTCATGCAGTATTCATTTTTTCTTTAATTTAAGTCAAAGTAATGATTTAAAACTGATTCAGTACTTTGTGTGATATCCATTGGCTTTATTAACAACTTTTAACCTTTCTGGCAGTGACTCCATTAGCTTTTTTGTTACTTCCGGTCTGATTTTGTTCCACTGCTCCAAAAATTACGGTTTTTATCTGATCTCTATTGCGTATGTGATGTGTGCGGATTTTTGTTTCCAGTAATGACCATAAATTCTCGATGACGTTCATGTCAGGTGATTGAGCTGGTGGTTGCTTAAATGTGGACAGTTCCATATGAGCCATGTCTGCACGATTGCCGCCTTATGTTTAGGGTCATTGTCCTGGTAGAAACGGAAATCTTGAGGTATTCCAAGTTTCGCAGCACTTTGGGGTAGATTATCTTTTAGAATATTGAGGTACATTGCTTTGTCCATAATACCCTGGACAAACACTAAATTTCCTACTCCGGCTGCTGGCATACATGCGCATACCATTACACTGCCATAATCATGTTTCACAGTCGGTTTTATGTTGCTTTTGTGGAGCTCTGTATTAGGTTTCCGCCAGACGTAAGACATTCCATCTGAGCCGAATAGGTTGAATTTGGACTCGCCACAAAATATTACCGTTTTCCAGAAATCAAAATCTTTAATTTCGAGCTCTCTAGCAAAGGCAACTTGGCTCAACTGATTTTTTTATTTATGAATGGCTTCTTTCATGCTACTCGACCATTAAAGTCCTTTTCACGTAGTACCCGTAGCACTGTTTCGACGCATCATGGTTTGCCCGCTTCCTGCTGAATTTTGTTTAGCAGTTTTCGAGCCGATAGCATTGAGTTTTATTTTTCGAACAATTAATTAAATATTTACATTAAAATTTTTTTTACATTGCGACAATTTTTCATTCTGCAGTAATTTAAATTTATAAACTGAAACTGCATGAAATAATGTGAGCCACTGTATGTGAAGTTACTTTTTGTGAAACATCTAACGTGAAGGCATGTTTGTTCGTCAGCAGCAGCAACCTGACGTAGCAGTTAAGAGAGAGAATATCGAGGACAACGACTGCAGCAGGAGAGGTAGCGAGATATGCGAATGTTGAGAAAAACGTTCGAGAGTACTGACATGCTGTGACAGCCAAATATAAACACATCGATAGAATGTCAAGAGATAAGGTGACGGTGTTAAAATATGCCAACCGCCTTAACCTAATCGTATAGGAGTACATACATACTCGTACAATTACAGGCACCAGAGATGAACCTATTCATACAAGTATGTGCAGTGTTGTGCAAAAAATGTGCAGCTGGATTGCGCATTCAATAAAATTAATTTTTATTTCCATAATACATTTTTCATGTAAACTCTTTTCATGCCTTCAAAAAAAATTAAAGAACGTAATTATGAATATTTTTCAGTTGTCACACAGCTACGGCGGCCGCATTGGGTATGAAAATAAGTTTCCGCCCTCGTAAAAGAGCTATAGCTGCTAATACTATTTTTGTGTTCGCTCTAGTAATATACTAGAGTTTTGCAAGTGTATATGTGACGTCTCGATCGCAGTGGTTGACATTCGTTTGAAGCGTAAAGATCCTTTTTTATTTGACGGTCAAAAATCTTCGGTCTACGTTCGGCCCGAAAAAACAGCATTTGCGGGAAGTCATGCCTCATTACTACCTTTTACAGAAAAGTGCAGCTGAAACGTATCGTATATTGATCAATATTTACGGTAATTATGCTCCATCAAATACAACTTGCAAAGAGTGGCTTCGACGCTTCCAAAGTGGCCATTTCGACGTGAGTGATAAAGGTCGAACGAGCGAAGGGGCACCGAAAAAATTCGAAGGCACTCAACCACAACAAATAATTGGATGAAACGCATGTCGAACCCTGGATAATAAGTCTAAAGAGTTGGATGTTGACAGATCAACCGTCGGACCGTCGGTAAACGTTTGCACGCAATGGGAATGGTCCAGAGAGCAGGTAACTGGGTGCCACATCAATTGAAGGTGAGGGATATCAAAAGACGTTTGGAGACGTGTGAGATGCTTCTTGAATGGCAGAAAAGAAAAGATTTTCTGCATCGGATCGTCACTGTCCTTGGAAAATGGAATTATTATGATAACCCTAGCGTCGAAAATGTTGGAGCCTGCGAGGTGAACCAGGCCCATCGACAGCGAAAAAAATATTCATGCTTTAAAGTTTATATTGTGCATCGGGGGGGATTAGAAATCATTTCAAACCATCCCGAAAGCATCGCAAACTGGCTTAATAAATTGATCAAGTCAAAATAACTCGAATTTATCGTCAGAGGAATCCTTATACTGCCTGAAAGATGGAGTAAAGTTGAAGCTTCCAATGGCACATACTTCACATAATATCATGTAACAGGTGGCGCTAAAGTAATTCTCCTGTCAGAAAATGCTATAAATTTTGCGATTGGCCCCTAATATCACTTCTGTTTTGACATTTGTGTGTTAACAACGTGAATTTCGTCGCAGATTTCCTCACCGTCCAACGCCTACTGGTGAAAAACTGCGACGTTTAGCCGCTCGCCTCGAAGAGACTGGCACAACACGAGATGCTGCTAGGCGTGGCAGACCCCGGAGTAGCCGTTCTGCAGAGAATATTGCTGCTGTAGCCGAGGATGTCATGGAAGCGCCGTCGACATCGACCAGACGACGTGCCACGCAAATGGGTATCAGTCGACGGTCTTTACAGCGAATTTTGGTACAAGATTCGAAGATGTTTCCGTACAACGTACAAAGTCCAGACGGTGCATCAGCTGTTAGCTGCTGACCGCCAATCGCGTCTAACATACGCTCAAGCCATCCTTAATCACCACCAAGAGGAAGATGATTTTTCATCAAAAATAATCATTAGTGATGAGGCCCATTTCCATCTTAGCGGGTACGTAAATAAGCAAAATTTACGCTTCTGGGGCATTGAAAATCCACGTGTAACCCACGAAGAGCCATTACACCCGCTCAAAGTCACTGTATGGTGTGCTGTTTTTGCTGGAGGAGTCATCGGACCTTTTTTCTTCGAAGACGTCGCGGGCCAAACGGTTACTGTGAATGGTGAGCGCTACAGAGCAATGATCAACGAGTTCTTTTTGGCGCAACTTGATGAATTGGGATTGGAAAGCATGAGGTTTCAACAGGACGGTGCAACGGCACACACGTGCCACAACCGGTATGCTGAAGGATGCATTTCCAGGGCGCCTAATCTCCCGTTTTGGCGATTTGAACTGGCCAGCAAGATCGCCTGATTTGACCGCTCCAGACTTCTTTTTGTGGGGCTTTTTGAAGTCGCGGGCTTATGTCAACAAGCCTCAGACTCTTGCAGCTCTTAAAGACAATATCCGTCAAGAATGTGAGCACCTATCGCCGGAAGTTTTGGCCAAAGTGATGGAAAATGCCATAAAAAGGGCTCAAATGGCAATCAACTGTGGCAGCGGCCATTTACATGACATCATATTCTCGACTTGATGCAAAAAAAATTAAAAGACCAAATAAAAATAATCCACAAGAAGAATCAAAGTTTTTCATTTTTTTTTAAATTACAGCCACAAAACATCGGAAGGTTAATTTTGCGCCCCCTTGTATTATTTAACTGCTTAAATAATTCGTGAGTTTGGCCTAGAAAGGACGGAAACTTATTCCCATACCCAATAATGGCACTAATTAGTCTTGTTGAATCATAGGTAAGCCGCCGTTGGACTCTTAAAATTAAAATTCGATTAAATAAATTTTAGTTTTATATTTTTTAAAGGCCTCTATTTGCCTATGTCCTGGGAAAGAGGTCAAAGAAATGTTACCCGCACACCCAAGAGATTTGATCTCCTCTTTCGATGAGTTGACTAGTTTGGATCTGCACCATGCCGTCGTCAGGGCCTTGATCGCTGCTTGACTATCGGAAGAGATGTGAATATCTCCTTCGCTCCCACGTTACCGTTCTGCATGCCAGCAAGCTCGCAAACTCTTCTGCCTGAAAAATACTAGCAGCAATCAGCAGTTTTAAGGAAATAGATAAATTGGCTGATTTATAGAAAACCTCTGCTCCGACTCCCGATTCTATGTTGCAGCCGTCAATGAATACGTATGTAGATACCAGCATTGGTACAGATTTACCCCTTATTCCAATCCACCCTACTTGGAAACTTTGCTCTGGGAGGACCCTCAAACTCCAGTTTGCTCATAGAGACATACCCGTTATCTATTTTGAAGCGTTTGAGATATGCTGTACGTCATAAATGGCCGGAAATGTGGGCAAAAACAATTACCGAGCCCAAACTGTGCAAGATTATTTGACCAAACAGCAAGTAAATACCTTATTCACCTGACTGGGTTAAAAGTTGGCACATGTGTGTTACTTCAGATGGGTCATATTTTGAAGGAGATAATGGCTTTTTTCAGCTCTCCGAAATGGCTCAAAGAGAAAAATCTATCGGATTCGCGTCTGGTGGATTTGAGAGCCATTGTGTGGACGTTATGAAGTTCGAAACGTTGTTTTTTAGCCATTGTTGATTTACTTGGCCTTTCTAAGTCGGGGCCGAGTCCTGTTGACACGTTCATGCTCTGCTACTGAAATGTTTGCCTACCCACGACTTCAAAGCAACCTCCAGAATACTTCCCCGATAATATTTCGCATTTACCTTGCCACCGGGTTCGAAGAAAACGATTGGAGAGCGCCCATTTGCGGTAACAGCGGCCCAAACTACTACCTGTGGCGGGTACTGCCTCCCGGTCAATTTGAAAAATGTCTCGTCAGAAAACACTATGTTAGGAAATTGACCGTTTTCGGCCATGCGAACCAACACCTTCGCTCTCTCAAGTCTGACTTGTTGCTGCGTTGGTGTGAGATCATATGCCTTTTGGATCTTGTATGCGGCATACGTTACGTTCACTTATTTTCAGTTCTTTCGTCCTTTGATTGACGCTTCTACGAGGATTTTACTGAAGTCGCTTCTTCACTTTTTGAATCGTTGCACGTGACGTTGCAGTCTTTTGATGACCACCTCCATGACGTTTTGCGATGCCACCAGTATCATTGCAACGAGTAATGGTACGATAAACAAAAACTTTATTTATACTCTGGACTGTCATTTAGCTAACTAACAGCAGCTGATGCCCGTGAAATTGGTTACACTTCGAGTGGCGGACCCTCTAATAAGAAAAATTTGTTGGCAAATTGCAAGATACTCCATTTAGTAAAGCAATAAGAAATTTAACTTTTTTTAGTAGAAATGGCAACTAGGTGGAATTCCTGCTCAACATTCTTCATCTGAACTTTTTTCCAACGCGCTTGATCAACTTTCTCTAGCTTGGTTGAATCGTTGTACTTCTCTCAGTTTTTGTGCCTCTTTTACGCGTAGTAGCTTTTTACGTTTTTCAGCATATTTGATGCTTGCCTCCAAAGATGCATTGTATTGTGATGTCATTATGATGACTGTTGCTTGTGATCGTTTAAGTCTGGAGCTGGTAGTCTGTTTCAGCTGAGGCGGTGGTGAAGTCTTCCATGGCGTAATGAAATTTGTCACGGCTGCGCTACTTGTGCTCGCAACTGGTTCGTCTGGAATGTTTTCTTCTCTGCATTGCGTATCTTCCAACAGACTTTTGGGATATAAAATCACTTTGGAAAACGTTCTTACTTTATTTATAGCTATCTGAGCCATTTGGACTTTTAGGTAAGCTTTAACAAAAAGTTCTATGACATCAAATTGTGCCACTTTTCAGTATTGTTCTCGCATAAACCGCCTTATATCTTCATTGTAGTAGATGTTAAGAGGACCCATAAAGGCTATATCTAAGAGTGCATTTTGTGTGCACAATTTTTTTCATTACGGAAAATAAATTTCGAGTGGGAAAATATTGTTTCGATTTGCTATTTGAAATGCAAGCTAGCGAATATCACCACTAGTGAGTCTAAAAACTTAGCCTCCATTTCTTTTAAATACCTTACCATCTCCATTTCCACATCTCGGTTAAATACCGGTCTGCGTCCCAATGGAAGCTCTCTGCAACGTTGCAAATGGAACACCGAAAGTATTGGACGTCAAAACTGTTCCCATTTTTTCTCTTCTAACTGCCTGGATGGGTTTTTCTTATTTTCTACATCCCACTTACGAAATTTCGCTTTGGCCTATGGGAATAATTTAAGTCGTCACTTACTTTTATTTACAGGAGGATGTGTGTAATGTGATATACCATATCACATTGGACTAATTAAACTGCATCACATTAGCGAAAACTAGTTTTGAAGATACAAAATTTGCTTCCTAGAAATATACTGGAGAATGTTAAAAAAAAAACGGCAAACCAAAATCAAGTATTTGAAGTTAAGAATCTGCGTAAATTTCGGATTTATCCATCAGTTTTTAACTATTACAATTGTATTCACGGAAAGATCCTTTTATAGACATGCAAAGTTTAAAAAATATGCTGATATCACTTGAATCACCCATATCACAGTACCCTAACTTACTTTGTTTTGCTCTCATCAATACAAGCATTCCCACACCACCAAAGCAGTTTTTGTATAAAGGGTTAGGGGTAGTCAGAGGCCCGAAAAAATCAAGATATTCCATAATTTTTTTTGCTAGTCAGTGGCTTTATTTTACAAAAATAAAAACATATCATTAATACATCATGTTTTGACTTGACTTAACAAAATTTCAAAAAAAAAAAAATTAATAATTGCAAAAGTTATCACTGTTTGTGTGGAGCCCGTTTCTCCCCCCCCCGCTAGTTGATGCTTTCCATTTAAATTCAACCGGGCTATTCGGGTCATGTTCTTCGATTTCGATGTAACTTAAATATGTTGCTCTCTGGTCAAAATAATGAGACACGTATTTTTTTGTTCGCCCGAAAAAAATTGTTTTTCAAGAGTTATCGGCAATTTTGTTTTTCGCCTCAAACTCGATTTTTTTTAATTATATAAGAAAATTTTTTTTTTAAATGCCCATAACTTAGTCAAAAATGAACCGATTTTAATGATTTTGGGTTCAAAATGATCGTAATTACATACACAAGCGACTTCATGTAGAAACAATTGCAAAAAAGTAGTTGAAATTTTTTTATTTAGCAAAAAAGAAAAAAAATTGAAATTTTTTCGAAATTCAATATTTCAAAAAGTGTATTTTTTTTTTTTTTATAACTTTTTCCAAATCAAAAGGACATCTCAAACTTTAATTGAGCTGCATGCCTAGTAGCTAAAATGAGTTGTTTTTGAGTAATGAATTTTTGAGTAAACACCCTGTTTCGCACTTTTTGTTTTTCGCAAAATAAAAAATTTTCAACTACTTTTTTGCAACTATTTCTATATGAAATCGCTTGTGTAAGTAATAACGATCATTTTGAACCCAAAATTATTAAAATCGGTTCATTTTTGACTAAGTTATGAGCATTTAAAAAAAAAAATCTTATATTATTAAAAAAAATCGATTTTGAGCCGAAAAACAAAATTGCCGATAAAGCTAGAAAAAAATTTTTTTTGGGCGAAAAAAAAAATACGTGTCTCATTATTTTGACCAGAGAGCAACATATTTGAGTTACATCGAAATCGAAGAACATGTCCCGAAAAGCCCTTTTGAATTGAAATGGAAAGAATCTATATAAGAAATTTTTTTTTAATTGCTCATAGCTTAGTCAAAAATAAGCCGATTTGAATGATTCTGGGTTCAAAATAATCGTAATTGCTTACATAAGCGATTTCATGGAGAAATAGTTGCAAAAAGTAGTTGAAAATTTTTTCTTTTGCAAAAAACAAAAACTGCGAAACAGGGTGTTTACTCAAAAATTCATTACTCAAAAACAACTCATTTTAGCTACTAGGCATGCAGCTCAATTAAAGTTTGAGATGTCCTTTTGATTTGGAAAAAGTTATAAAAAAAAAAAAAATACACTTTTTGAAATATTGAATTTCGAAAAAATTTCAATTTTTTTTCTTTTTTGCTAAATAAAAAAATTTCAACTACTTTTTTGCAATTGTTTCTACATGAAGTCGCTTGTGTATGTAATTACGATCATTTTGAACCCAAAATTATTAAAATCGGTTCATTTTTGACTAAGTTATGGGCATTTAAAAAAAAAATTTTCTTATATAATTAAAAAAAATCGAGTTTGAGGCGAAAAACAAAATTGCCGATAACTCTTGAAAAACAATTTTTTTCGGGCGAACAAAAAAATACGTGTCTCATTATTTTGACCAGAGAGCAACATATTTAAGTTACATCGAAATCGAAGAACATGACCCGAATAGCCCGGTTGAATTTAAATGGAAAGCATCAGTTGTCATAGTTAAAATAGAAAAATGCCTGGCAAAGGGCGAAAAATTACAAGTTTAACAATTAAACAAAAAATACAAATACTTCATTTACTTGAGATTAATGAAAAATCTAAAAATCAGATTGCGCAACATTTCAAGTGCGACATTTCAACCATAAATCGGATTTTGAGAAATCGCAAGAAAGTGGAGAAATCAGCGGACACTAATAGCTGGAAACGGAAACGTTTGCGTAAAAGTCCTAACAAAGAAGTTGAAGAGGCTCTTTCCAAATGGTTCGACCAAATAAGAGCTGCAAATGTTGTGATTACAGATGCTCAACTCCTCAAAAAACCTAGAGAATTCAATGATAAGATGCACGTTGATTTTTGTCCTACCAATGGCTGGCTGTGGCGCTGGAAACGGCGAGGGCATTAAATTTACAAAAATAACTGGAGAGGCGGCGGATGCTGACACTACAGTGGCATATGAATACAGACAACATACATTGTAAGATTTATTACAAGGCTATGAAGCCCGCAAAGTTTTTAATGTTGATGAGAGCGGATTGTTTTATAAGGCACTACCAGGCGGCACTTTAGCTAGAATGGGCGCTGCTGTGAAAGGAGGAAAGAGCCAAAAATTGCGCCTTACCCTATTATTTTTATGCAATGCTGATGGAAGTGAAAAAAATATATCCTATTGGAAAATGTAAAAATCCCCGCTGCTTTAAAGGAAAAACGGCTCACTTACCATATTACTCCGAGGATAAGGCTTGGATGGTTAGCTCGCTTTGGATAAATATTTTAAAAGAGTTTGATCGCGATATGATTAAGCAACAAAGAAAAGTTTTGCTTTCTGTTGATAATGCACCGTGCCATAAAGTGGTTGACTTATTACTGGAAAATATCAAAATGGAATTTCTTCCAGCAAATACCACATCTATCTTGCAGTCACTAGATCAAGGAATAATTCATGCCTTCAAAGTTCAATTCAGACAAATACTTGTAAGAAAACAGTTGCTTTCTATCGAAAAAGGCTTAACAAACCAAGATTTTGTGAAATCTATTTCGATCTTGGATGCTTTATACTTTGCGAAGCGGGCAAGGTGACTAGTTAAAAAGGAAACTGTAGAAAACTGTTTGTTTTATATCCACTGTTGAAATATTCACTACTTAATTTTTTGATTTGATAACATAGGCTGGATTTCTTATTAATAATAATTGCCCAGAGGCCACTGAAGAATTAATAAATGTGCCGATCGATAGTGGAGAGTTTGAAGAATATGTTAGATGCGATGAAGAACTCCAATGTTTTGGAATACTTACGGAAGCGGAAATATTGTCATCCGTCTTAGAAGAAAAATCTCATGAGTCATCAGGTACTGAAAATTCAGAAGACGAGTCCAATGATATTGCGCCTACTTTAGCTAAAGCTTTGGAGGCGCTTTCAATAATTAAACATTATATGGAAAGTGAAAATCTAGATCTTGATGAATTTGAATCGCTTGAAGAAAAACCGTCTATATGTAAATTTCGAAGCCAACGCCAAAAAAAAATTACAGATTCACGTCGTAAGCATGTAAATGCTTGTGAAATCATACACAGTACCTACATACAGGTATGTTCCTAATATAGTACATATGTAAAAATGAATTAAAAGAATTGAATTCCTACTATGTGATATTTTTTTTTTACTTTATAATTAAGTTTTTCTTTGTTTCTGCGTTATTTTAAATACGGCATATTTTACAGTACTACCTCGATAAAGGCAAAAATGCATCTCATGCTGCCAATAAAATTTGTGCAGTTTATGGACCCGGTACAGTTTCCATTTCCACCGCACAACAATGGTTTTAACGTTTTCGTTCTGCTGCAGAGGTGATCGAAGATGCGCCACGGTCCGGAAGGCCTGTCATCAAAAGTTGCGATAAAACCGCTGAATTGATCGAAAGAGACCGGCATAGTAGCAGCCGTAGCATCGCCCAAGAGCTGGGCATGAGTCATCAAACCGTTATAAACCATTTGAAGAAGCTTGGATTCAAAAAGAAGCTCGATGTATGGGTGCCACACGACTTAACGCAAAAAAACATTTTTGCCCGTATGGATGCATGCGAATCGCTTCTGAATCGCAACAAAATAGACCCGTTTTTGAAGCGGATGGTGACTGGCGATGAAAAGTGGGTCACTTACGACAACGTGAAGCGCAAACGGTCGTGGTCGAAAAGCGGTGAAGCTGCCCAGACGGTGGCCAAGCCTGGATTGACGACCAGGAAGGTTCTTTTGTGTGTTTGGTGGGATTGGCAGGGAATCATCCACTATGCCACAGGTCAAACGCTCAATTCGGACCTGTACTGCCAACAACTGGACCGCTTGAATGCAGCACTCATGCAGAAGAGGCCATCTTTGATCAACAGAGACCGAATTGTCTTCCATCAGGACAACGCCAGGCCACACACATCTTTGGTGATGCGCCAGAAGCTCCAGGAGCTCGGATGGGAGGTTCTTTTGCACCCACCGTATAGTCCGGATCTCGCACCAATGATTACCACCTATTTCTGTCCATGGCGAACGAGCTTGGTAGTCGGAAGTTGTCCACAAGAGAGTCCTGTGAAAATTGGCTCTCCGAGATTTTTGACAATAGGGAAGCGAGCTTCTATAAGAGGGGCATTATGAAGTTTGCATCTCGTTGGGAACTCGTCATCGAACAAAACGGCGCATATTTGACTTAAATCGCATTATTATAACCAATTTTATGAACAATTGAAAATTCAATAAAAATACCGCAAGACTTTTTTGACAACCTTATATATTCCCTTAAGTACCCGAATGAAGGTACTTAAGCGGGTTCTTTTAAGTGCCCAACCCGCTTAAGTACCTCGAAAATCTGAACATTTTGCTCGGGTTACTTAAGCGGGTTTTACTGTATACCTGGGCCATATAATAGTTTTTCAGCCTTCATAACAGCTTCTAAAATATCGATTTACTGTTTCCTTCGCAGCATTCTACCTTCTCGAGTGTTATCGTTAGCGCGCTTATCGGCCACTTTCATACGTGCAGCATCCAGCTGCTTGCTCTCGAACGCTCCGGAGCGCTCGAGCGCCCTTTGTTAATTGTTGAATAACTCGAAAAGTATTTGTCGGATTCACTTCAAATTATCACACAATATTTTTAAGATATTATACTTTAAGAAAATGCAAAAATACCAAAAATCCAATTTTTTGAAAATTCTGACCCATTAGTGTTTTCAGTACAAGCATATATTTTTCCACAAATGCCATATTTATGAAATGAGTTTTGGAAATATTGCATAAAACCAGTTCGCTGGCAGAAAACCCTATAGGTTGGTTGTTTTATTTCCAGTTGCACACGTTGCATATATTTTGCACAATATTGTTTATGTGGCTGTGCTTCAAAGTAGACATCGTAAATGTAGTGTTGCTCTTTTCACTAACCCAAAAATTGCGATTTTCATCGCCAAACAATTTGATATTCAAATTGAAAATACGAAAATAAAAGTGGATAAGTGGAAAGGAATGTTAAATGTGCTCGCGTGTCTACTCCCGCTACGAATAGATAGCATTCCTTTACACCAACAACAACTCCATCACCATCAGCGCCATCACAAGTAACGCGTGTCAACCATATCACCAACGATGATTTATGCCTTTTGGTGGGTCTCACCCACATACACACACATTTGTTGATGGCAACCCTACATATCTGCAATAGTTGGTGACACTTTGTGGTTCTTTGGTTGACGCTTTGTTTGAGCGTTGTTATTTTACACAGGGTGACGGCGAAATAATCACTCTATTTTAGAAAGCTCTTATTTTTGCGAATAACGTCATCTATCTATCTTCGAGGCTTTGGCATACATATTTTTTGCCAGACATTGATTTCTCCGCTTAGTAGGGAAAAAATTGAGGATTGCAATAGCCAATAATCCTTTTTCGGTCTTAGGAAATTGGTTGATTACTTTTGTGCTACCCTGTATGTGTGTATGTTTGGTACGGTTTCCAAACCCGATTGCTCATACCAAAAGATTTGTTGCTTTAACACATTTTCACACCTACACATGCATATACTTATATATGTACAAATGTGTGTGTTCACCAGACCAGACACAAGCAAGGGGCGATGATTTTGTCGAGGAAGGAGGCATGTGAAAAATTGAAAGATGTGTATCTGTTGATGGTCAAAAGCGTTGGCAACAGATTGAAATCTGGCAAAAAAAGGTTTGGTTTGGGACTTAACACTAATCGCGATTTGATCAAAAGTGGGGTGAAAATAGAGTAGCTGCTTCCTTTAAGGGCTATTAAGATTATTTTAAATGATTGCAGCACAAAACTAAAAATATATTTTTTGAAGTTAAGCGAAACAATATGCGCCTGTCCAGATTTGAGTTTATAAACGAGTTTTTATAAATGAAACACGTGGATCGATTTGATAAGATTTGATAAGTACATCAATGGTTGCAAGATTTGATAAAAACATTTGTACAAGCACATTCTAGAATTTACATTTTGATATACATTTACAACCCGAGTATTATATTTATTTTTCATATTCGTAGAAATCCTTTGTTAAGCATATTTTTTATCCTTTGTTCAATGCTTGGTGAGCTTCTTCCCGAATTTGAGCTGTGTAAGGAGAGGCTTACCGATTTGTACTGAATCGTAATGGCAAATGGCAACTGGTTTTTTGTGGTAAGCTATTTTCAAAGCAAAAATGCATTGAAGATTTTTCTGCTGAGGCGCCACTGGTCTTAGAAAAAAATGCTCCTATCATTTGATGTTTTACGTCCACAGTAGGCATTTATGCTCAATATATCAGTAAGAAAAAGGAAAAAGTTGAATATGTCGTGAAAAAGGGGTTTGAGCTCATATACAGTTTGGCAAGAAAATGATTTCACATAATAAATTATGCAAGACATTTGCACTTCTTTAACTAAGCGGTGGTTTTAGCAGTGGTCCTAATACTTCTACTGAATTTGGAGAGACTTTCAAAATAAAAGGGTGGTTAAGTTTCAAGGGCCGGTATTGAATTTGAATAAAATACAATTTTTTAGAAAATTATTGTCATTTCTCTTTATTATGATAATACTGGTATGACTCAATTACGTATGGAACAAAATATCGACCAAATAGGCCATCCGATGGTCCAAATTTTCGATGACGTTGAGGCATAATTGAGGCTCTATGCCGTTAATTTGCCTAACTATCTCATCCTTTAGCTCTTGAATTATTGCTGGCTTATCGACGTACACCTTTCTTTCAAATAACCCCAAAGAAAGAAGTCCCCCCCCCTGTCGTTGGCGTTTGGGTGTGGTTCACATTCAACATCGGCCCTTGAAATTTAACCACCCTTTATTTCATTAACTTTCACAGTTACCAGTACTCCGTAACGCTAAACTTTTTAAGTCCATCAAGCAAGCAAAAACAACAATACGAAACAAATGTTTTCGATATAGGCAAAACTCTGACTACGACCTATTAGCATACTATTCTGCAAGAATTCGAAGTGAGATTTTCATATATAGAAATGAATCATGGAAAAAGAAACTTAGCTCGATCGAAAAAAGAAGCCCGCCTTTTTGGAATATTTGCAAATTATTACGAAAAAATCATGCACAAATACCACCATTGCAAGACGATGATAAAGTCGTTTTCCTCGACGATGAAAAGGCAAATCTTCTTGCTTATAAATTCCTCGATTATCATAAAGCATCTGTTCACCTAGGTACGTCACAGATAGAAAATTTGGTAGCCCAATGAATAGATAAAATTGATTCGCAGTTTTTGGACACCCCTGAGTCCGAATACGTAACAGATGAATATGTTCGAGATCTTATATACGAGACACCATTACGGAAATCAGCCGGGCACGATGATATCAAAAATATTATGATAAGATATCTACCTTGTGAAGCAGTGTTGTATTTGACCTACATTATAAATTCTTGTATTAAATTGCAATATTTTCCTAAAGCCTGGAAAACAGCAAAAGTTGTACCTATCTGGAAGCCAGGTAAACCTAACAACATTGCTGAGAGTTATAGACCTATTAGCCTCTTAAGTTCCCTAAGAAAAATTTTGAAAAAGTCATAAAACACAAATTATTTCAATTTATTAACGCAAACCAATTAATACCAAATGAGTAATTCGGATTTAGGCAGTTTCACAGTACTACGCATCTGATAAAACGCATAGCAAACTATATGAAAATTAGTTTTGAAAACAGGAAGTCTGCTGTTCTGATATTACTGGACATTGAAAAGGCCTTTGACTCAATTTGGCATGATGAACTGATTGATAAATTAAACAGCTTTAACTTTCCGCCGTATCTCGTAAAGCTTATCAAAAGTTTTTTGACAAATTGTTATTACAGTGTATGTTTGAACAATGAATACTCCGATTTAATTGAATTAGCCGCTGGAGTTCCTCAGGGATCAGTGCTTGGTCCTCTGTTATATATACTATACTGTTCAGATTTTCCAAAAGTTGAAAATTGCCAATATGCTATGTACGCTGACGATATTGGTATATTCTACTCGCATGAAATCGGCGATGAAATTGTAATATAGCAAAACTGGAGCGTGCGTTACGTAGTATTTCTGACTACATGCAGAATTGGAAAATAAAACTGAATGCTGGAAAAACACAAGCCATCTTTTTCACCAGGAAAAGAAGTCATTGTTATTTACCAAGCACCAGATTAAGACTAGACACTCATCAAATATCATGGGAGAAATCTGTTAGTACCTCGGGGTAATTTTTGATAAAAAACTCACAGTGATCATCTTAAATATATAACAGAAAAAGTTAATATAGCTATTAAAATGCTATACCCGCTGATTAAGAGAAACTCCAATTTGAGCAAAGAAAATAAATTAGTAATCTACAATTCTATTTTCTTATCCATAATATTATATGCTTGCCCAGCATGGGGTATAACTGCAAAATCTCATATTAAAAAGCTGCAAGTCTGTCAAAACAAAGTTCTCAAAATGATGCTAGGGCTACCCTGGGATTTTTCCACTAGAAGGCTCCATATCGAGGCAAACGTAAACATGGTAAATGAACAAATTGAAAAATTTACCGAACGGTTTAAAATTCGTTGTAGTATATCAGACAATCCATTGATCTCAAATCTTTTTAATCAATGTAATTTACTCATATAAAAACGAAGAAAAATAGCTTGTTTATTCATAGTGGAGGTTTTTTAATAAGAGTTCTTTCCCTCCGAAATTTACCTGTAAAATGACGAAAATGCGTAATAACAAAAATATATTGTAGAATTAAGGTTTAGTTAGCATATTCTGTAAGTTGTGCTATAATTATTGATGTAACATCTTTTGTCTACCTAAATAAAAATCTATCTATCTATCTATTAACGGCATAGAACCTCAATTATGGCTCAGCGTTATCACAAATTTGGACCATCCGATGGAGGTGTGCCGCGGAGGCCATTTAGCCGATATTTTGTTCCATATTTATTTATATTTATATTTTATTCAAAATCAACACCGGCCTTTGAAACTTAACAACCGTTTATATATGTATAATAGACGCGCACACCCTTTTTGGGTGATTGGCAGACCTCCTCCTCTTATTTGTGGCGTGCGTCTTGATGTTGTTCCACAAATGGAGGGACCTACAGTGTCAAGCCGACTCCGAACGGCAGATATTTTTTTATGAGCAGCTTTTTCGTAGCAGAAATACACTCGCAGGTTTGCCATTGCCAGCAGAGGGGTGACCGCTATTAGATAAAAAATTTTCTTCATTTTGGTCTTTCCGCGAGATTCGAACCTACGTTCTCTCTGAACTCCGAATGGTGATTACGCACCAACCCATTCGGCTGTCCGATCCTATGTCGAAATATGTATTCAAGAGTCTGCATAAAAAAGTAAGCTTACAACAAGTACGTAATTGGCTGCTTAATGCTGGTTATCATAGTAGGGTGGCACGCCGCAGATATTAACAGGAAGAAGAGATTGGACTTCACCAAACGCTTTATAAATGAGTCAGATTTTTTTAGAAAAACGTCATATTCAGTGATGAGTCGAAATTTAATGTTTCCTGATCAGATGGGCCTCCAAAAGTTTGGCAAAATGAAAATACTGAACTGAATGAAAAAAGTCTTATTCCTACCGTTAAGCAAAGAGGAGAAAATGCAATGGTTTGGGGGAACATAGTTGCATCTGGAGTAGGAAAAATGGTCTTTATTGATGGTAAAATGAACAAACGTCTGTATTGGAACATTTTGAAGAATAATTTGCATGATAGTGCCAATAAACATGGACTGGGTGCTAAAGGGTTCTTGTTTCAACAAGACACTGACCCAAAACACTCATTTTATCTCAATCTCCAGATCTGAACTCTTAGAAAGGAGAATCAGAAAGCACAAAATAACATCAAAGGCGTCATTAAAGACAGCTTAAAATGTTGAGTGAAACTGCAACGAATCTGCAAAACGCCTGCAGTTTTACTATGTCTTACAAAACATATATGGGAATCTGAGATTATACCCAAAGAATGGCAGACTAGCGTAAATATACCACACTACAAAAAAGGTGATAGATGCGACTGCAACAATTATTGCGGAATTTCGTTGTTAATTACAGCGTATAAAATTTTTACGAATGTTCTACACCACAGATTGAATGATTACGCCGAACAAATATTAGGCGAGTACCAATGATGTTTTAGGAACGCAAGGTCGATGACCAACCAAAGCTTTGTAGTTTAAAAAATATTTGAAAAGTTTCATGAGTTTCAAATCAATCTACATGCCCTCTTTATAGATTTTCTGAAAGCGGTCGATAGTATTGAAAGAGGCAAAATTGAATACGTGCTACGCATGCTTTGCTAGTAAGTTTAACCTATTCGAGGTGTTTGTACAAGGCAAAGCATCTGATTTATTCCGAGTTGAATCAGGAATAAAGCAGGGAGATGCGCTGTCTATGTTTTTTTTTTCAATCTGACCCTAGACCAGGTTGACCAGGTTGATCCATTAGGCACTATATTCAACGAAGCTTCGCAAATATGTCGGTTTGCTGATGACCTGGTCAACTTCGCGAGAAATATAAATCTTCTCAGAGAAGTATTTCAAAAGCAAAATTTTTCGGTTTAAAGATCAACGGAAACAAATCGAAGTATCTCGCAACACGTTTAGAAAAGCGCCAGATCTTAGAATGGGCGATCACGAATTTCAAAGCGTGAATGAAATTAAATACCTCGGACTGCTTCTCAGTAGAACAGACGATACAACGATTGCTATCCACGGCCGTGTACTGGCTACAAACACTACATATTTTGCCCATGTTAAACTATTAAAAAGCAAGCTCTTGAGTAGGAAAACGAAAATCAAAATATATAAAGTCGCAACGTACGGATGCGAAACGTGGGCATTGAAAGCGGATACAATTAAATAGTCTGGGTCCAGTACGAGAAGAACATGGGATATAACAGATATAACAGCGAGATAGAGGAATTCCTGCAAGGCGAAAACGTTGTGCGGTTTGCCAAATCGTAGCGCATCCGATGGCTAGGGCACGTTTTCAGAATGCAAGATGAAAGAATACCTCGCAAAGTTCTAGATGCGCGCATGCTTGGTGAAAAGCGAAGAGGACGGCCGCGGAAACGGTTGTTAGAAGACGTTGAGGACGACCTCAGAAGCATAGGAGTAACCAACTATCGTAGTCTGGTTATGGACCGAGATGCATGAAGAAAAATTGTGAAGAAAGCTAAGGCTCACAACGAAATGTGATGCTATGAATGATGATGAAAGTGTTTTGTGGAAGAAAATTGCAGTTAATGAAATCAATGTATAGGTGAGAAGTATGCAACGACGTTTGGAAGCAGTTATTGAAGCTAAAGGCGGCCCAACAAAGTACTAAATACTCGTTTCTTTCACTATTTTTTTAATAAAATATTCTTTATATGGCATGTACGAATAATATTTTTGCATAAAACTGTGCCTTATTTGGTTATTTTCTTAAGTTATCTAGTTCCTGAAATGAATTTGGAAGTTTTTGTTCCTTAAATATTGAACAAAAATGTTATTTTTTACGAATATATTAAAATTTTGGTCTTTTGTATAAATCGTTCTAAATATCAGGTGCATCTGTTAATAAACTGGGAGTGTTCGAATAAATTGTGTCACCACTTTACATATTTCTTTACCAATATGTCTGCACTTCGCTAAATAAGTAGATCTCAAAACTTTTCCTTGACAAACTGCATATATTTTGTTTGAGAAGGCAATACAAAAACCTGTCGAAAATGGACTTATCATGTTTATCCTTGAAAGCACAAAAATTTAAGTTATTGTGCCTTTTTGCTTAACAAAATAAGAACGGCTAAAATTACTAGGAGCGTTAATTAATCATAAAGAGTCCGGCACTCGAAGTGAAACCAACTTCAGACCGCTCGCGCGGATGCACGGGCATCAGCTGTCTGTTAGTTGGCTAAATGACAGTCCAGAGTATTGTATACGAGTAAACGGGAAAAAAGAAAATCAGTAATGGATTTCAAATGTAATATTGCGATTGCATTATTTTTGGCTGCAAAATCACAACCAGCGTTTATTCGTGAGCTCGAGCACCTTAAGGTAAATAAAGTTCTTGTTTATCGCACTATTACTCGTTACAATAATACTGGTATCATCGCGAAACGTCATGGAGGTGGTCATCAAAAGATTACAATGTCAGGTGAAATGGTCGAAAAAGTGAAGAAGCGATTTGAGCGAAATCCCCGACGAAGTGCCAATCAAATGGCGAAAGAACTGAAATTATCTAACTGTAGCATCCGCCGTTTACTGAAAAATGATCTCATAGTCAAGCCTTACAAGATCCAAAAGTCGTATGATCTCACACCAAAGCAGCAACAAGTGAGACGTGAGAGAGCGAAGGAGTTGCTTCGCTTGACCGAAAGCGGTCAATTTCCGAATATTATATTTTCTGACGAACCGATTTTTCAAATTGAGCAATTCGTAAACTCCCAAAACGATTTGACCGTCCGTTCATATGAAAATTTGAGTAATCGATTGGCCACCAGCCGGCAGCACCCGCCACAGGTAATAGTTTGGGCCGCTGCAGCCGCAAATAGGCGCTTTACCCCTTCCATCACATCCAAATAAATAAAATTTACTTTCGATAGTAAATAATACCTGAAGAATGAAAGTTAAAACCATGAAATTGTTATTTTTCCCCCACTTACAGTGCTCCAAAAATCGAAATCCTTAGCCATATATTGGCGAGCAAAAACAAGCCGGTCATTCTGGTTTTTATTGCTTATTAGGGGCTTCTTCCGCGCAACTCGGCAGTGAAAATCATTTTTTCGAAGAAGACTTCTTATTGTTTCGGGATTTACCTCCACTCTAGAAGCTTGTTTAACCATCGCAGTTAATTTTGGAGCAGAAATGAAGGGATTTTTCTTCACTTCCCTTAGCACCATGCTCTCATCTTTGGAGGAAAGCTTCTTTGAACGTGTTCCACGATGCTTATTTGCAATGACACCATTTTCATTGAATCTAGCAATAATATCGTGCACTGTTGACTTACTTTTTTTTATCAATTTCGATATTTCTCGCTTAGATTTTCCATCTAAGTGCAGTTGAATTGCTATTTTGCGTTCCTCCAATGGAGACTGTTTAACATTACGGGGCATTTTGCAAAATACTTTTATAAACTCACCCAATGATTGACAAGGCAACAATGAACAATAACTTTTAATACAAATGTAGAAAATTTAGAAATAACGGTATGCATATTTGCAAAACATGGTTTGCCCGACTTTAATTGTGAGACAGAGAAGTGGCCTTTTTTAGTTTTTTATACATTAACATTTTATAAAGCAACTTGGAATATATTTTTTTTGTTGTTTTTAAATAAAACAATTTTTGTGAAAAAACAGAAAAAGGTAGAACGTGCTTTCTTTCATCAAAACATAAATAGATATTATGACTAGAAGTTTTCGTATGCATCCGCCCGACTTTAAATGTGAGTGACTGTAACCCCAATCCCATACCGGTATCCATTTTAATGCCGTCCGTGTAGATGTTAATGGGTGTGTTTGGTGATGGATCTTCTTCAAGCCATTCCAGTCTAGAAGAGATTTTCACTGAGAAATTCCTTTCGAAGCAGAGAATCGGAGGGTGATAATCACAACCACTGTGTATATCCGTATAGGAGTCTAAGATGGTTGAATGTCCATGTGTGAGAGTCTTTCATTGTGAGCTCGCTTTGAGCCTTAAAGCGGAGCAGGCCGCTGAGTATTTGCAGAAGAGAGCCAGGGGTGGCATGGTTTTCATGTCGTCACACATTGCTAATTCCGCTGATCTCTGCACCATACTCAATAAATGAATTACTGAGGTAAAACTAAATCAAATGTCATTTGCCGTAACAGCACTAAAAATCCCATTTAAAGAAGATAAAATATAAATTTTTTATTAAATTACTTCAAGAATTTTGTATGCGTGTAAAATTGTCTTTACCCTGTGCGTTTTTTTAAATAAATGTGTTGTGGTTATGTACAATGGACTGGATACAAAAAAAACAGAGTTTTAAAAATCCATCTTATATTTAACTTATGTTAGAGAATTTCTTAAAAAAAAAAAACTCCGAAAAGTACTTTTTTACTATATTTGAAGTTATGTAACAGGATAAGGGACGCATTTTTCAAAAAGGTCGTTATAGTGTCTTAAGTATTATCAGGTATTTTTTTGTCTGTTTTTTAGTATAATTACGCATGTATGGCTTTACTTCGTATTCATGTTAGTTATGTTAGTTGATCAACCTAAGTGATCAATTAAACGGCGAATCTATAAAAAATACTAAGATTTTAATTATTCAAAATTACCATCACTGGAATAGTTTAAAATACGAATATTAAAATGAAAAACTCATTTTGGTGTTGTATAAATTTTGCGGTGAAAAAGTTTTTACGAACATTTACATATCTCATTTGAAGCAAATATGTACATATATTACGAGTACCAGAGCACAATAATTTAAATAGTGAAAATTGAATACTCTCATATTTAGTTTCGAAAATGGGATTGTTTGTTTGTAAATATAAAAGCAACCTTTCGAAAAGATTGATAGCTTTGAATTCGAACAGAAAAGTATGTGAATACCACAGAAATATTCTTAATCATACATGAGCGCATTCAGCAATCGCTCAGTACTAAGAGGGTCGTTTGAGAAGTCTTTGCAAAATCTGAGAGATGACACTACTGGCGCGTATCGAGGTTATGTTTTGTTAGAGGTTGCGCCTTGGAAGAACACACACCAAGCTTCAGCGAAATCGATGTATTTCTTTGCGTTTGGCATTCGTTTGAATCGAGGAGGACGAGTGATTTTCCTTTTCCATCAAGACAATGCATCAGCTCACGCCTCAGCAGTTGTGGTCGCATAATTAATAGAAATAGAGTAACAACTCGTTTCGCATTCCGCCTATTCTTCAGACTTGGTTCTCTCGGACCACTATTTGTCTCCCCATTTGAAGAAAAGGCTGGCGGGAAAGAGATATTTTCAAACGAGGAGGTGATTGCAGAAACGAAAGGTTATTCTTGCAACTTGGACAAATCTTATTATTCAGAAGGGATTAACAAACTAGAACAGCGTCGGACGCAGTGTAGAAGCCTAAAAGGGAGCTATGGCGAAAAATAAAAAAGTTTACCCCACGCGATTAAGTAGTATTTATTTTTGCACGGATTTTTCAAATGACCTTCATACTACTACCTCTATTATTTAAAAGAGGGAAAACACAGTAATTGTATGCTATGGATAAATAAAATTTCTTTTTCCTCTAGATATTTTGAAACAACATGAACCCGAAATCCAACTTTGCATATTTCTGTACAATGCGAGAGTGAGTGGCCTTACTAACTAACTATTTAAACACAATACTTGTGCTAAATGGTTGGGGCTGAATGAGTGAAAGCACAAAGATTGCATTCATCTGAATACCATTTCAATGTTGAAATTTAATTTTTTTTTATTATTTTCCATTGAATACGAATAAATTCATATGCTTTTCATTGTAAGTGAGTGTAGAATTAAAAACTAGAAGCTCCATTCCCCATCGAAGAAAAAAGAATAAAATCTTATGATTTCACACCCATATATACATATGTATGTACATTGTACACACAGCATTGATAAGCAAAATTGAATTTAATACGCTTCAATCCCAAAGTGAAAAGTCGGATATCAAAGATAATATCGATGTGATGACCAAAAACGCTGCACACAAATTTCATGGGGCTTCTAAATTCGACTATTTCATTTAGAAATGATTTTATTAAAAAATTCAAAAAATTGAGTAATTTAGTATTTAATTATTGTTTAAGGGGTTACACGGGTTTCTTGGATTCAAAAAATCGATTTTTTTCACTTATTAATTTCTACAACATCTCAAGAATATTATCCTAAATTTTAAGTCAATCCGAATAATAGTTTCGGAGATACAGCCTTTGGAAGGTGTGCGCTCCAAGCCACTTTTATTGTTAATCAAAACTTTAAACGCGTTTTTCTCGGAACCGTGTTTTCAAAGATGGTTGTCAAATGTTCTCGAAAACTACTCAACCGATCTTGATGAAATTTTACACAGGTGTTCGAGATACAATTTACTCGTGCTTGAATAAAGGATTTGTTTTTTTTTTTTTAATTACAACTATTTAAAAAAAAACAAAATGTCAAGCAAATTCGACCGAAATTTTCATTTCTTTGAAAAAATGTCTGCCAAAATTCCAATTATTACTTTTTTTTCTTTCCTTCGGTCAAGCACGAGTTTATGGTCTTAACTAAAACACTTATTTTTGTTTTTTCATTTTTGATGATCCTGTCAGGAGTTATGCTGACAACGCGGACGCACCTTTTTTCGAGGGGTCACCGGAAATGACGTCACAATGGAGGAGTTAAAAGTTTTTTTTTTTTTGAAAATTTCAGAAATTATTTTTTAAATATGTATCTATAAGACAGAATAAAGTTTGAATTAAATAAATAATTTTTTACAATATATAGAAAAAAAAAATTGAAAATAGGCCTTTTTTTACCCGTCGAAACCCATGTAACCCCTTAATCTAAAGTTTGTTTAATCGAGTAATTTTAATCTTCTAATCATCGCCCTAAATAAATATGTGAATGAAATGAGATCAAATGAAATAATTTGTCTTTCGCTAATTAAGATTTATCAATCAATGTTTGATTAACCGAAGCTATAGAGTCCGGCACTCACAAATTTAGTTTGGCAAATTACTTTAAATCAATTCAAAGAAAAAAATGTGTGAAAATAATACAAAATTAAGAATCAATTTATTTTTGCTGGAAATGACCACTTTTTGTCTTGACTATGGCCTTGAGATAGTCCAGATACGAATCGTAAGCTGCCCGAATGTGACTTAAAGGTATTCTGGCCCACTCGCGGACAATGGATTTTTTCAGCGTTTCGCGATGCAACCAGTATCATTGCAACAAGTAAAGGAGTGGTAAACAAGAACTTTATTTACTTTAAGGTGCTCGAGGTCAAGGTCAAATATAATGCAATCACACTACTACGTTTGAAATCCATTACAGATTTTCTTTTTTCGCGTTTACTCATCTCAGCAAAATACTTCCACGCGCTTGAAAACAATACTCTGTACTGTCATTTAGCCAACTAACAGACAGCTGATGCCCGTGTATCACGGACGGGCGGCCTGATGTTGGTTATACATCGAGTGTCGGACCCTGTGTGTATAAGTGTGTGTACGTATATATGGATTTTATATATAAGTGCATATAAATATATTCACTATGTTAAATCCAGCGTTTGGAATTTTGAATTACGTAATTTTTTAACTTTGATGGCTAAAATAAAATCCGTGATTTCACAGAAATTTAGCTTGTGGTTAGATATTTAAAAAATGCGTTCTATTTCGCTTGAAAAATGATAGGAAATATAAAAATCGAATCCAGGGTTGAAAAATTAAATCGATGTTGACATTTGTGGGAGAAGTGCCGAAGCTCCTTAAAATGTGCAAGTAATTTGAATGAAATTGTATTCCACGTTTAATAGGAAAATTCACTTTTTCCAATAAAAACAAAAAATTAATTGGTGCATCGTTTATTTATAGCCAAGTCAAATTAATCTGTACCCGCTAGATGGGCCACCCTAAGCTCATATGGATAGGCACAACCTCCTCAAAGACATTCGTCTTTTTCTTCAAACAGAGTTTTTTTTTGTTTTTGATTGGCTCAGACATTTTAGACATGCATATGTACGTGCATACAAACACGCACACATAAAAAATATGTCCCACCAACAACTATCATGCAAAAGTACTCTTATGTGTTAACTAAATGTTCCATTAAATATGTATACAAATCATTTAATCATTTAATAACATTGTAATTTATGTTCAACACAACGCACCCACAAACACGCCCACTTCCTGATAAACTGTCAAATTAAAACTTGTCTGCACCTCTCATCTACTCAACCGCGTCACCCTTTTATCTCTTACAATTTTTTCCATTTGCACGCTTTTCATGTCCACACAATATCTGCTTTCTGCTTTGTCATGTTCGGCTTTGACCGACTTGTCATGTTCAATTTGAGTTTAATTCGAGGAGTTTGTTTGTCTGTCGCTGGTTAGCTGTACCACAGCTTTGGGCCACTGCGTATAGTCCTAGTTACAATTAGTTTCTTTTTCTTTCGCCATACTTTCCTTTCGATACAACTTTCGCTGAAAGCCGCCACGCAGAGCGAATCTCAGCGGAGTTGTTAGATTTTATATTAGGGAAATTGTGAGACTTTCGTTTAGAAATTCATCACAACAAGAACTGAGTAGACGCCGCTCAGTGCTTACAAATTATTGGCATACGTGAGATAGAGAACTACTCTCTGCACGTGAAGCTTTGCTAAATGAGCGTAACAACAGCTATTCCGAACTCTCTTCGAAAATCAGCGCTCCGCATATTTATTGCATTGTACTCACTTTTTCTCTCCTTACCTAGTTTGATGAGTAACTGAATAGCTGAAAAAAAACAACAACAAAACATTACTTAAAGAATGCATTGTAAGGAATACACCAAGTCTGGTCACATTATTTCATTTCATCATATTTATTCTTTTTTCTTCTTATTTTTGTTGACTGAAAATATATAATCAATGGTGTGTAATGTACGCATAATTATTACACCGACTGCTCAACTCTCATCTCTACAGAAACTGGTATAAAAATGCACTCTTTAATTCTCCAACGAGTATAACGCAACTCATCACTTGGTGGTTCTCTTTTGTTTGTGTTGAGCAAGTTTTGTATTTTATTAAGTTTCCGTGGCTGCTTAATGTTTCAAGCTGGTACGCAAACACAAAGAGAGTTTTCCATTCACTATAAATTCGTCCTTGACTCGATTCGCACTGGCTGGCTGGCTGGGTGGTTAGCTGACTGATTGTGGCGTTAGGTGAATGTTTAGGCATTTTGTTGCTGTAATCTCTCGCAGGCGTTCCACATTTACGTAGTAAACATTTAAACGCACTTGTATATATGTATGTATAAACTTATATGTGTATAGGTATGTTTACTGAATGTAATGTAGAAATGTGACGGGTGCGTTTAATATATGACTCTTACTGCATCTCCATTTGTCACTTTTAGCATCGAACCGAAGAGCATCACTTAAAATTAAAAAACAAAACTTCGCATAAAATCTTGTTTCGTATCACAAAATTTGAAATGCTTTTCACAAATTTTTGGTGAATTTTGGTATGCGTGATATGTATATGTATGTATGTACTAATTTAGGCGTGAAGAGTTAGTCCAAAAGAAGGCACACAACTTCAGGAAAGTATTGCATATGTATGTGTGAATACTGGATATTTTTTTTGTTATAACTAAAAATGAACAAAACGACAAAAACACGCATGCATGCACAAGTATTAGAAGCAAAAGGCTTTCAAATATCACGTTTTAGGCGTTATACCTATACCTTGTATTGACAAAAAAATTGAAAATGTTTATATGGCATATTCTAAAAGTACACCACCTTAAAAATATAAATTCAAAAAATCATAAAGATCGGAGCACTGGAACGAAAGTTACAGACCGTGGAAGCGCGAAGTCGTGTTTTTTGAAAATTACCGACGGTGATCATTATTTATCAGAAACTATTTGACCGATTTGCATAAACTTTTTTTTTTAATTATTCGAAGTTACAACCTCGTGAATCTGAACGGTTCTACTTACTTACTTACTTAGGTGGCCATAACAACCCGTTACCGAGTTACGGCCGATCTCACTAGCTCTCTCCAGGCGCCTGTGCTCCGCGTGCGCCTTCTCCAATTCTGTATACCAAGCGAACATAGGGTTTCCTACACCTGGTCTTTCCACCGGAGCAATGGTCTTCCTCTGCGTCGGCTCCCTTGGACTTCGCCCTCGAACACCTTCTTTGCTGGAGCTTCTTCATCCATACGCACGACATGCCCTAGCCAACGCAGGCGTTGCATGGCGATGCGTTGAACTACGTCAATGTCGGCGTAGAGCTTATACAGCTCGTGGTTCATTCTTGAACGGTAGTCTTCGCCAACGCGCGCAGGACCGAAGATCTTACGAAGTACTTTTCTCTCGAACACCCCAAGAGCGGCTGCATCGCTTTGTGACACTACCCATGCCTCAGCGCCATAAAGCAACACGGGTATGATGAGCGTCTTGTAAAGTGTCAGTTTGGTCATGCGAGAGATGGTTCGACTACTCAATTGCGTACTTAGCCCATAGTAACACCTACTAGCAAGAGTGATTCTCCGTTTGATCTCCTGGCTGATATCGTATCTGAACGGTTCACTTTTTATAAATATTTGCACAGTTAAACCGTTCAGATTCACTGAAAAACATTTTTCTACAATATTCATTTAATTTTTTTTGATTTCAGTCGAGCTGCTCATGCGCTACCGTGATCACCACAAGCCTCTTCCAAAAAATGGCGTTTCGGGGGAGGGGCGATATCAACAATAAATAAAAACATTTTTTAAAATAAAAACACCAAAATGTATTCTTCGAGAGTTACCCTTCAGTATGATATATGCCTCATAGAATAAAAGTTCTAAAACATATTTAAAAAAAATTATGACAATCGTGCATTTTTTCGTCCTCACAAGGTATATAACCCCTTAATAATAAAGTTTCAAAAATGTACATATGTAATACCGTAAGCGACTAATATTAGCAAAGTTTGTAAAATGTACGGCAGTGCATTTAAGCTCCATTACATTGGTATCCTGTTTGTAACGAAGATCCTTTTAAAGGTTTAATGAAAATTTAAGCGGCTGTAGTAGCCGATTGGGCATTTTTCGTGACTGTCAATCAGCTTTGGGTTTGTTGGCATCTCTTAGTCTAAATCACCAAATGATAGGAAAAGTAGGAAAGTGTTCGTTGCGGAGTATAGGGCCAAAGTAAAGTTTCTCGATTTTGTGCGTTTTCCGGATATATTTTTCACTTGCTGCCAGGTCATTGTTTTGTCCACGGCTTTGTATTCCTCTTCGATGCAGCGTCGCCAAGAGCTCCTAGATCTGCCTCCTCTGTGCTGTCCTTGTGGGTTCCAGTCCAGCGCTTGTCTGCTGATTTTAGTGCCAACTTTCCGTAGTGTATGGCCAAATCATCTCCATTTACATTCTCTTATTTCAGTTGCAATTGGTTTTTGGTGGCATCGTCGATGTAATTCGGTGTTAGATAATTCAGTTGTCTAGCCACCTACGTATCGAAAGCGTCTCAAAAGCGGCTCACGAACATTTGAAGCTTCTGTACAATTTCCGCAGACAGACACTATGTTTCACAGGCGTAGAGCAGAATTGAATTAACATTGGAGTTGAAAATCCGTGTTTTTGTTTGTATTGTGCATTTGCTTGGACTGCCGAGCCGGACGAAGATTTGCAACTGCACCTTTTGGTTTTTGCAATCTTGTAGATATACATCATTTTTGCATCCGCTTTCCGCAGTGAATTGGCTTCCAAGGTATTGAAAAACGTTTCGATACTATTTAAAGAAATCATTGAATGATAATTTGAAATTATAAATATTTTGAAAGCTATAAATCAAAAGCCAAAGAACCTGAAACATGTTTGAACTCATTCAATGTTTTAACCATAAGTGCTTTCGAGGCATAAACAGTTCTAACCCGCTTTAGGAAGAATAATTCATTACTCCCAAGATTATGTGGAAATGAATGCGCTCTAAGAGAAAAGGCGAGCCAACTGTCCCATTTATAATATAGAAAACAAAGCAGAGAGAAAGTATACTTCTTTTACTTTGTCACAATTTTATGTTTAGTAATCCACACCTTGCATTATATGCAGGACTCGAATCAGTGAAGTTCAAAGATCTAAGTGCAAAACGAAGGAATTTCTTTTGAACGCGTTCAAATCTATTGATGTGGCATTGAAGATAAGGCCTCCAAATAGAAACGGCATACTCCAACTTGGATCGTACGAGTGAGGTAAATAGTGACTTCAAAGTATATATAAGTAAATAGTGACTCCGTAAAATCGGAAGCAAACTGCCGAATGAAGGCAAGTGTAGAATACCATTTGGCGATGACAAAATTTAAATGACTAAGAAACTGAACAGAACGTTGGTTCCAATCTCGGTGAAACACCAAAATTAAGAAAAACATTTTTCTAATAGCGGTCGCCCCTCGGCAGGCAATGGCAAACCTCCGAGTGTATTTCTGTCATGAAAAAGCTCCTCATGAAAAATATCTGCCGTTGGAGGCTTGAAACTGTAGGTCCCTCCATTTGTGGAACCACATCAAGACGCACACTACAAATAGGAGGAGGAGCTCGGCCAAACACCCAGAAAGGGTGTACGCGCCAATTATATATATATTGTATAAAGGGTGGTTAAGTTTCAAGAGCCGGTTTCGATTTTGAATAAAATACAATTTTTTTAGGAAATTATTGTCATTTCTCTTTGTTATGATAATATTGGTATAGTTCAATTACGTATGAATCAAAATATCGGCCAAATGGCCGCCGCGACTTCGGCCGCACACCTCCATCCGATGGTCCAAATTTTCGATGACGCTGAGGTATAATTGAGGTTCTATGCCGTTAATGTGCCGAATTATCTCACCCTTCAGCTCTTGAATTGTTGTTGGCTTATCGCCGTACACCTTTTCTTTCAAACAACCCCAAAGAAAGAAGTCCAACGGTGTCGTTAACGTTTAGGTGTGGTTCACATTCAACATCGGCCCTTAAAATTTTACCACCCTTTATAAGAAACTGAAAAGTGGAGTCGAAGATTACTTTCAAATCAGTAACTTCATTAGGAGTATTTTTAGATGGGAGTTCTTTAAAAAGAAAAGGTAGAGATTAAGAGCATTTCTTAATATTTAATTGAAGTAGATTCCTATGCCACGACGTTGTTGAGGTCTGATTGAAGAACGTAGAATCAAACAGGTTTTCTACAGTTTCAAAAATTTTAAGTCGGCTGCATTCAGATATGTCATTAATAAAAATTACAAAAAACCAAGAGTCCAAAATGCTGCCCTGAGGGACACCGGAAGAGGCAATAAAAGGATAAGAAGATGCGTTATGGACAACAACTACACATTTACGATTGAAAAGGTGCGACTTTATCCATTTAAAGAAAGTAGAGTGAAACCCAAAACTTATTAGTTAAGATATTAAGGTTGAGTGGCAGACTTTATTGAAGGCCTTGGAGAATCCATATAAACTGCATCAACTTTAAGGCTTTTATTGAAAGCTGACATACAAACATATGAGAAATCAGAAAGAATAGGGTCTGTTCAGCTACCAGCCATAAAACCATGCTGATTAGATACTTTTTACATTTAACAGCGAAGTATAATTTCTGTTTTACAATATACTCAAAGAGCCTTGAAACCATGGAAAGTTTGGAAATAGGTCTGTAGTCCGCGATGCCTTTTTTATTCCCAGCTTTGAATATATGTAGGTGCGATAGAAATAACTTTTCAAGCATCTATGAATTGTCCTCAAGCTAATATGAGCATTATCGTATGGAATCTATTTTGCACGCCTCCAATCATTTGCTTCCAAAATGGCCCCATTCAGCAAAGCTTCGCAGATGCAAATTCCAATAAATTTTTCACTGTCCATTTATGTAGACCCACACATCGAGCTTATTTTCGGATCTGCTTCTCTTTAATTGATTCGAATCTATTTGGTGAAGGAAATTTAGTTCCCAGTATACAGTTCTGATTGTATTTGAGGCGACCCAATGTCTGCCGAGATTTCATTAACTTTTTCAGTGATGATCCGATCAGCGCAAGGTTCATCTCGAAATTCAACATTTTGAAGGCAAAAATTTGTAAAGATTTTTTTTCGTAGTGATCGGCCTTATTTTAACAACCTGCCCAACCTTCTTTTCTTCCTGAACATGCACCGGCTGTATAAAGTTCAGTTCCATAATAATTTTGAATATTTTTTTTACTTACTTGGCTGAAGTGGAAGGAAGCATTCAGAAGTGCAAAGTAGTGCATGCACCTTTGTTATTTCTCTCAGCATTTTTTAGTCAATTTATGCTGACAAGAATGATTTACCCATTTCATGGCGAATTGCAGAAATATCTTTGGACGCATAAAGACAATGGAGTGCTAAATCAATTGGCGCCAAGTGGAGCTTGCGTTCGTGCGCGTTTGTATGCTTGGGGGAGTTTAGGAGGAAAATGATTTATTTTACACTATACACATCGCCGGTTTTGCCTAATAATCGGACGTACATAGTGTGCAGGAAACCGAAAATACGCACAAAGCGTTAAAGTACGGCGATTATAATAAAATTCCCACTGGAACAACAAAAATTCACTTGGGAACAATAAATTAACTGCACACAAATAGTCACTAGACCAGCAGATATGCATGCGAATGCATATATATGTATGTGTATATATGCGTATGTGTATGTAAATGTATGTATATATGCTTTGTAGGTTTGCACATCCCAATGTGATGGTCACACAAAGTGTCTACGAGTAAAAATAAATAGACTATTTGGTTGTATTTAGTATATAAAATATTAGGCAATTTGAACTATTTCATTATCCTGATAATATTAAATTGCCACGTTGGGTTGATAAAGTTTTTCAGAATTATTTGCGACCTTTTCATTTGTATTTTGCTTTATTTCTGTATAGAGGAAAATGGGCGATATATTTTGTAGCATAGAAAGGCCGTACAATGGCGACTGAGCATACCACGATAGTGATGAACTACTGATGTGATGATACCAAGAGTCAAGGAGGAGCAAAACGACTCTCTGTGCCATTGAAAAATTGCATGCGTTGACCAATTCAGGGCATCCGACATCTATTTATACATATTTGCTTGAGTTGCGTTGCTGTGGCCGGCCGTCCAAGCCGCAAAATACAGCCAAACAAATATATAAAGAAAAACAGTTCGTTGTGATAGATAGAAAGAGGGTATGGAAATGAAATAAAGAAGCCAAGTAAAATGAAAAAGGAACGACAGCGAATTAAAGGTTAATTAGGGAAACGCTGCTTGTCGGTGACAAAATGCCGCAGTTGTCTAATATTCACCTCTGACAGATCCTCAGCATTGCTTAACAAAAAATAAATAATTTGCGCTTACACTTCTGTTAGGTGTTTGGCCGAGCTCCTCCTCCTATTTGTGGTGTGCGTCTTGGTGTTGTTCCACAAATGGAGGGACCTACAGTTTCAAGCCGACTCCGAACGGCAGATATTTTTATGAGGAGTTTTTTCTACTAGAAATACACTCGTAGGTTTGCCATTGCCTACCGAGGGGCAACCACTATTAGAAAAATGTTTTTCTTAATTTTGGTGTTTCACCGAGATTCGAGCCAACGATCTCTCTATGAGTTCCGAATACTAATAACGCACCAACCCACTCAGCTACGGCGGCCGCATTGCTTACAAAGTGTTTTTGTTTTTTTTATCAGGAGGAAGCAACGAAAGCCTCACCCTGCCAGTGTGGGACTTTAACTAGAACTAAACCTCCTACCGTCAAAGCATCGATTGCCCCAGTACTACCGTCAAGTATTTCGTCGGGAGGCGTTTTGAGCGTTGCACTCAATGTCAGTTACTGTTCTGATGCAAAAGGTCACAGGCTGCATCTGCCTTTTACCACCACTGTTAAGTCATATCTGAAGAGAGCCACCCCTGTCGGAACTATACGCCCCCTCCTCCCATGTCCCTGTTCGATACCATAAAAAAGTTAGTTTCTAATATGGTATCGTCAGCTTACCCGCATTTTCATCTCTGGATAGGTGTGCTGTTTCATGTTCTTATTTAGCGTTCGCGCATCCGCCTTGTCTGCTCGCTATGTCGTAGTTCCTGCATTATTTCAGCAACACATGGTGAACTTTGTTCCAATTGTCCTGGCTCTTCAACATCTTCTTCTTCTTAATTGGCGCCATAACCGCTTACGCAATTTTGGCCGAGTTTAACAAATTGGACACACGAAGTGAAGCCAAGTTCTTCTCTACCTGATCGTTCCAACGCAGAGGAGGCCTTCCTCTTCCTCTACCACCACCAGCTGGTACCGCATCGTATACTTTCAGAGCCGGAGCGTTGCCGGAGGATGATTCCATATGTAGAAGTCCACGTAAGTGGGGAAAGGTACTGATCGCCATTCACTTGGGAGTGGCCAGGACGATTCTTCTGCATATGGTTCAAGCAGCTCACAACGTCCGGGATTAGCCCACGTAGCATCCGAACACCCGTTCGACAGTGAGCTAACGTGAGAAGGCGAAACATTCCAGGATAGCTGATTGTGCGCTGGGTTTGGGACCCGCCACTTAAAAGGAGGGGACTAGCTACCTTCTGGAGGGACTAGTTACCTTCTTAAAAAGATCTAAGTGGTTTAAGCAACTTAGTTAGGGAAAGGAAACCAAATGCAGGTATTACAATGAGCCTCAGGGCCAGCGAGTGTCTTGTGTTAAACAAGCAACCTGGTTAGCCTAACCTGACCTACCCTTTTTTTCTCAAAATATTCAAAACGAATATCGAGTCCAATGTACCTATTGTTTAAGGCTCCCGTTTTAGTGCCACCTATGGGCTCGAGGAATCATCAACTTACATTTCGTCAAAGACGAGGCTGGCGCTAATGTAACAGTAAATGGTGAACATTATCGCGCCATGATAAACAACTTTGTGATACCTGAAATTGAAGATCGGGATCTCCACAACATTTGGACGGCGGTCGGCGCTAATTAAGTTCCATTCATAAAATAATATAAAATTTTTCTATAGTTTACATCAACCTTTTTTAATTTTTACTACCTTTTCAGAAAGGCGATAAACGTATGTCCCTTTTTCTCTTACTTCCAAATTGCATCAATGGATTAAGTAGCATCTGAAATCAATTTTCAAAATTTCTACAACTTTTATTATTAAAACATGCATTCACTACCATTGGGATCAAAAATACAGTGAATGAGAAAATACAAAATGAAATTAGAAATGGTTTCGTAATACCAACCTACTATGAATGTATACTTCCATGTCATAACCTTGAGTATGGAAACCTAGATTTTTCAGAAGTAGAGAAGTTCATCTATTACTAATGTTCACAAAAAAGCAGAGAGTACTCCTCTTTGCGGGCAACTTCTTGCAGCCTTGATAGAGGTTTTATAATCTTCTTAGTTTTGCACTGTTTGTTCTAGATTTCAGCATCGATACAATCCATCTTATGATGAGTTTAGGTATGTCCTTTTGGGATAGGGCATAGGATGTTTGTATCATAGGATGTATTATCGAAAGCTCCTGATATGTCAAAAAATGCGCAAAGTACGATTTGCTTAGACTCAATAGCTTTTTCATCAATAACAGTAAGAAGACTGTGCAGTCTCAATAGATTTGCCTTGTTGGTAGGCAAATTGAAGTTGACGCAATGAGAAACTGACTAAGTTGTTCTCCGTTTTATGCTCATATAATATTTATTCCATTGTTTTGAGTGTTTGTTGTTTTTTGTTGAATTAGAATTGGGTTCAATTTGTGTTCATTAAACACAATTTTTTTCTTTTCAATTTTTTTCAAGGACTTTATAAATTATTTCTTATAATTCACTATAAAAATGGTGAAAATTTGGCAGAGATGGTTCGTAAAACTCGAACATTTTTGGGTCATCGTGAAGCACCTTGTCGGACCCCAATACAGAAATTGGTGAAAAAATTCGAGCTGTTGGGACAAGTTAGTGATGTGAAGGATAAAACCCGTGCACGTCGCTCAAGAACAGCCGAAAGTGTTGAAGAAATCCCAGGTTTGTCCATTCCTCGTCGTTCTTTGGAATTAGGCATTCCACAAACGTCATTACACCGTATTTTGCGTAAAGATTTGGATCTTAAGGCTTATAAAATCCAGTTAACACAAGAACTCAAGTCGGCCGATCTTCAACAACGTCGTGTCTATGCTGATTGGGTCGTTGAAATGCATGAAAATGATCCGGAATTTCATCGAAAAATCATCTTGAGTGATGAGGCTCATTTCCACCTCGTTGGCTTCGTCAACAAGCAAAATCGTCGGATCTGGGGCTCAGAAAATCCAGGAGTTAATGTTGAAAATCCTCTCTATCCTCAACGTGTGACTGTTTGGTGCGGTTTATGATCCGGCGGAGTCATTGGACCTTACTTTTTCGAAAATGAAGCTGGAGCAACAGTTACGGTGAATGGATTGCGCTATCGAGAGATGATTAACGATTTTTTATGGCTGGAATTGGATTGATCTGAACAAGACGTATTTCAACAAGACAGCGCTACGTGGCACACAAGCAACGAAACCATTGATCTTTTACGGGAATAACACCTCTTCTTCGAAAATCCTTTCCATAGGTAATCTCTGTAGGTCCGCTTATAAACATCGAGAACACTTCTATCGGGGATACTTATGTTTGGGAAACACTGTAGCTAAATCCGAGTGCCGCCGCCACCGTAGCCGAGTGGGTTGATGCTTGACTACCATTCAGAGTATGTAGATTCGAATCTCCGTGAAACACCGAAATGAAGAAAAAGTTTTTTCTAATAGCTCTCGCCCCTTGACAGGCAATGCCATTAAAAAGTCCTCATAAAAAATATCTGCCGTTCGGTGTTGGCTTCAAACTGATCTACAGTTGTGGAAAAATATCAAGACGCACACCAAAAATTGGAGGCGGTACTTGGCCAAGCACGGGAAAAGGGTGTAAGCGCCAATTAAAAAAAAAGCAGAGAGTCTGTAGGAAGTCTCATTTACTACGATTTTTTTTCTTCTTCTCAGTTTAGATAAATATTTCTTAATATTTTTTTTTTTTTTATTTGATAAAAGATCACTCGTGAGGAAATTTGTATTTACTTTTACAAGGAAAAAAAGAATTACTGCCAGCCAATTTGATTTGAAGAAAATATTGCAATTTTATTAAACCTTGAATGGATGGCAACAACAACGGAAGTCAATAAATTAAGTTGGCTAATTTTTTATATCATTGATTTTCAATTCCTTTAGCATTGAAAACTCAAATCAAATGCGCTTTAAAAACCAGCTGCAATGTCTATTCGTTAACCTTCAACTATTTGACGTGAGCCATTAATTTTCTCCTGATTTCACTCTATCGAATGCATATAAATTAATAGTATTTAAACTCTCAAGAGAATCAAAGTGAACTGGCAAAACAAATGAAACAAATCGTAAAGAATCGAAAACCATACCGTCCAAATAAAGCAAAGCATTGAAGCAGCATCGAATGCTTGGTCACCGTCAATTTTTAATTGCAATTTCCGATTTAGTTTAAAAACTTATTAAGAAAGTTGGTCAAATGGTCTTGCAAGCGCTGCAGCGTCTGCTCTGCTGAAAACGCCAGGAATGGCTATAGAAATGGAGTGGGATGGCGCTAGGAAATTGCAAAGCGCTGCAGAATAGTTAAAGTTTTCAGCCAAGAGTCGCAACGTCAACATCACCGACATCATCGCTTGCAGTATGTATGTATGTATGTATATGGTCTTACCTATACCACCACGCAGCATTTTACTGCACTGAGCTTTCTTCACTCAACAAATGGAAGAATTCGGCAAAAGAAACTTGACTAAAGTCGGTTCCAAGCATAGCATTTCGAATTTTCCTTTATTTAGAAATATTGTTGGTATAATTGGTGCTATGTATGTATGTATGTACAACAGTCATGCCGCAGGATTTACCCATGCATATGCACGGTGACATTAAAAAGTCTACGTGCAGCTCCTTGAGCTACGAGAAAGAGACACAATTCTAATTTCATTGCAATGCAAGTATAATGAACAGACCAAATGAGTGTTCTTCAGTTTTGTATCGGAATTTGGCAAAATCATACAAAATCCTGTTTCTAAACATAAAACTCTACACACAGACATGGTACATACATATATGCCACACGAAACCCTGCAGTCGTACCCACTGGCTCTTTGCCACTTATTACTAGTTTATTTTGCAGGGAAGTAGCTCGCCTTTTATATTTCTTTAATGCCAGCAACTGGTATTTTTCACACAGCAAGGTTCTAGTACGACATGTCAATTGCCAGCGTTTGCCTCAGCGTTAGACCCTTGTTCATTCCTCTCGGGAGCATAGG
The DNA here is from genome assembly GCF_027943255.1 of Anastrepha obliqua. NCBI lineage: Eukaryota > Metazoa > Arthropoda > Insecta > Diptera > Tephritidae > Anastrepha > Anastrepha obliqua. The sequence continues at coordinate 45,542,712 of NC_072896.1, read as the reverse complement.
GCCTCGATAAGACTCTTCCATCTTACACGGTTCTGTGCTGGTGTTTTTGCACCGTCCAATGAGATGTCGGCATCTGCTAGTTCGCGCAACATCGGCTTTCTCCAAATGTTTTTGGGTCGACCGTGGCCTCTGCTCCCTTGCGGGTTCCAGTCCAGTGTCATTCTCGTGATGCTATCTGGTGGTTTTCTCAATGTGTGACCTATCCATCGCCACTTTCTGCGTTTGATTTGCCTAAGAATGGGTTCCTCATTCGTTAATCTCCACAGTGCGTCGTTATGAAGGTGTTTGACCAGAATATTCTGCAGATGTTTCGTTTCCGTACAACATTACGGACTTCACGCATGAGCCGAATATTCGTGGTTTAGTGCGCCTCCCCCATACTATATGCATTCGCCCGAATACCGCCCTTGCTTTGTTTAGCCTGCAGTTGACGTCTTCACCTGCTCCACTTGGTCTTGGCAATGTTGGTCTTAAGACCGACAATACGTGCCAGCGGGACTAGTCCGCCTTCGCTTGCATGTCAGAGAATTCATCAAAAATGTATGGTCCTTAAGATGTCTGGTGAAACTCCATACGATGCCTTTTTTGTGCAGGCTCAGTTGGCTCATGACGTCATCAAAGACGATGGCGAAGAGAAGGGGCGGCAGGACAGACAACCTTGCCTTACGCCTGCATTGGTAGTGAATGGATCGCTGATATCGCCTTTGTGAAGCACTGCCAGTTGGGAGTTCTCGTAGAGGGCTTTGATGAGGCGGATTATCTTGGCGAGAACTCCCTTTCTACTCAGTGCCAGCCATATTGCGTCTCGTTTGATAGTGCGAACATCTCACTACGCCACAAATAGGAGCTCGGCCAAACACCTAAAAAGGGTGTACGCCCCAATTATATATATATATATAAACGTGGAAAAAGAAAGTCAGTAATGGATTTCAAATGTAATATTTCGATTGCATTATTTGTGGCTAGAAAATCACAACCAGCGTTTATTCGTTAGTTCGAGCACCTTAAGGTAAATAAAGTTCTTGTTTATCGCACCATTACTCGTTACACTGATACTGGTAGCATCGCGAAACGTCATGGAGGTGGTCATCAAAAGACTCCAACGTCACGTTAAATGGTTAAAAAAGTGAAGAAACGACTTGAGTGAAATCCCCAACGAAGTGCCAATCAAATGGCGAAAGAACTGAAAAAATCAGACCGTAAATGATCTCAAAGTCAAGCTTTACAAGATCCAAAAAGCGCATGGTCTCCCCCCAACGCAGCAACAAGTCAGACTTGAGAGAGCGAATGAGTTGCTTCGCTTGGCCGAAAGCAGTAAATTTCCGCTTTCTAACGAGAAAATTTTTCAAATTGAGCAATTCGTAAACTCCCAAAACGATAGGGTTTATTTGGCCGACCGCTCATACGAGAATTTGAGTCATCGATTGACCATCAGCACTCGCCACAGGTAGGGGTTTGGGCCGCTGTAACCGCAGATGAGCGCGCTCCAATCATTTTCATCGAGTCTGGTGCCAAGGTAAATGTTTAATATTATCGGGAAAGTATTCTGGAGGTTGCTTTGGAGCAGTGGACAGACAAACATTTCGGTGGCAGACAATGGTCGTTTCAACGGGACTCGGCATCGTCTCACAAAGCTCGAGGGAACCAAGAATGGCTAAAAAACAACGTTCCGAACTTCATAACGTCCCCACAACTCTAAAATTCTCCACACGCGAATTCGATGGATTATTATCTTTGGGCCATTTTGGAGAGCAAAATCCGAACTAAAAGATTCACCAGTCTGAAGGCGCTGAGAAAACCAATATCCGCGAGTGGGCCAAAATACCTGCAAGTCACATTCGGGCAGCTTGAGATTCGTGTCTGGACCATCTCAAGGCCATAGTCAAGGCAAAAGGTGATCATATCGAGCAAAAGTAAATTGATTCTTAATTTTATATAATTTTCACACATATTTTACTTTGAATTGAATAAAAGTATTATTCTAAACTAAATGTATGGCCTTTTTAATTGGTTACACTTCGAGTGCCGGACCCTATACATTTCAAATATTCGGATTCTGATTCGCACGTATCAAATTCCGCCTTAATAGGCCGCTGAACGCTAAATTTGTGTTTAGCGCATTTAACTCTTAATGCAACTCCAAATCTACATTTATCCATATGAAATTCTCCACTTATACGCAACTAAATATACTAATTTCATTGACTTCGTAAATCGAGGTATTAATTTCCTCAATTATAATCAAAATAGAGAAATACAGACGCATATAACTTTACCACTTAGTAGATAAGAATATCAGTTAAATATTAAATAATTTATTGATATGTGCATAGATGGATAAAAAAGATGAATTTAATTGCCTTCACTTTATCTGCATTGGCCAATCTAGTTGAACTTCACCTCCAGGATCACCAGGCAACTAACAAGGAATGAAAGTGCAAGGCAACTGGGTTCTAAGGAGACTATCCCAAAGCTAAATAAATCTAAGTACTACGTGCCAACTGTCAACTTCGGGGAAGCCAGAAAAATGACTGGTCTAAATGATGCAGGCACCAAATGGTATCTGCGCTATTTCAAAGAGGACGCAAAGCAGAAAACCCGTCCCTTGGGTACTCTAGAGGTGAAGAAATGCAGCGCTGCTGTAATTAGTCCAGCTGAAGGAAGCTATGCCAAGAGAAAACACGGTACAACATACGAACAAGTTCAAAGTACCTGAAGAATTGACAATACTAACCAATTTAAACTCTAGGAAACCTTATGTTAGCTAGGCTACCATCGTTAAACGTTTAACACTGGCTGTTCTATCCAAGTATTTGCCTGCACAAATACTCTCACGAGAGGGTTAGGGAAGAGTTGAAGAACTCTTAGTAGAGGAAATGAATAGGGGGTCATTCCGAACTTAAATTCAAAGGTATTCACTTCCGACTCGACTTAAACTAGTCCATTGTGCAAACGATGTTTTGGCCAACGCTGGTCTAAAGAAGTTGACTGGCTGAAATTCTTCTTTTCGTATTTTCGGGCGCTGAATTCAATATATTTTATCGCATAGATGATAGATTCCCAGGTTTGGGCAACAGCTATGATAAACAACAAAATTGTGCGGGTAACTATGGTCAAAGATGATAACATCCGAGAGGCTATCTGAAGTAAAATTCTGAGAGTGACTTCGGCTGCCACGTCATCGGGGATTCGGCAGCAGAATTCTGCCCGCTTCAGCAGAATTCTGCACGGTTCAATAAGTACCCATGTTTGATGGCAGAGGGCGTTCCTGAAGGAAGTTGTCCATGTTGTCCAAAAAGTCCATGACAACATTCTCACTGATTGACGAACGAAATTGCGTGAAATAACACAAGCCATAGGTGTATCAACCGGGACGGCAATTAATATTTTACATGATAAGTTGGCGATGGAAAAATTGTCGGCCTAATGGGTGCCACAACTGCTCACAAACAACAACAAGCGGATGCGGAGCTGTGTTTGGAGCAATTTAAGCGAGATCCAAACGAATTTTTCCGTCGAGTTATCACCATTGATGTAACCTGGATTCATCATTACACACCAGAAACTTAGCAAAAATCAAAAGAAAGGATTCCTCCCAGTGAATCTACTCCAAGGAAGGCGAAGACAGTCCCATCGGCCGGAAAGATCATGACGGCGATTTTTTGGAAAGCGATTTTTTGGAAAATCCCTGAGGATATTTTTAATAAACAGGAAGAACGATTAGTGGACAATACTACAGTGCGCTATTAGACCGCTTTCACAAAAAGTTTAAGGAGACACGGCCGCGTTTGGCGAAAAATAAGGTGTTGTTTCGCCACGATAACGCACAAGCACATCCATTCGGAGTTGTCGCCGCCAAACTGCATGAATTGCGTTATGAATTGCTGCCGCACCCCCCGTATTCACCCGATCTGGCTCCCTGCGGCTTTTTCTTGTTCCATAACATTAAGAAATGGCTCGCGGGGGAAAAAATTAGTTCAAACGAGGAAGTCATCGTCGAAACACAGGCGTATTCTGGAGAGTTCGACAAATCCCATTTTTTGGAGGGGTTAAAAAAATGGCCGGAGCGCTGGGAGAAGTGTAGCTTTCTAAGAGGGGACTATGTTGAAACAAAAAAAATAGTTTTTTTTTTAATTGCTGTCTTCATTTCTAACACGGGTACTTATTGAATCCTCCTCGTATTCCCACACTCGTTCAATCAGTCGTTGTTATGACGGCAACGAATTAATATGAGTGTAAGCTGCATAGATTTCTTTCGTATATCACCAACGCAGTCTTAATTTTTTCCGCTGTCATGACCAGTGATGGTAAATGTAGGGAAAATTCCCTACATGTAGGGATTTTTGTCGAAAAATGTGGGTGTAGGGAAAAGAAGGACAGATTTTTTTAAATTCTGTAAATGTAGGGAATTTTCAAAAAGGACAGAAACAATTTTTAAATAGCGGGGTAAAATTAAAAAAGTTGATTTAAAATAAAAATCCGCAGTAAGATTTCATGCAAGACTTCTTTTCCTTATGGCAGCATACTTTAAAAAGCGTTAATATGGCAACATTGCTGTGTTTTTCTTCGTTAACGCTAGCACGATTTTTTCTTTGCGCGGAAATTGTTAGTTGTCCTACGTTTTCTGGTGCTTTTCACTTTTGAAGTAAGTTTACAATTATTTTAGTTTTGGCTTTTTTTATATTTAAAATGCATATATAATATTTTACAGAAATGAGCTCCTCCTCTTCGACTGACTCTCCGGAGGAACACCAGGAAAAACAATGCTCCGATACTTGCAATAACAAGTTCAATAACAAGTGGCTTGACGACGAAATTTCAGTGGCTAGTTTGAAGCTGTGGCTAACGAGCAAGTCTGATTAACAGAAGCCCGCCGAAACAAAAATGCACCAATAAATATGAAGGCAATTAAAAATACATCTAAAAAAAACAGCTTTTTTTAGAAAAGGCGAGTAAACCAAATGGTTCCAGAAATTTCGAAATAAGACTTAGCATGTTCTTCGCTGAGCTGCAAGTGGGGGACCATTTAATCCCACTCTTAAAAGAAATCGTGCCGGATTCTGAAATAATAAAAAACTCTGAGCTCGGAAGAAAGAAGTGCACCAACATAATAAAAAATGAATTGGCAAAAGAAGAAAAAGACAATTTAGTTAAAAAATTAAAAGTAAACAAATTTTCCATAATGATCGATGAGACCACAGACATCGGACTCAATAAGCTTATGTGTCTTTTCGGCGAGGAAAGCGAGCGGCTTGTGGTTAAGCTGCTGGATCTAATTCCAATAAGAACTGAATGCACTGCAGAAGCTCTGTACGGAGTTTTTAAAAAATTTTAAGCAAACAATTCAACTTGGACTTTGCAATTGCCTCATTATAGTGTAAACACAGGAGAAAAAAATGTAGGGAATTTCGTAGGGAAAATTTGTTGTAAGCGTAGGGAAAAGTAGGGAATTTTTTTGGGTTGTGTAGGGATTTTTCAAAAAACCATTTACCATCACTGGTCATGACCACTGTCACGTCAGTAAATCAGCTAATACCTTCAAAATCGCTGAGAGCCGTTTAATGCTTTCGAATTCTGCATCGCGCCTTTTTTATTAAAATAAGTTTGTATGCTATACCAGTAAGCTCTCGTTGATTTCTCATGTTGATGGTATTGCGGCGTCCCGAGGACCTGGACCAAGTTGCGACAAGTTTGTATCAATGTTATACATGTATAATTGGCGCGTACACCCTTTTTTGGTGTTTGGCCGAGCTCCTTCTCCTATTTGTGGCGTGCGTCTTGATGTTGTTCCACAAATGGAGACCTACAGTTTCAAGCCGACTCCGAACGGCACATATTTTTTATGAGGAGCTTTTTCATGGCAGAAACACACTCGGAGGTTTGCCATTACTTGCCGAGGAGCGGCCACTGTTTGAAAAAAAAAAACTTTTTCTTCATTTTGGTCTTTCACCTCCGTTCTCTCTGATTTCCGAATGGTAGTCACACACCAACCCATTCGGCTCCGGCGGCCCATTGTTATACCAGACATATTTGATATTTCAGAAGCTAAAAGTATTATTTTAAAATAACAGGAAAGTCGAAAAGTTGATTGCCTTTATGTATTACTTTTAAACAAATGGCAGATTTTTACATACAATTTATGGGGAATAGCCCCTACAATTATTTAAGGGGGGAAACCGGTTTAAATCGATCAAAAAGTCGGTTTAAATCGATCAAAAAGTCGATTTTTTTTATTGCATAAATCGTTAGTATAACTACTCAAGAATATGTGGTAAAAATTTTAAAGCGAAATTCGCATTATTCCCGATTCTATGAGCACTAATTCTGGGATTATATTATTATTTAAAATATGGTTTTTTAAGCAAAATAAATGAAAAAATATCGTATAAAAACTACAGGGTGGCTGATGAATTTTGCTACATTAAGAAACTCAAATAACTTTTTTTTTGAGTGTATGGAATTCATTTTTTTTTTTTCAAGTTTAAGGTCATTAAATTTTATTAAATGTAGCTTAACTAGTTTTAAAAATAATTGAATTTAAATGTCCCCCATGCTCGTTGACACAAGTGCGGCATCTTAGTAAAAAGTTGTTCATTGCTGCTTTGAGAGTTGCGACAGGAATATCCGCAATTGTTGCCCGAATGGATTGTTTTAGTTCATCCAAATTTGTTGGCTTTGTTTTATAAACTTCTTGTTTACATAAACCCCACAAGAAAAAGTCAGGTGCAGTAAGGTCAGGCGACCTGGGGGGCCAACGAAATTCGGAGTTTCTTGAAATCAGTTTATTGGGAAATTTTCGTCGCAACTCTGTCATAACAGTCTGGGCTATGTGAGACGTTGCCCCATCTTGTTGAAACCACACAGAGTTGAAAGGAATTCTCTTTCGGCGAAGTTCTGGATAGAAAAATTCTTTCAGCATTTTCAAATAACGGTCTCCAGTAACCGTAACGGTGTGACCATTTTCTTCAAAAAAATAAGGCCCGACAATACAGCGTGAAGAAACCGCACACCACACTGTCACGCGAAGAGGATGCAATTCCGTCTCGTGGAGTATCTGTGGGTTAGAAGTACTCCATATTCGACAATTTTGTTTGTTCACATTGCCGTTTAAATCGAAATGGGCCTCATCAGACATGAAAAGGCAGTTTAACATGTTTTGGTCTTCTTCCACCATTTGCAGGATCTTCTGGCAAAATTCCAAGCGAATCGGCAAGTCTGCTGCATTCAGTTTGTTAACCATTTGAATTTTGTAGGGAAATAAGTCTAAATCTTTGTGCATTATTGTTTGCAAAGACTGTCGGCTGACACCAAGTTGAGCAGATAAGCTTCTTGTTGAAACCCTTGGATTGCTTTGTATAGCTGCAGCTACAGCAGCGATCGTTTCCTCCGTCCGAACTGGTGCGTTTCGATGATAAGGCCTTCTTGGACTGTTCCTTGCTCAGCAAAATTATTCATCAGTCTCATTATGGTCCATCTGCTCGGGGGATCGCCGCCAAACATCCGCCTGTACTCTCTCTGTACCAAAACTACGGACTCCAGTGCGTGATAGCGGCGGACTATCCAAATTCTTGTTTGCGTGCCCCAGTTATCCATTTTAATAAATTTTAAAGATCAATCTGCAAATTAAAACAAAAATGGAACAGATAACTTAAAAAGAAAAAAAGTTATTCAATTTTTTTTTGGTAGCGGCTTTCATCAGCCACCCTGTACTTTGTGTTCAAGCGCCTCAAAAGCATGGAATTTTCAAATTTTTTTACCACAATTAGGTTCATATTCTTAGGAAATACTATGTTATTAATAAAAAAATGCTGTTGATTTCAGAGAAAAATTGCAACTTCAGGAACTCCCACCAGCAAGACACTCGGATGGCGATCGTCCATGGACAGCACGCTCTAACGCCACTATCTCCCGCGAATATTAAAAAGTGTACCTAAAAATATAAATAAAATATCCTCTAAACTTAAACAATTTCTGATTATTCCTTCTTTGTTAAAAAATTCCCTTCACCAAAACTTTGGCCTCCTAAACCGGTTTCCCCCCTTAAGAAACCCTTATTGAACACCAAAGTAAGCAGAAATACAGCATAAAATTCTGTTATTCGTTCACGTAAAGATCGATATAACTTTCGATAAACGAAGAAATAGCTCAAAAGCGAAACGCCGTGTCCGAATTTTACAACAATTACGGCTTCTTGCTTTCGTTGTTTCCACTGTGACTGCGCGCTGCTAAACCGTTTTCGTCGAAAGGTGCATTAACGCAATAGTGAATATGTGTGTGTGCCTCATACTCGTGTACATAGACAGGTACATACACATAGGTATGTACATATGAGACATATATATGTATCCATGTACAGGATGCCATTGGCATTGGTTCGGTATTTTGCCGGTTCATTTTACCTTTGTGCGCTGCATGCAATTCCAACTTTTTAGTTTCATTTTATAGTTTCTCGTTCCTTTAGCGCGTCTGTGGTTAGTTTTGAGGCAAATTGATGACTCTGTAAGTAAGTTCTTCGGTTAATAGGTTATAATTGGTAATTTTACTTTGGAATTTGTGCAAAGTTAGCCGTATTCCTCACTGCTTATTCCTTCTATGCAATCGCTTCCTCTACTTCACAGTTTAAAGTTCGTTTGTTTAATGTTTATTTTACTTTTCACTTTTCGTCCGTTAGTATTTAAGCTGTTTTATCTACGGACATTGCCGGTGCACATACAAAAATACTTATATATGTATGTATGTATGTGCATCGGAGAGTTGATAGTTGCTTAACAAGAATCGTGATATTATGAAATTACGTTTCACTCTTTCTTATTTATTTATTTATTCATTGAATTAAGAGAATAAATTAAATCTAAGCAATGGGAATTAAGCGCCAGCACCTAAGGTTTTTGGGCTACTTTTGTATCAATCAATATGGTATGTACAAGTATGTACTTATTATTTAAATATAGAATATCGCACTTCGCAAAAATGTGTTTAGTTTACATAAAAACTGTACAAATGATTTTTCGCCAAAAGTTGCTAAACATTTTATGAATTATTTTAACTCTAAAATCATGACGAGTTACTTCTTATCGTAAAAACAAACAATTCTGGAGAACTGATTATAATCTGGTTCATGGTAAAGCTACCAATATTGCACTTTGGACGCCGCGCAATAGGGATTTTTCGGCAGATTTTGTTCAAAAATCCTAGAGAAGGCAGTTTTTCACAGATTTTAATAATTTTTTTGTTTATATAATAGAAAATGATTTTGGAAGAGATAGTCTGGAGACCCGGCAAAGTTGTCCCCTGTGGCCCCTTCTCTTCGCCATCGACACCTAGATGACGTCATGAGCCAACTGACCCTGCACAAAAAAGGCATCGTATGGGGTTTCACCAGACATCTTGAGGACCTGGGCTTCGCCGATGACATCTGCCTCCTCTCTCACAAACTGTCTAGCATGCAAGCGAAGGCGGACAGACTAGTCCCGCTGGCACGCATTGTCGCACTTGAGACCAACATTGCCAAGACCAAGTGGAGCAGATGAAGATGTCAACTGCAGGCTAACCAAAGCATGGGCGGCATTCGGGCGAATACATACAGTATGGGGGAGTTCGCAAATTTCCAGGCGCACTAAACTACGAATATTCGGCTCATGCGAGAAGTCCGTATTCTTGTACGGAAGTGAAACATGGCTGGTCTCTAACACCATCACACAGAGGCTACAATCCTTCATCAACAAATGCCTCCGCAACATCTGCAGAATATTTTGGCCGAACAGTATTAGCTATGACGCACTGTGGAGATTAACGAATGAGGGTTCCTCTTAGGCAAATCAAACGCAGAAAGTGGAGATGGATAGATCACACATTGAGAAAACCACCAGATAGCATTACGAGAATGGCACTGGACTGGACCTCGCAAAGGAGCAGATCGCGGTCGACCAAAAAAATTTTGGAGAATGTCGATGTTGCGCGAAATAGCAGATGCCGATATCTCATGGGACGGTGCAAAAACAACAGCACAGAACCGTGTACGATGGAAGAGTCTTGTCGAGACCCTATACTCCCGAGAGGAGTGAACAAGGAAAAAAACAAAAAGAAAAAAAAAGTCTGGACCCGAGTTTAAATTTTTTTTATTATATCAAAACGCACCTTTATATAATGATACTTTTATGAAAAATCCAGAAAAACTTTAGAAACAAAAAAAAATGTATTAAAATTCTGTTTGGATTTTTTTTAATAGTATGAAAATTTCCAGCCCCTAAATACCGCAAGGTCAAACATAGAATATTAACCGCAAAAATCTCAAAAAATTTAAATATATTTACGTTTTGGGGTTACTGAATCAGAATTCGTCGTCTGTTCGTCCTTTAGAGGTCACATTGACGGTCAGTTCAAGGTCAAACAAAGAATATTTACTGCAAAAATTAAACAAACACATACATATTCGTTTTGGAATGCTAAATCTGAATTCGATGTGCGTTTGTCAAATTGAAGGGCGAACAAGGAGTACTACTGTGGGCAAAAAGTAAGGTGAATTTATTTGTCAAACTTCGCGGGATTAAAATTTCCTTCTAGTTATTTTTTTCATGAGTTGGCAGCACTGTTAATAACATCTGGGCCAACTTTCATGTGAATGTCATTATCAGTAATATATTTACGCTTGTGTTTACCAAACGACCAAGAGTGCATTTTTCGATTTTTACAATGTCTGATTTGATTGAGCAAAGAAGTGCCATCAAATTTGAATGAGTTAGTGCTCAAAAATCGTCGGTTGACTGTTAAATACCTTACTGATATGATCGGAATATCAGAAGGATCTGTGAAAACCATTTTGAAAGACCATTCGGGCCTACGAAAAGTCAAAACTCGTTTGGTACCGAAAACTCTGAATTTCTTGGAAAAAAGTCGTCGCGTTGAAGTGTGTGAAACAATGCTTTCAGACTATCAGGACAAGCTCAAATGCATCATTACGGGAGATGAGACTTGGATTTATGCTTACGACCCTGAAACAACCGACCAATCAAGCGAATATCGTGCTAAAGGCGAGGCCAGACCGAAAAGAGCACGTCAAAGTCGTTCAAAAATAAAGGTCATGATGACAGTTTTTCTCGATTTTCGTGGTGTGGTGCACTATGAATTCCTTCCACCTGGCCAAACTGTTAATAAGGAATATTATTTGAGCGTTATGCGTCGTTTACGTGAAGCAATTCGTCTAAAAAGACCAGAATTATGAGCCAACAACTCTTGGTTTTTGCATCACGATAATGCACCGTCTCACACTGCACTCGTTTTTCGTGACCATTTCGCCAAAAATTCCACGCATATCGTTCCGCAACCACCGTATTCGCCTGATTTGGCTCCGTGTGACTTCTGGCTATTCCCAAAACTCAAGAGACCACTCCGGGGAACGCGTTTCGAGTCGATTGAGGAGATTAAAGCTGAATCGAAGAAGGTGCTGATGGCTATTCCGGAAATGGACAATTTGGCATGTTTCGGGGATTGGAAAAGACGTTGGTATTTCATCGAGAGGGGATTATTTTGAAGAGGATGAAATTGATTTACAAGAATAAATAAAAATTTTTCATTTTACAATTAAATTCACCTTACTTTTTGCCCACAGGTATATTTACCGGACAAATCTAAAAAAAAATTTTATATACATTTTTGGGGTTACAGAATCCAAATTCGTTGCCTTTGCGGAATCAGCCGTGAATCACTAACGTCGTACTGCATTTTATATGACACCCAACATTTGAAGGCCTAGGAGAAAATTGATGTATTGTAAGTTTTTTAGCATTTTTAAAATTTTGGTTTGTTGTATTCTTGAATCGAGGGTGAGAGGATCTCATATACGCACATCCATACATAGACATACAATACTTAGCTCATCAAGTCTGCGTTCACCTTACAAATATGTTTAAGTTGATTAAAAACACTACATAAATGTTGGATACAAAACATATTTATTAATTTCTTCATCGCATTCTTAAGTCGCAAAAGCAAGAAAAAACAAAAATGACGAGATTTTTCCCTTCATTTTTTACATAAAGCGTGGTACTAAGATCGCGTTTCACGCCAAATGGGTGTCAAAATCCATAGCAATTGCATTGCCGTGAAATTTCGTATGTATCTCACGACAAACTGGTACTCTGTTCATGCCATGAAAACATCACTCAGCATACCAGCAATATGATGCGAGCAGCATGATGCCAGCAACATGTTTCCACACCTATTTAAAATGCACATGTCAGTTAAAATTGAGCAAAAACTCTCAGTTCGTTTGCGAGTGAAGTGTCTGAGTTCGAATACTCCCAGGATATGGTATTTTTAAGCGAAACGTCAGCAAAGAGTGTAATTAAATCTACTTTATATGTTAATTTGTTTACCGAAATTTGCTAATTGCTTCTGAGACGATTTTCATAAAATTGATGCTTCTTCTCATTTGGCAACCACTGTTGCTAGCAACATTTAACGGCAAGCCAAATGCATATTGCTGGTGAAATGGCACTGCTAGGCCTTAACGGAAGGTAGCTGCAGCAACATGTATGTAAATATGTATAGCAACTGAAAGTCTGCGCTCACTCTGTTTCTTTTAATAATAACGTTATTTTATTATTGCTCACTTTTCATTCTTTGTTATTATAATTGACCGATTAGTGAACTCAGTTGCAGATTTTATTTGTTTCTAGAAACATTTTTGGTATGCAGTTTTATAGCTGATTAAATTTAACTAAGTATTATCTGCTGAAAAATTTCACTTATTGTTACATTTTGTAGAGAATTATAAAAAAATTCAAAATAAATTTGAAAATTTGCAGCTATTAGCCCGGCGTCTGTCTTTCCATGAAATTCTCCAAACCAAACTATCCTCAAAACGGTCGAGAATTGTCAAATTGGATGTTATAGAAAACAATGCTGCCAATTTAAAACTTTCCGTTTAAGAAAAACACCATTTACGGATATTTGTATGTATGTGCGTTCTTTGTTTTTTTTTTTTTGTTTTTTGGTTTTTTGTTTTGTAGTTCCATTCCTTGCCACTGCTGGGCTTATTAAATTTCCACCCTTAGTGCGAAGTTAATGTTCCCGCAAGTGGTGGATATGAATATACTACATGAAATTAACTACAAACACAACCAAATCGTTGAACGAACTTCGTCGGCCGGAATGTTGCTGTCGGTTGATATTCGCCGCAACATTTCGCCCAGTTAAACAGAGTCCAAATAAAATTCGTATCAAAAGCGAAAACATTAAATCACAATTATATATGTATGTCAATATAATTTCCTTTCTGCCATCGGCGACAAGGTAGCAACAAAATTGAAAATAAATCTATTTACGACGAACGCCACTTTGGCTGTGTTCAATTCAATCTTATACGCGGCAGTGTGCTTTAATTTTGACAGCGCAGTTTCGGCCGAAAAAGTTCGCTCAGCGATTTGGTTCTGTTTGCATTATTAAATACAAAATTTACTAACATATACATATATATATATACATATATATATATACCTATGTGCATACCAATTGTGCATTGCAATATATACGTTTTGTTTTTATAATCGTACCTGTGTGTTGCATTCATTCAACTGCTTGAATCTCAACTGAAACTGAGTATGCGTGCATATATGCACATACATATGCATTTATGCCTACCTATCGTATGCTAGTGCAAATTACGTACATAAGTACATACAATGTATATACCTATGCACAAAGTATGCTTTGTTGCTCTCATGAACCAGCCAACTGCATGCCAAACTTGCTTTTGCGCATAAGAGCAGAGCACAATATTGTTGTATGAAGTAGTACATTAGACATAAACAAGTATCAAGGGGGTGTAGCTCAGTGGTAGAGTGCTCGCTTCGCATGTGAGAAGTCCCGGGTTCAAACCCCGGCACCTCCATAAACAGAGAAGGTATCTGATTGTTTTTTATTTTTATTTTTTATTTTATTATTATTTTTAAATATTTCTATAGAAAAATTATTTCAATATGAAAGCATTTCCAAAACATAATATGTATAATAAATAAGTGGATTGCTACAATGTCTCGAATTTTGTATGCGCAGTTACACACGTACTCGCACATAGTTTAGGAAAGCAATATAAACTACCGAACACTTGCAAAGCGGTCAATTACGGTTGACGAAATTTATAGTACGCTTAGAATTTTTTAGTTTTTTGCCTTCAGTTATGTGAACCGATTTTCTTATTTTTGAAATTTGAATGTGGGGCGTTAGTGATTTAATGCCGTTAGTGAAAAGTAGAAAATGGCGCACCATAAAAAAGTGAGTGAATGTCACAAAAACTACGCTCTTCGCGAAATTAATGCTAAGGTTAGGTTAGGGCCGCTTCCTCCAATCAAGACAGGCACATCGGGTCCTCAATGAATCCAATGGTGGTCATATGCTTAGCCCATGTGTTGGGTACCGACCATCAACCGAACGTCTTTCCTTCCAAGTTTTAGTAGAAAATTTGACAGTTTTCTGTTCGACTTGTCACAAAACACATTGCAGCTCTGCAGCGTTCCAGACCGGACCATCGCTCTTTATGCAGATTGCCTACATAATCGCTGATCCAATTTATGATTCCTGCGTTCTCCAGGGCCTTCAGTGCAGCCTGACTGTCACTGAAAACTCCTACCAGTTTGCCGCTCCATCTCTTCTCGATTATCCATTCGGCTACTTTCAGGATGGTAAAAACTTTTGTTTGGAAAACAATTGCCATTACCCCCCATAGCATAGTGATACTTATTACTATCGTTTAAGGACCATCCGGCTCCAGACTCTATTTCATTCTTGAACCCATCGGTAAAGAAAATATCCGTCATGCATTCTGGATTGCTCCATTGCTCACATCAAATTTCCTTCCAAATGAAACTGTGGGTATCAGGTCGTCTTTAGGTGCCAAAAACGGTGGATACTGCTCAGATAGCAACTTCTGCCAAACGTCTTCATCCCAAAAACCATATTTATGGAGTCTACACATTGCTTTTATCGCTTCCTGTGTAGTGGCACAGGTACTGAGCATTATCACAATTCGCATGCCCCTCTAAGCCAGTAATAATGCGTTGTTCCGTCTATAGGCAACGATTTAATTTTTTGTAATTTTTGGGTTTTTTTTTATTTCGGGTAGAATAAATTTACTATTCGTTTGGATTGCTCCCGTTAGATAACACTTAATTTCAAGTAATAGATCGGCCAAGGGAATGCTTGTAAAATATCTATTGTTGAAAATGTGGCGCCCCACAGCATCAGGGTTGGATTGTAATAAATTAATATTATATATAGAGGCAAAACTATTCTTGTGCTCACCGGGAGATCTAACTGATTTCTCAGTGCTAAAACTGCCATAATATGACAAAATGGTTTGTACGTATCCAACATTGGCGTACGCAAGGACATAAATACGGATGGATACCCCAACCCCTTGGTTGGTTTTTACTTTGGTTGTAAGTAATGGAACTCACTCTCGCTTTGAATTTCACAATCGATTCAAATTTTTCACGACATTTGGTATCAATGTAATCTATAATACATTATAACTAATTTTCCGCGTCCGCGTTGTCATGGTTTGCGTACTTTCGACATTTTCACGTGTATGAAGCATCCGAAATATTAGGAGAGACCGATCTCCTGAAGATTTCGGCAAAGTATGGGATCCTGCATACGTTGTCTTTTGATCAATAATCTTAGGTTCGGAAGTGGTATTGTCCCCATAAGCAATGTTATGCCAAGAAATACTCGCAATTCCTCCGTTCCTCTGTTCCACGTGGACCGTCTTGCTAAACGTTGTCCTCATATTTTATCATTTGCGTGTCGATTAGTCTCGGCAACTATCGTCTTGATGAACTCATTGGTGAAGAGTGTATTGAAAAACTGTATCGGTTCTGTTTAATTTGTTCTTAGTTGTGATTTCTTTCTGGAACGACATCCTGATTTGTTACATTCCTCCATTGATTACTTTCGTGAATGCTTACTTCTCCACACTGGTACTATCACGGCTAATGTGTAAATGCCAGAGTGGATTCCTCATGGCACGGATTTCACTTCCACTTGACGAAGAAATGCTATCACCTTCCGTCTTGTCAGATTCAAAGTAATATTCCTAAGAACTATTACTATCTAGCGTATCATTTCTAGATCGCTTAGCCATCGTGCGGAGGATAAAATATAAAATATATACTACTGTGGGCAAAAAGTAAGGGGAATTTGGTTGTAAAATGAAAAATCTTAATTTATTCTTGTAAATCAATTTCATCCCCTTCAAAATAATCCCCTCTCGATCAAATACACTTATGCCAACGATTTTTCCAATCCCCGAAACATGCCAAATAGTCAATTTTCGCAGCTTTTATCTCCTCAATCGACTCGAAACGCGTTCCCCGGAGTGGTCTCTTGAGTTTTGGGAATAGCCAGAAGTTACACGGATCCAAATCAGGCGAATACGGTGGTTGCGGAACGATATGCGTGGAATTTTTGGCGAAATGGTCACGAAGAACGAGTGCAGGGTGAGACGGTGCATTATCGTAATGCAAAAATCAAGAGTTGTTGGCCCATAATTCTGGTCTTTTTAGACGAATTGCTTCACGTAAATGACGCATAATGCTCAAATAATATTCCTTATTAACAGTTTGGCCAGGTGGAAGGAATTCATAGTGCACCACACCACGAAAATCGAAAAAAACTGTCATGATGACCTTTATTTTTGAACGACTTTGACGTGCTCTTTTTGGTCTGGCCTCGTCTTTAGCACGATATTCGCTTGATTGGTCGGTTGTTTCAGGGTCGTAAGCATAAATCCAAGTCTCATCTCCCTGAGCTTGTCCTGATAGTCTGAAAGCATTGTTTCACACACATCAACGCGACGACTTTTTTCCAAGAAATTGAGAGTTTTCGGTACCAAACGAGATTTGACTTTTCGTAGGCCCAAATGGTCTTTCAAAATGGTTTTCACAGATCTTTCTGATATTCCGATCATATCAGTAAGGCCTTTAACAGTCAACCGACGATTTTTGAGCACTAACTCCTTCACTTTATTGACGTGTTGGTCGTCTGTCGACGTCGATGGTCGTCCGGAGCGCTCCAAGTCATCAACACGTTCTCGACCCTCTTTGAAGTCTTTGTACCACTTATAAACATTTTTCTGCGACATGGTCGAATCACCAAATGCCTTCTGCATGCCAAACGTTTCCGCAGCCGAAATTTCATTCCGCAAACAAAGTTTGATGGCACTTCTCTGCTCAATCAAAACAGACATTGTAAAAATCGAAATATGCACTCTTGGTCGTTTGGTAAACACAAGCGTAAATATATTACTGATAATGACATTCACATGAAAGTTGGCGCAGATGTTATTAACAGTGCTGCCAACTCATAAAAAAATAACTAGAGCGAAATTTTAATCCCGCAAACTTTGACAAATAAATTCACCTTACTTTTTGCCCACAGTAGTAAAACCTAAGACTGAATCGTAGGTTTAGATTATAGGGAAGAGAATACTTCATCGCTAATGGCCCCTAATGTATTTGCATGAAAAAGGCTCTTTTACTATACCTAGACGTATTGTATCGCTCAGAATGGCAGACGTTGTGAGTCTTCCAGCTACGAACTAATTTGGGCGGCTATATTCGGACACGCGTCCGGAACGGGAAAACGGCTTGGGCGGCTATATGCCGACACTCGTCCGCAAAGGATTAACATTTTTTTGGTCTAGATTGTGGTAATAAAGTACACCGCGATATACAAAATGATCAGTTAAGCACGGTGGTGGCATCGTAATATTGTGGGGACGTATGAGTGCAAACGGTGTTGGTAACATGCAATTTATTAGTCATAAAATGGACTGCCGACTTTATATTCAAATATTAAAGGAGAATTTAAGAGTGTTAGCGCCAATAACCTTGGGCTTTCGGGTCATTATTTCATCCAGCAAAATAACGATCCAAAGCATACAGCTCACAATGCGAATCTTTGGATATTATAAAAGGTTGGTTAAATTTTAAGGGCCGATGTTGAATGTAAACCACACCCAAACGTCAAGCTTTTTCTGCATTTGATTTAATATTTTTTAATTTCAGACTAACTCAATTTAAACTATGGAAACATACACAACCGAGCAAGGCGTTAAAGTTGTTCAGGCTTATTATGAAAACGGGCATTCAAATCAAAATGCATATCGCTCACTTCGTGATTTTTTCGGTAAATTTAATCGTCCAAATGTGCGTACAATCGGAAAAATTGTGCAAAAGTTAGAGCAAGCCGGGTCTGTAGGAGATGTGAAATACCAGTGCATGCTCGTACAGCTCGTACTGCAGAAAATATTGCTGCTGTTCGCGATAGTGTGCTTTAAGAGCCGTCCACCTCAACTCGTCGTCGTGCCCTACAATTGCACCTCTCACGCTCGTCGTTGATGAACATTATGCATAAAGACTCGCATTTACACGCTTACAAGGTGCAATTGACTCAAGAACTAAAGCCTCTTGATCATTTCAAGCGTCGTCAATGGTCAGAATGGAGGCAGGAAATGGCAACAGTGAATGACCAATTTTCGAAGAAAATCATCTTCAGTGATGAGGCACATTTTCACCTCAGTAGATTCGTCAATAAGCAGAATTGCCACATTTGGGCGAATGATAATCCACGAGTGATTGCCGAAAAACCAATGCACCCACAAAGAGTGACTGTTTGGTGCGGTTTATGGGCCGGCGGCATCGTCGGTTAGGCAGTTACTGGGAATAGTGTTCGCTATCGTGAGATGATGATGGACTTTGTATGGCTCGAATTGGAAGATATGGATATGGATGATAGGTGGTTTCAACAGGACGGTGCCACTTGTCACACAGCTAACGAAACAATGGCTGTTTTGCGCGAAAAATTTGATGGCCGAATAATCTCACGTCGCGGCGATGTCAATTGGCCGCCAAGGTCATCTGATTTGACACCGTTGGACTTCTTTCTTTGGGGTTATTTGAAAGAAAAGGTATACGTCGATAAGCCAGCAACAATTCAAGAGCTAAAGGATGAGATAATTCGGCACATTAACGGCATAGAACCTCAATTCTGCCTCAGCCTCATCGAAAATTTGCACCATCGGATGGAGGTGTGCCGGCCTTTGGCCGATGTTTTGTTCCATACGTAATTGAGTCATACCAATATTATTATAATAAAGAGAAATGACAATAATTTCCTAAAAAAATTATATTTTATTCAAGATCAACACCGGCCCTTGAAACTTAATCACCCTTTATAACACCCCGAGTGTTTTGGAAACACCACCTCATTTGCCGCATCCGATCGAGCACTTTTGGGTGGGTTTGGTGCGTGCTATACTGACTATACTGAATAAAAGAGTGCATTTCAAACCATAGAATTGCGTGTTTCTTATCGAACCGCAAAACTTATTGAACAACCTAGTAAAGTCTTGCTAGCTGATTGACTCTTTGAAAAGGTAGCTACTCTTGTACCAATTCCTTTGTACTGTTTTAGTGATTTTCATGCTTCTCTGATTACCCGGAATAGGTTTGCTCGGTCAAGAAGTCGGTTGATTTGGATAAGTTGAGCGGCTCCAAATAGGGGCCAGCTCTCACACCACAGTTCATCTTAGAGCCGTCAGTGTAGATTTCAATATCGTTTATTTGTAGTTAACCCATGTCTAATGTCTAAAAAAGAGTAAAAAGAAAAATAATGGATTTGGGAAGTTATAGATATATAGAAATAAGCATGGCTTCAACTACGGTGTACACCCTGTATCTTGATCATCATTTTAGTAATATTTGAAGCTAATCATTTTTTTCCAATTTGGTGATTGTATAAAATAATATAATATATAAAATTTATTATACACAGTGATTGCATTTATTTAAGCTTTAGTGTTTTATAATGAAAGCAAGCGTAAATGTAGTACATTATAATGTCTGAACAGATATGAGCCCTATGCATAAATTTGTCGGCCGAAAGCATACAGGCACGCAGACGGATGGCTAGGGTCCAACACGAGCACAATAGTGGATGGCGCTTATATGTGTATATGTATGTAAATGTGTGTATTTTGTACTCGTATACATCAGCTACATACCTATGAAACAGGAACATCCAAGCGGCAATTCAACAGAGATATGTTGGCTCTCATTGTATTTGTGTGGTTATTACACATACGCGTACATACATACGAGTATAATGTGTGGGTAACGTGTCCTAGAAATTCAAAATCACACACTTGCATAAAACAAAATACGCACACACGTGCATGCATACGAATATTTGCAAGTATGCATGGTTGTAGGTAATTTCATTCATAGCTGCAAATTATGCGACAATATAAATGCGAGATATTCTCATTTACGTTCCAGAATAACAGTTTATGACTGCATCCCATTGTTGTTGGCGGTGAGAGTCAAGCAGGCGCGTCAGTCAGCCTCATTGTGTGGCAGACACAGGAAGTGAAGGAGGGCAGGCGGCTAATGCAGTCAAGGCGAACAAGTAACCGAACCAGCTAACCGACCAACCAAGTAACCAGCACTTGTGGCCTTGTTGGGTGAGGAAACAGTGCCGGATGACATGTATCTTTGTCTCATGTTGTCTACTTGTCTCTCGGCATGATTGTCCTGTAGCTGGTGAACGCGCGCGAGCTGTTTATCGTTGTGCACTTGAGATATGCGAAATGTTTTATGGTTATGCTACGTGTCTGGAATGTGATATGGTTAGTCAGATATATACGTATGTGCATACACATACACACACACAATATGAGGATGTATGCAAGCACTCACAAACATTCGCACACATACACGCACCTACTTGTATGTATATTCACATACAGAACAGCCGTACTCTTCAGGAAATACATAATTCCAATGTCACTGTAACAAGCAAATGAAAATACCAACAACAACAAGTTGAAAAAAAGGAGACCAACAACAAATATTGTGCTTTTAAAGCTGTGACAATAACCACCAACACCATCAACAACCGAAACTCATCTACTTTCAAATAAACTCATATTTTTGCATAAACCTAATCTTAACATTCCTAATTTTTTCTCTCTATCTCCTTTACACATTCACATTCATACATTTTCATTTGTTTTATCTGTTGTGTGGTTGATGATGATTCTTTTTAATGCTCATATGTGCTTGCCATACCCCCACACACATACATATTTTTAATAAATAAGCGGAAAATTTTTTAAAACCACATTTTGCGGACTTAAAAATATTTTTCATCTTGTTTGCATTCGTGCCTCAGCAGCGACATGTCACGTCCCTTCTGCTAACTGTAAGCACACATTTTTATGGGCGGTGCTATGTGTGTTCTGCGTGCGTTTGATTAACTGTATGGGAAAGGTAAATGAGCTCAAAAGCAATTCCGTACTCATTGTTGCCACTTCTCGACAATTGGTGTGTTGCACATGTAACGTTTTATTATAACTTCAAATATTAGAATCATAAATTGGTACAAAGCAAATTATCTGCATTCACTTGGAAGTACAAACGAGTAGGTATGAATTTGCTTTCGGAAATAAAAAGTGTAATGGTGAATTTCTTTGAGTTTCTAGAATTACTTTTTACAAAATTATGATTTAGTGATATGTTTATATATTGTATTATTTTATATATGTGGATTTCTCACACATTTTACCAATATGCAACTATGAAAACTCAATAAGTACTCTTAAAGGCGTTACTGGCCCAATTTCATTGATTACACTGTGCAACAATTTGAGGATGATTGTCTGGCGGCAGAATGATTCGAACTTCATTATGACCGTTTCACATTTGCAATATTTTCACTAATTTTTTTTTTCAATAAATTTTGCTACTAGTGTATATTTTTTCATTTGTTATGTTTGTACACTCCTCCTACAAGGTGAAGTCCAAAATAAACAGGACTGAGCTAATATAGAAAAGACAGAAGCTTCCTTCCGATAACTTCGAGTTTATTTATTTTATAGTCCCCTCTGGCCCCGATACACTGTTTTGCGCGATCTAAAAGCCTTTTGAGAGAGGATATCGGGACAAGCCTACGGACGTAAAACGTTTTCTTTTCATGGCCAAATGCATTTTTCCGAATAGGTAGAAGACACAGGGAGCCATATCAGGCGAATACGGTGAGTGATTAATGGTTAAAATGCGATTTCTAGTCATAAGAGTTGATCGATGAGATGGTGCACTATCATGCAATAAGCGCCAGTTTCCTTCTTCGCGGTATTCAGGGGAAATTAAACGAATGCGATGCAACGACCGCTTCAAAACTCCAAGATAGAAAATTGCTTTGACGGTTTGGCCCGTTGGTACGAACTACTTGTGGACAATTCCCTTGGAATCGTAAAAACTAATGAGCACCGACTTGATTTCTGACTTCTCCAAACGCGATTTTTTGGGCGGTGGCTCCTCTGGGGCTTTCTCTTCGGCACTTTGACGAATGGGTTCAGGTTCATTTTGGAAACACCATGTTTCATCGCAAATTACAATGTCATAAAGGAAGTTCTCGTCTTTTCCTGCCTCTTTAATGAGGTCTTTCAAATGTTGAATTCTGAGCAATTTTTGGTCCTCAGTTAACTTCTGCGGAATGAAACGTGTACAGACCTTTCGAAAGCCCAAATGATCAATTAAAATGCAATAAATCGATGTTTTGGAGATATTCAACTCCGATTCCATGAATTTCAACGATGACTTCGATTAATTTTTGATAAATTTACAAACAATTTCGATGGAGTTTTCGATGATTACTGATTTTGGGTGGCCCAATGTTCATTGTCATTTGTGTTCTCACAACCATCTCTGTAACGTGTAAACCACTCACGAACTCTGGCACGAGATAGACAATCATCGCCATAAACTTTTTTCATCAATTCAAATGATTCCGACTTTAAAACAAAATTTGATATTAGCTCTTTGTTCGAAACTCATTTTTGTACCGATGACACAAAGTTACTGAGACTTTAGACGCAACAACTTCGCTTCCACTGAACCGAATGTTACCAAGCTTTCATTGGAAGTCAGCTAGGGGTGTAACTTCCAACGCACTAACTCATTAAAATGATGGCGCCATCAAAAACATTTTATGACGTCTTGTTTATTTTGGACTTCAGCTTGTCTTATGTGAAGTTTCATTTCAATCTGTTAATTCATTATTTGTTTAGAAGCCCTTTAGTATCGACGTGTCACAGTATTTTCTACAATGGAAAAAATCAAGTGTCGTGCAGCGATTGAATTTTAATTTTTAGAATTGGATTAAAGACTTTTCGCCATCAATTAGTACAGTAGGAAGATGGGTTGCTAAATTTAAACATGGTTGTACAAATCTTGAAGACGATCCACGTCAAGGATGTCCAAAAACAGCACCAACACTAGAAATTGTAGAAAAAATACAGGGTATCGTACTAGAAAATCGTCGAGAGAGCCCTAGGCATCTCATTCAGTCGTGCAAGCAATGGCTAAAATCCATGAATTAAAGTTCGAATATTTGGATGCACCGTATTCACCAGATTTGGCTTAAAAAAATGTATGCGTGGAAAGTGTTTTTCATCATTTTATGAGGTCATAACAGCTGTGGAAGCGCAACCCTTTCCAGAGTCTCTCTTCGGAGATGGAATTCATAAATTGGAATCTCATTAGAACCAGTGTATTGATGCTCACTATACTGAATAATAAAGAGTATTTCAAACTATAAAATGGTGTTTCTCATATCGAACCGCAAAGCTTATTGAACAACCTAGTATATAGTATGTTTGATTATATTCTCTTTATTGAATTTATTGAGTAAAAATAAAATTTATTTTACACTCATAAAAAATGTATAAATGAAGTTAAGTAGCTTTTTTTACAATCAACACATGGCGGCCGCCGTACCTGAATGGGGGTTGCTGTGTGACTAGCATTTCGTAACGATAATGAACCACCAAAATTAAAGAAAAAGGTTTTTCTAACAGCGGTCGCCCCTCGGCAGGCAATGGAAAACTTCGTCATGTTATTTCTACCATGAAAAAGCTTCCCATAACCATCTGCCGTTCATAGGTGATGGAAAACTGTAGTTCCCTCCATTCGTGGAAAAAAATTAAGATGCACACCACAAATAGGAAGAGGAGCTCAGTCAAACATCCAATAAAGGGGTAAGCGCTAACGTGGTTTTAAAATAAAACATGTACAAATTTAGATTATTTCAGGTTTCACTATATTTGTTTTTTTGGAGTTGGGGTTACATACACAGTATGTTCAATAAATAACAGACTTTTTATTTAAATCATGGAACACGTAGAGCTATCTATTAAACTTTGATCATATTGAAAAGGTATAAGCGTCAGCTTTCAACCGCAGCCAACTTCATGTAAATCGTTTGACAGGTTAAAAAGTTACGCGCCTTTTATTGACAGTATGTTTCGTGCTTGTGTCGTAAAAATATGATGGAGCAAAGAGAAAATATTAAATTCTGTGTTAAACTTGGAAAAACAATTAGTGAGACGTACGAATTGATGCAAAAAGTTTATGGTGATGATTGTTTAGCTCGTTCAAATGTATATAATTGGTTTAGACGATTTAAAAATGGTCGTGAAGATTTGAATGAAGATGAAAGACCTGGTCGTCCAGAAGCAAGTAATCGTGCTGAACTGGTGGAAAAAGTCCGCGAAATCATTGCCGTTGACGGAAATTTCACTGTAAGAATGTTGGCTGAAGAACTATTGTAAATTCATCCACTGGTACTATTTGGAAAATTTTAACTGACGATTTGGGTAAAAGAAAGGTTTGTGCACGCTTTGTTCCACAGCAATTAAATGAAGAACAAAAAATCGCTCGTGTAGAGCATTGTAAAGACATAATTTCAACAGCTGAAAACGATCCAGATTTTCTTGATTCGATCATAACTGGTGACGAAACATGGTGCTTCAAATATGACCCTGAAACTAAGCGTCAATCTGCAGAATGGAAGACGAAAGGGGAGCCAAAAGCAAAGAAATTGCATTTTCAGAAGTCAAGAATCAAAACAATATTGATCACGTTCTACGATACCAAGGGTATTGTACACAAGGAATTTGTTGCAGAAGGTCAAACTATTAATGGAGAATACTATTTACAAGTTTTACATCGTTTGTGGTCAAGAATTGTTCGTGTAAGACCTGAGGGGGAACAGCTGTTTTATTGCATGATAATGCACCACCTCACAAAACCAAAAATGTTCGTGAATTTTTGATGCAAAAACATATTTGTGTCATCGACCACCCTCCGTATTCTCCTGATCTATCACCATGCGACTATCTTTTGTTCCAAAACTGCCATAAAAGGTGCGGTATTTTTTAAAATATTCGAAAGTGTTTTCTCTATAGTCTGTCAAGCCTGATTTTAGATATTTTTATTAAAAAAATGTATAAACATAATTCAAGTGTGACATTTATGACGTAAAATGCATACGTGTTTGTCAAATGCCGTTAGCTGCAAAATTTTTCGAAATTCCGAAATCCAGCTCGACAGACTATAACTACAATTTTATTTTAGAAGAATTTTTTTACACTTTACATATCCATCGACATTTCAAGGAGAAATGATGGAGGCCGTGGAGCAACTTTGTTACAGAATGAAATATGCATAGTGGGCCGGAAAAAATGTTTAGGAGAATTAAATAAGACTTACCCTTATATTGTATTTTTTAATTTTTAATTATTTAACAGTAATTGTTTAAACAAATTTTGAAAAAATTACACTTTTTTCAAAACTATGAATGTCAATCGATTCTACGAGAAAAGTTAGAAGGATTTGTAATGGGAAAATTTTTGAAGTCATACTTTGTTTATAAATCATTATAAACAAATAGCGCTTCAAATGACCTCAATTCAGGCTTCATTCAAATTCACTAAACTTGCACGTGTAACTATTTGAATAAAGCACACGGTTTAATCAAAAAGGCTTCACCATACGCAGAGGCTTCACCGAGAGGCATATGTACCAGGTCAGTCCATAAGTTCGTGCGTTTTTCAAAGGTGGTTTTAAAATTATTAAAAAAGATGTTTAAAGTATTTACTCATCAATAATATATTTTCCTTCATTATTTACAACGTCTTCCCAACGTTTAGGCAAATTTTTAATTCCCTGATCAAAAAATTATTTGTCCTTGGAGCCCAATACGCTTCGATATCCCTTTTTATAGCTTCTTTTGAGTAGTAGTTCTTGTTACTCATATGGGATTGAAGTCCACGGAAAAGGTGATAATCACAAGGTGCAATATCCGGAGAGTATGGTCGATGCGGCATTAGCTCCCATCCGAGCTCGCTCAGCTTACCTAATGTTTGCCTTACGGTATGAGGTCTTGCGTTGTCGTGGTGAAACAAAATTTTGCGTCTATTCACTAAAAACGGCCGATTTTTGTTAAGTGCCTCATTCAGGTTTGATAGCTGATGGGAATAATAATCAGCAGTTATCGTCTGGTTTGGTTTCAGAAGTTCATAATAAACAATGCCGGTCATATCCTAAAAAATATACAGGAGAATCTTCTTGGGGTGAATGCCATCTCTAGGGGTCGGTTATGGTGTTTCATCTTTATCTAACCATTGGCGTTTGCAAACAGGATTATTGTAAAGGACCCATTTTTCATCACCAGTAACGATACGGTTCAAAAAACTTTCATTTTCAAGCCGTTGCAGCAGCTGAGAACACACATTCACTTTTTGCTGAAGGTTGGCGACGGAAAGTCTATGTGGAACCCAGTTTCCCAGCTTTGAAACCTTTCCCAATTGAACCAGGTACCTGTGAACTGTTCCATGCGATGAATTTAACCTCTGAGCTATCATATCGACTGTCAAATTTGACTCAGCTTCCACGAGTTGGAGCAAGGGAGTTAAAGACTTCAGAACGATAACGTCGCAGTTACCACCTCGGAATTTTGAAAACCACTTTTGCGCAGTCCTTACACTCACGGTATCCTCTCCGTGAATAGTGTTTATTTCTGCAGCAGCAGTTGTTGCATTTTTACCACTTTTATAAAAAAATACAAAATATACCTCTTATACGTGTTCGAAGATTCCATTTTATTTTTTAACAACACGTGCTTCTATCCGCGATTAAAATCACTTGTTGGATGCACAATATATCAAAGAAAATATATTAGGAGGTTGAATTAGTTTTAAAGGTTTTTTTCGAAGATTTGGGGCTTTATTGTGAAAAAACGGTACAAAATATTTCATTCGAAGTATTGGCCATCGCTAGCTACAACTTTCGCCCATCTTTCGGGCAATTTCCGGATGCCGTTTCTCCAAAATTCTGGCCGCTGCTTGGCTATCCATGACTCAGCCCATATTTTGGTAGCCTCGTACGAGGAGAACCGCTGGTCCGCCAAATCGAGACTCATATGCCGGAACAAATGATAATCGGAGGGAGCTATGTCTGGACTATACGGCGGGTGGGGTAACACTTCCCAGCCGAGCGTTCCAAGGTATTTTTTGACAGGTTGAGCAACATGCGGCCGAGCGTTGTCATGTTGCAAAATAAGCTTGTGGTGCCTTTTTACCGTTTCCGGCCGTTTTTCTTTCAATGCCCGGCTTAAACGCATCAATTGCAGTCGGTAACGATCCCCCGTGATTGTTTCGCCCGGTTGGAGCAGCTCAAAATATACGACGCCGACCTGATCCCACCAAATGCAGAGCATGATTTTCTTGCCGTGAATATTCTGCTTGGCCGTCGACGTTGATGCGTGGTCGGGCAAACCCCATGATTTTTTGCGTTTTGGGTTATCGTAGTGGATCCATTTTTCGTCGCCAGTCACCACCCGATGCAAAAAACCCTTCCAATAAATAGTTCCGTTATATTCCGCAAATAATTTTTTGTATGCAAAAATCGTACAAAAGTGAAATTATGGGTAAAATACGTACGAACTTATGGACTGACCTCATATTACTGATTTTTTAAACAAATTGTCGGCGATTTTCGATTATTATTAATTTTATTTGAAAAATATATTGGGGCTTCACCGCGACGATTCTGTTATTCCCAACACAAGTTTGTTGCTTGCAAGGTATGAAAACCAAAAAATTCAATCATGAGATTAATTTCTGCCTTATTGAATCAAGTTAGCAAAGTTAAATGTTGCTTTTACCAGAGTAAAACTAATTTCACATATTATTTTTATGTAAATAATCCATTGATAGGCCGTGACGCAAAAAACTGAGGACAAGAAGTATCATCCAAAAACGCATTAGCATTTTTTTTTAATAATAATATTTCTCAATTCTACTAATATACCTTGAACAATATCAAAATGTCAATAACAGTTATACTGATTATTATGCTTCACTAATTGGTTTTTTTCATATTGGTTTTAATTTTATAAGTTATGCTGGGGACAGGCTTCACCGTGACCGTTTGGCACCTTAAACTGCACTTTTGCAGAAAATTCTATTTTTTTTTATGGAAATGGTTTTTGTTCGTAAACGCAGAAACTACTTTTTCACGTTGGATTCATTACTGTAAACACTATTTATTTATTTAAAAACGTTTATGACATGGAATTCTGCGCTACGCGGAGAGTTGCCCAAATATACTTTTATTTTTTCCCTCGCCCGAAAATAAGCCCCAGCGCGTATTTGGACCAAAGAAGAAACTATCACAAAGTCTTATTTTCGGAAAAAGACGGTACGACATCGTTTACGCCGGCAGAGTCGTAGACAATATACAGAGTATCTCCCTCAAATGTGACTAATGTTTAATATTTGCATTTATTTTACTGTCATAATAAACCTATGTTCAGAGATAAATCGAGTGTTATACACTTTTAGTATTTCTCATCTACACAAATGACGCTCGCTAAAGATGTGATAAGCAGATAGTTGATAAGCAGCGATTAGCTTAGATCACAAAACTAAACTAAAGTTAGCAGTCACAGCAGAAAGTTCAAGTTGAGTGGAAGTGGAAATTGGTGAGGAATATGGCTTTTATTATTGTTATTGTTGAATACAGTGATTGCAAAAAGAAACATGCAATTAATTTCAACGCAATTATTTATATTTATCTACAGTGGGTCATTTACAATGAACGCATCTGAATATGTGATTGGCGGTCTGGCTGCTGTCGGTGCGACGATTTTCACTAATCCGCTTGATGTGAGTTGTAAAGCAAAATTAATAAATATAAAGTCTTTGAATCAACTATTTATATGGTATAAAATCGTCTTAATGTGAATTAGAAACTATAAAATAATTTCGCGTAGCTCCATAAAGATTCCCAAACATCGAGGCTATACTGAAAAATTGTGTTTGTGAATTTTTAATACTCGTAGTTATAAAAACACTCGAAAGATTTTAATTGTCGTTAAAATATACACGAATTCCGTTCGTTAGCTGAAAGATTGTTATAGTAATTTCCCGAAAATTCCGATAGACTGCCTAAAAAATATTGACAGTATCTTAACAGTGTGTGAAAACTTTAAAGCCGGTTTTTCTATATATATTTTGGCTTTTTGCAATATGATGTATTTCTAAGCAGTGTGCGATACCGTGGAAAGGGCGATAAGATTAAAATTGATTTACCTAGTGCATAACTCATGCATTCATTATAATAATAATTACCCAATGCGCGAAGCCGAGTTTTTCTATTTAAATGTTCTAAGATGTTTCTAAATGTTTTTTTTTTTTGTGTGTCTGGGCAACTAGCAAGTACAGCGCAATTAAATCCATTGTACTGCACTCGCATTCCCTTTTCAATTTTCTTTCTCAATTTTCTACTCGACCTCCGAAGAAATCTGAGTAGATCTTGTGGTGCCCGGGAGCCAAGGTGGTCACTTCTTAACACATCAGTGCCAAAGACCTCAAGCCTGATTCGAGCGAAGGCGGGGCAGATGCACAGAAAGTGGTCCGCCGTCTCATCCTCCTCTCCACATGCTGAGAAGAGTACACTATCTGAGATGCCCACCAGTTCAACCAGCTGCTTACAGTCCCCTCTGCTTAATGGCAGGAGGAATTGCGACAGTTGGTCGGACATGACAGTTAACATCAGTTTTGTCCATCTGCTGCCTCTCTCAGCCTGCCAAGCTCGCTTGTGGGTTAGAGTAGAACGGGCTCCGGGCCAAGGAAATTGGTTTCAGAGCCGATTCTGGCTAAAGAGTCGGAGATCTCGTTACCCGCGATACCCACGTGTCCCGGTATCCATGTTAACATCAGGATAGTATGTCTGCCGACATAGTTTAACCTGGATTTACATTACTCGACTACCCTTGATGTGGTTGGGGGGCTGTCTAAGGCCATGAGCGACAGCGTTGCTGTCGATACGGACAAAAATATAGTTTACGCCTTGGAAGTATGGAAATGAAAAAGTATTGTGAATAGAAGTCTGTTTTAAAAAACTTAACAAAACTCGATAAATTCTTTTAGTTTTTTGTGGAAACCTATCATATTTTTTTGACCATTTAAAATTGTTATAATACCTGAAGACACTTAACAAAAGAACTTATAAGGACTAAGCAAGTTTTTTAAATAAATAGGTCCTGATCTTATATACAAAAATCTTGTAGTTTTTGTATGAACTAAGGCCACAACAAATGATAATACTTTTAACAAAGGCTTTCCAACCATTGGATTTAGGCAGGCAGGTAAGTAAATTTGGTGGCTGCCATTATGACACACTTGGACCTGCCGTAGGTCCGTTGTGTTATCATTGGAACACTATAGGATTCCTTTTAAACCATCCCGTGGCTTTTATAAGCGAGCTTAACTTCGTTAGTTTGAGGGGTACATACGTCCAGTAGCGCTAAAAGAAAAACTGTTTCTAGAAGGGATAAAATAGAAATAAATATACAAAAATTTACATTTACATTACATGCATTTTTTACTAGTAATTAAACTTTATAAAAAAATGTATTTTAATTTTTCTTTACAAAAAATAATATTTATACAAAAATTTCTTGTAAAATATAGTTGTAGTCAGTTATAGTCTGTCGAGCCGGATTTTTGAATTTCGAAAAATTTTACAATCTACGGCATTTAAAAAAAGTATGCGTTTACGTTTATAAAATTTCTTAATAAAAATATCAAAAATCAAATCTATGTATAGAGAAAATTCGAATATTAAAACAAACCGCATCAAAAAATATTAAAAAACGTATGAGTTGTCATGCAGTTCGTGCCGGAAAAAGTAGTTTCGAGAAAAACGAGTTTAAAATTTGATGTACAGGAGCGCGCGGGTCGCTCTCTACCTAGGTAATGGGCTGTAGAAGCTATAATATTAGGAATTGCCGCTTAAAAGTTTCACGGTATATTTTTAAGAAAGTATACTTTCGATTTTTGGAAGATAATGGACGTATGTAACCCTTTAAGAATCACTATAGTCGCTACATTTATTAAAAGTGCACTACCAAAGTGTAAAGTCTTCTTCTATGTAATCCTTCACACTGACAGAGGAGGTGTCTAATAGTTTTCTCCTCTTCTGTATTATAGCAGCTTCCACAGTAATCGCAGTATGGAACTCCCAGCCTTCTAGCATTTTTAGCTCTTGGACAATGACCGGTTAATATACCTATCAAAGTTCTTGTATTCTCTCCGTTGAGTGTTAGCAGGCATTTTGAACGACCACTGTTGATTTTCGGCCATGTTAATTTCCTTAACTCGCATGTTGTTAGGTTTTGCCATTTTGAATTTACTATTTGAAAAGTTTCTTTGTGTATCAGTAACACATGCGACAATTTTAAGTTAAAAAAACAAAAGGTAACAAAAATGAATGTATATATTTCATGTATTCCATATCAAATAAAACTCTGTGATGTTTCTGGTGGAAAAAGAGTTGGGCTCTGAAAAAACAACCCGTTTAATTCATTTGGCTAGTGATGCTGAATTTAAGCTTAGAGGCAGAGTTGAATGTGCTGCTTTTTTCGGAGGACATATTTCCGAATCCCTATCGCTGTCTAACCCCACACCTTCGAATACAGCTTTTGACCACCAACAAATTTCAGCCAATACTGCATCAGGGGCTTTTTTCCTCTTGCATCTAGTGAAAAGAATTCAAAAGAATTCAATAAGAAAAGAATTGCTGTAAAATTGTAACGTTTTTTAAAGTCACCTTTTTTCAAATGGCAAAGATACCTGATGATATCGTTCTCCATGCTCGTCGGATTCGGTGGCGAGTTGTCTACTAAATTCATTCAAATGAAAATGCATGAAAAACATGTTGACTTGAAGCTTTTCGAATGCATCCAACATAGTTTGCACATCAGACTTGTAGGTTTCTGATCTCTTTTTACCTAGAAAGCCTTCAATAACCATTTTAACTGCGTGCTAAGCAATCCACTGAATAACTATTAAAACAGCCACAGTCCACAGAATTTCGACTCTTATCACTCTCGTATACATTTTTTGCATTTTGCTGTTGTTGTAAGATAAATTATGAGCTGTTATTGCAGTATAATCTTTTCTCACTATAGAGAAGTGCACACGGAAAACAGTTCGCAAAATCTAATAAAAGCTCAGTAAAAACAAAGTTGATTTTTACGAACCATTTGTTGGGGGTTACAATTCAAATTTTGATATTTTCCTATTGTAAACTTTGAACATTTCGGCTGCTTAATCAAGTTGGATAAGAAAATAAGGCATTTTAAGTTTCCAATATTTATATGGATTTTTTTGTTACATTTTTTTTCAAGTACGTTCAACCCATAGGTGTTCAATGTCTTTAACAGCCCCTAGTGAAATTATCCAAGGAATCTTTTGGTAGAACATATTAACCCTTAAATCCCCAGTTTAAGAGGGCTTCTGAACAATTTTTGAAAAAATGGATCAAATAGTCACATAACGGTGGAATTCAACGGGTTAAAATGTTCTACAAAAAAATGTATCATTGAATTTTACTAAAAGTCTGCAAAAGCGAAATTTAAGAAAAATCAATATTTGTACTGGACTTACCATACTAGTTAATATGGCTTTGATCTATATTGCGAAACTTTAATACACTGTAAAAAAATTGTGACCCGGTAGACCAAAATCCAGTTGGGGTTGTACCATTCTATATGAGTACTTACATTTGCAATTGGTTTGGTGTAATTTACAAGTGGCAATGGGTATGGGTTTCAACGCTTTATCCGATTGAATAGTTTGGGTAGTACCTTTTCTGGCAAGTTCTCTGCTATACAGTTTCCTGCTATATTTCTATGAACTGGCACCCAAATGAGGTTTACACTGAAACACTGGGATAAGGCATTTAGGAGTTTACAACATTCTATGACTGTTTTTGCGAGTGCGCTTTGAGCTCTAGTGCTTTTCCGGTGCATAATCCTCTCATTGGATTTAAAAACTCGTACTATCTTTAATTTACTTGTAGCTGAAGAACCTGCAATTGAAAGAAATTCGCTGTTAAGTATAAAGCTCTTTCCATCGAATGCAGTAACTCTCACTTCTGCAAACATCTCAGTTTAGTCTTAGCCTTCGTTCGTACTGGATATATATGTATATATATTTTTTTGACGAAAAAGTATTTAGTGTAGCATAAGCGCAAGACGATGCGGCAGTTCATTTCGCAACCTATGTCAAGTGATTTTTTGCCAAATTCAGCGCTCCAGTGCGGGACCATCCATCAAACAAACAAGAACCAAAACGATCTAATGAAAATATTTCAAAAGAGCTACACCGTTAATCTTTAATATTTGCGCAAAACTTAAAATAGTGCATTCAAGGCGATTCGGTATGGTTGAACTCTTAATGGATGATCGTCGTGTTGATAGAAGGACAGAGCCTAAAAGAAATGGAAATCCTCGGCTCTCAACTGGACTGTTGACAAAGCTTAGACTAATTGTGATTTGACACTTACTAAAAAAATTTTAAAAATTTAATATTTTTTTACCACAAAATTTTAAGTGTTTAATTGAT
Organism: Anastrepha obliqua; assembly: GCF_027943255.1. Classification (NCBI taxonomy): domain Eukaryota; kingdom Metazoa; phylum Arthropoda; class Insecta; order Diptera; family Tephritidae; genus Anastrepha; species Anastrepha obliqua. The sequence continues at coordinate 45,508,898 of NC_072896.1, read as the reverse complement.
TCCGACAAATTTTTTAATGTAAATTTTATTTTCGATCATTGAAAACTAAATACAACTAAAGCACAAAACATCACTAAAGACAAAGAAAAAATTCCGAAACATAAATTAAAAAGAAGACATAGGCATAAACTCTGTTTTCTCTTCAACAAAAAAAAAAACAATAATTTCTTAACATAAATTATAAAAAAGGAAAAGAAAAAGGCTTATTTTGTTGCTATTTAAAATTGAAAAAAAAATGCCACCAACGACTTTTTTAGTTTTCTTTCATTTAAAATTATTTCAGCGCACAATTTGTTTTTGATCTTTGAAAAGAAAATACCGCAAAAAAAGTTTAGAAAAGCATTGCTTTAAACACGTTTCACGTGAAATGGCTGTCAAAACCCATACAAATTGCATCGCCCTAAACTTGAAATTTGAAAAAGGCGAGCCAAGAAGCACCGAGACAGTAACTCTCTTAAAACACTTAAGATAAAAATTTCTTTGTATTCGAAGCTCTGGGAAGTAAAAGGGTTGATAGTTAAAGAGGAAAGGACAGAGAGAAAGAAATGGGTTAGAAAAGAGACCGAGGCAGAGATAGCTAGTCCTGTAAGAATTTTCCAGATACTTCAGTAAATCTGAAAATATTCTCCAGTTTGAGATAACAAATTTTACTCATTCCCATGACATCGGAACGCAAAAATCGTAGCCTTGATCTAGCAAAGGTATATAGAACACTCACAGACAAAATGCTTAGTGATTTCCAGCTCCTCCTCTAAACAAACCAGGTAAATCGATTCGTCAAAGATTCCAATGGTAGTCATATGCTGACCTCATGGATTGTGTCCTGTAATAACACCCACCTTCTACCGAAGGTCTTTTCTAGTAAGATTTAGAAGAAAGTCCGACAGTTTTCTGTTCGGGCTTGTCACAATTCGCTTTACAATTTTGTAGCGTTCTAGACTGGACCATCGCTTTTTATGTAAATCACATACCTAATCGCTGATCCAATTCATGATTTCTGTAATAGTAATTTTGATTATTGGCTCTGTTCCTTGTGAGAAACCCGCTGATCCGCAGTTGGTCAATTCATCAGCAATTTCATTTCCATTATCGTGAAATATGCGTGAAATTTCGTATCTCACGGCAAAGTTGTATTCACGCAGTGAAAACACCGCGCAAAATAATGCCAGCAAAGTTTTATTTATTATAAGAATTTTCTTTTTCGCTTGCAATTTGGTTTTTTGGTGTCCGAAAAGAAAATATTGAAAAAAATAGAAAAAAAACTAAGTACGAATTGGACCTCTGCATCGCCAAAACACCTCGGATATAAACTTTTGATTCGGGCCCAAAGCGAAAAGTTCATTATCAATAGAAACTTTTGTTCTTCCCAAGGTCATCAAAACTCGCATCCAACTTCAAGGAGAACTAGCAGCGCGTGGCACATACGTAGTACCATATAAAGGTATTCTGCATGGGCTCGTTACTGTAATACGCAACGATGGTTGGTCAGGTTTGCAGAAAGGACTGGTGCCGACTATGTATTTTCAGTTTATTGTGAATGGCATAAGGTAAGTCCAAATCAAGAAAATACTTCTACTACTACTAATTCTCCGTCCTGTTCATGCCTAGATTGGGCTTTTATAGCACTGCAGCCAATACGCAGTCGACTCGGCGCAAAAACGGCGGTGACTCTTTCGGTTTGAGCCTCTTTTCGGGTGCTGCTGGTGGCGCTGTGGGCGCATACTGTTCGAGTCCATTTTTCTTGGTTTGTATGAGTATAAAAACATAATAAAACAGATTGGAGGAGTCATGCAGTTTCATATCTCACAAATTCTTAGACGTTCATGAAAGCTCAATAAGCAGCTGCAGATAAGAGATAGGATTTGTAAAGATACGCGTGTCTGAGATTACTTACACATTTATTTAAATATTAAATATAATAAAATTTTATTTATTTGCGTAATAACAGAGCATTTTGTTTCGCCCCGCTAGGTAAAAACGCAACTGCAATCGCATGCACCCAAACAAGTCGCTGTCGGCTATCAACACAAACACACCGGCATGTTATCGGCGCTGCGTCACATCTATCGCCAAGGTGGCATTTTTGGTTTATGGCGCGGCTCTACAGCATCTATTGCGCGCGCTTCTATCAGTTCCGGCGTTCAGTTGGCAACTTTTGGACCGGTCAAGTCTATTCTGCGTGATCGGAATGTGGTAGTGCAACCGGCATTGAATTCGCTATGTGGTGGTTTCATTGCCGGCTGTGTGGTTACCTTGGCCATGACACCGTCGGATGTTATAATGACACGTCTCTATAATCAGGGTTTGGATGCGAATGGCAAAGGTCTATTGTATAGTGGTTGGTTTGATTGTTTTGCCAAGACCGCGCGCACTGAGGGCCTATATGGACTGTACAAAGGTTTCTGGGTAAACTATTTGCGACGGGTACCGCATTCAACACTCCTACTTTTATTTTTTGATGAACTCATGTCGCTGAAAAAACAATATGAAATACAATTTTAGAAGATTGTACATATAATAATTGATTATGAAAAAATTGAGATACTAAAGAGCTAAAACAAATTCAACCAGTCCGTAATCTCTTGAAAATACGTATCCCGTAGGAAAGTCGACTATAAAATGGAAAGAGAGCCAAACTATGGGATATTGCCCTCTTACTTTAGTATTCCCTTGTGCTGGACCTACTTTAAGGTATAAAGAAATATTGAAAAATTATTGTGTCCACATATTTTCTCAATTCTCAAGTAAAAGTAATGAGAAACAATTAAATTGCTTTGCGTAAAAAATGCTTCAATTAGGGAATACCTCGTGAAAAGGTGTGAAAAAAACTGAGGGCATTTGTTTGGTCTCCTTCCTAAGCCCATTCAAGGTGAAAGCTTCCATAAAATAAGTATCTAAGTCATAGCACAGCAATCACAGGTTTAAGTTGTATACAGTTGGCGCAGCATCCGATGTTTCACACGCTAGTAGACTCTCGTCTACCGAATTGTGTATACAATTGAGCTCACATAATTAATTCCCTTTGGAGCTTTCTTAACTAGATGTGGTCTGCTCCTGGAAAAATGGGCTTTGTAGCAGCTTGGCGAGTGCTGAACAAGAGCACTAAGCACCAACGTGGAAAGTCGTGAGATCCTTCTAGGCAGCATCAGATTGCAGGTGCTCAACTGAGCTAACCAAGTCTCAGCTCCGACTGTCGATTGTGTATCCATGCGATGATATTTAGCATTATGTTATGCTACAGTATGTACTAGGATGTAAAAAGGCCCACTTAGGTCTGGAGGCCTATTATGATCCAACTTGTTTAAACTCAATATCCCTCTCTAATTCCCAATGAAACCATTACTTCTCTCTTTTGTGGATAGTTGTAGATTCAAAGTCTACCTGGCATCCAAAGAAGTAAAAGTTTAGAAAGCGATGTCCCGCAAGAGCGGGATAGTGTCAAGGAAAGTATTTAGTATTCTTAAATTTCTCGTCATTTCTACAGCTGCGACAGAAGCCATTAGATGGAAACTCCATACGCGTCCCTTGTGCTTCCAAAGGACAATTAACGTCATTATTTCGAGGGTTTTTGCAACAGCTGTACGGAGGATGATCATCTTCATCCAAGTTGTTCTCCAATCACGAGGCTAAGGCTTAGACATATTTAACCTCACTTTTTAGCTACACAGCTTTCCTCTCTTTTCCTATTTCCTATTTTCTAGTTTCTATTTCTTCACTCTTTTTTTCTTCTTCTCCGTCTTATCAGCATAGATATCTTCAATCTGCCCAATGGAGAGAGAAGGTCGCATAAAATACATTTGATACATTAGTCTCGCCTAGGAGTTCGACTGTACAGCTGTCTAGCCAAGGCTGTGCAGGGCTTTTGCCCCTTTGTTCCTTCCCGGCTGTGCATTTATTACAAAACATGTTAAGATGTCTCATCACCCTCGAGACAAAATGGCCATACGTAATGTTCTTTTCCACATAGACAGCGAACACTTCAGCTCTTCAGCCGTAATTTGTAGTCCTCCTTAAGAAGATTGCACGTAAGTAACCGATTGGTAGAATCCTTAAGGCCGCTTATCTACTGAAAAACTAAATGTCGCCCTCATCTTTGGTTTTCCAGTACCTCAGCCTGAAATATCGTTAGCCACTGCAATGGAAACTTTAGCGCCAAGTAAATATATAGATATTCCAAGTTCCTTTCCCTCATCTATCCTAGAAACCCTTGCCATGCCTCGCTGTGGCTAAATTAATTTTGGTATAGCTAATATATGTTTTGCGGTTGAGCCAAGTCGGACTATAAATATAGTTTTTGGAAATATCTCGACCACAGCACCGCCTATCGGAAAATCCTCAGATTTTCTTCTAATTGGTTTTAATACAAACTTATCGCGTGAATTTGAATTCGATCGGCTGTCTTCTTTTTCAGTTTACCGGTCACAATCATACGCGGCAAAACTTTAAATAAATTTTTATATACTTGTACAAACTGGCACAAATTTAATCACCTTAGCGGATGATTCATAATTTTTGCAAAAGGTGACGTCCGCCGATCATATTTGGCACTTGTGCACTCAACAGCTGCAGTATAAAAACGGGCAAACAATGGAGCGTTTAAAGGTCAAAATAAAGGTTTGCATCACTCAAAATTGACTTTTTTTATTTCGCAAAAAAGTTATTCAAAACAAAATTGGATGATTAATTTTGCACCATCCATCTTGTTTAAAGCTTGAAAGAGATAACATACCATAACGCCATAAACTTCTTCTTCTTCTTGATTGGCACGATAATGCGCCAATATTATCGACCCATGAAAAAGTTGTACGCTTTTATAAAAATTTATGTCTGAACGATTAAATTCTGCGACTCACATGATCTTTTTCAGTATTAGGTTAAAGAAGTGTCACGACAGCTAGTCACCCTGTCTGAAACCTCGTTTAGTATCAAACGATTCAGAGAAGTCCTTCTAAGGCTGATGGCGTTGCTGGTATTCAGCCGTATTAGTTTTGCGGGAATACCAAATTCAGACGCCGCGGCATATAGTCAACTCCCTTTCGTGGGGTGGATGATTCATATTTATTTACAGCATTTAAAAACTTCAAATTCTTTGGGAAAACAACAACTTAACTGATTAACTTCGATTTGCTGTTTCTCTGCTTCGCAATGATCACTTTGATGCTTTCGTTTCATTATTCAGTGAACAATTTTTGCTTTATTCGGACTTCAAATTTAAATATTGTGGTTTTTAAAGAGTATCCTTTGACATTACGCAATTATTATAAAGGGTTTTCCAATAAGAGGTGTTATTTTGATATTCAAAGAAAAATGCTATTTTTTTAATATAAATGATCGGATGTTTATTTCATTATAAAGGGGAAGGTATGCCGTTAAGGGGGGGGTAAGGGATAAACGCTAAAAAAAACACTTTTTTCATGAATTTATTGTAGCGAAACGGTTCAAGTCAGTTTATTAAAAGTTATTGCATATTATAAAGTAACATTTCAGGAATATTTGATAAAAATTTTCATGTAAAAATATTGCAAAATGAGCGAATGAGAGCACATTTACGTAGACGTCTTTTCAAAAATACATTTTGCAGTAGTCAGCATATCTCAGCGTAGAATCATCTAAAATCAAAAAAATCGAATAATTTAGTTAAAGTATGAGTTAAACTTCCCCTCAACGTTTATTTTGACGATTTATTTTCATTTTCAGCCATTTGGTAGTCGTTTGAAGTAAAAAGTGATTTTTGACGAAAAAATGCTGCCATTTTGTAGGTGTAAAACCACCTTAATATAAAAAAAAATGGCGAAAAAAAACGTTGGGAGAAGGTTTTTTATATGTAAAATATGTGTGCAAAATTTCAAAAGGATCGGTTGAGTAGTTTTCAAATGCCAATGACTACGCACTTTAAAAAAAAGGTTCGAGAAAACCGCGTTTAAAGTTTGTAACGGACTACGCGCGCAACTGCTGCGTCTCGGCAGATGTTTGAGGCGGCTCGGCTTTATGCTCTATAACTTAAAAAGTTTTGCTCGGATTGACTTAAAATTTTAACACGATATTTTTGAAATATTTTACTACAATAACATGCAAAAAAAAAATCGATTTTTATCCCTTACCCCACCCTAGAATTACTGGACGAGTAGAAGGCTTTATGATCCGAAAATTTGCATCAAGGCCCGATAATTTGCTTCAGAACACTTGCAAAGGAGCTTAACGAGGAGTGTGATATTATCGTCTCTCTTGAAGCAGTGCGTCAAACCATACTATATATTGTATATATACATATATAATTGGAGCGTACACCTTTTTTGGGTGTTTAGCCGATCGCCTCCTCCTATTTGTGGTGTGCGTCTTGATGTTGTTCCACAAATTTTTCCTGTTGAGGCCATTTATATTCACTAGAACTAATAGTGCTACACATTATTTAAGATTAATTATAAATAATTACAATATTTATTTTATTTGCAAAATATATGGAGGCTTCACCGTGACGATTCTGTTATTCCCAATGTCCCGATTTACACGAGGAAACATCTGGAAGGGAGACACTGGAAATTCTCTTTTGATGTTTCATTCGCGTACACACGGGCAAAAATGTTTCCGCGACATTTTGACATTTAACACTTTAGCATCGTCTGGTTCGGATGTATTCTAGCACGCGCTTACATGTAAAGCAGAGAGCGTTCGACAACAGTTTCTTAAATATATGAATGAAAAATGCAAACTGGTTAAATAATAAATAATTTGTTGTTTTTTTTATTGAAATATATCTATAAATTCTTATACTTGAATAAAAAAAATTAAATTAAAAATACTTCATATGCAAATAATTAACTTAAAATTAACTTGAGTATCTAGAAATGCAGGGAAAAATTAGAAATCAACATAAACATGTCCCATAACTATTTTAAATTATACCTACTTTACCAGCAAAAATAATCGTGCATTTCCCAAGCAGCGTTCGGATGTTTGTCATCGTTGTTATCTTCCGTTTGATTGAAAACCAACACATAACTTAGAACTTTCTTCCACAAAAGAAGAAAACGAATGAAGCAACTGTCAAAAATTGCTTTAAGATAAGAAATACGAATAAGAAGAGCAAAGCGTGTCGCCGAGTACGGGAGACAAAATCCCTTCTCTCTTCCCCGACCGACCTTCGCCCTTGAACAAAATGTTTCCCTTCCAGATGTCTACTCGTGTAAATCGGGTCAATACAATTTTGCTATGATACTTCCAAGGTATACAAACCAAAAAATTCAATCAAGAGATTAATTTCTGCCTTAGTGGATCAAGGATGGATCAATTGCTTTTACTAGAGTAAAACTAATTTAACATTTTATTTTAATATAAATAATCTAATTTTATTGATAGGCTTCACCGTGACGCAAAAAACTGGGGACAAGAAATATCATCCAACAAAGCATTAATTTTTTTTTTTTTAACAATAATATTTCTTAATTCTACTACTTTGCACAATACCAAAATGTCAATAACAGTTATACTGATTATTATACTTCACTAAAATATTGGTTTTTATTTTATAAGTGATGCTGAGGATAGGCTTCACCGTGACGTTTTGGCACCTTAAACTGCACATTTGAAGAAAATATAATAATAAAAAAAATAATTAATAGATATAACTACTAGTTTTTGTTTGTAAACGCGGAAGTTACTTTTTCACGTTGGATTCATTACTGTAAACCCTATTTATTTATTTAAAAACGTCTGGGACGCGGAGTTCTGCGCTACGCGGAGAATCACTCAAATATACTTTTATTTTCGCCCTCCCCCGAAAATAAGCCCCAGCGCGTATTTGGACCAAAAAAGAAACTACCACAAAGTTTTATTTTCGGAAAAAGACGGTACGACATCGTTTGCGCCGGCAAAATCATGGACAATATACAGAATATCTCCCTCAAATGCGTCTAATGTTTACGAAAAGTAATTTTAATATTTAAGTTTATTTTACTGTCATAATAAACCTATGCCCGGAGATAAATCGAGTGTCATACACTTTTAGTATAATATTTCTCATCTACACAAATGACGTTCGCTAAAGATGTGATAAGCAGATAGTTGATAAGCAGCGATTAGCTTAGATCACAAAACTAAACTAAAGTTAGCAGTCACAGCAGAAAGTTCAAGTTGAGCGGAAGTGGAAATTGGTGAGGAATATGCCTTTTATTATTGTTGTTGTTGAATACAGTGATTGCAAAAAGAAACAAGCAATGAATTTCAACGCAATTATTTATATTTATCTACAGTGGGTCCTTTACAATGAACGCATCTGAATACGTGATAGGCGGTTTGGCTGCTGTCGGTGCGACGATTTTCACTAATCCGCTTGATGTGAGTTGTAAAGCAAAATTAATAAATATAAAGTCTTTGAATCAACTATTTATATGGTATAAAATCGTCTTAATGTGAATTAGAAACTATAAAATAATTTCGCGTAGCTCCATAAAGATTCCCAAACATCGAGGCTATACTGAAAAATTGTGTTTGTGAATTTTTAATACTCGTAGTTATAAAAATACTTGTAAGATTTTAATCGTCGTTAAAATATACACGAATCCCGTTCGTTAGCTAAAAGATTGTATAGTAATTTCCCAAAAATTCCGATAGACTGTCTAAAAAATATTGACAGTATCTCAACAGTGTGTGAAAACTTTAAAGCCAGTTTTTCTATATTTTGGCTTTTTGCAATATGATGTATTTCTAGGCAGTGTTCGATACCGTGGAAAGTGCGATAAGATTAAAATTGATTTAGTGCATAATTCATGCATTCATTATAATAATAATTACCCAATGCGTGAACCCGAGTTTTTCTATTTAAATGTTCTAAGATGTTTCTAAATGTTTTTTTTTTTTGTGTGTCTGGGCAACTAGCAAGTACAGCGCAATTAAATCCATTGTACTACTCGACATCCGAAGAAATCTTAGTAGATCTTGTGGTGCCCAGGAGCCAAGGTGGTTACTTCTTAACACATCAGTGCCAAAGACCTCAAGCCTGATTCGAGCGAAGGCGGGGCAGATGCACAGAAAGTGGTCCGCCGTCTCATCCTCCCCTCCAAATGCTGGCCAGAGTGCACTGTCTGAGATGCCTACCTTCTCCAGATGCTTCGCCCACAAAAAGCGGCCCGTCATCAGTTCAACCAGCTGCTTACAGTCCCCTCTGCTTAATGACAGGAGGAGCTGCGACAGTCGGTCGGACATGACAGTTAACATCAGTTTTGTCCATCTGCTGCCTCTCTCAGCCTGCCAAGCTCGCTTGTGGGTTAGAGTAGAACGGGCTCCAGGCCAAAAAAGTTGGTTTCAAAGCCCATTCTGGCTAAAGAGTCAGAGATCTCGTTACCCGCGATACCACGGGTCCCGGGATCCATGTTAATATCAGGACATTATATCTGCCGACATAGTTTAACCTGGATTTACATTACTCGACTACCCTTGATGTGGTTGGGGGGCTGTATAAGGCCATGAGCAACGCTGTCGCTACGGACAAAAATATAGTTTACGCCTTGGAAGTATTAAAAAGAAAAAGTATTGTGCATAAAATTCTGTTCTAGAAAACTTAACAAAAATCGATAAGCTTTAATAAAATTTTCAAGATTTTCACTACTATACGTGTAGTCTTCTTCCAACCTATCCTTCACAACCTATCCTTCACACTCACACTGTATTATAGCAGCTTTTACAATAATCATAGCATGGAACTCCCAACCTTCTAGCATTTCGTAAATCGAAGTAATTTCGATTATTGGCTCTGTTTCTCGTGAGAAACCCGCTGATCCGCAGTTGGCCAATTCATCGGCAATTTCATTTCCATTGTCGTGAAATATGCGTGAAATTTCGTATGTAGTTCACGGCAAAGTAGTATTCAGTTCACGCAGTGAAAACACCGCGCAAAATAATGCCAGCAAAATTTTATTTATTATAAGAATTTTTTTTTTCGGTTACAATTTTGCTTTTTGGTGTTTGAATAGAAAAAACTAAGTATGAATTGGACCTCGGCATCTCCAAAATACCTCGGATATCAACTTTTGATTCGGGCCCAAAGCGAAAAGTTTATTATTAATAGAAATTTTTGTTCTTCCCAAGGTCATCAAAACTCGCATCCAACTTCAAGGAGAACTAGCAGCGCGTGGCACATACGTAGTACCATATAAAGGTATTCTGCATGGGCTCGTTACTGTAATACGCAACGATGGTTGGTCGGGTCTACAGAAAGGACTGGTGCCGACTATGCACTTTCAGTTTATTGTGAATGGCATAAGGTAAGTCGAAAGCAAGAAAATACTTCTACTATCGCTTCTAATTGTCACTCCGGTTCATGCCTAGATTGGGCATTTATAGCACTGCGGCCAATATGCAGTGGACACGGCGCAAAACCGGCGGTGACTCTTTCGGTTTGAGCCTCTTTTGGGGTGCTGCTGGTGGCGCTGTGGGTGCATACTGTTCGAGTCCATTTTTCTTGGTTTGTATGAGTATAAAAATATAATAAAACAGATTGGAGAAGTCATGCAGTTTCATATCTCACAAATTCTTAAACGTTCATGAAAGCTCAATAAGCAGCTGTAGATAAGAGATAAGATTTGCAAAGATACGCGTGTCTAAGATTACATTCACATCTATTTAAATATTAAATATAATATAATTTTATTTATTTGCGTAATAACAGCGCATTTTGTTTCGCCCCGCTAGGTGAAAACGCAACTGCAATCGCATGCACCCAAACAAGTCGCTGTCGGCTATCAACACAACCACACCGGGATGTTATCGGCGTTGCGTCACATCTATCGCCAAGGTGGCATTTTTGGTTTATGGCGCGGCTCTACAGCATCTATTGCGCGCGCTTCTATCGGTTCCGGCGTTCAGTTGGCAACTTTTGGACCGGTCAAGTCTATTCTGCGTGATCGGAATGTGGTAGTGCAACCGGCATTGAATTCGCTATGTGGTGGTTTCATTGCCGGCTGTGTGGTTACCTTGGCCATGACACCGTCGGATGTTATAATGACACGTCTCTATAATCAGGGTTTGGATGCGAATGGCAAGGGTCTATTGTATAGTGGTTGGTTGGATTGTTTTGCCAAGACCGCGCGCACTGAGGGCCTATATGGACTGTACAAAGGTTTCTGGGCAAACTATTTGCGGCTGGTACCGCATTCAGCACTCGTACTACTATTTTTCGATGAACTCATGGCGCTGAAAAATAAATATGAAATAAAATTTTAGAATATTGTATAATAATAGATTATGAAAAAATTGAGATACTAAAGAGTTGAAAACCTATCCCGTAGGAAAGTCGACTATAAAATGGAAAGAGAGCCAAACTATGAGATAATGGCTTCCTTACTTTAGTATTCCCTTGTGCTGGTTATTTACAGATATTAATAGAAGTTTCCTACTCTTACCCTACCAGAAGGGAGTTCACAATTGCTTAGGACTTACTTTAATGTATAAAGAAACATTGAAAAATTATTGTGGCCAAAGCTTTTCTCAATGCTCAAGTAAAAGTAATGAGACACAATTAAATTTCTTTGCGTAAAAAAGGCTTCAGTTAAAGGTGTGAAAAAATTGGGCGCATTTGTATGCCTATGCTAATCGAGGGTTAAAGCTTCCATAAAGTAAGTTTCTAAGTAATGGGACAGTAATAACAGGTTTAAGTTGTACGCTAATAGGATCTTGGCTACTTAAATATACACTTGAGCTGACTTCTGCAGCTGCGACAGAAGCCATTAGATGGAAACTCCATACGCTTCTCGTAAGCTTCCAATAGAGACAATTCACGGCAATATTTTGAGCGTTTTTTGCAACAGCTGTACGGAGGATGAGGTAGAATCATTTTATCATCTTCTTCCAAGTTGTTCTCCAATCATGAGGCTAAGGCTTAGACATATTAATTCTCACTTTTTAGCTACACAGCTATCCTCTCTTTTCCTATTTCCTATTTTCTAGTTTCTATTTCTTCACTCTTTTTTTCTTCTTTATTATCCAAGTGAGGCTTCTCCGCCTTATCAGTATAGAGATCTTCAATCTGCCCAATTGAGAGAGAAGGTCGCATAAAATACATTTGATACATTAGTCTTTCCTAGGAGTTCGACTGTACAGCTGTCTAGCCAAGGCTGTGCAGGGCTTTTGCCCCTTTGTTCCTTCCCGGCTATGCATTTATTACAAAACATGCTAAGCTGTCTCATCACCCTCGAGACAAAATGGCCATCTGTCTCAGTAAACAGTCCTAAAGAGTGAATAAGGCAATGCAGACGCTTATGACCGGTCCGACAACTGTGAGCAACCCAGTGTAAGCTCTATGCAAATACGTAATGTTCTTTTCCACATAGACAGCGAACACTTCAGCTCTTCAGCCGTAATTTGTAGTACTCCTTAAGAAGATTGCACGTAAGTAACCGATTGGTAGAATCCTTAAGGTCGCTTAACTACTGAAACACTAAATGTCGTCCTCATCTTTGGTTTTGCTAGTACAGGTCGGAATTTCCCTCAGCCTGAAATATCGTTAGCCACTGCAATGGAAACTTTAGCGCCAAGGACATAGATATTCCAAGTTCCTTTCCCTCATCTATCCTAGAAACCCTTGCCATGCCTCGCTGTGGCTAAATTAATTTTGGTATAGCTAATATGTATATGTTTTGCGGTTGAGCCAAGTCGGACTATAAATACAGTTTTTGGAAATATCTCGACCACAGCACCGCCTATCGGAAAATCCTCAGCGGAAAAAGAGGGTAGATTAGAGCAAAAGCGTAGAGATGGGTCTAAAACTAAAATTACTGGACGTGCAGAACGCTTAATGATCCGAAAATGGGATCAAAACCCGAGGATTTCTTTCAGAACACTTACAAAGGAGCTTAACGAGAAGTGTATTGTTGTCTCTCTTGAAGCAGTGCGTGAAGCCATATTGCAACACAAATATTCATCAAGATCAGCACACAAGAAACCATTGCTGTCTGCACAAAATATAGGTAAACGCCTCTCTTTTGCTTTGAAGCACATTCCCGAACCAGAAGATTATTGGGACTAAGTTGTATTTTGCGACGAGATAAAGTTAATGCTGTATTACAACGATGCACCGACTAGAGTATGGCGCAAGCCCTTGACAGCTTTACAAAATCGATATAAAACTTCCGCGGTTTATTTTGGAAAAGTTTCCGGTATGGTTTGGGGATGCATTTCAAGTAAAGGAGTCGGCGATTTGGTGTTTATTGACGGCACAATGGAAACCAAATAATATTTAAATATACTGAAAAAACTCAGGCAGTGCTAATTCGCTGGAAATGCTGTAAATAAATATGAATCAGTCAAAAAAGAAGTCAAAGATAAATAAAACGTGCAATTTTTTGCTAATGAAGTCGAAAAATTTAATTTCTTTTCTATGTCAAAAGTCATTCTTGACAAACTGTATATGATGGATCGATCAGCAGATTTATGTGGTTACGGTTTTGTTGCCTCTATTTTGAGCCTTAGTCTTTCACTGACATTCGCTGTAGATTCTATCTGGTGATGCTCAATTGCGTTGGCCGTCGTCTGGTGGGTGTTTCTGCATTCTCAGCGACATCGATAGCCACAGCCGAACGAACAGTCTTGTGGCGGTCACGTTCTACAAGGCCTCGTGTGGTTCCAGTCAGTCGAGCAGCTAAGCGCCGAAATGTTTGCCCAGTTCGACGTCGATCTTCCTGCAGCGTCAACGCCACCGTCCGATTATTGTTAAAAAAATGTCCACAATTACTCTACGCTCTTGCGGAGAGCAGCGCTCTATTGCTTGTCTGTTTGTATGTCTGCAGCTATCTAGTTCACAAATGTCAAATATGATTGACGCGCGACGCCATTTGAAAAAATTATAACATCTTCCTACAGGATGATTAATTTTGCGCCACCTGGTATCAATTAGTCTTAAAATCATCGTATGGTTTCATGAAATTCTGTCACTTATTTCGCATCCTTATTTAACTTAAAATTAATTCAGATGACACAAATGCAATCGATAGATATTTGGACTTGTTAACCAATCAAATACACATACATATACATATATACTTATACATATACTTACGTTCCCGTATTATAATTTATGATGGAGGACTTCTGCCAGCAAAATCACTGAATAAAATTTAATTTAAATGCACATACACGCACCAGTAAACAAATTCAAAAGGCCACTAAATTTCGGCGCGAACGTGTAATGCACAGATCGGTACTTGCATACAGACATAACTACAAATTTACCACTTCTACTCGTACATACGGATACGTATACGTATACTCTTATGCATATGTGTACATACATATCTACTTAGAGTACGATGCTGTATGAGCTGACACAAATGCCAAACCTATTGTACATTTGTTAGTTGCATCGATTTCCGGTAGCATCAGCAGCAGCAACAACAACTGCCACAGTGTCAGCTTATACCCAATTTGTTTGATGTAAGCAACATTCAAAAACATTTCAATTCTTCACCGCAACATACCCAAAATCCCAGTAACCATCCTGCACCGCGATTGCGGCCGTCGCCCCATACATCCTGTGCATTCTCTGCACGATTACACATCCACCGACATAAGCATATTTTCGGTTTAGGTCAGCGGTCGGCAACTGACACTTTTGTCAAAATAAAAAGCGTGCAAACTTCTTATGTGAAAATTTAGTTTGATTAAGCTATCAAATAATAGCATGGATTTCTATACCAACAAATGTACTTTTATTCAGCAAAAATAATGCAGTACCTCCGATATGCGGAACGAGCGACTGAAGAGTAGGAACTCTTGAGTAAGGAGGCACTAACTGTTTGACTCTCTTACTTGTACCAGCCGGAACAAATCGGATATCGCATTCTTCCGATGTTCGTTTTGCTTCTAAAAGCGGACCAATTGAGAGGATAGATGACATAAAATCTCCATATGTCAAAAGGAGAGGACGCAGGAACCAATTATAGTCAATAAACACAAACGCAGCACAGATAGAGACATAAGAAGACGAGCCTATAGTAGGAAGCTGGCTACATACATATATAGTGGACCTAGACGTGGGTGAATAG
This sequence comes from Anastrepha obliqua, assembly GCF_027943255.1. NCBI lineage: Eukaryota > Metazoa > Arthropoda > Insecta > Diptera > Tephritidae > Anastrepha > Anastrepha obliqua. Next base: position 45,493,866 of record NC_072896.1, on the reverse strand, counting down.
AACTGGTCCACGTCATGGACGTCGTTCTTTGCCCTCCAGAAATAATGCAGAAAGTAATTCCGGGAAGAGAGTCTTCCCATTGTTTTAGTGGCCAAACCACTCAACGCGGTAGATGGCGGTCGTTGTAATTGCGCAGGCATTTTGAACCCTACCTCACCCACCAAAAAAAGAAGAATGTGTTTCTTTTTTGCCAAAAAAAAAAATGCGTCAGAACGCACACTAAGTTTTGTTAACAACAACTGTTCTACGTTAGCTTTAAAGGTTGTTACTTTTGTAGTAAGTCAGGCTATTTAATTAATGATAATTTTGGTATCCCTGCAGTCTAAAGTTACGGAATCCTGTATGCGTTTGTTTGACAAAAAGATATTGACGTAAGAGATCCATTCACACTTTTTCCCTGAAAACTGCAACCCAAAGACAATAGACTGCAAGGTTTGGAGAACCGAAGCAAAATTCCGAGAGTAACTTCGCTATTCCCGTGGGCGATTGTTGATGCGTGACTACCTGTGCCCGGGTTCGTAACACTGTGCATGAAACAAGAAAAAGACTTTTTTCTAATAGCGGTCGCCCCTCGGCAGGCAGTAGCAAATCTCCGATTGTATCCATAAAAAATCTCCTCATAAAAAAATATCTACCGTTCGGAGTCCCGTAGTCTGCAGGTACCTCTATTGGAACAACATCAAGACTCAAACCACAAATAAGAGAAGGAGCTCGGCCAAACACCCAAAAAGGGAGTAACCGCGAATTATGTAGCTTCGGCTGCCACGTCATAGAAGATTCGACAGCAGAATTGTGCGCTCTCATTTCACACGCTCCTTTCTTACTCTCTTCCAAGCTATCTTTGTTCAGACCATAATTGATGTAGTTGCGAAATTATATTTTTTGTAAGAGCGCTGTCAAAATATGCATTCTTAATAGCTTCAGTCAGCGATACTACACCGCCGGATATATTAATTCGGTATTTTTTAAACAAATAATGAAATATCTGCCAGTAATCCTTGATAAAACTTGACCTGGAAAAATCACTTATCGTACATCACAAATAAAGCCTTGGGAGCAATAAACATATACAAAGGCTTTACGGTAAAACATTAGGTTTGCGGCCAAAGATGATGGCATGCTCTTATAGGACAATAATAGTGCCAATGCCTACGCCTCTTTTGTTTAGTGGCAAAAAGTATACCAAATTAAGACTCAGGTGACACTTAATAAGATATACAGAATAGCCTGTCTGAGCGTAACGGAAGCAATGCGAACCTGCCCCACAACGGCTTTAGGAATGATCACTGGACTCATTCCACTCTGTCTTGTAGTCGAAGGGTCGGCAGTCAGTGCAGCTCTAAGGCTTCCTAATCTATTCCATCTCAAAGAAGGCAGTCTTACTGGACATGTAAGAATACTGGGTTCAATCCTCAACTCTCCGTACCTGACAGCCGACGACAAGATGGAAAGGTATCTATAGAACCAAACTTCCTGGTAGAAATTAAGCCTATAGCAGTTTTGGGATTTAAATAGCCTAAAACTATTTGAGTAGATTACTTGGTTGCACAATAGATCTCTTCAGGTCGCAGTGCACAAACAGCCAATCAATAATAATAAACAAATAATTGTGGGATGCAAATGACGCAGTACATAAATTAGTTTTGCGTGTTCGGTTCCCCAATTGATAAGTAAGAGCGCTTCAACTTTTTTTTTGAATAAAACACAGACAGTTTGACTTTTTTAACTAATTGTTTTTTTATTATCGAGTTTGAACATATACATTTAAGTATGAAATTCGATTTCTTTTGCATGACCATCGCGTGCACGTTTTACGAAGTCCAATCTTTGAACCCAATTTTCGACCACTCTTTTGCATAAATCGGCCGAAATTCCAGCAATTTCGCGTTCAATATTGGCTCTGAGCTCACAAATCGTCGCCGGCTTGTTACTGTAGACCAATGACTTCACATAACCCCAAAGAAAATAGTCTAGAGGCGTTAAATCACACGAGCGCGGCGGCCATTCGACCGGTCCATTTCTGGAAATAATGCGCTCATCGAACTTACTCTTCAACAAATCAATTGTAGCGTGTGCTGTGTGGCTTGTGGCCCCGTCCTGTTGAAACCACATTCATTTGCGGCCAAAAATAATCGTTTATCATGTCGCGGTATCGATTTCCATTCACAGTAACGTGGCGATCGTTCTCGTCAACGAAAAAATATGGGCCAATTACGCCGCCGGCATGTAAACCGCACCAAACAGTGATTTTTTCGGGATGCAACGGTGCCTCATGAATCACGTGTGGATTGCTTTCTGCCCAGTAACGCATATTTTGCTTGTTGACAAAGCCATTGAGCCAAAAGTGAGCTTCATCACTGAAGACCGTAAAATGGCTGTAATGCTCTTAAAGTAGCAGCAACAGAACGATTATTTTCATAAAAAATTTGCACGATTTGCAATCGTTGCTCAAGCGTGTAGCGTTCCATGATGAAATGTATACTAATGAAGTTTCCAAATGACAAGCGAAAAATAAAAAATATTGCGTCGCTCGCCCTCCCTATCGGAAAAAAGTTGAGGCGCACCTATTGAAAAACGCCTTATATCCATATACACATACATTAAAAGTAAGCGCAATCAGTATAAAATGCAAAAATTAAGTCCAAACGAGAGGTGCCATAACCATAACGCCATAAATTTGCTGATCAAACCAACATACGGGCAACACTGTAATCGATTAGAGGTGGCATGCTAGAATTCCGTAATTCCATAACCATAGCGACCAATTGACTCGCCATAACCATAACCAGTTGCATTGTGTTGCATTATATTGCGTTGTGATTTGTTGCATTGTGGTATACTTTTTGTTATCTTTTCTTTAGTTTCTCCACTTCGAAATGCACAAATATGTGATAGTGTAATACATATATATAAATATCATATGTTTATCGTTATGGTTAATACTATGGTTAAGGTTATGGCGTTCTGGTATATCACCTCTACTTTGAACATAATCAGCATAAGCATAAATCAGCTGGTTGCTTCAAAATCGCTGAGAGCCGGTTAACTATCACTGAGCCCTGTGAATAAGTCACTTATAATAGGTGATCTACTTTTTCGTGCTTAGCTCCCAATTCGTATTTAAAAAGCGAGCTTTCCCATAAAAAATTTCTCTCTCAAAATCTGAGATTATAAAATAATCCTAGATAATAACCATACTTTTTGACATACAACCTTGTGTTTTCTGTGTAATAGATCATTATTTTTACGCGTGTAAAGAAAAACGTCAAAGTAAAAACTAAATAAAATGGATGCCGGCAAAGAAAACAGGTTTGTAGACACAATTCTAATGAAATGTTTGTTAGGTATTATTAATTATGCATTCATATAACAGAAAAAAACGTGTGTTCTCTTATAAAATGTAATATCGAATTTCACATGCGTATTGCTGCCATAATTTTTTGAAACCGCAGTAAACGTCGCTTACGGTTTCCTCCAATTGTTTATTATTCGCAGTCAATTGCGCAATTAAATTAGTTTTGCCTTCTCCTTGTCTTCTCTTCATATCGTTAATACTCGTAATAATTAAACAAATCAAAACACCGAAATATTCCACCAAAATAATTTCTATGAAGACAAATTTTCACAACAGTATTGACAGCTGATTGTCAATTTTGCAGGTAATCTGCCATATGTGAACGGGTAGATTAATTTTATGGATTTATTGGTAATTAATGCATATGTGAAAAACAAAACTAACACTCTACAGGACTCTCATCATGCTCGTCCCAACGTATGGCGCAGAAGCATGGACGATGACAACATCCGATGAAGCGACACTTGGAGTGTTTGAGAGAAAGATTCTGCGAAAGAATTTTGGTCCCTTGCACGTTGGCAACGGCGAATATCGCAGGCGATGGAACGATGAGCTGTTTGAGCTTTACGACGACATAGACATAGCGCAGCGAATAAAGATCCAGCGGCTACGTTGGCTGGGTCACGTCGTCCGAATGGATACAAACGCTCCGGTTCTGAAAGTATTCGATGCGGTACCAGCTGGTAACTGAGGAAGAGGAAGGCCTCCTCTGTGTTGAAAATATCAGGTGGCACCGCTTAGCATGAGAAAGAAACGACTAGCGCGCTTTGTTAAACTCGGCCAAAATCGCGTAAGCGGTTATCGCGCCAATTAAGAAGAAGAAGAATGCATAAGTGAACGTACTTTTAGTCACGACAGCGACCCACAATGGACAGAATGCAGAGGTTGTTAACCGGCTCTCAGCAATTTCGAAGAAATCAGCTCATTTGGTTACGTTATGAGGATCGTGGCAGCAGTTTGTTTACGAAAAAACTGAGATTGTATTGATGTTATATGAGAGAGATCTTCGCTCATGTTATGCACTTCGTTGCCATCTATATAATGACTGATTGGACGAGTATGTGGATACGTGTGAAATGTGCGGGCAGAATTCTGTTGCTGAGTACAAAGTGACGTAGCAGTCGAAGTTGCTCTCACAATTTTGCTTCGGATGGCGTAACCTAGTAATCAATCATACTTGACTATGCGTGAATATTTATATATTTACATATAATACATACTTTTTCTTGAATAAGTTTTTCTCATTCAAGTTTTACCACTAAAAAACGTTTCATATGCTAAAGAAAGGAGGTTAATTACACTACGGAAGAGGCAGATTGTGGTTTTCCCCTTTCTTTGCGCCCTGTCAAAACGATAACACGTTAACATTGTGATCAATTCAGACAATTTTTCTATTTTTTCCATTTTTTTATACAATAATAAAATTTTTTTTAAGGTTTTTGATTAGAATTTCTAAACGATCTTTTGGAATGCAGTTTTATTTTTATTTTATTTATGTAATTACATTTTAGCGAGTTTGAAATTACTAAAAAAATTCCTTTGGAAATTGGAAAAAACTATTAGTAAACACTTTTTCTATCACTTGGTGTTTCGTGTCCTCAGCGGGTTTCGAACCCGTACTCTTCGGAATGGTAGTCACGCACCTAATCATTTGACTACGATGGCATAAAAATATTATGAAATAAAGCAAAAATAATAATTTCCACAAATTTTTTTATATTTTATTTATAAAACAAAAATCTGCCATCATTTTGAATTCGCCTTGTATTGATAAACATTAATTCAAGGCGCATTCATTAAAGGTGGTGGTACTAGACCAGCAACAATGTTTTGTACGTTTGATTATCAAAGCAAAGTATTGGCAAAGTAGAAAACAAAGAATGAATTCGCCTTACTTCACTCTGGGCTGACAGTCACATGGACACGACGAAAGAAAAAAATCAAACCAGCTGATTTACCGACAACACCTTTAATAGATTCGACTTGCATTAAACGTTACAAATTTGGCAGCTAGTAAAAATAATTTATTAATTTTTTTTCCGGCTTAAAATTTATATTCATTAAAAAAATCCTACTATTTTGGTTCAGGCGAAAAATACATAAAGTTTGTATTACTTTACTCGATTTATGCAATCGAGGCTGAGAATACAAAAAAGGAGTGTCAAAGCAAACAAATTTTTGAAAAATGATTTTTTCTAAATATCCGTATTGGATATTCAAGGCAAACTTACCAGGTGTTTCTACCGGAATCGGGTTACAAAGAGGTATCTACTGCTCGAAATGCATTCTCTTTCAGCTAGAGCACACTTTCTGACCCCTGGTGTAGACTTATTGCTGCAGGCATCGACGTTTGTCAATTATACATACATACTTACATATATATATTACAACAATATGCTGCCTCACAACTGCTGCAATAATAATAAAAGCTGCATCAACAATGGCAAATTCTGGCATTTGAATATGTATGTATGTATGTATGTATTTGTGCATGAACAAATATCCAATAACTTGCTATCGGCAACAATAAAGCATGGGTACGCAGCAACAAAGGTTCAGTGGCAATCCTAACACCAACCACGATGACACAATAATGGTGATAGAACCCAACGGAATTGTAACTTGTACGCGTTGCAATTGCGGGCGCCGCGTTTGGGGTTCTCACCGCCTTACTACTTTTAGCGCAGATGGAGAACGTGGAATTGTAGAATTGACGTGATTTCGAATGATTTGATACAAATTTATGTTTGCATTTGAGCGGAACTCAACTCCCAATTGTTATGATCTGCTGACAAGTTAATAGACAACCGGTTTGCTGGTGGTTGGTGGAATGGCAAGCAGGTAACTTCGAACACTGCGGTGTTCTAGTAAATTATTGATTATTTTATTTGGCAATTTTTATACCCCACGCGTTGGCAAGGGTATTATAATTTTACTCATACAACCGTTGAACAGAACAGTGTTCGAATTCTCTTCGAAATTGTTTTTTCAGCATGAGAAGTGTGCTTCGGATCATTGCCTTGTTGAAAATGCCAAATCACCAGTAAATTCTCCTCCGCTCAAAAAATCATTACATTTAGAAGTATCTGAACGTACTTGACCGTAACCATATTACCTTCAATACGTTCCACGAAAAGCAGCCCCACACCATTATTGAGTCACCCCCGTGCTTTATACTTGGAGAGACGAACTTGGGGTCGCATGCTGCATGTTTTAACCGCCGCGCGTACTTTCTACCTTCTGAATTCACTCTTTTTATTTTCGTTTCATTGCTAAATAAAGTATATCACTGATTTTGCGCCCAGGTTATTTGCTCTCGAGCAAACACAATTCCGCGTTGTCGTTGCGATGCTGTCACCAATGTCTTTTTCCGTGTTAGTCCGACCGTAACGCCCTGCTTCTGCCAATCAGCGCAACTGTTCTTTTCGTTATTGGCTTTTCCAACTGAACAAAGATTCCTCGATGGTTGTCAGCAGCATTCTTCCTGGGATCCTGTTTTGACAATCTAACGATCATCTCATTAATCTGGCGAGTAGTGGTTCAAGCCTTCTTTTTTCTGGAAACGTTTTCTACTCAATTTATAATTATTTCAAAGCATTAAAAATCATTGCTTTAGAACGTTTCATTGTGTTGAAATAGTATTTGGAATAATCCTGCCCTCTGCAACTTTATGATTGCTTTTCGAAGAGTTAAGATGCAATTTTTCCCTTTCGACATAATTGAATCGTTTGAACTAAAGTAAAGATCTACAGGAATACTCCAGGTTCTTTATTTTTTACTTACTTACCAGTGACAATATAAAAGAGAGAACAATTTACAAAATTTCGGAAGAAAACCGAATCGTCCTTAAGTATATTTCTCACAAAAATATCAGCTCCTACTAGAAATCGAACCCTTCAAGAGAAATACATAAATTAACACACTCAGGTCATAAAAAATTAATAAGCATCCACCTAGCCTTGTAGGACGCCAAAGGACTATCAAAGTGTAAAGGTGGAATAGTAAAGCGTACAAACTTACATTGAACTCTTTGGATTCTAAGAGAGGAATACATCGGATTCCAGATGACGGAGGCATACTCCAGCTTCGTACGGACTAAAGCATTATATGTATACGATTTTTCTAGTGTTTGGATCTTTAAAATAACTAGCATAGCGTCGCAAAAAAGCTAAGTTAGCATATGCCTTCGGAATAATAGGGTTAATATAGATAATTGACGTAAAAGACGAATCAAAAATAACACCAAGGTAACGACTGAGACAAAAAGTGCATTTGAAACATAATAAGTCGGCGAAAAGGGATTCAAGGACTTGGAAAACGTCATATGATAACATTTACTAGTATTAAGATAGCCACTAGTATTAAGAATGGCCACGAGAAGGCAGCAGCCGCCACAGGTAGTGGTTTGGGCCGCTGTAACCGCAAATGGGCGCTCTCTAATCGTTTTCATTGAGACTGGCGTCAAGGTAAATTCGAAATATTATCGCGAAAGTATTCTGGAGGTTTCTTTGAAGCCGTGGGTAGACAAACATTTTGGTGGCAGAACATGGACGTTTTAAAAGGTCTCGGCACCGTCTCACTAAGCTCGGGTGAACCAAGAATGGCTAAAAAACAACGTTCCGAACTTCATAACGTCTACACAATGACTCTCATATTCACCAGATGCGAATCCGATGGATTATTCTTTTTAAGCCATTTTTGAGAGCAAGATATGAACTAAAAGATTCACCAGATGTGAGGCGCTGAAAAAATCCATTGTTCGCAAGTGGACTAAAATACCTGCAAGTCACATTCGGGCAGCTTGCGATTGGTCTCTGGACCGTCTCAAGGCCATAGTCAGGGCAAAAGGTGGTGATATCGAGCAAAAGTAAATTGATTCTTAATTTTGTATTATTTTCACACATTTTTTACTTTGAATTGTGTAAAAGTATTTTTCCGAACTAAACGTATGGCCATTTTAATTGGTTACACTTCGAGTGCCGGACCCTGTAATTCGATTTGAAAAAGTCAGCAAAAAGGTTTATAGAATCAGCCAAACTCTTTGAAAAAGAGCCATTAAATTCTACTCTGGTTGGAAAATTAGTAATTCCCTTTTTCGAATTAATGTATTTCCACAACATTTTTGGGTTTCATTCTAACTCTAACTGGCAACGAGAAATACATTTATTATACAAAAATTTGTCTGGGACATTGAAATGGGCTATACAATCTACATAGGTATATATTTATTTTGAAGGGCAATATTTTTAGTCTCCTTATATAGCTTAAAATATATGTTTCCTAAATTTTTCAACTTTTATAACTTCCTAGTACACCAGGCGGCCGCCGTAGCCGATGACTACCGTTTGGAAATCAGAGGGAACGTAGTTTCGAACCTCGGGGAAAGATCAAAATAAAGAAATTATTTTTTTCTAATAGTGCCCCTCGGCAGGCAATGGCAAACCTTCGAATGTATTTCTGCCATAAAAAAGCTCCTCATAAAAAATATCTGCCGTTCGGAGTCGGCTTGAAACTGTAGGTCTCTCCATTTGTGGAACAACACCAAGACGCACGTCACAAATAGAAGGAGAAGCGCGGCCAAACACTAAAAAACAAAGTGTTAGCACCAAATATGTGCAAGAAATTGTAATACCTTGGGCACAATTGCGCGGATATAAAACTGAGAGTGACATTACCAAGTACCGAGATGAGTAAAATCAATTTTGTAGCGCTTTCTCTTTATGTAAATAGTTACATAAATATCCGACTGCTCATATTTTATGATGTTTAGAATTTCATTTTCAGGAATTAGACAATGGGCATGCCCACACACATACACATGCATTCTTATGGATACTATGTATCAGCTACAGCGTAAAAACTTTGATTAAAGTAATACACAATAGATAATAAAGGAAAATAAAAACGAAGGTCAACTATTTAATATGGAGCAGTGGTGGTGTCGAGGGAAGGTATAACAGTTTCGATTTATGTTCAGATGCAAAGTAAGCATTAAAAACGATTTTCCAATTACAATTTTTTCGCACACCTTCAAATCTTCTAATATTATGATTCGATTTGACAAATTGTGGGTATGTGTGTACGTGCGGGAGTGGGACAGAGCGAATACGGTGGGGCGGTGATGTATGCTTCCGTTTTTCTATGAGACATTTGCTTTTGCGAGGAATTTTTTCTATTACATGTAATATTTATTCACGTGCCAGCTACAATAACCAACGTGTGGAAAATTTCAACATAATATTTATTTGCACGAGGAAACGTTTTGACAGCAATTTTAATAGCTAGTGCAATCAGGGAATATTCGTATGTGTAGTTGGCAATACAAATTTATAAATGTAAATCTGGAGTAGCAAATCAATATATGAATACATCTGTGGGCATTTCAGAAAACCACATATCTCCAAATTAGATTATTTGAGCCAATTGAAAACCACATAATTTTTTATCAGATTTTTTGCTCCAACTTTAAAGGTGTGTAAGAATTTAAATTCTGCATTTCTTAATAATATTTTTTTTTAGTTTGAGTTTCTTTATGACTTTTTCAGTTTCAGTGACTTAAAATATGTAAACTGGGGTTTCTCTTAGGATTGGAAACCGCTTGCAATGACACAAGAGCAAACTGGGAGTGTAAAGATATTTGGCGTATCTTCCAAGAATATAACAGGGAAACTCATGTACACGCAACTCTTTTTTTAAATGAGAGATGCATTCCTTGGCGGCCGCCGTAGCCGAATGGATGGGTGCGTGACTATCATTCGGAATTCATAGAGAACTTGGGTTCGAATCTCGATGAAAGACCAAAAATTAAGAAAACGTTTTTTCTAATAGCCACCGCCCCTCGGCAGGCAATGGCAAACTTCCGAGTGTATTTCTGCCATGAAAAAGTTGCTCATTAAAAATATCTGCCGTTCGGAGTCGGCTTGAAACTCCATTTGTGGAACAACATCAAGACGCACGCCACAAATAGGAGGAGGAGCTCGGCCAAACACCCAAAAAGGGTGGACGTGCCAATTATATATGTACATTAGAGCGGGTCGATTTAAAAATCGCTCATTGCTCTGTGAAAATCGTATTCTAGGGATCAAAATAAGAAACTCTCCCGAAGGAACCATACATCTAAAACGAATTCTAATGTCCCCCATTTCAAAATATCACCATTTTTGGCCTTTCTATGTTTTTTCTTTATTTTTATTTATTTACAATAGTATCTATTTTTTCTCTTAAGAAATTTATTTAGTCAGAACATATGTAAATGAAAAAATTAATTTAAGTGAGTTATAGAAAAGAAACTAAAAAGTTCGACCCTAATTGGGGAACATCAGAATTCGTTTTAGAGGTATGGTTCCTTCGGCAAAGTTTCTTGTTTTGATCCCTAGAATATGATTTTCACAGAGCAATGGGCGATTTTTTTGCCTCCCCACAAATCGATCCGGCCTTATGTATATATATATATATATATATTGTATATATATATAGATGCGTTCATTAGCAAAGCGTGCACGAAAGTCGAAAAAATACATGGGACATATGATAAATTTGGCGCTATGTTTTACAACTTTAAAAGGTCACGAGCGATGAAAAAACTAGAAATATTTTCTCAGAAAGAAATCAATTTTACATAACTATTTATAAAACAACAATGATTCACTTTTATTATAGACACCAAGGCCGTAGAGAAGGGCCCAGCTAGACCACAAAATTGGCTATGGAGTATTCTCGAAAGAATTAGTACTTGAACTATCCGTTCGACTATTTAAATATGCATGCCGTAACAAAAACTAATATTTCGTTGGGGAATAAATTCGTAGCGTTTTTACCGAAGACTTTTATTTAAACATAAAACACTAATTATATCAATAAGTTAATCAATTATATATTCGTCGTTGCTGTTTACAATCTCTTCCCACCTCTCGACCAATTTGTTGATGCCGTTCCGCCAAAAATCACCTGAGCTGGTGTCAAGGAAAAAGTTGAACCAGTCCTCTTTGTTATCGAAGGTAACGCCTTTCATATGTTTTGCAAGGTCCGAAGAATTCGGCGGATGCTGAAGGACCTACCATTCGAGCTCTTTGAGTGCGGCTTTGACGACATGTGCAACATGGGGCCTGGCGTAGTCGTGAGGGAGTATGATTTTACCATGTCGATCAGGTCTTTTCAGTCGAATAGTCTTATTCACTCCGTGTAGCTGGACTCCTTGTTGACCATGGCATTCTTTCCGGGCATTTCCCAGTGCACCATGCCCTCCCAGTTCCACCAAACTCATATCACGACCTTCTTTGGATCAAAATCCGACTTCACTCTCGGCTTTGGCATATCTCCTTTTCTTTTTCTTTGCTTCATATTGATGTATAAACACCATTTCTTATCTCCCGTGACGATTTGGTACAAAAAGCGCTGTTTCTGATCGCGTGATGCTCGATGGCGGGCGAGATGCTGAAATGCATCCCAATTTTTCAGCAAATCTCATTGAATGAAGGTGATTGAGAATCGTCGACATCTGAAGAGTGCTTTAGTTTAGTAATACCTTTGACAACATCATCTGAAGATAAGAGGATAGAACCGAAGTCAACAGACGAATTCACATCATACACAAACTCACAACCGCTAACAGACGGAGAAATAAAATTGGATTTAAAAAAATCGACGAAGAGGTTTACTACTTCATTAGCGGAATTCGCACTTTTTTCATTGAAAAACACGGCAGATGAAATGCTAGAGTACTTTTTTTGATTTTGTGAAACTCCAAAAAACTTTTGGATTGGTTTTCATATTGGCTTCATAATTCAGGTTACTATGTAAGAGCTCAACTAGACAGTTATATTTTTTAGAACATTCCTTAAACTTCAAAAAATGATAGATTCTTTAGAAGGAAACTTGAAACGAAGAATCTCGCATGCTAACAACAGCTGAGGCAAGAGAGTAGCAAAGTCCTCTCTCGACGAACAAAATTAACACTCTACAAGGCTCTCATCATGCCCGTCCTAACGTATGGCGCAGAACCTTGGACGATGACAATATCCGATGAGGCATCACTTGGAGTGTTTGAGAGAAAGATTCTGTGCAAGATTTTTGGACCTTTACACGTTGGCAACGGCGAATATCGCAGGCGATGGAACGATAAGCTGTATGAGCTTTACTACGACATAGACATAGAGCAGCGAATAAAGATCCAGGGGCTACGTTGGCTGGGTCATGTCGTCCGAATGGATACAAATGCTCCGGCTCTGAAAGTATTCGATGCGGTACCAGCTGGTGGTAGCAGAGGAAGAGGAAGGCCTCATCTGTGTTGGAAATATCAGGTGGCGCCGGTTTGCACGAGAAAGAAACGACTGGCGCGTCAATCAAGAAATAATAAGAAAGCAACTTGAGACATCTAAACCAGAAAACTAGTAAAAATATATGTGTGTAATTTGGGCTATCTGTAAGTCTTCGAAATGAAAAAAACTCATAGATAAGGAGAAAAGAAAGAATTTTAACCAGAATTTTACTAGAATGTGATCGAGTGTATGCAGTTGGGTTCGGATCGAACTTTGCACTGCACTTCCTTGATTTTATTAAACTTGTCTCGACTTAGGTGGTTTTTTCAAACACATGTCAGTATTTATATGATGAATTGATTGCACGTAAGCCCATATATATATGGCATGAATGTGTGTATGATGGGAAGATGGTGGACATTTTTATAAAGCTGTGTGGAAACTCGTCAACTTGTATAACAAATTGTGCCACAATTGAACTCCGTACGCATACACAAGTATTTATAATGGCACTGATATTCAAATATCAGTGGTAAACCAACAGATGTGAGATAATCGGCAAAAATTGTCTGTCACTTCAATTTGCCAAGAATGTAATCAACCGAATTAAAACACCATACCATTTTCAGGAAGTGATAATATTTTCCAAAATTTGGGACTTTTTTGAGAACTGAGATAAAAATTCAACAGCAGAGAGTTTTTGTTTAACTACTCAAAGCATTTTAACTCACTCAAATTATGATCCGAAATTAATGGTGTTCTTTTTTTCTGGCAATAATGTCGCATTCATTGCGCCCTGCGCTAGAGCTGTCAAATTTTCGCTTTCTTTCCTCAAACTTTTCCGCTCTAACCAGGCGAACAAGTGGCATTTTCTACTGTCTACAAAAAGTGACGGTATTCAGCTGATTTTCTTTTATTGGTGTCCAAAAGTTCGTCAAAATAGTTGTACGGCAACTTTAATTGTTTCAAGAAAATGGAGGTGAATCATTCTACAGTGCGTTAAGAAATTATAGCACCAATTAACTTTTCTACGATAATTTCTACATTAACGACTGAAAAATGTAAAAATTTAGGTATAATATTTTATAAAGAAACCAAAAACCGCATTCCTCTATCCTTAATAGAATAGGGAAGTATGTAGATAATAAATCCTTTTTGAAAGCATTCAAAACTATTAGCACCACTGCAGCTGTTTTCAAATCCAAAAGGCTTAGACAAATTATATTCATGATTTTATTTAGGATTTTATATTAGGAAAAACAGAAAAAGCCGCAATTAAAAGAAAGGCACCCTCACATCCAGAAATCGGGCTCCGTAACCTGTCGGACTCGTCAACCTGTCATATAAAAAACTGTTTAGTGGATTTTCATATGTCGGATTATCCGAAAATTACCACAATTACGATAAATAAAGCAGTCTGTTGAATTTAGATTTCGCTAAAAGTTTTGTGTAAATTTTTTACTATATTAGTTTGCTATACATGATGACTGTTTCTAAAATTCGTTAATTAAGAGTAGGTATGAATAGGTAGGTTGGCGGCCGCCGCAGCCGAATGGGTTGGTGCGTGACTACCATTCGGAATTCACGGAGAGAACGAAGGTTCGAATATCGGTGAAACACCAAATTTAAGAAAAACATTTTTCTAATAGCGGTCGCCCCTCGGCAGGCAACGGCAAACACCCGAGTGTATTTCTGGCATGAAAAAGCTTCTCATAAAAATATATGGCGTCCGGAGTCGGCTTGAAACTGTAGGTCCCTCCATTTTGTGGAACAACATCAAGACGCACGCCACAAATAGGACGAGGAGCTCGGCCAAACACCCTGAAAGGGTGTACGCGCCAATTATATATATATATATGAATAGGTATGTATGTTTGCATTCTCGTTTCTGAGATTTCGTGTTGTCAGAAAGATCTTTATTTAAAGTTCTATACATTCAAGGAAAAACAGCATCTTACTTTCACATTACAGCTAATATATTCGGACCTCTTCAAGTGCTTTTCCACAAAATTGGCCAATGCATTCAACATTTTGCTATTGATCCGTCTTTAACAAGCTGGTTTACTCAAGTGTAATTGTCGTCTTCTTCTTCTATTATAATGCCTGAGACTGAACTGTGCAGTCAATGGCATCTATAGCACGCAAGGCTCCCAAGACCACAAGGCCCTCGAGCTCAAGATATTTCAACTCCTGCTTCTCTTCCTCTCTAACATCCAAGGATGATAGATTACCAGATTTGGCTATCCGAAGCAAAATTGTTGGATTAACTTCGGCTGCCACGCCATCGGGTACTCGGCAGAATTCTGTCCGCTCATTTCCCACCTATTCTAACTACTTTTTTATTAGAGGGGCGTTTCTCAGAAATTCTTAAAGTGCAAAACATACTAGCGTTCGAGGATCTTTGATCGCAAAGCACACCTTTTAAATGAAACACCATTTTCTGCAGTTGTGCCGTATTTTTATTCAATATGAACAATAATGTGCCCGTATGTATACCACCACTGAAATATAATATAATACCAAAACACATATTCCCCTTTGTACCACAATTCCTTAACCATAAAAAAGTAAACATTTTTTTGACCACTGTCGTTTCTTCCGCAAGTACTCAGGCGACTGTGCGGTCACCTCAAAATATCAATCCCATTTTGCTGAGTATACTCTACACATCCCCGGTTTCGATACTTTTAATCGTTGTCCTCTTGTAAAATCCAAGGTTAACTAATTCTTCCAAATATCTTCGCAGCTGATGGCAATAATGCGTTTTGGTAAATTTAAACGGCCAAATTCCTTTTTCGGAAAAGCAGTCCCAAACACAAACCTTAACTGAATGCGTAACAGCTCGTTGAAATTGTCGATTATCAGCTATGCACTAGGACCGACGTATGCAACTATTCGCCCAAAAGGAAAATTCATCCGTGAATGCTGCGTTTGCCCAATTCCGTACTGAATTTGCCTTAGCCCATGCAAGTATTTTTTGAATGTGTGGTGCTGAGAGTTGCATTTTTTGGAAAACTGCTTCAAAATTTGAGGACTTCTGCACATAAAAATTCTCGAATCGTGCATTTGAATATATTAGCACCACTTTTCTTTGAAATTGCTTCAGCTTCACCCAACGACAAATTCCACTTTATCACAAAAAATTTATGATCAACTGAACTTGCTGTGGAGAGACGTTTTTTTTTTGGTCTCATCCGGGCAAGTCGTCAACGTTTTTAACTTCCACACACCGTGGCAGCCATTTATTTATGAACGTCCTGGACTTGTTCAAATATTTTGCTGTTAATACACGAGACATTTTTGTCCTTTGGGTTGTGTACATAAGAACACAGCTTCAAATCGTTTTTCAAATGCGGAACTATTTCTGTAAAAGCAACAAACGCTTTCAAAATTTTTCAAAAAACTAACAAAATGTACAACGTATATTGCGAAAGGAAAACGCCTATTTAGCAGCATTAAAGTTTTTCTTAAAAACGGAACTCTAATTTTGAATTTTCCCGGTCACACTTCCTTTAGACAGACTGTACCAAACAGAATATTACGTGCCGATTTTCCCTTTCAAGTTGGACCAGTCAGGTTAGGTTAAAGCGGTTGTCTTGTAGAACACACTCAGGCTCATAGCCCATTGTGATGCCCCGTGGGGAGCTTGACCCTATCTCTTCTAAAACCAGTGTGTAGCTTTCAAAAATTTTAGAATAACTCTGATTTCTGCAGAACTGAGATCTTCCAACTCATTAAAAAACTGTTTAGCTAGAATAATAAACCAACATCTGGATGGAGCAGGACAGTGGCACAGTAGGTGCGAGATTGTCTCTTCCTCGTCCTCATCTAGGCAACTTCGGCAGAAACTATTTGTTTGCACACCCATCCTTAGGGCATGCCTACCTATTAGGTAGTGCCCCCTTTTGATTGAAATCAGTGAGCTAAAACTCTGTTTACTTTGGCTTGGCAGAGATTCCGTGCTTCGGCCACAGTTGACGGGCTTCATTACGCCATCTTTCGTTTGCTTTCCTTACGATTTCTTCAAGGATGAGTAGCTTACATGTTTTTTAAAGGTATTCCTATGTCATTGTCTATGTAGTCATCGGTCAACTTGGTGCCGAGTCTCGCTAGTTCATCGGCTCTACAGTTACCCTCAATGTCGCGATGGCCAAGAACCCATGTTACCTTTAGGTGAAATGACTCAGCCATGTCGTCAGGAGATGTGCGGCATTTCATGGCTACCTTGGAGGTTGTGGACTGTTTCGAGAGGGATTTATCACGGCTTGGCTAACAGTGAAAATGTAGAAATCATTTCCGGAAATCGCATCATGCTGTATCAGTGTCCCGTCTTTCATTATTGCCATTAGTTCAACCTGAGAGACACTACAGTAGTCAGGTAGCCGAAAACTGAAGGAGATCCCCAGATGTTCGAAGTATACACCTCCGCCTAACCTGCCCTCGATCTTTGAGCCATCTGTGTTTACATGAATGGATTCGCTCTGTCTTACATCGTCCCGTTCCCACTGTTCGCTTGAGGGTAGGAGGATCGTAAACGCTGTAATGGCAAGTGAAGGCGGGAGTGCATAGTGCACCAGTCCAGGAAGCCGCAAAGTGCCAGCCAGGATCAGGTTAAGTCAAGCTATTTTTATTTTGTCTCCATTAATAGAGCAATTAAAAAATCTTGCTAAATCCTGACTTTGCTATGCCAATATTTCATTTCGCAACTGGGGTTACTTCCTAATATTCATAACAAAAACTTTGTGTACTTAGTTGTTAAGAAACTCATATTAAGAACTTTCTCTATATCTACATACTCTATAAGATTTTTGTAATTATAGATTTAATAAAGAAGTGCATATTGAATATAAATAATAATGGATGTGATATAATTGCATTTTTTTTATATTAATTAAGACATCGCTCACACTTCGCCCACATTTGTTTGGGCAAACAATTAATTAACTCTCATATTACTTAATTTCACTTTGATTAATACTGATTAACGTTCATTTAAGCCTCAGCTCAAATTAGTGGACGTACGTGTGTGTGTGGGATGTGTACGTACACACCTACGCACATATTTATGCATATATACGGTTTAAGTTGGCATATTAAAATATTAAATGGATTGTATGTTGGCTCGTAAATTTATATGGAACTGGTAAAATGTTAATGACAAGCAGCAAGAAAAAATAAAAATAGAATAAAAAGCGGAATACCACTGACAGTTGACCTGCCAACAATTACAATGTACATTTTACCACAAAAGAAGGAATTTTTTATTGGATTTCGAGTTTAATTGAATGAAAAATGTATGGCAATTTAATCTGCAATTAAACCAGGGTCAATAGAGTCAATGTCTAGGCAATTGAATTGCGCGGCGAAAAGAGCGAAATTGCATTAAATTTAATAATACTCGTAATTATAGGTATGTATGTAGATCAGTATTCATGCTAAAGTAA
This sequence comes from Anastrepha obliqua, assembly GCF_027943255.1. Classification (NCBI taxonomy): domain Eukaryota; kingdom Metazoa; phylum Arthropoda; class Insecta; order Diptera; family Tephritidae; genus Anastrepha; species Anastrepha obliqua. The sequence continues at coordinate 45,475,810 of NC_072896.1, read as the reverse complement.
AATTAATTGGAAATTTATTATATTTTTTAAAACACATTTGCTATGCAACCCTCACCGTTATGTTCTTCTTATGTCACAATGTGAAATTTTAATTGGCAAAATGGATTTCTTGCTTAAAGAAAATGCTAGTAACGGTAGCAATACTGATAACAAATTCAATAAGGAAAATAAAAAATATCTATTAACACTTTTGCATCACCGCTCGAAATACGAGATGTACTCAAAATACCTTGCGTCCATAATATCTTGCGTTAGCCAGACTTTTACTGTTCGTTCTAAAGAAAAAGAATGAACAGGATTACCAAAATTATTTATTTTTCTCAAACTTTAACAAACAAATTATTTATTATTCCGTTCTTGGTGATAAGAGAGGGTGTTTCTTCGCGCGGACTATTCCGCTCTTGTGGATAAGATTAAGTCTTTGTTCACGGATTATTCCGTCGAATGATGCGAAAGGGTTAAGTAAAAAATAGTCGTAACTTTACCGCCACACAAATGTAGATGAAGCGCGAACCAAGAAGTGAGTGCAAGTGAAAAAAAATTCAGAAGGTGTGACCATTATCAGCCCGTTAATCGGCTCTCAGCGAGTTAGAAAGAATCAGCTGATTGGCTGACGTAATAGGGACCATGACAGCGGTTTGGTTATGGAAAAACTGAGATTGTGTTGGTGATATTCGAAAAAATCTACGCAACCTTTACTCCAGTTACTTCGTTGCCGTCTGAACAACAACTGATAGGAGAAGCTTGCGAATACGTGTGAAATGAGCGGACAGAATTCTGCTGCCGAATCCCGGGTGGCGTGGCAGCCGAAGTTACAAGGCCATCACAATGAGTCTATTGCGGCAACGAATTTGACTGACAGCAAAATAGATTATGTGTATTGATACCATAGTGTCATTTGGAAGGAAATTTAATGTCAGATTTCCATTGCGTGAGCAATGGAGCAATCCAGAATGCCTTTTCTTTACCGATGGGTCCAAAAATGCAATAGGCTCCGGATGGTACTTAAACGATAGTATTAAGTATAACTATCCTATGGGTGAAAAAGCAACTGTTTTCCAAACAGAAATTTTTGCCATCCTGAAAGGAACCGAATGGATAATCGAGAGGAGATGGAGCGGGAAACAGATTGGAGTTTTCAGTGACAGTCAGGCTGCACTGAAGGCCCTGGAGAACACGAAGCAAACCTCAAAGATTGTTCAAGAATGAAAGAAGAAGGGTAATTCTGTTGCAAGACAGAACAGGTTTGTACTTATATGGGTTCCACGACACTCCGGTGTTCAAGGAAATGACCGTGGATCAGGGGTTCCCCTACCAGGGTCAGAGCCAATAATCGGAATCAGTTTCGCAGGAATCATGCATTGGATCAACGGTTATGTATGTAATCTACATAAAGAGCGATGGTCCGGTCTAGAACGCTGCAAAACTGCAAAGTGTTTTGTGACAAGTCCAAACAGAAAACTGTCAAATTTTCTACTAAAACTTGGAAGAAAAGACGTTCGGTTGATGGTCGGTATTATTACAGGACACAATCCATGGGGTCAGCATATGACAACCATAAGGATCATTGAGGATCCAATGTGCCTGTCCTGCTTGGAGGAGGCAGATAACTTTCTCTGCGAGTGTTCTGCCTTCACTAGGCCAAAGCTATGAGTTTTGTGTTCCGATATCGTGAGTATTAGTAATATACGTTCTCTAAAACTGGAGGATATTTACAGATTTACCAAAGAATCTGGAAAGTTCTTACAGGACTAACTACTTCTTTATCTGTCTTTATGCTTTCCTACCTCTTTCTCTGATACTTTTCTCCTTCCCTCCTTGAATATCTAACCTCTTTCCAGAGCTCTAACCGCAATGGACTTTTTATCCTGAGTGTTTTAGGAGCCACCAAATCTCTTGGTGCTCCTTGGCTCGACCAATTCAAATTTCAAAAAAAAAAAACAATTCAACGAAATATATTATATTGGGTATGGGAATTAGTTTGCGCCCTTTCTTAGCCAAAGTTACGAATTATTTAAATAATTAATCAATACATTATATTACGTGAAGTAAGTGCCATTGGAAGCTACAACTTGACTCCATCCTTCAGGCAACATACGGATTCCTCTGACGAAAAATTCGAGTTCTTTTGAGTTGATACATTCATTCAGCCAGTTTGCAATGCTCTCGTAGGAAGGTTCCAATAAGGGCTGACTGTGTTGATCGAAACAGATGATAATCCAAATGTGCAATGTCACGTGATCGCCAGTGATGGTTTCTGATGGTTTATGGAGTTCATAATAGATGACACCTTTCTGATCTCACCAGATGCATAACATAAATTTTGAAGTATGAATATTTATTTCGCTGTCGATGGACCTGGTTCACGTGGCAAGCTCCAACATTTTCGACGCTTAGGGTTATCATAATATATCAGTTTTTATCGCCAGTGACGATGGGATGCAGAAAACCTTTTCTTTTCTGCCGTTCAAGAATCATCTCACACGTCATCAAACGTCTCTCGATACTCCTCTCCTTCAATTGATGTGGCACCCAGTTATCTGCTTTCTGGATTATTCCCATCACGTTCAAACATTTACCGACGGTTGTTCTGTCAACATCCAACTCTTTAGACATATCATCAAGGATTCGACATGTGTCTTCATTCAATAATTGTTGTAGTTGAGTGTGTTCGAATTTTTTCGGTGCCCTTTCGCTCGTTCCACCTTTATCACTCACGTCGAACAACTTTACAAATAAATATTCATCAATATACGACACGTTTTAGCTGTACTTTTCTTTAAAAGGTAATAATGAAGCATACTTCCGGCAAATGCTTTCGGGACGAACGTAGACATTTTTGACGTCAGATAAAAAAAAAACTTTACGCTTCAAACGAATGTCAACTACTGCGATCGAGACCTTCAGATCACCAGTATATTAATAGACCGAACACAAATGTAGTATCAGCATCGATAGCAACGAAGAGGTGATCACAATTGGCCACCGAGATCTTGTGATTTGACACCTTGTGACTTTTGTTCTTTGGGGCCACGTGAAAGAGAAGGTCTACGCCAACAGCCCAGGGTCGATTCAAAACCTCAAAGATGGAATTCGTGAGGCTATCGAGGGCATATCAAGGCAGCCGCTTTGCAATTCGGTTATGGAAAATTTCATGAAATGGATATTGTTCTGCAAAAATAGCATTTTTCTTTGAATATCAAAATAACACCTTTTATTCGAAAATCCTATTTTGCTTTCACAATTGAAAGATCTGTTTTTTTATGTTTATATGCGGTAATACTTCCATTGTGGCGTCACGGTACGTTTCACACATTACGTCAGTCAAATGCGGTGCCGCAACGGATCCATTGTGACAGCTCTCTTACTTAGCGAATTACGGGCCGTGGTAACATAGAATTAGGCAATTTAAGTCTTAGAGTTCTCTTGGGTGCTGATAATTTTAATACCATATAGGCAGAGAACCGATGAACATGAACTAACTTTTTACAATTTGATTTCTGTAGAGGTTTCTAATAGGAACGGGTTTGCTATTCTTATTTAGTCACTGATTTTTTTGTTGTCCTTGTTAACTCCTCTTGACAGCATAGGGCCTCGACAAGACTCTTTCATCGTACACGGTTCTGTGCTGTTGTTTTTGCAACATCCCATGAGAAGTCGGCATCTGCTAGTTCGCGCAACATCGACCTTCTCCAAGTGGTTTTGGTCCTCTGCTCCCTTGCGGGTTCCAGTCCAGCGTCATTCTCGTGATGATTTAGTCACGGATACTAATCTATTATGATAAGTTAAACAATCTAGCAGCATGCGCAAGTGATAAAACTTAATTATGAACGATTTAAGGAAGAGAAGATACGAATTGACTATGAAAATTACGAAATTTGAACCAGCTAGACTTTTCCTGGGCCTGACAATAATTTTACAAAACACCTCTCGCACAGCTAGTTTTATTTAATTTCGAAAGCCACCCTCCTTTATTGAAAACCCCTATATTTAAATCAATTGATTTCTTGCATTTTTGTGTGAATTTAGGTAGTCGAAGGCGCCGGGACTGCCCCTTCTCTGCTTTATACGCTCTCTAATATATGTCTACAGGTGGAATGTTCAATAATGTCATCAGCCCTGCCTTAGACTTCACTTCGTATTGCTTCTGTTACATACAGCCATTTATGAAGATTCGAAAGAAACCCACATTAAAAACAAGCAATTAGTTTTGCTGTCTACTCACCACAAAGCTGGTATTTCGTTACGCTAAAAACTTTCAAAAGAGTATGGCCTCATTTTATTGCGCACCACTGTGTGACAAGATGCAGGTTGGTAAGTACATGTGTAAAATAATGCCTATCTTTATCTGGGCGCCACAATATTGACATATGCGAACCGCACTCAGCGGCATTACACACACTCATAACCCCACATCCACCTTTCACACATAGGTTGCGGTCAATTTCTGACCACAAAGCCCGTTGGACAGATCACCAAGCAGCAAAAGTTGCTGGCAAACGGTTTCAAACCGGAATGCCGTCAACGCATTTCAATAATTTAATGAATCACACGGTTAAAATGTATGTCTACATGCTTACATGCATACATACATATAAATTTGCAAGCAAACACATCCCCAACCCTATAGGAAAATCTTAAGTTTTAACTGCTACATTTTTCATCTGAGTTTCAATTTGGAAGAGTTTTTGCATTGTTGGCTGATTCACCACTTAAGCGGTTTTGGTCGAGTTCAAGGCGCCAATCGCCTCTTCCTTATTTCAGAATTCCATAAGAAATACCAGTTGAGGAGTTGATCTTCATTTGACACCACTAGTAGGTTGTTTTTATTGTTGCAGCAGCATAAATATTCTGGAGTGACAGTCCTTGGTCGTAATCAGTACAGGAAGTTCTCATCCGAGGCTTTATTTGTGCTTTAATTGGAGGGGATTTTTATGTGGCGGATCCCAAACCCAGCGCACAACCAGCTATCCTGGGATACTTCACATTCTCACGTTAGCATCATCGGCCTTAACAACCGCGCTGGGTTTGACAAAGCAAATGGTCATCAAACAAACAGTCGGCGCACTCGCGTATCGGCACCCACATCACTGTTGACAGTTATGATTTCGAGGTTGTAAAAGACTCCGTGTACTTAAGAACCAGCATTAACACTTACAACAATGTCAACCTGGAAATCCAACGTAGAATCTCTCTTGCCAACAAGTGCTACTTTGGACTAAGTAGGCAATTGAGTAGTAAAGTCCTCTCTCGATGAAAAAAACTAACAATCTACAAGGCTCACATCATGCACGCCCTAACGTATGGCGCAGAAGCGTGGAAGATACCAACATCTGATGAAGCGACGTTTGGAGTGTTTGAGAGAAAGATTCTGCGAGATATTTTTGGTTCTTTGCACGTTGGCAAACGGCGAATATCGCAGGCGATGGAATGATGAGCTGTATAAGCGGCTACGTTCGATGGGTAACGTCGTCCGAATGGATACAAACGCTCCGGTTCTGAAAGTATTCGATGCGGTACCAGTTGGTGGTAGCAGAGGAAGAGGAAGACCTCCTCTTCGTTAGAAAGATCAGGCTTCACTTGGTGTGTCCAACTGGCACCGGTTAGCACGAGAAAGAAATGACTGGCGCGCTTTGTTAAATGGCGTCAAAATCGGAGCTTACAGGTTTTTTATTGGGTATGGGCATAAGTTTCCGTCTTTTTTTAGCCAAGGCTACAAAATAATAATACACGATATTATGTGAAGTATGTACCATTGGCAGTTACAACTTTACTCCAACTTTCACGCAGCATACAGACTCCTCTGAAGAAGAATTCGAGTTCTTTAGACTTGATCCATTCATTGAACCAGTTTGCGATGCTATCGTAAGAAGTGAACCGCTCTCCAATAAGGACTGACTGCGTTGATCGAAACAGATGGTAATCCGAAGGTGCAATGTCTAGGGAATACGGTGGGTGGAGCAAGATTTCCCAATTCAGTCCCTATAAATATTTCTGAACCGATTTAGCAACGTTGGGGTTAAGCAAACTCAAATTATCATGTCTACCGTCCCATTCCGGCCGCTTTTCTTTGAGAGCTCGATTCAAACGCATTCGCTGCAGACGGTAACGATCGCCAGTGATGGTTTTAGATGGTTTAAGGAGTTCATAATAGATGACTCCCTTCTGATCCCACTAGATACACAACATAACCTTTGAATATTGGAATGAATGCTAAACCGAATTGAATACTGAAGGTGGCGTCTTCCAAAAACAGTTACTTTATTTTTCGCGATTATGACAAGTCCGACGTCAGGCTCTTTCCAATACGAAACAAACAAAAAGAGGAAAAATTACATGTTCGCGAAAATTTTTGATTGATACATTTAAACTAAACAAACTAATGATGGCGAAGTGCCGCGTATAACATCGTGAAAGCACAAATTAATATAATGCAGTTTTTTGCGTTTTCATGCGGAAGATGCCGTAACAAAAAGTGCGTGTGTGTGCTTATAATTTCTTGCGTTTGCTTGTCTCCACTGCTTTTGTCTAATCTTTCTCTTCGCAGACAAATAATTCCCCTTTCCTTTGTTAGTTTATTCATGGTCTCTGACGACATAGCGAATTCGGAAGGCGCAACCTGGTATTCTACATATCATCCTTGATGCAAACCCACCACAAGCACGCTGTGAAAGAGGGGCTTAAAATAGGCTAGGTTTATGGATATTTGTATGAGATTCGACAAGTGTTTGCGTTTAAGTATTGACTTATAAAGTTTTTATTCTTGTTTATTTATAAAATCGAATGCATTTTCAAAGGATTATATGGAACAACTCTTTTCATGCGCATTGACCTTTACACCCGAAGACATTCTCGAAATTATGCAGCGCTTGACATTTTCTCTGAGGGTCTTTACTTACATTCATCTGTTCATATTTACTACCTTCGCGTTTGTGGAATTGTTTAATCATTTTCCAATGACGTTATACACATACATACATGCACGCACACATACGTATGCACAAGTATAGACCATTCATGTGGATATGAGTGCGCTTCCTTTCCTATCCAAATACTTGCATACCTATCTTTATTCGCAGAAATAATGTGGAATTGAATTATGTCTTTCATTTTTAAATGAACAAGCTGACAGACAGGCGAATTCGTGCCTGTTCAGCATAAGGGATCTTTCAAAAGTGACATCTAGATGTCAGTAGTGAGTAATTAATAGACGGTACCTTTTTTATGCCAACTTTGATGTTTGTTACGTACGACAGATGTACACGATAGAACAATGCGTTGAAATTAATGAAACTTTTTTTGTAAATTGTCGATATTTAAGTACAACATATCGGAGAATTCGAGATTTTTTTGGTGGAAATAATAGTCGGAATAAGTCGACAATTCAAAGGTTGGTAAAAAACTGATTCTGTAGAGGACAGAAAACGGGCTGGCAGACCAAAAACTGGCTGTTCTATTCTATTCTATATTACCGCTATAGCGCAAAGTATTGCTAAACAACCTGTATCCAACATCATCGATATCTGGACGCACTCTAGAATAAGACACTCATGAATCGACTCATGGAGGTCATTTAAACTATGAACTTTTTCACCTATAATTGTTAAGAGCCATATTTTGAATACAAGTAGTGAAACCTGAAGGAATCGAAAATTTTACATGTTTTATTTTAAAACAACATTTAGGTGCATCTTTTGAGAGACCCTTTATTTAACACACATACATATATGTATATGTACATATTATATTACATGCATGCTCGTAGGCATTCGACCACAACATTGCCTGAAATTAATTATATGAACCAACTGTTTTTTAACATTTCAATAAAAAATATTTCGAAATATTTTAATACAGATTGCAATTAATATCTTGTAATGAGATTTATTTTTAATGGTTGCTTGGTCCTTTACTTCGGCATATTAATATACATACATATGTATGTATGTATGTTTGAACTTTGAAGCCCCATTAGACAACTATTGAGCGAACGCATACTTCTCGAAGGAGCGTTTTTCCGGCTGCCTTTTAATATGAGGAACATGAAATTAACAGCTAAATTTGTCGACGTGATAACAATCGATTGAATATTTCTTCAACACTGCAAAATAGTTGAAATCACCGAAAGATAGAAAAACAACTGTCAAAATTGGGTGTTTAAAAGTAAAGTAAGATAAAAAGTTATAGTAACGCCATTAAATCAGAAATACATTCACAGTAAGCGAAAAAAAGTGGTAAAAATTTCATTGCAGAAGAAGAGATGGATCTTCTAGATTTGGTGAAAGAATACACAGAAGTGATTGAAAATAACATCTCATAATAAACATTACCACATGCGCATTAATATGAACGAAAAGCACGAAAGGATATTTTCCATCGCAATTTATTGTAAGGTTGCCGACATTACCGAATGGGTTGGTGCGTGACAACGTTTCGGAAGTGCACAGGTGAGAATTTCCATACATGAAACAGCAAATGACAGACGAAGTCTTTTCTAATAACCGTTGCCCCTTTCGAGGTTCTTCTATTTTTGGAACAACATCAAAATGCCGATCACAATTAAGAGGAGAAGCTCGGCCAAACACCCAAAACCGGTGTTACTTGCCATTATTGTCATCTTTGATTCGTCATGCGCTATGTTAGGTCAGAATGGTTGCCAAGGAGTGGACACACTTGAACGAAGATAACGAATTCGTCCTTTAAGATACCACTGTGAGGGAAATAAATCGGAGGAAGACCGATGGGACGAAAGGAGAGGGCGGAGAGAAGTGTGTATGTGGGGGTTAGGATGGTGGTTTTAGTGTGTGTGTGTGCTGAGATGATTTCACCTCGTCCTCCACACATCCGACACAAAAGGTCTCGAGGTAATTCCAAGTCTCACAGCATGAACACCTCGCGGATAGTGCCCTATGAAAAATCCCACGAAGTTTGAGAAGTGAGATTTTGTCAACCTCAGAAGCTCGCTCGAGCAGCCCCAATCGTCACGTGGCCAGAAGGATTTCGCGATCTTACAAGTTTGTGTACATGCCAAGCGCTCGCTGAGTTGGTGCGAAGCCCATCTTTCCAAGAGCAGATCGCAGGTGGTCAAGGCGATCCCAATTCTCTCCCTTCGCGGGGGAATCACCTCACATGTTCCAAACAAACAAACTCAAATTTGCGTGGGATGATTGAGTGTCCATAAGTGAGGTTGAGCCTATAGCCCTAACCCCTCAGTCCGCCCCACTTATTCCAATGAGCGCAGTCCTTTGAACTCTCTCCAGCTTCTTCACCAATGCCGTTCTCTTTAGTGAGTTCCACCAGACTATATAACGAAATTGGCTTTATAATGCACCCTTGCATCCGTACAAGGCGATTGTTGCCTTCCTTACTCTCTTTTCAATGTTGGGCTTCCATGTAAGCTTACTGTCAAGGGTAATACCTAGGTACTTCTCCTTGTCAGAAAGGACCAGCGCAGCGCCCGCTATCGATAGAAATTGAGCTCGTTATGGCTCTCCTACGAAAGGACGAAACGAGGGGATGCCTGCAGACTCACAGTGGTGATAACTGGGGAACAAGCAATCAAAATGGTCACTCCTCACAACACACACTGTCACAGTTGTAAGCAACCAGAGAAAAAGGAAACGATTTTCCTTTTCCTCTGAGAATGCCCGGAAGGAGAGAACGTCAACCCTTGGCAAACCACTGTTCGAGAGTCTCGAAAAACTGTCTAGCTTAGACATCAACAACATAATAAGGTTCTTAAACTGCACAGACTGGATATGGGTAAATAACCATTAAACAAAATAACCAACAAATCAACCCTCGAAAGGAGGTGGACTGTCTACGAACTGACGACAAATAACCGACGGTCGAGTCATGTGCTCACGACGGCATAAGACGGTATAATATTACCGCAACATCTTTTTTGCTGCAGATGCAAAAGAAACCTCGGTAGCGTATAACACCCATACGCCCATGTGAGAGGAACCTGAGAGCATGCCACACATACCACTGGTATGAAGGCACTGAGACATTGGAAGACGAGCTAGTAGCATGAAGCTGGCTACAAATATGGTGGACCCAGATGTGGGTTAATAGTATAGGTCAATTTATTAGACACCGTTCTGGGCCTTCCCGAAGTAATGCAAGGTGATTCCGAAAAGGGAATCTCCCCAGAAGAGGAGGAGGGATTGTTTTAGTGGCTACACCATTCGACGCAGTTGACCACGGTCGCTGTAAGTGCGAAGGCATTATAAACCCTCCTCACCCACCACAAAAAAACAAAAAAAAAAAACAAGTTGGTACCACAGATGTGGCAACAAAGCGCTGGTTGGATTTTGGATGAATCCCCACTTTAACCAACCAACCTATTGATTGCTAATACTACCATCAAAAAGTTGCACCAGGTTCTATTTAACGTAGATGTTCCCTGCCTAAAGCTGGGAATTAATTGAAACCCAAATTGTTTGAGTAAATCTTCTGCCTTACGGACAAATTTCAGAATATCTGCAACAGGAGAATTCTTGATGTCCTTTTGGTCTCGAAGAAAAATGTGAAGTTTAGTCTTTGCCAAGGCAATACAGTTGCTTTGTGATTTCATCATTCTCCAAAGTAGACTCATTCCCAATGTGTGTTTTAAAGAGCTGGTAATTTAAGTATTATTATTATTATATAATATTAGTGACCTGTCAAAAACATACTATTTTCTTGATGCCTACTTTACGCATTTTATGCGTTTCCCTATTGTATTCGAAAGGTCTTATAAGCCTTTCGGCTTAATGAAGTTCTTGTGTGACTCTTTGAGTATTGATTCTAATATTTTTGTATTATTTTTCAAACAATTGTCTTCCCATACCTCATTCCTATTTCATTTCGAATATGTCCCAAAATTGAAGTTTTATATTTCCAATTTGCCATCTCTAGAATGTAAAAAGTTATACCTAAATATAAGTAGAGTAATGTGGGTACACAAATAATACACGAGGGCTGGTTATGGTGTTATTGCAACTAGATTTATGTATTTTTCACATATCGTTTATTTAGTGATGCAGAATGTATTAAATTATGTATGCCGTGAATATGTATGTATGTGTGTGCATATTTATGTGCATGTGTGCATGTGTACATATAAATATTACTGTAGTTCCAATGCATTGATTTTGCCCATATGGCTGAGGGCACCTGCATACATATAAACAAACAAATTCAAAAGGATATATTAATTTAATTTGTGATTGCAATTATGTACAAACATATGCATATAAGCACATATACATACATATACAGGGTAGGCGAATAAGATTTAACAATGTTAAATGCGAATACTATTGCAAAAATTATTTGGTTTAATTCATTTTTTTTTAATAGATTAAAAACATTTTATGGAAATCAAGAAACTGTGTACTAAGCGCGGCGTCAAGCAAATGTCTTCCATTTTGCTCAATGCAAATACTGGCTCATTTACACGTTTTTTTAGTACACCACGTAGTGTTTTTCGACACAGGCTCTTTATTTCGTCTCAATAATTTTGCTTCAGCTATACATTCTGTCAAGAAAGTACCGGGAATTGTCCAATAAAATGCAAAATAATTATTTAATCATTAAAATTTATTTTGTCGCTTTCAAAATAAGCTCCATTCGAAGCAATACACCAACGCCAACGATTAGTCCAGTCATTGAAGCACCTTTTAAACGCGTTTGATGAGATCTTCTTCAGCTCCTTCAGTGAATTCTCCTTAATGGCCTCTATCGACTCAAAACGGCGTCTGTGGAGTGGCAATTTAAGTTTTGGGAAAAGGAGAAAGTCACAGAAAGTCACCAAAACCGGTGAATACGGAGAGTATACCAAGAGCCTTCTTTCTACAAATTGATAAAGCAGCCATAGGCTTCCTGTAACTAAATGCCCAGATAAAAAAATCGGAATCAAAGAAATAAAAATGAAACGTTCGCCAAAAACTTCAGACAGGTTCATAGATGGTTTGCGTAGCAGTCGCGCCACCTTTTTGAAACCACAAATTAGGATGCTGCTCCGCCGTTGGCCGCAAAAATTTGTCGGTTAATGTTCTATAAGAATTAAAGTAAATCGTTTCTGGCATTTTATTCTCATTCTCGAAGAACTATGGGCCGATAACTGTTTCCGACATAGTACCGCACCAAACATTGCATTTAGATGGGTGTAACATCAACAAATTTTAATTTCAAATTTAGACAAGTAATAAAAGATTTTGATTTTTAGAATCAAATAAGCTCATAGCCAATGAGGGTTATGACTTGTAACAACAAAGGTAAAAATTTAGTTTTAACATATGAAAAGTGGGTTTTATCCGATCTCAATAATATTTACGTCGGCTCTTAATTAAATGTGGAGCAATACTTTGGACGAGTTTTTATTAAATTGCTGCCGAGATACAAATGCCTGTATGTGGCAAAAGTGGGCAAGGCACCGCTAGATTAGATCGGGCATAGAAACAGCGATGCCACTTAGACGATGAAGTGGGACGTTGTGAACCGCAGGGGTTGAGCTACATTTCCCCTTCCAGATTGGATCATCCTGAGTGTATAAATTATCTGTATTCATTAAGAAGTAGGATCCTAAATATCGGTTCCTGCTTCTGGATAGAGCCAGGCATGTGCAAAAAAGGTGTTGACTTGTTTCCAACTCCTCCTCATTCCTGCAGCTACGACAGAAATCATGCATGTAAACGCCTAATCTCCTTGCGTGATTTCCTATGAGACAATGTCCTGTGAGGGCCCTTACTAAGGTCCTAATTTGAAGTCTACTCAATTTTATAATATTATTTGACAAATGTAGATTTAGCCTTGGCCATGTTTGCCTAGAAATTTCACAGGTATTGGCACTAATCCATCTTTGATTTACAGAATTGATTAGTGCGTCCATAACAAGAAGCTTACAATTTGCGAGAGGTGCCCCCAAAAAATTACTTACGTTTGGCATACAGGTAGCTTTTCTTACAAGTTGATCAGCCCCACAGTTCCCTGGTATATCTCTGAGACCTGATACCCAGCATAAGATGATACGATTCTGTTTAGTCATCTCATTACGAGATTGGCGATAACGTAAGACACTCCTTGATGTCATTTGGAATGCATCCAGAGCCCGTAGGACAGGTGGGCTGTCTGATAGAATGCAGATATCTGTTTATCTCTAATCATCTTAAGGCTTCATGATTAGCGTTTAAGACACCACTAATTTTTCAAAATTTTACTTGCGTCGCATTAATTTTCTTAGACTCATTACTTTCACCAAGTTTTATTACATTAACTTTGCTGTTTTTGTAATAGATTTAAAGATCAATTTGAGGTTTATATTGTATTGTAGAAGTAATTGTTGTTGTAGCAGCATCAGCATTTCCCAATAATGTTTTAGGAGTACTGCTGGAGTGACAGTCCTTGGCCGGTTATAAATCCAGGCCGCTCCAGTAAAGCAGAACCAACTATCGCGGGTCCGGAGCAGTCGTACTTTAGTTATTATTGGTAGCAATACCAGCACAATTTAATTTTTTTTTGCATACATATCTTAAGATACAACCCTAGAGTTCTCACCAATATTGGTTTTGGTTGAACGGCGATAAGTCGAGATATACGGAACACTTGCAATAATCTGCCGCTTAGCTTCAGTGCGAATATTTCAAGGCGCATCACTTTCTGAACGACCGGCCACTAGAACTAAAACGTCCGACCAAATTTCTAGCCATGCAAGCTGTGTACGGTGGTCACCTCACTCTATAAGGGTATATGTTTGGAGGCCCACTTAGGTCTGGACGCCCGTTGTGTTACTACATTTTTTTTTTCGATAGTCAAGCTGCGAGCAAGGCACTGACGACGCAGATCCAAACTGGTGAATTTCTGTAAGGAGAAGATCAAATCTCTTGGGTGTGCGGGTAACATTTCTCTGATTCGGGTTCCAGGACATCGGACAATAGAGGAAAATCAAATTGCCGATGAGCTTGCCAGGAATGGGCGACTTAATTGGTTTTAGAGGTCTCCCACCGGTCATCGGCATCGCACTGACTGTTGGTAAAGAGGAACTGTACTACTTATTTCTCAGAAAAGCGCATAACAGACAGAGCTCCATTTTTTCGAAAGCCTTTTGGCCTCAGTACAATAGATTCACAACGCAAAAAGTTCTGGAAACTTCAAGTCATTCGATTTCCAAACTCGTAGCTGGGTTTACTGCTCATTGAACGACCGGTACACACACATAAATGGTAGGTTTACTATTTAATCCCCACTGCAGAGGCTGTGGAGACCTTTCAGGGAAAGAGACTGTTGAGCACCTTTTCTGTAAATTTGCCGTTCGGCAGCTAGACGATCAAAGTCACTGGGTGCTCTTTCTTCGACAGCCACGGGCAATACGCCAACCTAAATTCCATCAATCTTCTCCATTACATCAACAGCTATAGCTGGTTGTAGATATCTGCCTGTTAGAGGTCACAAAATAGTTTCCGAACGACGCTTTAGTGGTACTGGGGGAGTGCCAGACTGCTACTTCAAACAATTCACCTATCTACCTACCTCTAATTTGGACTCTAATTTCCAATGTGTGGAAACTACTTCGTCGCTTGGATCAACGACAAAGTACTGTGGATGGCTACGCGCCCAACCGTCATAACAATTGGTCGTTGACAAGAATAGAGAAAATTGATAAAGTCGACGGGTTTTATGTTTTCATTAAAAAAGTAAAAATGTTATTCCTGTTTAACATTAGTTGGCCTTATTTGGCACACCCTGTGTATACAAGTAGTTCCGACATGAGAACCAATAGATAACTGTGTCGATGCGTATTTTTTGATTCATTTTTCATTTTTTTACTTGTGGTTTATGTGTGTTTCTGTATATTTTATTCAGCATTAAATGTCAACATGTTATTTGATATTCATTTGCTATGGCGGAATTAACTTGTCACTTTGGCTAATGTTCGCAAATGCTCACATACTCACATACATATGCACACATGCATATGCGGGCTCACGCAAATGAATGTAGTTTGCCACAAGCATGTATTTACAAAGCAGCGAAATTTGTTGCAAATATCAGTTTTGCATTTTGAAAAGCAAACTTAATTAAATGGCGAATATTCTTTTGCTGAATAAATTTGTGACGCTCTTGTAGTACATTATCTGCATTTACTAACTTCTATGTTAAATGCAAAATCAAAAAAAAACGTATACCAAAAAAAAAACGGCGGTATCCACTTCTGGTCCCTCCGTACATTTGACAACGACAGGATAAAATCATAACTGGTGACATTTAATATTTTAATTTTTAATTAATTAATTTATAAATTTTCTATATGAGCCCCTGGAAGGAACGGGTGGGAAATTGTCCCAGAGTAGCACTCAAAGTCCGCTTTACCGCTGCCTCAAAGTAAAACAATAAGAATTCCCTCAAAGGAACTTTCACGTGACCTGACCCTCCGTCAACCTGTTCGCTGCATATTTGAAGTTGGCCTGATGGCAATAAATGAAATCGGTCTTTAGCAATTGAATGTAGGAAGGTGCGGAATGAGCAACGATTTGTATTACAATTGTTACATAGTTTCCGCAAACTGCGCGCCGGGATGGTCAGCAAAGAAATGGATCGAACGAACTAATATACTTCACTTGGTTCTATTCAAAACACGAATAACTTTTTGTATGACTTTCATTGAAACAATTACAGGCATGAAACTTTCTTGTGTGGTAGCCAGGGTTGAGCATTTTTGAATCACCAACTACGAAAAATTAATTGACTTAGCCGAAATTATCCGGTTTTTATTACAAAATGCAAATGTTGACCATAAATCTACTTCAATATCAGCTGGTTATGGTTATGGCATGACTAATGCCTGACTAATGGCACATGCTATAATGTTGCGGTTTTGGCGTGATGACTACGGCATCACTAACTACTACAGTTTGTTGATAAAAATGATTCTTGGTGTATAGGCGGTTACATCTTATAGCCAATTTGGCGAAATAAATCACGAAATTTTGGTATTAAAAGCAGACTTTTTGTTTGGCACTCTCGAAATTCTAGAAGCCAAAAATAGGTTAGGTGAACTATACTACAAGTTGGAAATTTATACTTTTCTAGTAATAAATTACTAAAATTCTATTTTCAAAATATATCTGGACTTCGGACTAAATGCTCGATGGTATATATGCAAAGTTATTTCTTAGACTTTGGTATTTTTGTATTCGTTGAATCTTGGCTGAATGAAAATTTTTTCGACTGTGAAATTTTTGACCTCAATTTGTACGATGTTTTCCGTAAAGACCGTGACCCTGTCAAATCTGGATGTTCCAGAGGAGGTGGTGTTCTCATTGCTGTTCGGAGAAAATTTCGGGCATCATTGGGAACACTTACCAATTCAGCTTTGCGTACGTGTTAATGGCTCATCTGGAACAGTTTATGTGTGTGCATCTTTGTGCCCTTGGTGATTTTAATTTATGTCGCTTGAGTTACGTCCCCACTTCGAAACTCGGCTGCTTTTATGGCTTCTAACGCAAATTCTTCAGCCGAAATTCATGTCATTGATAGCTTTTTAAGCATTGATTTATCACAAATTAATGGTTTTTATAATAGTCTATCCTAGATCTAGTGTTTATTTCAAATAACATCAACTACACTTTGTCAGAAGGCATTGCTCCCATATCTTTAACCGATAAACATCATGTTCCTCTTTCTCTTGAGTTTGAATTTTATGAATTTTCTGAGGTATCCGATGAGCCTAACATCAAATTCCACTACAACTCAAGCGACTTCTCAATTTTTAACGAAATTTCATTAAGTATTGACTGGGATAATGCCTTCCATGACAATGACGTTACCTCTTGTTTTCATTTTTTTAAGACTAAGGTTTCTGAGCTGTGTTTGAAGCGCATTCCTATTTATCATAAGAAAGTATATAAGATACCTTGACACACCAAACGGCTTAGGCATCTAAAGAATCTAAAAAACAAATTTTTAAACTGTATAAAAGGTCTGGAGACCCAATGCATTACTCAAAATTTCAATGTCATTTAAAAGAATTTAACTGTTTGAACAAGTTCTTATATAGAAATTACATCTTGAATTTCGAAAACAATATTATTTCGGATTCGAAGGCTTTTGGCAATTTTTTCAAATCAAAGAAAGTCTTGCTCAACGGTGCCAAACAATGTTTTTTTATAATAGTAAATATGCAAATTCTCCCATAGTATCTGCCAATTTATTTGCCGACTTTTTTTGCTCTAATTTTGAACCCGATTTAGACTTCGATTCTAGTTTGCCCTCTAATAGTTTTTCACCTCTTAATTTTGGGGCGTTGAGCCTATCTGTTACTGACGTCGACAAGGGAATTATGAAGCTCAAGCCTACATCGAAAACTGACTCGTATGGCCTTTCGGCCAACTTGCTGAAGAACTGCTTGTGTATCGCTGAGCCTCTGTTCACGACTGGAAATTTACTTCCGTTACGCCTATATTTAAGATGGGAAATAAAAACGATGTTAGCAATTACAGACCGATTTCAAAGCTTTCGTCTGTCTCAAAACTTTTTGAGATAATTGTGAATGATAAGTTATATTTTGCTGTCAAAGGCCTAATATCTACCAACCAGCATGGTTTCGTTGCAAGTCGCTCCACTGTCACTAATATTATATGTCTATTTTCAATAATTACTGCATTTTAGCCTTTCAGAACATATCTCAAGTTGAATTTATATAGACTTCTCTAAAGCGTTTGACAAAGTATCGCACCGAATACTCTTGTTGAATCTTGCGTCATTGGGTATACACTCCACGTTTTTGTCGTGGATCAAATCATATTTGTCCAACGGGCACTGCGTCGTAGCCGTTGATAATACGACACACTTCGTATAGTATTGCTGGCTTACTTTTGCAATCCGTTGAGGAAATTAAAGATTTAGGCGTTATTTTCGGCTCTAAGCTGAATTTCACTAACCATGTTAACCAAGTCATAAGACGATCATATGCGATGCTAGCATTCGTACGCCGAATCTGTTCTGCATTTACCAACCCTTACACTCTCAAAACATTGTATTGTGTTTTTGTTAGATCAAGATTAGAGTATGCCGCTGTTATTTGGAGACCGTACCAAATAGGTCTGTCCAATCGGATTGAGAGAGCTTGAAAGTTTTTCTTCGTTTTGCCCTCCGATCTTTAAACTTTTCGGAACCTGTACCATCGTACCGCTCTCAATGTGTATTGATTGACTTAAAACCACTTGATAGCAGACGATCTATTCTATCGTGCTCATTTATTATTCGTATCATTTCTGGATCTATTGTCCCTCCCTTTTAAGTAAAATTCAATTTAATATACCCAATATGAGGCTCCGACAGTACGAAACCTTTAAAATTGGCTTCTCGAGAACCAACTATATGGTGAATGCTCCGATTCCTAGGGCTTGTGAAGATTTAAATGTTTTTCAATTTTTCTGGTGCTGCTTTTACATGGCCGTATGGCATCTTAGTCAACCATCTTAAATCGTTTTATTCTTAGTACCTACTAAACCATTGTACATTAGCTTAAATAAATAAATAAATAAATACATGAAGATGAAGTTGAATATTTGGAAGAATGTGCAAGAGTAATGCAACCTATGGACTTCCTTCAAAGGTAACAAGATATTTTTTGTTTGTTTTTTATTTATTTAGTGCCCGTCAAAATTGCAACGTTTAGCCTCAGAAAACCTAAAATTTCCTGCAGAAATATGTATTCAAATGCAATCAAAATGAATGCAAAGGTTGGACAAATAATTTCGTTTGCACTCAGACTCCTGGATTCAGTTATTGCAGAAATCACCATTCTCGATATCAAATTGAAATTTTGCAAAGTCTTGCTGGAAAGTGCTGAGGCATACACAAGACCAACTTGCGAAATTTTTGTAAATAACTTCCTTTTTTAGATGAAAATTAATAAATACATAGACTCCCATAGCGGACCTATAGCAATGGGAATATTTTTGTACTTGAATGACGATGATAGAGCATTGATGCTTGGCACCGCTTTCCTATTAAATGTCGATCAACAAATCTCCTTTTTTTTACTATCACAAAATTTTTAGCTATAATAAAATTCGTGTTTTAAGTACCACTGAAGAAGTAGTAGTAGTGAAACGCTTATTGCATCTATTTTTTAGTGCATTATGTCCAACCCTGGTGATTGCTAGACAAATCTAATTAAAGGCGGATAGAAACATGTGTAACTAATCTACCACGATGCTATATTCTTGTGGTTAAGGTTTGGAACAATAACTGGGCACTGTCTAAAAAGAATACATGGAAAAAATACGGCCATTTGATAAAATAATTTCGTAAGTTATTACGTTGAAATTAATATATTAATATATATAATATTATAAGTGTTTTTAATCGCTTTATCCCGTTCTCATACTTATCTAGTTGTGGTTTAGAAACAGAAAATATGCGGCGGGGAAAAGTTTTGTCTGAATTTGAGAAGAAAGGTCTTACAATACGAGAGATTGCTTCAAAATTAAAAAACGAAAAACTGGGGTTTTACATTACTTCCATTTGAAAGAACAGTACGAAGGGACCGAGAGAAGTGGTAGAAAACCAAAACTTATCGCTAGAGATATTCGGGAAATCAAATATTTAGCTATAAATAAATCAAATAGCCCTGCTGAAAATACACACGCAAAGTTTGCAAGCGGATTCTAGTTTAGAATACATAAGTACAAAACGAGTGCCTTAACCTAAGTTAACCAAGATTAATGGGAAAGAGTAATTTTTCCGATGAAAAAAAAATCAATCTGGACGGATCACATGATTCCCTATTGTATTGGCATGATAAATGGAAGAAAAAGGAGGAGAGAATGGTAGTGGTAATTTCGGAGGGGGTTCTGTCATGGTTTGGGTACCCAATAGTGTCAAAGGCAAAACCCTTATCATATAACCATTTCATATCCACAAAAATGAATGGTTTCAAGTATATAGAATTTCTAGACGATGTACTTATTAACTTTTTTGATGACAATTTCGATGAAGAGTGGATTCTTCAGCATGACAAAGCAGCCGTTCGTGTTTCCAAAGCAGGAAAAGAGTTTTTGGCAGTGAAAACATACCAATTTTAGAATGGCTTGACTGCAGCCTTGATCCTAACCCAATCGAAAATATAATAGATGGGCAATTTTTAAAATATATTAATTAAAAGTTTAAACCTGAAAAACATAAATTGTTAACGATAAACTGATAATAATATAATAATATAAGAAATTTATTAGGTCTTATAGTTTTTTCGTGTGGTGTATATATTATATTTATATACATACATATATGCAATTATCACTTACATCCTCTTTTGGCCTTTTTGCCGAGTCCCTCCTACTGTTTGTGGTTTGCGTCTTGATGTTTTCCCACAAATGAATGACAGTTTTACACTAACTACGACTGGTTTTTAACAAGAGCTTTTTCACAGAAATATATTCGGAAGTTTGCCATTGTCTGTCGAGGTGGCGACCGCTATTAGAAACAACCCGTTTCTTTCACAGCAGTTTCAAACCCGGGCATTAACGCATGTTAGTGACACACCCACCCTTTCGGCTACGGCGGTTCCAAATAAATGTTGCTTCATTAACCTCAATCATTGGTTAACCTTTAGAGGAAAGTAATGAAAGAGCGAAGAGCGAACTTTCCTAACGTGGTATCCTAACAGATTGGACTAAGTATATCTTCACTCACGTCGTATGGAATTTCAGCCGCCTCTGGCTAACCTAAAGTACAAATGTAACTTACGGTAGCCAAAGTAAATCGCACACACACTCGCACGGCATCGAGTTCAAGTGTTAAATGAAAACTATGTATTATATATCAATGTTGATGCCGTTGGAGCAGAGATCATTATAGGCACCATTACAAATTACGCGAGAATGAAATCATTCCTCAATATTTAAACGCTGTATTTTTTATGGGAATGGCAGGCAAGTAAATCACGTCTCCCAATGTTGTCAAGAGTATGGGATGTCGCACCGAGAATCAAGAGTCAGTATTGCGACATCAGTTACTAGTCACTATTAGTGACTGCTACGTATTGGCAATGCACCTAATGGCTGCTATATTAATACCTCAATATTAGAATAAGGTGGGAGAAGTGGTTGTTGGAATATTTAGTTTTCGCAAGTATGAGTGAGCATGTGCCCGAAGTGTGTACGACCACTAATGACACGAAATTTGCAAATAATAAACAGTTCTGACCACTTTCTTGTTTTCACCGAGCCATGCCTAATGTCACATGCGGAAATCTAAAAGCGAAATTACACTCCAAAAAAATGGTGGCTTACACTTTCGAATTTGGTTTGATGTTTACGGACTCCATACAGAATCGATTGTAATATTAAAGCGGTAACTTTACTTGCTACCATTGCAGCAAACACTCACTTGGAGCTATGGCTAACAACTTGCCAGATTGCAGCCAATCGAGCAGAAGCGGAAAAATATTGGCGAATAGGAAGGGGGAAAACGCAATTTGGCAAGCTGGTGAAACGCTGAAAGCTCAGAGAACTCAGATTGGCCCATTTAGTCCAGACCTGGTACCAAGCAACTATAACATCTTGTTCATACATTTGCGAAGCTTTCTTAAAGGTAAAAAACTGGCTTCTAAAAAGTCTTGAGGAAATGCGCTATTCGAGGAATTAAGATTTCTGTAACCGCGTAATTATAAAATTGTAGTCAAAATGGACAAAGTTGTAGAGTAAGACGACGCATATTTGACCTTAATCGAAAATACTAACTACAGTTGTGTTTGGATATAGTGAACGCCCGATAAAGTGAACACCTCGATGTAGTAAACGATAAATTTTTTAGGACTCTAAATTGTGAACAATGGAAAACCTCTAGATAGTGAACATAATTTTAAAAGTAACTTCAAGATAAAAGTAACCAAAAAGCACAGAAAATAATCAGAAATCGGGTATTCTCCTAAATTGCAATTGGGTTGCTGTTGTTTGATGTTAGCGTTCAACTTTTTTTTTTTTTTTTTTGCCAAATACAAACCGTGGAATGCTAATGAATTTATGATGGTCACATGCTTTCGAGCAAACTTCTTTGCTTAAAGGAAAAATTTGAAATCATTAAATAACTCGGGAGAGGTGTTAAATGTATCATCTTTGGCAAAAATATTTGGAGTAGCTAAGTCAACAATTTCGGATAGAAACAAAAATAAACGTTACATTACCTCTCGCTAGACAATTTTAGCATCTAAGAGGAAGATTTGGATTGCAGTCCCTCTGTAAGTTCTCTGAAGACGGACCTCGTCTTATTTACGAGGAAATATAAAATATCTCGAACTCAACTCAAAAGTCGAGGACTAGAAGTAAATCCGGTAAAAACGGATCTGATACTTTTTAGTAGGAAACACAAAACAGCTGCTCTTCAACAAATATTCCTAGGAGGGGAACCACTTAGAGTAATAGAAAGGGCAAAATATTTAGGACTTGTACAAGATAGAAAGCTAAATTGGGGGCTCACAGTCGCAAACAGAGCACGTAAAGCTATGACCGCAATGTACTCCTGCGGAAGGCTTATTGGGAAGAAATGGGGATTGGAACCCAGAAAGATACTATGGTATTGTAATATGGTGGGATGCCCTTCAGAAGGCTGAACACTCTAAATAAGTGGTCAAACACGGATTATGGTCACGGTAAAATCCTGGCTGGCACTTTGGGGCTTCCTGGACTGGTGGACTATGCACCTCCGCTTACACTTGCCATTACATCGTTTACAACCCTCCTACCCTCAAGGGAAGAGTGGGAACGGGGCGATATAAGACAGGGCGAGCCCATCCATGTATACACAGATGGCTCAAAGCTGGAGGGCAGGCTGGGCGGAGTTTTCGGCTCCCCGGCTACTGTAGTGTCTTTCAGGCCGAACTGATGGCAATAAAAAAAGACACTGATACAGTGTGATGCGATTTCCGGAAATGATATCTACATTTTCACTGATAGCCAAGCGGCGATAAAATCCCTCACAAAACAGTCCGCAACCTCCAAGCTAGCCATGAAATGCCGCACATCTCTTAACGAGATGGCTGAGTCATTTCACCTAAAGGTAACATGGGTTCCTGGCCATCGCGATATTGAGGGTAACTGTAGAGCCGATGAACTAGCGGGATTTGGCACTAAATTGACTGATAAATACATAGATAATGACATAGGGATACCCTTACAAACATCTAAGCTACTCATCCTTGAAGAAATTGTAGAGAAAGCAAAGGAAAGATAGCCTAATGAAGCCACCTGCAAAATCGCCCGTCAACTGTGGCCGACTCTAAATGCTAAACGCACAGAATCTCTGCTAAGTCAAAATAAGCTAAGACTGTGCTTATTTTGACTTAGCAGAGATTCTGTGCGTTTAGCATTTAGAGTCGGCCACAGTTGACGGGCGATTTTGCATTGATCTCAGTCATAACGGGGCACTGCCTAATAGGTAGACACGCCCAAAGGATGGGTGTGCAAACACATGACTTCTGTAGAAGTTGTCTAGATGAGGACGAGGAAGAGACAATCTCGCACCTACTGTGCCACTGTCGTGCTCTATCCAGACACAGGTTTACTATTCTGGGTAGACAAATGTTTAATGAGTTGGAAGATCTCAGCTCTGCAGAAATCACGGTGTCCCACAGGACAACCGCATCAACCTAACCTAATTCAATAGCGGGCGCTCTGTTGGTGTTCTCTGACAGTGTGAAGTAGCTAGGACTCATCCTTGAGAGAGGTCTAACGTGGAAGCCCAACGTTGAAGAGATGATCAGGAAGTTAACAGTCGTCTAGTATAGATGCAGGGGTGTTATATCGACAAAAGATGACGTCTAGTTTAAAGTTGCATTCTGGATATATAACACAAGTATAAAGCCAATTTTGCTGTATGGAGTGCTTGTCTGCTAGAACACGCTGGAAAGTACAACCTAGAGAGGGTTAAAAGGTTCCCCCTTATTGGAATCAATTAGATCAGACCACTCCTACTCCATCACTTAACGCCATACTGAATATGGTACCCGTGAGCATCGCAGAGAAAACTTCCGCTGCACGCGCTACAATCAGATTGAGGTGTTGGACTAGACTTAAG
The DNA here is from genome assembly GCF_027943255.1 of Anastrepha obliqua. NCBI lineage: Eukaryota > Metazoa > Arthropoda > Insecta > Diptera > Tephritidae > Anastrepha > Anastrepha obliqua. The sequence goes on along the minus strand of NC_072896.1, from coordinate 45,451,747 downwards.
CTACAAACACTCAAGTATTCTTAGAAGTTTAGAGATTGTCCCCATGGTGTTTGATCAATATACACCCCCGCTGGGCTCGAGCGGTACTTTTTCCAATCATATTCCCTCAAGAGAGGAGTGTGTGGTGTGCTCGTATATTAAAAGACGGCGCATAGCAAACATGTTTACGAATGGTTCAAGGGTAGATGTGCGAGTATTCTGCGAGGAGCTTCCCACCAAGCTGACAATTAGGCTACCGGACCACTGTAGTGGTATGGTATCATATTGGACGAATTTTATTCTTTCACCAGAGGGCCCTCGCTTGAGCAGCTATTTATCGTAACTTAACCTAATATAAGAGAAAGACTTACAAAAAATTTGTTTTATAATAAAATGATCTCTAGCTTGAGCAAATTCAAACCAATTTTCGAACAAAAAGTTCTAACCTTGATATAAAACAACGTACAAGTATCCACGTCCTGTGATCAGGCCTTGTAATAATTAGTTCATTATATCCAGGCACGACTGTATGTTAATTTTATTTTCAAAATAAGGCGAAAAATGACTCAAAACCGTTTACTTGACCGAGTTTTGGCTCTTTAATCAATCGTTTAAGGATTTACTTAAACAAATGTTATTTACCTCTAAAAAACCATTATTTTTAAACAATAATATTGTAGCTCCCTTGCCTATTGCATGCGTATATCTCTTGCAATGCGAATCTTAATGGATCACAGTAGAAGAGTGCGAAAGGCCTCGTGTAGAATAGTAATTTCATATTATTAACTTAACTTGTTTCATATGTAGTTATTATGACTGTGTGCTGTGTTACTACCGCGACCGACAGCCGTTTCCAATAACGACGGCTGCATGTAGGTTGGCGTGTGCACGTGAATGGCTTTGTGTTGCTGTGTGAGACAACAGAATTATAAAGTCTCAATTTGACATCATTAGTGCTGCGTGACACAAACGTTCGGGGACAAAGGAAAATAGTCAACAACACAAACAACTGGATCGGAGGTCAACAGGCAGTTGGCTGGCACTGTTTACTGCAAACATACCTTGGCAGCGCCTGTGTACATAACTGAATTGGTTGAGAGATGAAATTTTCCCTAGTGAGAAATGCAGAGAAAAGCGCTGATGTTTTTGTGTTTAACTATCTTTTAGTCACTGCTGCATGTTGACAATGTGCTTGTCCACCTGTTTACGAAAAATGTCAGCTCCTGGCAAACAATGAATTTTGCGCATTTTCGTTTGTTTCTGAGGTATGCGAAAAAATTCAAAAGCAAGTGCAAAGCCTACGCACAAATACACATATGTGTGTGTGTGAGTGTGAGCATGTATGTAGGTATATTATTTTTATTTTTTATATAATTTCTGTCAGCGACTCATAAAAGTGAGCACGCATAGCAACCTGACGTGCATTGTTAGTAGTTTTGCGTATACGCCGTGGAGAGCAATTATTGGCCCCAAAGGGGAAATATTCCCCAAAAGCAAAAAGTGTGAAATCGGTTTCAAGAATGAAACCCCAGTTGAGCATTTCTATTTTTGTTGGCCAAATTTCACTAAAAAGCACCAGTCAATGTTCGAACTTCAAAGTTAATTCGTACGAAAGCAGAACCATTGCAGGATTAAAACACAAACATCAAACAAAACCAAATCTACTCGTACAGAAATCAACCAAGCGAGCAGTAGCAGAGCGGTCGAAAAAGCGCTTGAGGCCAGTCGGAAATGAGATGAAAACGTTTAATTTGCCGACTGATTAAATTAGGATGCTTTTGCTTAACGGCGCAACTATGATTGCACGGAAATGTGCCCCTTTTTTCTATTCTAAAGCATTACTCAAATACCATACTGGGGTGCATCATCAGCCTAATGATAAAGGAATAGTTTTTTGCTGCAGAGGAGTGAAGGAAGTGTTCTTGCTTTCAAATAGAAAATAATGATTTCATGTTTTTTTTCGGTTAATTCGCAAATACTGTTATCTAGAGTGGGGGGAAACCAGGTAAAGCGTTGAAATATTTCACCTGCAAAGGCGAAAAGAAACGGGAAAACATTTATTGTACATATGCGAGTATTTATATTTAGTTGTGTTTAAACATAAACAAAAATGTCTTCATATATCTGCGCCTTTAGCAGCCTTTTTGTGTTTACTGAAAATTGGGTTCGGGGCAACCGCCGTTGGACACTCCGACTTCCGAAATATCAATTGAAAGTAAACCGGATTTTTTAAAATAAAAAAATTAAAATGGTTTTCATTTTCATAACAAAAAACTCTTCTCAATTCGTACTTACACTCTCGCGAAAGGACTGCGGAACTATCATAGGTATGCTGACAGGTCAAAATCTATTGGCTGCACATGCGTACAAGATAGGAATTGCTAACACGGACCAATGCTGGAAATGCAGAGAGGATGTTGAGGAAACTTTAGAACACCTTGTGTGTGTTTACCCGGCATTATCAAAAACGCGTTTAAAATGCCTGGGAGCAACATTATTTAAGGGTCTGGCGGTCGTCTCAAAAGCGGATCTCCCAGCTCAGCTAAATTCGCCAAAAGCGTTGACATCCAACATGATGTCTACTCTCAGAATTCATAGAGGTCGGCATCCTTCTGGTATCGCTAGGGACCAAAAGGTCTATGCGTGGCTTAATGCTTGCCTGGTTGGCTAACCTAACATAACTTCATTTTCATAATTTTTGGTAAACTTGAGTTGACAGTCCGACTCGAAACAGTGATTTGCACGGCCACAAAAAAATGTTCTCTAAATTGTAAACGTTATAACGGTTTCAAATCCGAAGAAAGCGAATATTCCACCATTAAGGTTTTAGTCTGATGTTCGGACATCAAAAAATCGTTTATTTGTAAGGTTGAGAATGGATTGTAAAAACATTAATCGCAATTATACCAAATAGCTTTATTTTTTGTTTGGATCACCTCGATGGAGTCGGAACGCCTCCCCTTCAGCTTTCTTTTCAGGTGCGGGAACAAAAAGAAGGGCGGAGGGGACAGGTCTGGGCTGTAGGAAGGGTGGGGAAGCACCGGAACCCCCATCTTGGCCAATGCAGAGGTGCAGAGGAAGGCGGTGTGCGCCGGCGCATTGTCGTGATGAAGGGTTCAATTGTTGACGAGGTCGGGCCGAACCCGGGCGACGCGGTTTTTCAGCCGCAGGAGCACTTCTTTGTAAAAGGCCGCATTTAAAGTGCTTTCTGGAGGTACAAACTGTTTGCATAAAGCTAAATTTGATCGAGTAACGTTGCTCCAACGATCGCTGCATTTTTGCCACTACAAAATCCTAACACACTTTTAAAACAGCTTTCACGCGCGGAGCGATGTTGACTGCACCGCTGTTGCCAGCGAACTGGGACCAGTTTTTAGTGGAAGGGGAAGGTCCAACGATCATTTTCCCCCACCAGCCGATTCAGTTGATCGCTTGGCAGACGGTCCGCGCGGGAAGGCTCATCACTTTTCAATCAAACCCTATATCTCCATCTAACACAATGCGATCTGTTCGTTCTGGCCGTGATGTGCCGCTTGTGTGTACGAGAGCAGTTGCAAAAGAGTTCGGTTGGGTATACAATTTAGTGAGATATTTTTCCATGCCACTTTCGATGTCGTCATCGACCACGGGTATTTGAATTTGTATAAAGGTTCCTTCAAATACTATCTGGAGCATTGTTCGTGAAATAATCCTCTTCGCCAACGAATATGGCTATATGCTAGCAATCTCAACTCGTTCTATGTTAGGCTGCTAGATTTAATTTCTGCGTTTGGAAAGCGATGCCGCCTGGCGCCGGTCTGCCAATTCCTCGACCGGCTTACGGAAAGTGATTCCAGTGCAGGACCTGTTTAGCAACTTTGTCGTCGCTCAGTTTCAAGCCGACTCCGAACGGCAGATATTTTTATGAGGAGCTTTTTCATAGCAGAAATATACTCGGAGGTCTGCCATTACCTTTGGAGAGGCGACCGCTATTAGAACAAACTTAGAACAAATCATCACCTCTCGACCAATGTGCTGATGCCGTTCCGCCAAAAATCACCTGGCCTCGTGTCAAAGAAGTTGTTGAACCAGTTTTTAAGGGCCTCTTTGTTATCTTAGGTAACGCCTTTCATATGATTTGAGAGGGAGCGGAAGAGATAGCAATCGGTCGGTGCAAGGTCCGGAAAATACGGTGGATGCTGAAGGGTCTTCGTTCGAGCTCTTGGAGTGCGGTTTTGACGACTTGAATCAGGTCAGTCCATAAGTTCGTGCGTATTTTACCCATAATTTCACTTTTGTACGATTTTTGCATTCAAAAAACTATTCGCGGAATATAACGGAACTATTTATATTTTTTTTGATATATTGTGGATCCAACAAGTGATTTTAATCGCGGATAGAAGCACACGTTGTTAAAAAATAAAATGGAATCTTCGAACGCGTATAAGAGGCATATTTTTTTTGTATTTTTATAATAAAAGTGGTAAAAATGCAACAACTGCTGCTGCAGAAATAGAGGAGAGGATACCGTGAGTGTAAGGACTGCGCCAAAGTGGTTTTCAAGATTCCAAAGTGGTAACTGCGACGTGGAGAATGATAGCTCAGAGGTTGATGTCATCGCATGGAACAGTTCACAGGCACCTGGTTTAGTTGGGAAAGGTTTCAAAGCTGGGAAAATGGGTTCTGCATAGACTTTCCGTCGCCACCCTTTAGCAGAAAGTGAATGTGTGTTCTCAGGTGCTGTAACGGCTTGAAAATGAAAGTTTTTTGAACCGTATCGTTACTGGTGATGAAAAATGGGTCCTTTACAATAATCCTGTTTGCAACCGCCAATGGCTAGATAAAGAAGAAACACCAGAACCGACCCCTAGCCAAGAAGATTCTCCTGTCTATTTGGTGGGATATGGCCGGTATTGTTAATTATGAACTTCTGGAACCAAACCAGACGATAACTGCTGATTACTATTCCCATCAGCTATCAATCCTGAATGAGGCACTTAACAAAAATAGACCGTCTTTAGTGAATAGACGCAAAGTTTGGTTTCACCACGACAACGCAACACCTCATACCGCAAGGCAAACATTAGGCAAACTGAATGAGCTCGGATGGGAGCTAATGCCATATCCACCATACTCTCCGGATATTGCACCTTGTGATTATCACCTTTTCCGTGGACTTCAATCCCATATGAGTAACAAGAACTACTCCTCAAAAGAAGCTATAAAAAGGGATATCGAAGGGTATTTTGGCTCCAAGGAGAAACAATTTTTTGAGCAGGGAATTAAAAATTTGCCTAAACGTTGGGAAGACATTGTAAATAATGAAGGAAAATATATTATTGACTAATAATTACTTTAAACATCTTTTTTATTAATTTTAAAACCACCTTTCAAAAACGCACGAACTTATGGACTGACTTGATTCAACATGGAGCCTGGCGTGGTCGTGAAGTATTATGGTAATATAAATGTAAAAACGCCATGAACTTTTTCCTCAACCCAATATAGTGTAACAACAACTGGCTCAAGCCCTTATTGATTAGCTAACTTAGCCCAGCTCTTAAAGGTTAAAGCAGGAGATGTCGTCCACTGTCTGTAGAACAAATAGTAGATTAGGTATTTTTTAAGTCAGAGCGCGGTTTAGTCCACAGACAAAGTCGAAAAAATTGCATTAGAGGAATCTCATGCATTTCGTATAAAATACAGAGTAGAAACATACATACCTAACATAGGGACATAAGAATTCCGAACATAAAACATCGAATTTATAAAAAAAATCACATTTTCAGATGGCTTCTCAGCAGGCAATCGGCGAGTCTACGAGCTCATTTTTGCTATCGAATAGATAATCATATATACCATATATGCCGCTCGGAAGCAGTATAAAATCGTACATGCCACTTTTGAGGGTCAATTTAAGATGCACATTAAAATTGGAGGAGAAGCAGCTGTCTAAGCAACTGGCAAGGATGGGCAGGTTTGGTTAGGTTTATTCGGCTCCTCAAAACTGCGCCCACATAAACCAGAAACAGGCCCTAGTTGTGCCAAATGATTGTACCAAACTCGCGGTGATCATTTTCCAGATATCCTGATTCATCCGCTAAATGAGAGAGAGAGAGCGCAGAACAAAGGCAGGTAAGCCTTGATCTGCCAACTGCTGGTCAGTGACACAGAAAGTACACCAAGCTTATCTCACAATTGAAAATTGCTCGGCATGACAAAATAAATTTTTAATATAATATTTGTAATATTTAGCTCGCTCCCAACTCTTGAACGTCAGAAAAGTTCCTAAGTACTCTTACATTCCCTTTTTTCATTCATTCGTTTACAGCAAAATCATCAGTTAAAAACTATAAATTTTATTTCACTAGTTGAGGTCTTACCTACAGGGTTTGGTTGTTGCTAATGGAATATTGTTATTTACCACAAATCGATTTATTAAAAAAAAAAATTCATGAAAACCCGAAAAGTTATTGAAATATAAAATTGGCAAGCGAATAAATAAAATATTAACGCCCACGAACTCGTAATTGATGGTGACAGTTTAAGGCAATAACAAATTTTGCATTCATATATATATATATGTATGCGTGTAAGTAAGTATATGAAAATATAACTGTGTATGTACTCATATGTATACCTAGAGTAAAAATGGCGAAAAACTATCCTTTTTTGCAGTTGATAATTTTTTTTTATTCCATTACGAATCGAACGATCAGGTTCACTGGCTTACCATATAGCCGGTTGGTGGCAAGCTTGCACGCACACTGCCGGAAAAAATGTAACATCTCAAATAAAAAATGGTACGTGAGCATGTGTGAGTATGTGTGTACGAATGCCTGTAATTCCATACCGGCTGCTGCGTAACTGCCCCTAAACTGGTGCAAGTCTCGTGTAGAGGGTGGCAATAGTTCATTAAGCGAAAAAGCTGGCCAATAAATGAAAAACTTTTCGTAATTCGAAAAGCGGATGCGATAGCCCCAAAGTGGTTTAAGACAATTAGTAAACGTCGAATGTTTTTTCATTGCCCACTTTGTTTGGCCACCAGAAACCATCATCATTATCGTAGCATTTATAGCTCGAGGTGAGGGTTTTGGCTTTTTGAAATACGTGGTGCCCGACTTTTAGATTACTTTAACGACAGTTGTTTCGCGATCTAACCAAGTATTTAGTCTTTTCGATATTGACTTCTAAGCCAACTAGGTTTGCTTTGTTAATTAGGTTTGCCAACACCAAAGTCTTGAAAGCCGAAAAGTGTGAGACCTGTCTTTCGACTCATCCACTAAATACCCACCTCAGCCCCATTTCACTCCCACAGTACAACCTTTAAGTATTACTTCACGGGAAGAGGAACGGCATATTGCCTCTTCATGTAGATCTGCGCTATTGTTCAGCGGGACGCAGCTCTATAGTTACTATTCTTGCCATATTACCGACAGCGGACTAATGTTCTTCTAAGTCAAGCATTATATCTACTAGGTTACTAACCATTATTGGCTTCCTAACCTTATTACACAAATCTCCCCTTTCAAGCTCGAAACGAGGGCTGACAAAGAAAACATGCTCTGCATCTTCAATTAGATTATCACGAAAAGTGCAGTACGTTCAAACGAGGAGATGATTGCAGAAACGAATAGCTATTTTTCAGACTTGAACCAATCCTATTATTCGGAAAAACTACAGCAACGTTGGACAAAGTGTATAAGCCTGAACGGATATTATGTCGAAAAATAAATTGGTTTACCCCAAATTAAAGTACTTAAATTAAATTTTTAAATTGTAAATTGTTACCCAAACAATTTTAACAGTTTACACAAAATGAAGTAGTTTTTATTTTTTTACGTACTTTTGAAGCAACCCTCGTACAACCGCATATCGAATTGAGGACATTTCTTCTGCAGCTGCTATGACAGCTTTTTTATGTTTTGAAAATTTCCGTAATATTAAATGTAGTATTTTAGCCCGCAATTTGGCGGCTACCGTGCTCGAGGGAATTCGGTTGGTCCAAGACTTAATGAGCAGCTTAGACATAACCTTTCGAAGAGCAAACTAACACTGGTAACAAGAAACCTCCGAGTATATTTCTACCATAAAAAATCTTCTGATAGAAACCCTATCCAGTTCGGGAGTGATTTGAATTATAGATTCTTCCGTTTCAAAGGTAATAAGAAGATGTCTGAAAGTTTACAGGTATACCTCAGAAAAGTAAAAATCTCAAACAATTTTTGTTCTCCAAGCAAATCAAAAAAATTAAATGCAAAATTAATTATTAGAATTGCATAAGCGTTCTGATACGTGTGGACGATGATGCTGCTATGAAAATATACTTCGATGACTTGCCCACAAGAGGAAAAAAAGTAAAACAAAGAAATCAAAGGGCAAGGGCCAAGTTCAAAAGGAGCTGTCTGCACCTGATGTGAATATGTGGAGCAACTTCGCTTGGAAAAGCGACATGTTTGAATTTCTTTGGTTTTCAGTCCAAACCGATAAACAGTTGGCACGCGTCGAACTTGAGTCACCAACGCACTAGTGAAATTCTAGCAAATGAATTTTCGTTCAGGCACTAGACCTATCATTGACGAGTTCAGATTTTCCACTGTGTAAAAATAGCAGACCAGAAGTGCATACAAATGTTTTTGTTCAATTGATTTTTAACACTACTCACAGAAGCATATGGAGGTTGCAGGTTGAGAACATGTTGTCTCTTGCAAATCGACTAACTGAATTGCCAAAAAGCATACTTCGAGTGCATTTGAACACACTTACGCAGGGAAATATTGAATTAGACGACATGTGGTGGCTCGAAACGGAAGTTCGCCGCACTGCAACAGCCAAATGCGTGTGCATCCACATACATGCATACATACATGTATGAATGTACCTATGTGTGGGACTTACACGAACATACTCCCTACAATGCAATAAACTGTGCTGCAATATTCATGCAATTGCCAGCTGAAAGTTGTAGAAGCGGAAAGCAGATGGTCGTTACAACCAAAAATAGCACAGCGAAAAAAAATCCAACCAAATTCATTTCTGAGGGGGTAACGCTATTTGTAGATGCTTGTGTACGTTTATAGATTTAAGTTGTGCCTGGGAAAAGGCTCGCAATTAAGTAGAAGCTTCGATGAAATTGCCGACATAAAAATTTAACTTCAGTTGCACACTTTTCTATGCAATTACTACCCACGCCCGATATGTTTGCTTTTACATCTGGTAGTGTAAATTTGATTTATGTAACTCTGTCGAAAGTGTTCGTGCGAAGCTTTAATTTAGTTTTACTACCAGATAAAATTCCTACAAAATGTATTCAAGAAGATTTTTATAGTAAAATATTGTATCTTCTTATTATTTATACTTCAAGTGTGGAAAAGGCTTGATTTGTTGTTAGAAAAGTATTAAAGCTAATGGATCACTTCCACCGAACCATAACTGTTCACTATGCTTTGCAGTAAATTCTGAAGAATATATCTCGAAAGTAGATTTCATCACAGTTTTATATATATTAGAAGTACTTAAAATTTTTCTCCATAGAACTTTAAGTGCTACAAAAGGCCTTCGAAAGTGGTGCTATCTTCATTATCTACGATTACACTGTACAACTTTAGGGTTATCATTTAGGGGCGAAATGAAACCAATTTTGGAAGGCTACTTATAAGAAATCAGACTAAACGAAAGTTCTGAACACGTAGTTAAGAACAAGGAAACCCTTTCCCAAGGAGCTAAAAAGCGCAATTAGGCAGCAGCTTTGTGCATTCGCAGCGTTTGCGGGTGTTTGTTTTAGCTGCATGAGAACTATCGATATCCATGGTATCACAGCTGAGGCTTGCAAACTGCTGGGCCGATGAATTGGCTAGACAGGGGACCCTTGAGACGGTTTCATCGCAATATGAGAGGATTGGAGTTACCTTAAAAACCTTTGGTCTACTACCGGGAAGATGGGCCTCGAGTCAACTCTAAAGCTAACAAAGCCACAGGTATCGAATTTGGTAGATATCCTCACCGGACACTGGCCGTTAGGTGTTCATGCGGTGCGAATTGGCATTGCCTCAAGCCCTTTCTGCGGAAGCTAACTGGAGGACGAGGTGGAAACATCTCAGCATCTTTTTCTCAGCTGCCCTGCTCTCGTCGGGCCAAGGTTTAAACATCTGGGCTCTCACTTTTTCGCTACACCAGGGGATATTGCGGGCTTAAATATGATACATCTAGTGAAAATCATCAGCAGCTTCAAGCGGTTAACACAAACGTAAATTGCCACTTTTGGTCGTCATCCTCATGTCCTCTAATCGAAGCCGTGGATTCTCTCTGGTTCCTCCACCTCTCCTGTTCCCCTCTCTCTGTATAGTATCACAATAGACAAATTTTAAATTTTTGTCCAAGTGGGCTTCTGGACCTAAGGTTTGGCAAGTCATCATGACTCATTTAATGCCATCGCAACGCTTCCAAATTGTGGAAATTTACTCTGAAAAAAAAAATCAGTTCGCGAAGTTCATTGAGGGAAGTGTTGAAGAAGACGCGGAAATGTCAATTCGTCATCGTTCTCAGCTTGTTGGCTTTCGTCCTTCGACTACGTAGAAAATTTTACGTAAGGAACTTGGCTTACGTGCCTATAAAATACAGCTCGTGCCAAAAATGACCGAATGGACCATGTAATTCGTAGCCGCAGCAGAATGCCAGATGTCATATTCAAGAAATAAATGCCGTGAAATTATCTAGCAAATTATAATAAAAAAATTCTTTCCAACAATATTTCTATTATCATTTTCAGTTCTCAACGTCTTAAAAAACACCCTTTAACAATGAAAGAAGGAATAAAGTGTCTTGCATATCTCAAGGGGAACTAGGAAAATATTTGTTAATTTAATGTAACATTAAGTTAGTTTTTTGCAGATTTTGTGTCAGAAAACCACTAGTAAAATTCTCAATTTTCTAGAATATTTCAACCCTCTAGCGACCATCCAAAAGCATCGTTTTCAGGCCTCTCCAAAAAAAGGGTCAAAACGACCCTATTTCGAGAGAGCTAATGGATTCAAATATTCTATTCTTTCTCGTGAAATTCCACTACATATGTCTAAAGTAGATATTTCGCCTAGGTAAGTATTTTACCCGACTTTCTACGATTTTTTCGAAAAGCACTCAATTCAAAGATAAACTAGAGTATACAAAAATTTCACCTGCGAATGCCAAAAACTTTGGGGGTCCTAATACAATACGGTCCCAAAACAAATATTACAGTATGTTATCAGTTCCAGAACATTTCTTGTTTGGCGTATACTGAACCTCTCTTAGTGGATCGCCAGCTTGTGGCTTAGTAGTGTTGGGCCAATACTCGGGACTTTTTGATTTCCCATAGTCTCTATGAGTAAAATTTTCAGAATGACGCTCATTGCTTCAGTGGCTATTGGGCACAGTGCATACCAATTTTCTTTTTATAGCACGATAACAGTTGATTTCTTTTTAAGACTACTAGTCTATGAAACAGTATGGATCCGACCGCTGCAATGTGTAGTAAGATCACCAATTTTAGGGGCATTGTTCAGTTTTGGCCAATTGTACGCCTAGAACTACATAAAGGAACGGCGTACTAACATTCCCGAATATTTTGCAATCAGGTCAGTTTTTTATCGAGTATAATTCACAGACTTTTTGCAGATTCGGACCCTTAAGATTCGGTAATACAAATGTAAGGGAATCGAAACCAAGAGAATTATATACGTCTATTTTACTAAGATTCAGTCCCTGCACGTTTGCTTAGCACATCCTTCGAACTTTTGTTAATTGCATTAAGTCACATAGTGTCTGTGGACATTTACAACGTACCCACCTGTGGGAGGTCCTCCACATATGTTATATCTTAACCCATTAAATCCCAACCTTATATAAAACAATTTTTTTTTAAATGCGTTTATAAAACGTTTATTGAAATAGTGTAATTAAGCTCCTTAAAAAGAAAAACACGAAAAAAAATCAAAGAAATGCATTTTTTGGGCTGTACCCAATCGAGTACAATGGGATAATATGTATATACATTGCCTGTATATGCAAATATGGAGTATTAAATAAAAAGACACTTTCAAAGACTTCCTTGGTTATTAGTTCGGTTAACAGTATGGAAGTTTTTGAAACATTGTCTCTCCACGCAAAGGGCTACATTGCACAACTCGCAAATCCATCGAATTCTTTGGTGACACTCCCTGCACCTCAGCTGATTCGATATCCTTTCGGGAAAATGGTTATATGAGGAACCAGCTATTGATGCCGTTGTCGATCGTTTTGAAGATATGTCCCGGATATTATAATTGCGTAAATAAAATCGCACAATTTCACGTTGGTATTGCAACAAGTCGCATTGACTCTTACTTGCCATTTTATAAAGCTTCCATGCGTTTACTACGCACGAGCTTATCATTGTGGTGAAAAGAGGCCACCACCATTTCTTTCCTCTAAATTTTATATTGTAAGTATTCAAAGCTTGGTCGTGGAGGTCAACTCCTCGCATTCCTGAGTTGTATTCCGCTATCAACTTCGGCTGATGGGCATTCACCTTGCGCCTCTCTTGTCTTGACCATCGTTTGACGGTATGTAAAGGTTCAATTCTATCAAAGTTTGTTCCCACTGTCACAACGCTATTGTCATTCCACGTCACAAAAAGTATTCCTGAGTCAGAAAACCTACAAAATTTGATACAAAACAACTATTCAAATAAATCATTATGATAAACTTACGTAAAATCAAACGGGGAGACCGTTGCTTCTTTTGTAGTTCTTTGTTCGTTTTCAGAGGACATTTTTTGGTCCGCCGTTCACGAACAGTCCCAGTAGCCTTAAATCCTTGTTCTTTCAAAACTCTAAGAAGGTCATATGACGTAAAGAAGAATCGAAAAATACGATTCCAAGGTTGGAATATCATCACGCAATATATTATCCTCTTCAATGTCCTCCTCATCTGTGTCACAGTGGGTATTTGGCGGTATAATAGCGAAGTCGAAGGGACTACGGTCGCTTGATTCAATATAGTCGGTGGCCGCAGAAAGTTTATGAAACGTCTTTCCGTAAAATTTTTTTACATCCATTACCAAATCTACATGAAATATGCACACAAAATATATATGAATGTTCCCACTGTACCCATGCGAGTACACTAGAATTTAAACCTACCGAAATGCACTTTTCCACAACTTTTTTCGTTTTTTTGGTATAAAGTATACAAATTATATGTATTATGAATATTACAACGCTGAACTTTTTCCGTGATAACTTAGATTTTGTCAAACAGAGAGCTTATTGCAAACTAAACCATGAAAAGAAGAAAAATAGCAAAGGTGCACGCAAAGACAAGTGAATAACGGATAACGGGACTCAAAAAAAAGAAGGAGAAACATGTGTATTCCTTTTCGACATTGCTCTGTATTATAAAGTGGCGAGTACATTTAAAAATTTGTAAGCGTTGGCTTTTGACGTCGTTTCGAAAAAGATGCTTTTTCTGTACTCAAGCGAGTACAATGGGATGGAATGGGTTAACCACTTCCCGCTTCCATGCTTCTCAGTCGAGAGTCTAAAGAGCGTAAAAATGAGAAGAAATCTGTTCATCGAAACTCACGCAAGACCATTTTGCTTGTCAATATTTGGTTCAAGAGTACTGAGAGATACGACTCGTTGTCCTGGTCTTTCAGCCCCGTCGCTATTGTGTTGGCACAATGTTTTTGAAGATACAGGGTAGGCCATTTAAAGCGGGCCCATCGGGCAACCCTATAACTTTTGACAGGAACGTCAGATCGACTAATGACATAGCGCGTTGGAAGCGTCAGTCCAAGACAATTTTTACCATGGAGCAGTACACTCCAAAAGAACGCGCTGAAATAATTCAGCTTTACATCCAAAATAACTTCTCAATTGTGAAAACTCAACGTGCGTTTAAAAAAAAAAATAAAGTTAAAAGTGCGCCATCCAAAAGCACTTTACAGCGTTTATACGCAAAATTTATTAACCACGGTAGTCTCAGCAATACCAGCCACGCATCCAGACAACGTACACGACGTTCTGCTGAAAATATCGAGGCTGTACGAGCCAGTGTTGAGGAGGCTCCGCGAACATCGAGTTATCGTCGTTCTCAGGAATTAGGCATCGCCAGGACAACACTCAGGCGCATAATTCGCATCGATTTGAAAATGTTTCCGTACAAAATTCAAATTCACGCGCTACAATCGATTTTTTGAAGCCATTGTTCCCTGGAAGGTTGATTTCGAAAAATGGTGATTTTCCGTGGCCACCGAGATCACCAGATTTGACGCCACCGGACTTTTATTTGTGGGGTTATCTGAAATCCAAGGTATACATCAACAAGCCAAGGTCTCTAACTCAACTTAAAAACAATATCCGACGCGAAATCGCCGCCATACCGGCCGAAATATTGGCCAAAACGATGGAAAACGCCGAAAAAAGGACACATTTGGCCATCAAGGCCAGAGGCAAACATTTGAAGGATATCATTTTCAAAAACTAGCTGGAACAAATCTCCTTGAATCAAAATAAATGATTTTTCATATCAACACAAAAAAAATGTTTTTTTCAATGTTTTTTTTTCAGAAACAAATGGGCCCGCTTTAAATGGCCTACCCTGTATCATCGACGTGCAGAAATGCGATCGGGTGACAATTTCTTCTGGGATAAACCATTCTATTGGCATACGTCTCCTTTAGACAGTGACCAGTCAAGATTACGATCACATAGCTTAGAACGGGACGCTCCACAGAAACGAGGACTTTGTACGTTCTCTTATAGAATCTAGGCCAGAGCTGACATGACAAGCAAAGAAAAGTTTGGACGCAGTGGAGCCAACATATCGAATAGACATGTGGGATAGATGTGTCCATATCTTTTATTTGCCTCTTTGAGAAAGCTTTTTAAGACTGAGTTTAAAAAATGGTGAGGTACTTTATTATTAAAACCAATATTGTTATTGGACATAGATGCTCTAGATGAGATAGCGGCCATCGTAACCGAATAGTTTGATTTGTGAATACCATTCGAAGGTGCACAGTTTCGAAGCCTCGTGCATATACCACCAATTGATAGAAAATGTTTTCTCTAACAGCTTTCGCTCCTCGGCAGACAATTGCAAGTCTCCGAGTGCATTTATGCCTTGAAAACACTTCCCATGACATAAACCATCTGCCGTTCAGAGGCGAAAATGAAGGTTCATTCATGTGCGAAGAATCAAGACTTGCACCACAAATTGGAGGAGAAGCTCCACCCAAAAAAGGTATAAACGCCAGTTATACATATTTAGTACTATATATAGATGTCATAGACGTCAGCTTGTTTAGAATTCGCTGCTCTTGATCAGGTTTCGCAGCAGTCAACTGAGAGCTTACATATTTTCAGCTTGTAGGTGGGGGGTTGAGCTGACCATCTTCTTTTAATTTGCTTGAAAACCCACATTCTAGTGCATTACGATTTATTATTTCACATACCAACTTCTCTGAAAATAACACAAAATCTAAATGCTTTAACAAATTTAAGCCACTGGAAGATATGCTTTTGTAGATTTTTCCATAGACTTTATTGCATTTTTGACTGCATTGAACAGAGCTAAAAGCACTGGCTTACTCAATATGCACCACAAGCGAGGACAAAGAAAGGAGCAAAATAACTTATTTGCAATAAGAAAAGAAACTTTAAAGCCAGATATCTACCACAAAAACAACCGCAGTTGCATGTGTACCACCATTCTTAAGTAAAAGTAACTGACCTGAAGCAACAACGATGCAACGAAAAAGGTCCAAGTGGTTTACTAACCGCAAGTAGATGACCGGGACAACAATGCGAAATTATTTGTTGGTGAAAAGAATATTTTTTGTTATTCAAGCATGGATTGTGGGGCGACTAAAAGTTGTTGCACGCTTCAAGGGAGCACTTGATATCGAAAATATATGAACTCTTGAGTCAAATGTTCAGAGCAAAATTGAAAATAAAAAACAGACAATGTACTCGTACAGTGTCCCACGTGTGGCTAAGAAGCCTTCTGTCTTAGGTACGAAATGCATACAATTATTTCAAAAATAACAACTACATGTATATACTTATATAAGTAAATACATATACAGACGGTTACATGAGAAAAAATTTAGCAAAAAATCTTTAGTTTTTTAGTGACAAAGTGACCGCTGCTCGAAATAAGCTCACTAAATACCAAGTTACTATTATAGCAATGCTATCAAGACTACTGAACTCCTCGTAAAGAGTTTTTTCTACACATATGAGAACTATCGATATCGATAAATATGGTTTGATAGCTAAGAATGGCAAACTGTGTTAAAATTTCTGTTCAGTAAGGTTTGGCAAGTCATCCTGAATCGTTTAATGTTGACTGAACTTTTGTATCAAAAAATTAATCAACTAAACATCGACGGCATTTGATTCCTACAAAACTGTGCAATTTGCCATACAGCGCGCTTAACAATCGATCTATATATAATATATAATATAATATACTATTTAAGCCCCATCTGACTATATGATTTATTGTAAAAAGTAGTCAAAGGTTGGACTAATCGAATCTGCCGGATATCATTCATATTCAAAAACTAAATGTCATAAAATTGTCTACCAGATTAAAATTTTAAGTTATCAGGTTCTTAAAAAATCACCCCAGAAAGACGCCTTTACAGACGAAAGAAACACCAACACGGAAGGCGTGTGCGAGAGGTACTCGAAGTGTACCGGAACAGGAATGATGCCAAAAAATTTTATCAGCAGGCCAAGCGTCTGACCGAAGGTTACAAGCCCAGAGTATCTTCTTGTAAAGATGAAAATGGAAATCTGGTTACAGATGCGAAGCTGATACTGAGATTATGGAGGGAACATTTCTCTAAATTACTGGCTGGTGATAGTGATATCAATACTGCCGCTAGAGAAATGAAGACGGTACCACCAATTGAAGACGACGGAAGGATATTTCCCCACATAGCTATGACGAGGTCAGTGTCGCTATTCAGCGACTGAAGAACAATAAATCAGCCGGAGCAATGAGCTGATTGGGTACACGCATCAGCTTATGAGTAAAATATGGCTAAGAGAAAGCCTACCCAATGATTGGAATCTCAGTGTCCTTTGTCCTGTATTGAAGAATCGTGACCCTACTACATGCGCAAACTACCGGGGAATCAGTCTTATCGCCATCTCATATATGTATGAAAGACTAAAACCATATGGCAGCTCACTGATTGAGCCTTATCACTGTGGTTTTAGACCTGGAAGTCCACTAACGACCTGATCTTTACACTGCCATGAAAAAGATAACGACATAACTCATCATCTCTTTGTCGGTGATAAAGCTGCTTCCGATAGCCCGATGAGACATCGCCTATAAGCCACAATGTCTGAGTTCAGTATTCCCGCAAAACTGATTCGACTTCGCAAAACGGCATTGGGCAACCCGTCCAACTCTGCCAATATAAAAAAAGAAATCTCCAAAACCTTTCAATTACGAGGAAGACTTCAGACAAGGGAATCCACTACCGTGCAACCTCTTCAACTTCCTCATGGAAGGGGTACTGCGGAGAGCCGGTGTTCATCGAAATGGCACTATTTTCACCAAAAGTGTCTAGCTCCTTACATATACCGTGGCATTGACATCATAGAGAACTGCAAGCGAGTTGTTACCGCAGCATTTTCCGCTATCGAAAGAGAGTCAAATAGAGTGGGTCTGGTGGTGAACGAGGGCAAGACGAAGTATATGCTATGCACTAGGAAAGATACATGGCGTTTTGGATCCAGCATTTCAGCTGACAACTATACCTATGAAATCATAAAGGAGTTTACATATATTGGCACCGCCGTCACAACAACAAACGATGTCAGCCTGGAGATATACCGACGAATCACGCTTGCTGATAGCTGTTGCTATGGTCTCAGTTAGCAAATGCTAAGCAGAGACCTCTCTCGCCCGACAAAACCAATACTCTACAAGACGCTCCTCTTGCCCGTGCAACTCTATGGCGCTGAATCATGGTTCGGTCCTTTTTGTGTTGGTGTTAACTACTAATGCCGATTGAACCACGAGCTGTATAAGTTCTACGACGACGTGGACATAGTAAAGCGCAAAAGTATTCAACGCTTGCGATGGCTGGGCCACGTCAAGCTTATGGATGCAGAAGCTATGGAAGGGACAAGTTGAGAGAACCATCGCTTGGTCTAACAAATTGGGGAAGGCGCGCGCAAAGAAGAGACGCCTGACGATACTTGTTATAGTCAGCCTTAATCAGGTGACGGGTTGTGAGCCATATACATACATAAGTAAGTAAGTAAGTAAATTATTCTCAAGATGAGCTACAGTTGAGGTACTACCTATTATACATATCTCAAAACACAATATACTTATACATATATTATGTCAAACTTTGCTTACTAGATCAAATCATAATCATTTAAATATTTTTTATTTTATGTACATATATAAAATTATGAGATACTAAGGCAAAAACCACATCTCGATTCATCCAAGCTATATTTTTAAAAATTCATAAATCTTATTTTGAACTTAAAAATCCGCTTCACAGATTTTATTTTATAAGCAAAACCGTAAAAAGAAAAATAATAAGAGAGAAGTTAGAACCACATGCCCTCATTTTCCACCGTATGCACCCTGTATTATGAAAGGATGTTTTTTCCGGTCACAAAGAGAATGTTGTTTACCAAAATAATATTGATTTCATAGCTGGGAAAGTACTAATAAAGACGGTTTATGTTTAATAAGTTTTATAGCTCGAAATCTTCACGGGATCATTTTGGCAATTAAAAAAACCATTTGTGTAGCAAGCACGGGTATGCTCCAGCAGTAAGAGGAGCAGAAGCAGTTTCTCGAACATGAGAAAAACGGCAACAGAGATGTTAATAAAAAAAATCCGCATATCCCTCGAATTAAGCGGGAATGCCGTGCGGGGTATGCAGACGGGTTTTGCAATCGAATGCTGACTGGCTTTAATATTTCCTAATACAAACAGTTTTCAAAGAATATTTAATCCAAAATATGAAAAAAAAAAATTTACCGAAATTAAAGTTCATGAATAATTTAATATAATTTAATAATAAATTTTGAAATAAGCAATTTGAAAGCAGAAGTCATATAACATCAATCAAAATCGGCAAAGCTCAGCGACCTTCCCGCAGTGCTGTCTGCTTAAAGGCGCAGTATTTTACAACTTAAACAATTATTTGGAAACAGTTTTCTTTGTTTTTTGAAATAGGCGGTGTTTGTCATTAATGCGAGCATGGCGAAATCAGCATAGTCGCCGTATCGATCTTTATCTTCTTTAATTGGGAGTTAGAAACAACACTCCACTCATTGAAAGCACTTTTGATTACTTTTTTAAAGAAAGCAATAATTTTAAATGTAAACTATGATATTAATTTTTTTGGCGAAGGCTCCATTTCCACTTTAGAGGCTATCAGCGATTCCGCGTTCTCTTGCAGGACAACCTTCCGATGACACGCATTGTAGAAAAGACTTCGCCAAACATATACAAATTTAATTTGAATCTAAAAAAAAGAGCATTTATTAGTGACTATTTAAAGTCATTATGATTTAATATTTTTGCTGACCTTATGGCAGTGGATTGTAGCCAGAAGAAGTCTGCGAATATTTTAATGATTGGCTCCTTAAAGAAACCAGGCCCTATGGTTTTAAGAGCTTAAAACCTTAAAATGATAATATAAAACAAGAAATATTATTGAGATGGATTTCTTTTTTATAATGTTGCAGATAATTTCGTATTATTTATTTTTTGATTACGAGTTCGTGGCGCGGCCATTAGCGACAGCTGCAGGGAAGGGAGGTGTACTATTTTTAGCCACCGTCTTCCTCCGCTTACCTCGAGAGCGAGACAGTTTAGGAGCGTTCGTACCCACCGAGGACTCGGTGGCTTCCGTGGGTGTCACTTCCGCCGACAGAGGTCTTTTGGAAGACTCAGACGCAGAAGGGCCGGCAGAGAACCACAAGAGAATTTCTCCGCATGAGTCACGTGAGGATTTCCCACGCTCTTCGATTTCCTGGCTTCCTTGGAAGGTTGTGCCACCCCCGCAGTGACTTCATAACGCAATCCCTCCCAAGCTGGGAACGACTTTGGCTCCTTGGCACCACAAGATCTACTCAGACTTCTTCGGAGGTCGGGTAGATTTAATGAAAATTAAAAGGGGAATCCGAGTGCAGTACAATGGACTTAATTGTGTCTGAGTGCTGTACTTGCTAGTCTGTGCCAACAAAAAAAATAAATAAAACGAACGAGCCATGTAAGGCCCATTGGATCAGTGCAATTAATAACTACTTTTTACAATAAATCTGACTTTATGGCGTCAATGGTGGCTTGAATATTGCAATAAATCGATTGTTACGCGCACTGTATGGCAAGTTGCGCCGACTTGTTGGAATCGAATGCCGTCGATGTTTAGCTGATTAATTTCTGGAAACAAAAATTCAGTCAACATTAAACGATTCATGATGACTTGCCAAACCTTACTGAACCTAAATGTCAGCACAGTGTTCCATTCTCAGCCGCCAAACCTTAGTTATCGATATTAATAATTCTCATACAACTAAAAAGCACCCGATATAATTGTTCCATAAATTAAGTAACATGGAATTAAAGAGCAATGGATGATTTTTATCTACAGGGTGGTTAAATTTCAAGGGCCGATAATGAATATGAACCACATCTAAACGTCAAGTTCTTTCTGTATTTCATTTGAAATTTTTTAATATCAGATTACCTCAATTTGAACCATGGAAAGATACACAATCGAGCAACGCGTTAAAGTTATTCAGACTTCGTGATTTTTTCGGTCAATTTAATCGTCTAAATGTGCATACAATCGGAAAAATTGTGCAAAAGTTTGAACAAACCGGATCTATAGAAGATGTGAACACACCAGTGCATGCTCGTACATCTCGTACTGCAGAAAATATTCCTGCTGTTCGCGATAGTGTAGTTGAAGAGCCGTCCACCTCAACTCGTCGTCGTGCCCAACAATTGCACCTCTCACGCTCGTCGTTGATGAACATTATGCATAAAGACTTGACAAGAACTAAAACCTCTTGACCATTTCAAGCGCCGTCAATGGTCAGAATGGTGGCAGGAAATGGCAACAGTGATTGACCAATTTTCGAAGAAAATCATCTTCAGCGATGAGGCACATTTTCACCTCAGTGGATTCGTCAATAAGCAGAATTGCCGCATTTGGGCGAATGATAATCCAAGAATGATTGCCGACACCCACATCTCGTTCCCAGTGATGATGCATTTGATGAATTTTGGGTGGGATTCAGCCTTGGAAAACATGTTTTTGGCGATATCAACGCGGTCCCTTTTTTTTGCATAAAATTCAGAATCTTTGGGACCAACGACCAATTTTGCAGTAACACTGCACAAACCCAAACCATTAACTACAACGTCCGTAACGGATCCATAAGAAGTGTTCCGTTCCTCTGCCAGCTGTCTGAAGATTAATTTGCGGTTATTGATGGCCTTTTCTTTTAATTTATTGATGTTTTCATCAGTTTTCGATGCCACTTCGTTCGTAATCATCGGTGGAATCACGATCTCTTGAAGCGTTCATACCACTCCTAAAGGGCTGTCGTTACTTTAGAGTATCGTTACCGAAATGGTTTCCCAACATGTGTGAGGTTTTCGCACCATTGAATCCATTTTTAGCACATATTTTAATACAAACTCGTGGTTGCAAATTCAAATCCATTCTTAAAACTATAGAAAGTGAAAACATGTGCAGAGGTAAATCTGGGTTGGGTACAATATGATTTTGGTTCAAAATTCTGTATTTAAAATTCTGTATTCAATATTCTGTATTCAAAAATCTGTAATGCAAAATTCTGTAATGTTAAAATTCTGTATTGCGGAACACTGTAATTTTAAATTTTGTAAATCAAAATTATGTATTGTCAAAATTCTGCATTGCAAAATTCTGTATTGAAAAATCGGAAGAGCATGTGGATAAATAAAAAAAGTGCGCACTTTTTTTATTTTTCCATATGCTCTTCCGATTTTTCAATATAGAGTTTTGCAAAACAAAATACTGCCAATACATGACTTGTCTTGACCCATATGGTTTCCTATATTATCAAGAAAGATTTACATAAAGCATTTTATTTATAGCTTCAGAAACAATGTGAATGAAATTCGAGCAACCGTGCTAAAAAATATTGTAAAATAATTGCAATATTTTCTGTATACTTCGTTTTTTTCTTTAATTGACGTATACAGTAGGTTCTGTTTTTATGCGGCTTTTTTTTATGCGGTTTTGAAATAGTGCGGTTTTTTTTTAATTACAAAATGCATGTCGACCTATCGGGAATTGTACATATTATAAACAAGATTCTAAACCAGCTAAGCAAAAACTCATCACAGATTACATCAGAAATGCTAACCCTACAAGTATGGAACCGCCTGCATAACCATCTAGATCAGACGTGTACATTTCCTCAAGTGACGAAAGTGATTTTTCGCCAAATCCTAAACGATCGCGCAACATGTGGGTATTGTCTGATTCTATTTCTGACTTAAATTTTTTTTTCGATTCTGACGTTTCTTAAATAAAGATATAATTTTCAAAAAAACAATATTTTGTTTATGCGATTTTATTTAATTATTTCAGATTCATGCGGTCTATGGAACGTATCTATAGTTATAATATGGGACTAGTGCCCTTTTTTATGCGATTTTATTACATTATTTCAGATTTATGCGGTTTTAGCATTTGAAACGTATCTATAGTTTTACTATAGAACTAGTAGCTTTTTTTATGCTGTTTTTTTTTTTTATGCTTGGCGGCCGCCGTAGCCGAATGGGTTGGTGCGTGATTACCATTCGGAATTCACAGAGAGGTCGTTAGTTCGAATCTCGGTGAAAGCAAAATTAATAAAAACATTTTTCTAATAGCGGTCGCCCCTCGGCAGGCAATGGCAAACCTCCGAGTGTATTTCTGCCATGAAAAAGCTCCTCATAAAAATATCTGCCGTTCGGAATCGGCTTGAAACTGTAGGTCCCTCCATTTGTGGAACAACATCAAGACGCACACCACAAATAGGAGGAGGAGCTCGGCCAAACACCTAACAGAAGTGTACGCGCCAATTATTTATTTTTTTTTTTATTTTTTTTTTTTTATGCTGTTTCTTGCGGAACGTATCTACCGCATAAAAACAGAACCTACTGTATATATATACCATTGTTTCTATAAAATCAGAATTCCGTTATTCATAAAATAAATGTGCTATTCAGGTAAGCGTGCTTATCTGGTTATCTGCTTATTTGGTTATATTTTTACAGCATTTTGATCGAAAATAATTTTGATTCCAGAATTTTAATATACAGAATTTCAGTTCTCCATCATTTTGATCATACAGAATTTTAAATACAGAATATTGAACCAAAAGAATTTAGGCTGGACAGAATTTTTTTTTTGATTTTTACAGAATTTTCATCCAAAAGAATTTTGAAAAGCAGAATTTAGTACCTCTCCCGGTAAATCTACTGGAGATGACGTAACTTTTACAAATGTCCAGCATTGGGAATAAAATTTTAGTAAGAATATTAATCACGGATGTGACAACCTCAAATCAGAACAACAGAACTCAAATCAGTTGACTTAGAGCGTCACCTGGTGATTGTTCAGTGAACTTTTAGATCAAAGTGGTATCTCTTCCAGAAAGATTGTTGCGTTGCATTGATTTTCGCTCCTTTCCTACCATCTTCTAATATCGACGCATCAGTTAACCTGATCTGGTAGGCAGATTCGAAGTTATTAGCATTATAATTCCAGGTCGTTCTTTCGTTAATAAGAACTTGAAAGTTTCTGAAGACAATGGGCTTGGGTGATAATGTAACAACCCTATGAATAACAGACTTATGTCGAAAATCTTCTAAGATCCTTAAATGCCTTTTTATATACCCACTTGTTAGATGTATTACCTTTAAAACAAAAGACTTGAGTTCAGGTCAGCTTAAAAGACTTGAGTTCATTAAATAGTTCTTACATTCTGGAAAGGAGTTACATTAACTTCCATAAATTTTTCATATGATACTATATAAAGTCATCCACTGTACAATGCAATTTAGTGGAACATTCCATTTTTCGGATGTTGTTGTTGCGAATGTTTATTTTAGCAATAGCAGACTTATTGTTTATACGAAATTGTTTTTGTCTTAATGAACTCTGGTTGTTTTCCGAATTAGCTATTGTTGTTGTTGTTGCTTATGTTTATCTCTTAGCAGCCGTTGTTTTTCTGCTTTTAGTCACTAAAGATGCTACAAGTGCACTTTGACTGTCCTCGAGCGTGTAGGTACATATGACTAATAGCAGCTGAATGAGGACGTTGGCCAACAATAGCAAAGGCGGCTGTAGTTATCTTTGCAATCCTCACTTACCTCCCCATCCGCTTCTCGGGTAACACTTTAGTGTCATACTTTGGTGAAAACAGTGGCAGCTGGTCAAATGCTGTTTGCTTACTCACAAAGTATACTATAACTTGGCCAACATGGATGGACTTGTGTTCAAACCGTTGCCGGATGGCATTAGTGCAGCATCAGCAACAATGGCACCAGCAACAGCAACAGCAACCAATGCAGCTACATTTCTGCCATTTGATGCAGCAATTGCATATTATTTTGCAGAAAAGAAATTTATTTTCTATTTTCTGTTTGCTTGCTTGCTGAGTCAAGTACGCTCTTGAGTTTTACACAAACAACATAAAATGTCGATACAATTTGTTTGTTTGCCATTTTTATGGGCATCGTTGAGTCAAGTGATACCAAAACATAGCATGGAAATGGCAAATATCTAAACATATACATAAAGGCAAATATACATACATACGCATCTATGTATGTGTATATGTGTGCACGAATATATTCTTAGTAAGTTCGACTCAGCGAAATGTGCAGGAGAATGTGCAGAAGTAGAATGTTGTAGCTAACATATGAGCCAGCTGTCGGTGATATTGTCTGTCCTCCTTGAATTACCCTCTTCCCTTTCATTTGTCTCATTTTGAGCGTCTGTTGCCCAACACTTTTCAACAAAAATTCAAACAATTCCTTTACTGTTGACAATCAGCGTAAAAAGTTTATTTTCTTTCAGTTGAACGCACATTCATTTGTCGCTTGGAATTTAAAGTGATGTCAAAAATTCTAGTAGAAATCGTAAGAGTTATATAACACATACATATGTATGCGTTCATGTAAGTAGTGTGGAAAATGTCGCATTAATGGCCGATTTAAATAAATAGTGAATGGAATTTTTGATCATGAACAGGATCGCCATGACATCCCTAAGGATGTATTAAGTATTCAGTTGTATGGGCGATGATGAAAAGAAGAGTCGAAGTAAAAGGGCCTACTAGCCAGCACGAAGGCCACCGGAATAATAAACTGTATAATATATTATTGTAAATGGTGATCAGATTGGGGTACTTTTTCCAATACGTTTTTTTTGGCAGATCTCGCGTGACTACTGTCAAACAAAATACGCATTTGCTTTTCAGTATGCATTGACATTTTGTCATGGAAAGACTTACGCATAAACAACGTTTACAAATCGTTTAATTGTATTACGAAAATCGACGCTCTGTGAAAAATGTTCATCGCGCGCTTAGGCCAACTTGGTTTAACCGCTACGTCTATATGCAAAATTTCCATATTTGGGCTAAAGAACAACCCGAAGCGATTTACGAACAGCTGTTACATCCATTGAAAACAATCGTTTGGTTCGGTCTTCAAAGAAAAGGCTGGCGCCAATGTAACAGTGAATGGCAAACGATAAACAACTTTTCGAGGTCGAAAATTGAAGCTCGTGATCTCCACAACATTTGGTTCCAACAAGACGGCGGACGGCGCTATTTTCCATATAGTCCGCGAAACCATGAAGCAATGAATTTACTGTCGTTTCGATGAACAATTTATCTCTCGCCTCGGACCAGTGGATTGGTCACCAAGATTGTGTGATACCTTT
This sequence comes from Anastrepha obliqua, assembly GCF_027943255.1. Classification (NCBI taxonomy): domain Eukaryota; kingdom Metazoa; phylum Arthropoda; class Insecta; order Diptera; family Tephritidae; genus Anastrepha; species Anastrepha obliqua. Next base: position 45,425,777 of record NC_072896.1, on the reverse strand, counting down.
GGACTTTTATTTGTGGCGGCATGAAAGTCTAAATGCTCTGCGACTAAACCAGCTTAGTTTATTTAGGAACCAACATTAACACCGATAATAATGTCAGCCTTGATAGCCAACGTAGAATCTAGGAGAATCTAAACTAACACTCTACAAGGCTCTCATCATGTCTGCCTTAACGTTTGGCGCGGAAGCGGGGACGGTGACAATATCCGATGAGGTGTCACTTGGAGTGTTTAAGAGAAAGATTCTGCGCAAGATTTTTGGACCTTTGCACGTTGGCAACGGCGAATATCGTAGGCGATGGAGCGATGAGCTGTATGAGCTTTACGACGACATAGACATAGCGCAGAGAATAAAGTTCCAGTGGCTACGCTGGCTGGGTCATGTCGTCCGAATGGATAAGGACTTGGCTTCACTTGGTGTGTCCAACAGGCGAGGGTTAGCACTAGAAACAAACGACTGGCGCTTTGTTAAGCTCGGCTAGAATCGCGTAAGCGATTATCGAGGCAATTAAAAAGAATGCACTTTAAAAGATGCATAATTTGGCCCAATTGCTTTTTAATTAATTATAGTAGTCATTTTAGTAGTATTGTATCTTTAATATGGAATGTAAAAAAGTGTATTTTCATAAAAACTTAAGAACTAAACCTTTTCTAATGCTAAATTACCAAATTCAGATGTTTCCCCCCCATGTGTTTTCCGTTTCTCTAGCATCCGCTGATCGTGTATATATAAGATTGTCAAAAAAGTCTTGCGGTATTTTTATTGAATTTTCAATTATTCATAAAATTGATTATAATAATGCGATTTAAGTCAAATATGCGCCGTTTTGTTCGATGCCGAGTTCCCAACGAGATGCCAACTTCATAATGCCCTTCTTATAGAAGCTCGTCAAAAACCTCGCAGAGCCAATTTTCACAGGACTCTCTTGAGGACAACTTCCGACTACCAAGCTCGTTCGCCATGGACAGAAATAGGTGGTAATCACTTGGTGCGAGATCCGGACTATACGGTGGATGCAAAAGAACCTCCCATCCGAGCTCCCGGAGCTTCTGGCGCGTCACCAAAGATGTGTGTGGCCTGGCGTTGTCCTGATGGAAGACAATTCGGCCTCTGTTGATCAAAGATGGCCTCTTCTGCATGAGTGCTGCATTCAAGCGGTCCAGTTGTTGGCAGTACAGGTCCGAATTGAGCGTTTGGCCATAGGGGAGCAGCTCATAGTGGATGATTCCCTGCCAATCCCACCAAACACACAGAAGAACCTTCCTGGCCGTCAATACAGGCTTGGCCACCGTCTGGGCAGCTTCACCGCTTTTCGACCACGACCGTTTGCGCTTCACGTTGTCGTAAGTGACCCACTTTTCATCGCCAATCACCATCCGCTTCAAAAACGGGTCGATTTTGTTGCGATTCAGAAGCGATTCGCATGCATCCATACGAGCAAAAATGTTTTTTTGCGTCAAGTCGTGTGGCACCCATACATCGAGCTTCTTTTTGAATCTAAGCTTCTTCAAATGGTTTATAACGGTTTGATGACTCATGCCCAACTCTTGGCCGATGCTACGGCTGCTACTATGCCGGTCTCTTTCGATCAATTCAGCGATTTCATCGCAATTTTCTACGACAGGCCTTCCGGACCGTGGCGCATCTTCGATCACCTCTGCACCAGAACGAAAACGTTGAAACCATCGTTGTGCGGTGGAAATGCAAACAACAATTAATCAAACACGTGTTAGCACGTGAAAAGATGCGACGAATACAACTAGAACTACGCGCTTGCAAAGATAAGCTTGCGGAAATATAAGTATATGAACACTATGTAAAATTCTTGAAATGTTCGATTTATATAATATTTGTTGTAGGATGAACTGTATTTCTATAAAAATTAATGAAAATAAAAAAAGTACTGAAAACTAGAAAACATATCGCGCTTCTGTTATTTTAATCATAGGTCTACATTTAGGCATATAAATTGCATTCTAGCTACTCAGATTGACAACCCAGCTGAACATAAGATTAATAGAAGGACAATTAAAGAGACTCATCAGTAAGCCCTTACTTTTTGATCGATTTCGCCATAATTTTTTGGGGTTTAACTCATTTGAGAAGAGCAATTCCGATTATTGCTGGTTTATGTTTTGTCACACTCATAGAGTTAAGACTTGTTATCTCCAAAATATCGGCCTTACCCGATCTAAGCAAAACTGATATCTCTATCTATCTTTTTTGATATTTTCGTAAGTTACAGAGGTGTCATTGTTGGCATGCGAACTCCTACTTCATCATCTATTTTCCACTGCATAGGCTTAGGTAGTAAAGACATAATCACTAAGACATATTCACCAAAGCTGCACTTATTTCCCTTATTATCCTATCGTAAAATTCATTACGGAAGATTACAAAATTTGCAGGCCCTTACAGCAAGTAGAATTACAACATATTTTCAAAAAGAAAACGGCCTCTTCCTGCTACAATAAGCATACGCTAGTGTCTAAATCTCAGCCACTAGAATTTACACTTCGCGCGTTTTAGCACTCCGCAGCAGGGAATCCTGTGTGTACGTACATTTACATTCATACCCGATAGCTCAGGAGTTCTTAAATATGTTTTCTGTAATCCCAAAAATATTTTTGTACTTAAATATTAATTTTTAACTTTCAAAATCATTTCAATACACCTTTTACTTTAACCGAAGATGCTGCTTTCCAACGGACTTCGAGAGATCTAAGTACAGTCACAACCGCCAGTGTCCATAAAAACCATCTGTGCATTACAAATTTTATTGCGAAATAAAAACAATTCATTTAGCTGTGGCCCATATTGTCGAACGTAAGAATAAGGGATTTTTTTTTTACATTGGACTGTTGTTTATGTTCATGAAACATAAGCGAAAGTAAGCATTTTTATTTCTGTCTACCGTACCGAAATTTCGTTTATTTATCGCCACTACGGCGGACGCGCTCTCATGAGGGTTTGCGTGTAGCTGATTTGTTAGTGAGCACTTAATGTGGTTAATGCGGATCACGAATATACATTTTTTCAAGTAAAAATTTTTTATGACATTTATTTATTTTTTCTTATAACTGCAACTGTAGCTGGTTAGTGATGTACTTCCCTTCCGTCATTTCCTTGGACAACTTAACTTATTAAATGGTAATATTAAAGGTTTTTGGTCAAACACATATGCATCTACTAAATATTTTTATGATATTGTACTTTCTTACGCAAAAATTTCGTTAAATAATTTTTATTGTTATTTGCCGCAAAACAATGGCAAATGCAGCAGATGGCAGGGACATGATAATATTTTTATATTTTTTCAGGGCTACGAGTTCGTATGTTTGTATGTGGTACATATATATGTATATATATCTTGTTGTACTAAAATTCAGCTTCTTGTGTGGTTTCACAACCGTTTGCCGTTTTTATATACATACATACATACAGGGTGTCCGGAGGCAGAAGTAGCAATTAAATGCTAAATTAAAAAAAAAAAATATAGTAAGAAAAGTTTATTTCAATAACTATTAAAAGGCAAGTGCGAACTTTACTTTTTATAATTTCCTTTGAATTCGTCGGATACACTCATGGAATCTGGTCTCCCTACTCCGTGCCACTCGCTGGAAAAATAAAGTCGAGTTGCCATTAACCACGCGAATGATTTCCTCTTTTAGTGTTGAGATGGCCGCTGGATTTATTTCATAGAATTTACTTTTTAGGTACCACCACAGAAAAAACTCCATGGGGGTAAGATGGAGAGTCATGGGTTGCCTGAATATGTCACCGAAACGGTTAATGCCCCTAACGAAGATCCACTTTTTTGTCGAAAAATTGTGTTCAGCGACGAGGCTCATTTTTGGATCAATGGGTACGTAAATAAGCAGAATTGTCGATTTTGGAGTGAAGATCAGCCAGAAGAATTGCAAGAGCTACCAATGTATCCAGTATCCAGAAAAGGTCCCGGTTTGGTGCGGTTTATGGGCTGGAGGTATCAGTGGACCGTACTTCTTCAAAGATGCTGCGAATCGTATCGCAACTGTGAATGGTGAGCGCTACCGTGAAATGATATCCAACTTTTTTTTGCCCAAAATGCAAGAGCTTGAGTTGCACGACATGTGGTTTCAGCAAGACGGTGCCACATGCCACACAGCACTCGTAACAATGGACTTGTTGAGAGGCGAGTTCGGTGAACATTTTATTTCACGTTGGGGACCTGTGAATTGGTCACCCAGATCATGCGATATAACGCCTTTAGATTATTTTTTGTGGGGCTTTTTTAAAGCTCATGTCTATTCAGACAAGCCTGCTTCAATTAACGCATTGGAAGACAGCATTAAAGCATTTATATGTGAGATACCGGCCGAAACATTGGAAGGAGTATGCCAAAATTGGACTAAGCGGATGGACCATTTGAAGCGCAATCGCGGTCAACCTTTGCATGAAATAATCTTCAAACATTAAATTATATGGACTGTACTATCGATTTAAACAAAAATTTCATGCATTTTTCTGAATTTTACATGTGTTTTTTGAAAAACTTTCCTATAGCTCTTAAAAAATCACCCTTTTTATGTGATTATATATTATATTATTCATTTACTGACTCACTTTCCCTTTGTTCACTTTCCCTGAAGTAGATTTAGAGACTTAAATTAATCTTAAAATTGAATGTTCCTACGCTGCAATTCCTATCGCAAATTAAGCAACGCCCATCTACAACCATACCAGAATTTTTTATTAGCAGCAAACCTTTCAAGCCATCTATGTACTTTAAAAAATTTCAATCGGATACAAACATTTAGACTTTTCTAGAGTTTAGCTTACTGGGTTTTCTCTATTATAACATCAACAAGGCAAGTAGTTGGCAGATTAAATTCAATACAATAGTAAGCCGTTCAATTTGTGGCCAGAATCTCGTATTCCATTCCGTTTTAGTTAGAGTGAAATGCAGTTTCTGTGAATGAGCCGTAAACAATGGATAAAAATTTCAAATTGAACGATTGCAAATCCATTAACAACACACAAATGATTGCTGCCTACGAATAAATCTAAGGTGGGCTGCTCAGATACTCGTTTAGGAATTATAATACGAAATACCAGTACGTTCATAGACACTCGTACATATGTATGTATGTGTGTGGTTAGAGTTTTATGCTTTTACTGCCTATTCTCTTTCGCATTTGTATACTTTGATGTACTCGCACAATGCATAAAACTGCAATGCTCTGAAAGTTTAGGTAGAGCTAACCTCTGCCCACATCGCCTGCATTTCACATAACAGGGACTGTCAGGGTCGTTTTTAGGCAATTGGAGCAGTTGAGTATGAACGGCGCTTATGGTTATGCTTTAGGAATGGGTTTTTATATGAAACGGTGAAAAGGAGTAGATAAGCAAAATTCTAGAGTTATTCACCTTTTATTTTAAGGTTTTCTAAGTCATATGAAATTAATAGGCGATTATTAAATAAATAATTTTAGCATTCATTTAGAGTATAAGCAAAGCAGAGCTTAAAAATATATGTACATACGAACATAGGTATGCACTATTTTTTGATTGAAATGAAGAATTTGATATTTAGTCTGGATTTTTTGGATTAAGAATCCTTCCTACGTAGCTTAAAAATGACTGTGGAGAAATTTTCTTTCTTGCAATTTCAGATATACATGGTGCAAAGAATTCAGAAGGTGTGGCCAAGATAAGATCGTTAACCGGATCTCTGTGAACTTGAAGGAATCAGCTGATTGGCTGACGTAACCGAGATCATAACAGCGATTTAATTACGAAAATACTTAGATTGTGTTGGGGATATATGTATAAAAAAAATCAAAGCAGTCTCCACTCATATTACTTCGTTGTCGTCTGAACAACGACTGATTGGATGAGTGTGTGAATATGTGTGAAATGAACGGGCAGAATTATTTTGCCGAAACCTCGGTGACGTGCCAGAGTGATACTTCAACCATTCCACCTACCGCGGTGACGTGGCAATCGAAGTTACTCACTCAATTTTGTTTTTCACCATAGCTGAGGGCCCAACCTGGTAATCTCTCATTCTAGTGAGATATGTGGTTTCTTCTAGTCAGTTAGCGAATTTTTCTCTTTTGCGAACGATTCGAAGTACTAAAATGTATTACTGTATAAATATGTATAAAATAACGAAGTGAAAGGAGCAAATTAGTTGCGAATAGAATTCATATTATTTGCTGAAGATGATTTATTTTTTCAATTCTGCCAATACGCAGACTTCTAATTTTTCTCCACTTGACCATACAGGATTAAGTCGTCCGAACACTGCTATGGCTTTACTCAATTTATTATTAGTATCATCCTCGGCTGCGGCAGCTGTGATTATTGTGCATCCGAGTTAGTAAAAACCATATTCCATTGCAGGGCGCTCGATCTTTATCTGGTTACTGTTAGAGTGGTTTATCCTCATAGCCTTGCTATGCTAATCTCTAATCAAAAATCTCTTGTGGGAGATTAAGCATATGCATGTTATCGGCAAAGTCTAAGTATTCAAGTTATCTGCAGAAGTTCCATACGTTGCGTTTTTTTCAGGGTGAGGTTAGCTATTACATCTGGCAGAACAGTTGGGAAGAGAAGTGACGAGAGAGAACATCCTTGTCTCACTCCAGAGTTCATGGTGAAAGGTTCGTGTCTTGCACCGTTCTGAAATACTGCTAGTTCCGTGTTTTCGTAAATTGCTCTTATGAGACTAATTAGTTTCTGGGGGACTCCTTGGTTGCTTTCTTAAAGTCGACGAAACACATGTAGAGTGGCGAGCGCCATTCAATTGATTGCTCGGTGATGATGCGGAGTGGGTTTGCTTGGTCTACACAGCTCCGATGGGTGCGAAAACACGCCGGTTCATCATGTAGTGAGTTCTCAATTCGCTGTAGTCTTCTTTGTTTTATGGTAGCTATGAATTTGCAAATTATGTTTAGGAGTGTTATTCCCCTGCAGTTGCTGTTCCGGTATGTCTTACTTCTTTTGTAGTTTTACAATGATGCCCTTCGTATATGGTAAAGGAAGCTGCTTAGCGTTGCACGCTTGAGCCACGACCGATTCATGGAAGTTCGTGATGTTACTAATTTCTTCGAAATGTTACTTACAGCGCTGAATTTGTTCATCATTGCTCGTTAGTAAATTGCCCGTTTTGCCTCTGACTGGTTGGTTCCCTCTATTACTTTCATGGTTAATCAAGTGACCAACTATTTGGAGTAGTCTTCGGAAGCTATTTGTTCCACCTACTGCTGCGACGTCGCTGGCAAGGTTTTTCAGCTGCAAGTTATTAAACTGGGCAACTAAAAAGTTGTAGAAGCCAGGGTCTTCAGTAATTATCCTGTAAAATTCGTAAAATAAATATTTTTAGGTGGCAAATAATAGACTCCGTAACTAACGCACGGCTCTGTGCACTTGCCAAGAGTAGTTGAAGGAAAAGAAGGGCCTAGCGACTCTTGCAGTAGTACCATGGACACTTTTTACTTTCACTGTTCACTCACATCTTTCAACGATTCGTACACTTTGCAGTCTCCACGAAGTATGGAGATATGTTGCACACACATACATACATTTGTTCGTACATGTACATATGTATGTATATACTCGTATTCTATCATCTGGATTGATGGGTCTGCTGGTTTTTAAGCCATCATTTTTCTTATATGTTGAGGCAGTTGCCAATCATTTTAAGCTGGCGCTCATAGACTTATGGACTTTAGCTGCACGGGGTTATCTGTTTTTACATGAACTCATACATTAAAAAAACAACTAAAAAACACTTCATCAACCACAAAAATATACAAATACGTAAGTACTTATCCAAAGAGCCAGCGCTTTTGGCTGCGGGTAGTAGCGGATGATGGCGTACAAGTTCACTGATGGCACATCCCGTAACTGTTTCGAAGTGTTTGTCCAAACAGCAGAGCTTGTGCGTACTCAAGTTGGCAAGTTGGCAAGAAGTAGCCAATCACTAACGGTATTGAAAATGCTGCCAACGCGCTCACTTGTTTCATTTTTCGCTGTCAGAAAAGTGTCAACGGCGAACAGTTTTCATTCCCCATCTTTCCCTTTTCGTCAAGTTCTTTTACAGTGTTTCTCTTTTTATTTTACTTAGTTAGCGAGTTGCATGTTTGTAATAGATAAAATTTTCGAATCCACCTCTACATTTTGTATTCGAAGCATACAAGCAAGTATTGCATGCATACATAGGTTGAAGTGCTTGAGTTCGACTTTTTCTGTGTATGACTCAGCCATTTGGCTTAATCTAAATGGCTTTAAGTTTGGCCAATGACGACACTATCAGGCGGATGCAAGTTTGATGATCAAGTCTGATGACTGGCAGTGGCAGTGACAGCAACAATTTACAGTTAAAACAAAAAATGATATCTTGAAGGTGCGGGTGTGTGTGTGCCTGGCTTGGAGCAGGGAAGTTTTTGCACTGGCTAACGCATTTTGTAAAAAATATGGTAAGAAATTGTGGCTAGAATTTGTTGTTTTTTGTTTAACTTATGTTGCTCGTAGACCTGCATAGTTTTTTTATTCTGATTTATTTTTTTATAGAAGGAAAAGTAGAAAAACAATGCTGCACTGCCGGTTGAAGCTAAAATCCCACACCAAAACGTCTCGCTTAGAGGAATGCTATAGAAAGACTGGGTTAGATTGGTTCCACCCATACTGAAAATAATACTTATTTAGACGCCTTCCGAAAATGAAGTGTTGGGAGTAATCAATATGGACATTTTTTTATTTAAAATATTATATATAGTAAAAAGACGCGTTTGGAATATGATAACAAATATTTAATTTGACCTTGACTTTGGCACTATCTACTACAAAAATGTCAATGGCATGGCGTATGCTGACGAAATTGATGTCGGGCTGAACAACCGTGCCGTATTTTCAGCGTACTACTAGTCTGGAGAAGGAAGCAGAAAAAGTGGGCCTTGTGGTGAACGAAAACGACGGAACAGCGAGCTATAGAAGCTATACCGAAATGTGGCCGGCATACGACGTTACGCCTTTAGCAATAAAATAAACATATTTTTATTTTGTATATAATTAATTCGCTACCGTAGCCATTCATGACATTTATATTTTAAAGATAACCCCTTTCGAATGTTAGCCGCAACTGCGCCGTAATTCGGCCATTCGTAAACACCAATTTTGAATGACTCGCTAGAAAACTTCGGAGAACTGAAGGACATTCGGCAATCGAAGGTGGTTTATCCACAACGCATTTAGACGTTACATATCCCCACAAAAAAAAGCCTAAAGGTATGATATCACACGAACTTCGTGGCCGATCCACTGTACCGAGACGAGAGATAAATCCATTGTTCCATTGTTTCACGGGATGTATAGCAAGTAGCACCATCCCTCGTCTTGTTGGAAACAAATGTTGTGGAATTGACGGGCTTCAATTTCCGGCATTAGAAAATGGTTTATCGTGGCGCGATAGCGTTCGCCTCGTCTTTGAAGATGTATGGGGCGATGATTCCTCCAGCCTATAGCCCACACCAAACAGTTGTTTTCAATGAATGTAAAGGCTGTTCTTGAATGGCTTCGGACTTCGGGTTGTTCTTCAGCCCAAATATGGCAATTTTGCTTTTTGGCGCAGCCATTAATCCAAAAATGGGCCTCTTCGCTGTACACCATAAGTTGGCCTGAGCGCGCGTGAAGACTTCTCCTAGAGTGTCGATGTACGATTTGTAAACGTTGTTGAGACGTAAGTGTTTCCCTGATGAAATATCAATGAATATTGAAAAAAAGTATGTATTTTGCTTAACAAAAGTACCTCTTTTGAAAAAAGTATCTCCAATGTAATCACCCTTTACATGTTTATATGCACAGTTTGAATTAATTTTTCGTTAATATTTTTAGAAGATTTTTTCGATTCCCCACTTCTCGCCGCAAGCGAATGTCATCATACCTCAAGAATGATAGAATAAGAGATAACGCCTTCCGAATTCGCGGTGACGTCAGGTTAAAGGTCCGATACAAACCAAAGGAAAGGGAATTACTTGCTGGCGAAGAGGAAGAGAAGGCGAAAGCAATAGAAACTACCAAACTACTGTTCCCACGACAGTCAGTTCTATGTAGCCGGAACGTCCTGGACTTACGGTTTTGGGAAGACGCACCTTCTGCATTCAATTCACCTTGGTTATACCTCATAAAACTGGTACACCTCCCTAGTTTCATTGCTGTCAACTTTCATTCAAGAGAGTTTCATTAAACCGCCTTTACACAGAGACACTTTTTTTGCTTTAACTTCGCTAGTTTTTAGTCTATAGTCAACAACAGCTTCACTAGAAGGGAGTTGAAGCAACAACAATTTCCCTGTATGAACTCGGTCTTACTCATACTCATTAAGTGCTTCCAGACAAATGCTTCCAGCGCTACCAACGTATGTATGTTTATTTAAACCAGTTGCTTTATCTATTCGCCACTTGCTAACGCTTCGCAATCGCGAATCGCGAGAGACCTATTTACTGATATTAAGCGATAATTTGTTCCTGCTACTCCATTCGGATAATTGTTTAAATCGCTTTGTAGAAATAAAATATCCAAATGCAGGTGATTCAGCTGAACATTTTCAAATATCTACAAGGAGCTGTCTTTTGCCCCCAATTCTTCAAAAGTCTTTCAGGCTCCCAAATTACTGTAGTATATTTCAAGCTGACATTCATTGATAGTCAAGCAGCTACCATATAAAAGCCATTGTGGTACCTTTCACAAACTCGGAATGTGTTCAACCTTACAGATCCAAAATGAATGAACTTTGGGGAAATGGGCAGGCCACTATTTACTGGATACCAGGGCACAAAGGAATAGAGGGAAATAAGGGAGCTGATGAGCTCGCTAAGGCAGGTATGCGCTTTGTCAGATTGAGCATGTTAGTCATATACCCATCACTCTCTTTCTGAAAGCGGAACTAAATGAGGACTAGGTCATGAAACCCAATCGATATCGGAACAATCAACCTCGTACAAAACTGCCAGAATTATGCTACGGACTTGGAATACCAAAACTGCAAACTTTATTTTATTACTGTCTAGGAAAGACTGCAAAATACTGGTAGGAGTACTGACGGTACACTGCCTCATCCCGCGCCAAAATGGGATTAGTCCAGAACGATACGTGTAACACATGTAACGAAGCAAATGCAAGTCTAGGATCAACATATTTTTCAACCTTGAAGGATTTTTCTGACACAAGGCTGGACGGCTTGTCAAAACTCGCGAAGACGTGCACTATGAATTATATAAAATAAAACACAAACAAAACACAACACAATGGACACTAAGGGTCTAAGTAAGTACTTTTTACAAATTAGTCAGCACTCCCTAACCTAACATATGTACATTAACGTGATTTAAACGAAGGGGTGCGAAGGATGTTATCAATTTCGACATATGAGGTTCAGTTAGAGAGGTAGGACCTTCACCAAAAAACATAAATTAGATTGAAACCTAACTTTTCAAGCTTCAACAATTATATACCCTGCGAAAAAGTATCGAAAGCATCTACAAACATAATCATTGGCATATACAGTATGTGTCAGAAAAAAGGAACCGCGATTATTCATATAGTATAAAAGATATATATGACATTTAAATTTTTTTTATATGAAAATATGTACAAAACTACGAGTCGCAATTACTTAATAAGCCGTGTAGTCGTCATCGTTGTCGAGTATAGCCTGGCTTCTTCTTCATGCTTTGAACCAGCATTTCTGCGTAGCTCGTCGACAAACTAGACCCGATTTTGCGAACTTGGTGCACGAGTTGCTTTAAATCATGGACTGCCCTTCCGGCAAGATACGTTTTCATAGTTCCCCACACATTTTCAATGGGGTTGGCGTCTGGGGACTGGGAAAGCTAGTCCAATACAGTGACGCCATTTTCTTGTTTTGTTGTTTCTCAATGTGTTTTTCTGAGAGCAGTGGGTTTGATGATGTGGGACGGTAGGATGTGTTCGCCTCCTTCAGTCGGCATTCGATATTTTGATTCTCACATCGATGCCCTTTTTAGCAAGAACTCATTGTGCTTGGCGTAGTCACAAAGAATGATCCCGCTTAAAAAGTTGGACGATCACTTTATCCTGCTTTTTGTCGTCACTCGCTTCAAGCCGCGCTCGGAAAAGCCATCAAAATTTTTGTACACCTTATACTGCTCAATCCACATCACAACAATTTTTTTTGATTTTTTAATTACTTTTGCAGACGCGACGTAAGATAATTAGAAATACCGCCTCAAAACGCTTCGCGTACTTCTCACTCGTGAGTGATAAAGATCGCGAAGGGGCGCCGAAAAAATTCGAAGATACTCAACTAAAATCATTATTGGATGAACACACATGTCGAACCCTTGATGATATGTCTAAAGAGTTGGATGTTGAGAGATCAACCGTCGGTAAACGTTTGCACGCGATGGGAATGGTTCAGAAAGCAAGTAAGCAGGTAACTGGGTGCCACATCAATTGTAGAAGAGGGATATCGAGAGACGTTTGGTGACGCGTAAGATGCTGGAGCGAAAGATGAGCAAAGGGTTTTTTGTATCGCATTGTCACTGGCGATGAAAAATGGATCTATTTTTATAACCCTTAGCTACGAAAATGTTGCAGCCAGCCAGGTGAACCAGGTCCATCGACAGCGAAAAAAAATATTCATGCTTCAAAGGTTATGTTGTGCATCTTCTTCTTCTTCTTAATTGGCGTGATAACTGCTTACGCGATTTTGGCCGAGTTTAACAAAGCACGCCAGTCGTTTCTTTCTCGTGCTAACCGGCGCCAATTGGACCCAAGTCCTTCTCCACCTGATCTTTCCAACGCAGAGGAGGCCTTCCTCTTCCTCTGCTACCACCAGCTGGTACCGCATCGAATACTTTCAAAGCCGGAGCGTTTGTATCCATTCGGACGACATGACCCAGCTAACGAAGCCGCTGGATCTTTATTCGCTGCGCTATGTCTATGTTGTCGTAAAGCTCATACAGCTCATCGTTCCATCGTCTGCGATATTCGCTGTTGCCAACGTGCAAAGGTCCAAAAATCTTACGCAGAATCTTTCTCTCGAACACTCCAAGCGTCGCTTCATCGGATGTTGTCATCGTCCAAGCTTCTGCGCCATACGTTAGGACGGGTATGATGAGAGTCTTGTAGAGTGTTAGTTTTGTTCGTCGAGAGAGGACTTTACTGCTCAGTTGCTTACTTAGTCCAAAGTAGCACTTGTTGGCAAGAGACATTCTACGTTGGATTTCAAGGCTGACATTGTTATCGGTGTTAATGCTGGTTCCTAAATACACGAAGTCTTTTACAACCTCAAAATTATAACTGTCAACAGTGACGTGGGTGCCGATACGCGAGTGCGCCGACTGTTTGTTTGAAGACAGGAGGTACTTCGTTTTGTCCTCGTTCACCACCAGACCCATTCGCTTTGCCTCTTTATCCAGTTTGGAGAAGGCAGAACTAACAGCGCGGTTGTTAAGGCCGATGATGTCAATATCATCGGCATACGCCAACAATTGTACACTCTTATAAAAAATTGTGCCTGAGCGATTAAGTTCTGCGGCAGGTACGATGCTCCAACATCAGGTTAAAGAAGTCAGTGTTGTGCATCTGGTGTCATCTATTATGAACTCCTCAAACCATCTGAAACCATCACTGGCGATCCTTACCGACTGCAACTAATGCGTTTGAATTGAGCTCTTAAAGACAGGGACGGTAGACATGACAAACTGATTTTGCATGACAATGCGAGGCCACACGTTGCTAAAGCGGTCCATAACCATACCCAATACTTAAACATACATACGCATCAGCATAAAGCCAAAATCGCTTATCATGAAAAACGCTTAATAAATTTTCGATCTAATTTTACAAATGATTATACCAATTTTTATGACATCGATACATACATATTTACTCACACCTAGCTACATACACACGTATATTTATTTCTATTGTTATTCATCCTGTATAATCATTACGCTTAAGTTCGCTTGAACGTGTCACAATACAAGCGCGGTTACTTTTTTCATTTTGCTATGATTCCAACAACAGTTGAACACTGCTTGATTGGCCTGGCAAATCGCAGTCTACGCAACTTCTCATATGTTTCAATAAGAGTGTATGTATGTATTTATTACCTCGTATAAGTGTGTGTGTGTGTGCATGAGTGAAGAACTTTATGCGTGCTCGAAAATAAAAATAGAAGAATGAGAAAGACGACACGGCGATGGGCAATAAATAGAAAACACTTTGCTTGCGTGATTGATTACTTGGCGACGTGTACTTGGTTACAAAGTTGAAAGCCATTGCGAAAGCATGACGACGGTGAGCAAGACTGTCGTACTGATGGGGGGCGATGAAATTAATGCTTTGAATGCTGCCTGCACCGCCAGTCAATCGACCATTAAAGCCATAACACGTAACGCTAACACAATGCATTTGTAATTGTGCTAAACAAGGAGTAGCAACTCAGCAAGGAGACCCTAATGCATTCGCCAATACATAAACAAATCTGAACCAATACTATTGCACAACAATTTGCTTATTCCTAATAAATGTAAAAAAGCAGTTAATCGATTTCGATTTTGATATGTGGCGATATGTACATAAATAAAATATTTTGTCGTCCTTCTCCGGTTCAGTCTATGGTTTTCATTTGTATTTGCAGCCAAAACCAACTTCCTAGCATTCGCTTTAGATAGCATTCCCAGATCTGTTTATTATATGTGCGCCCATATATTCTTGACTAGAGCGGTTAAAAATATAATACTTATAATACTTAACAATAATAATAAAATAGTGTTTAACCCATCGTTCGTCGCGTGGGTCGAAAAAAAGCTATTTATTTTCAAAAAAAGTTAATATTCTTCTTCTCCTACGTGATGATATGCTTAACATATTCTTATTAGTTAGTAGTTTTGCTCCGTTATTACGTTGCTATTGTAAAAGACAATCGTTTTAAATTTCATAGGGTGTTTTTCACCCCATACGATGGCTTATGTTACACGGTTCCTTCGCTACCCACTACTGTTCTAGCAACAAGAAGCTCGCATTTTGCGGTGGTTAGAAAAGTCAAACGATGACGAAATGATGGACGGCATCGATGGTGGCAATGGTATGAAGAATGATAAGCAATTGAAGGTATTTTATAACCTTTTCCATAGAAAGTGGCAGCGAATGTTCCCAGACTGCTACTCTCAACTTTGCGTAACAACAATGTTGTAAACATATTGTCGCATAAAAAACTTCCATAAATTATAGAATTTTACAATATTATTACAAGTGGGGTTGACATTGTCGGCAGACTGAAATCTACGCTTTTGATCCATGTGGCCCCTTCCTTTATTTTTTTCAATGCTCGATGATAGTGTTATATATGTTCATGTAATATTTGACACTTTGACGGAGGGGCACCAAAACTAGTGGCATATGCAGATGACATAGCTATAGTAGTTACGTGAAAGTACCTGTACACCATCAGTAATATGATGAATAGCACACTTAAAACGGTACACCAATCGACATCTCACCCAGGTCTAGGGATAAACGCCGAAAACACGGACATGGTACTTTTTACCAGGAAGTACAAGGTCCCGACGTGGAACCTCCCGAAGCTAGACAACAACGAACTACTTCTCAAAGATCATGCAAGGTACCTCAGAGTAGTATTAGATAGTAAATTGCTGTAGAAGCACAATGTTGAGGAGAGGGTGAAAAAGGCCAGTAATGCGTTGTACGCATGTAAAAGAATGCTGAGCGTTACTTGGGGTGTATCACCCCCTCTGATGCATTGGTGCTACACGGCAGTAGTTAGACCGATATTGCTGTATGGGGCCCTAGTATGTTGGACTGCGACAAGAAAACTGACATACTTAATGCCACTAGAAAGGATTTAGCGACTCGCTGCTCTGTGCATAACAGCAGGGATGAAAGCCACTCCAACGGCGGGCCTGGAAATGATACTCAGCATGCCACCTATTGACCTTATGGCGGAAAACCTGGCAGCGAAATCCACGAGGATATTAGTGGCTGCTGGAGTATTCACCTGTGGAACCCTCGGACACAGCTCTATAGGAAAGTGGAGTTCAGGTTGCACAGACTACATGACTCCGTACTTTAATTGGGAGAGAAGGTTTCGCACTACAATTGAAGAGGAGGGATGGCATAAAGGCGTGAAGCCTGGCCATAGAACTTTTCACATCTATACAGACGGCTCTAAAACTTCAGATGGAGTGGGAGCGGCCATTCACTGCTCAAAACTGGGTATAAGGCAGCCTATCAAGCTGCCAGACCACAGCAGTATTTTCCAAGCGGAAGTTTTTGCTGTGGGGAAAGCTGCGCAGCTAGCCTACACTAGAACAAGAAAGAACTCAACAATTAAATACGTGGACAGTCAGGCAGCAATAAAAGCAATAAGCTCATATTGTATTAAGTCCAAAAATGTTCTACGGAGCAGGGAGGCCATAGAAAGGCTAGCCGCAAACAGTAGGTACCTGGGTACCTGGCCACAAAGGCATTATGGGGAACGAAATAGTAGATGAGATAGCAAAAAGCGCTATTAGACTACCTTTTGAACAAGAGAACGGCAGACCAAAACCGCTAAATACAGTATGCAATGAAAGGACGGACGTCTCAAAAGCTGATCTCCCAACGCTGCTTAAATTCGCCAAAAGCGTTGACATCCTACGTGATGTCTTCTTTAGGTATTCATAAAGGTCAGTCTCCATCTGGTATCGCTAGGGACCAAAAGGTCTGTGCGTGGCTTGTTGCCAACCAGGCTAACCTAACCTAACCTGAAACTTTGCATATGCAGCAGAATGTATCTGGCTTGTCGAAGCACAAATAAAACATTGCCTCGGGAATTGCGGTTTCTCATTCAGCATTTTACACAATACTCTTCCGAACAAGAAAATATCTCAGAAACAGAACGAAAGAGCGTAGATGTGAATTCCGTCCTCGGAATTTAGACAGAGACATACTTGTCCAAATCACTGCCAAAAAATTTTGTGTATGTGTAGGGTAAAATGTTTTTAATTCTTGTTGTTGCTTTCTCTAATATTGTTTTTTTGTTTTTAATACCTCTTCTAGTTTTGAAAACTTTGTAGATAGACTTAATTATAGAAATAAAATTATATTAATATAATTTGCTATCTCTGAACTTTTTGTGTAGTTTACTAAAACTATATTCAAGGTGAAGTTTAAAATAAACAAGACTGGGCAGAACTACAAACGACAGGAGCTTTGTTCTGATAACTTCGAGTTTATTTATTCAAAATAGTCTCAGCCGTAGTGCTGTTCGTATCATATATCGGGGCTTGTTTCTGGCCTGTGCCGCTGCATCGCAGGAATCGGCATTAGCAAGTGTAGGCCGCCAACGTATACCGAACTATTACTACAAATGCCGTGTAGGTGTTGTTGAAAGCGTCTCCTCTGGGTCTGGCATTCATACAGCGTGCTTGCCTTAACAAGGAAGCAGGACAAGGATATAAGATATTGTTGTGGAAAGGGAGTATTTCGAGTGTAAGAGGCTCAGTGATGTGTATGTGTTGCATAGATAGCGTGACCGTTGGGACAACATTTCACTTGAGTGACGTACGAGTACATTAAAGGCGATTCAGAAACAAGTAAAACAAGTATTACTAACAAGCAAAATGAAATCAAAAACAAATTCAGACAACTGTCCGGGCTGTTGGCTAAAAATTCAAAACTAAGCCTTAACAACAAAGTAATGATATATAAATCTATAATCTCACCCATTTGGTAATATAGGATAGAAATCTGGGGCACAGCAAAAAAATCCAATATCAAAATAATTCAAAGGGCCCAATCTAAAATACTTCGAACAATAACAAAAGCAGGCTGGTATATACCAAACGACGTGATCCACAGTGACCTCAATATCGACACAATACATGACACAATTAGAAAATACAGCATCAAGCATATACAACGACTAACAAATCATCAAAATGAACAAATGCGCAAACTACTACAATCGGAGAAAGCGGGAAAACGAAGATTAAAACGACTAACTCCAACAGAACTCACGATTTAACAAAACAATAAAGAAAAAAAAAATTAATAATAATAATAATTATTATATAATATATAAATTATTATATAATAATAATAATAACATATAATATATAAATTATTATATAATAACACTTAGAAAATAATATAATGTAGCATAATCTGAAACAAAATTGAATGTTTATCTAGCACTGGTTAGAGAACAAAGAATTCCAATACTACTTTAAAAATAATTACTTATTGTTTAAATTTAACAGATTGTAATTTAAAAAGGGAAATAAAAACAAAAAAACAAAAGTATTACTTCGAGTCTCAAAGGTAAAGGACTCACTTAAAGCCAAGATAAATATTTAGGGGATTATCCATGGAAGAAAATTTCAACAATTTTCGAAAATGGCTACCGCACCGTCTGTAACCAAATGGGCTTGTACGTGGCCACCATTTTAGAGGACATAGAAAAGGATTTTTATAATATCGGTCATCCTTCAATAAGAAATGGTATGAAAAAATGCTTTTCATAAAGAGTCATCTATATGTCATCTGGCGCATATACTTCTGTTTAGTGTTTGATCGATCTTCTCCTCCAATATCTGGTGTGCGTCTTGATGTCATTCCACAAATGGAGGGACCTACAGTTTTAAGCCGATTCCGAATGGCAAATGGTTTTTATGCGGAACTTTTTCATGACAGAAATACAATCGGACGTTGGCCATTGCCTGCTAAGGGGTGACTACTATAAGAAAAAAAATTGTCCCTTATTTGATGTTCACGCACGGGGAATCGGACCTACGCACTCCCGAAAGATAGTTAAGCACCAACCCATTCTGCTAATGCGACCGCGGTTTTTATTTTTTGACAGAGTCGTTTTTGAGGCTTATACACTTCGCCTAACGATGTTCTATAAGTAGTTTCTGTAATGAACTTCTCGTTTGAATAAAATCTTTTTCCCGCTAGCCATTTTTTTTTTTTCAAATTGGATAACAAATAGTAATCAAAGGAAACCAAGTCTGGAGAATAGCTCCAAATCATGCTACCACATTATCCCCTGGCATGTTCCACAGTAAACAAGTCTTTCGAATTAGAGCATATTCCGGCAATGCCATCTCAATTTCAGATCCCGCATTCAAAAGCTACATTCATTTTTTTCCAACGTGTAATAAAACTTCATGGCATTAGGAAAATTGGAAACGGAGTGACCTGGAATGTTCATCATCCATAAACTTTGGCGTGACTTCATCAACAATTACCATAATTTTCATAGAAATGTTGTGGTATTGGTATGGGGCATATTTGGAACATCAATTTATCACATTTTGACGGAACGTGTGGACTAGCGGTTTTGAGTGCGTACAATTTATTTTGCTCAAGTTGACTGATGGGTAGACATTGCTTAGAATTCAACATTAGGCAACATCAAAGAGGACCCAAACTTTACTTCCAATATTGGGCTGGTGCTAAAGCGTGGTGTTTTCAATGTGGTCTAAAAACTGTCTGCTGAGTGGATGCAGAATACAAATACTCCTCTTCCAGCTTGCAAATGGCATACAATTTGTGCTTCAATTCGGAATAAAATGCACCTTTTGAACACTAAATGTCGGATATGGAAGGTGCCTCCAGAATTTGTTCAAAATTTCTGTTTACTTTGGACAACACCTTGCAGAGTGTGAGTAAATACACTAATTTCAGGCAAGTCGCGCCTGTTAAAGCTGCACTAATACTAATATATCCAAAGTTCTTTTGGCCGAAATGATTTGATTGCGATAAAAAAAGACATCATTTATTCACACAATTCATTTATTCATACAAAAGTTTCATTAAAATACAGTAGCTAAGCCACAAACAACCACTTCTGCAAGACATGCAACCACTCTTCCAAACGAAGGTGATAAGTAGCTGTTGCGACTGATGGAAACTTTGCTTTATTCATATGACAGCAACGTGCGTTTTTGCATTCATTGGCTCTGTCTGCATGAAAATTAAATGAAATTTTGAATGAATTTTTACTACCTCTGTCGCGCAGAGTTCCTTGAAATCATGCCACTCTGCACCGAAGATCCAAGCAAAAACTTCACAATTTCAGTCACAGACTATCTTCGTAGGTAGGAATTGTTTTGTAAGTGCTGTTGTGCTTATTTGTGCACAGTTTTTCGAACGAAATTGTGCACAGCACCTCCTTCAAAGTTATATGTACAAGTACATATGTAGTGTACACGAAATCACACCAAATTTATGTATGCACGAATCTACACATATGGCTACTGAAATAGAAACGGTTGCCGCTACGAAGAGAAATCAAGGAAGTTTTTTTTAACAGTTTTACTTGGAGGCTGAAGTCGCATAAAAATTAGGTTACAGTGAAATTGGTTTTTTAACCCTTATATTTATATGAATGCACGCTTACACGCGTCTTGATGCTGCTCCATAAGTGGAGGGACCTACAGTTTCAAGCCGACTCCGAACGGCAGATATTTTTTAGAAGAAGCTTTTTCATGGCAGAAATACACTCGGGGGTTGGCCATTCCCTGCCGAAGGGCGACCGATATTAGAAACAACTTTTTCTTCATTTTGGTGTTTCACCGAGATTCGAACCCCCGTTCTCTCCGAATTCCGAATGGTAGTCACGCACCAACCCATCCGGCTAAGGCGGCCGCCAGAGATATCGCAGGATAAACAGGTCTAAAATAAGTTCTTTGTTAAACGAGAAAAAAACACAGATAATTCGAGAAGATACTTTATTTGCTTACGGAAACTCTTGCTGACAGAATTTACGTCTGCAGGCATTGTTGAAGATGTCTAAACACTTATTTGTGAAGATAAAATTTCGAAAAAGGGGCAAACTACAGAAATATTGTACATCGAGTAGAATTGCAATCATTTTGAACATCCTTCATAACCATCCATCCATCTATCCATACATGATCTTCTTTTTCATTTCAAGCGTTGTTTGATCTCCACGAGTACTTAACAATAATATTTATAAAAACTAATTCTTGAAAGGTTGGGGAAGAAATTCGTAGCATTTTTACCGAAGACTTCTGTTTAAATAAAAACCAATAATTATATCAATAAGTTAATCAATTATATATTCGTCGTTGCTATTTACAACCTCTTCCCACCTCCACTAATTTGTTGATGCCATTCCGTCAAAAATCGCCTGGCTTGGTGTCAGACAAGTTGTTGATCCAGTTTTAAGGACCTCTTTGTGATCGAAGTGTGGCTTTACAGGCAGAGGTAAATATGGTAATCGATCGGTGCAAGGTCCGGAGAATACGGCGGATGCCGAGCACTTGGAGTGCGGCTTTGCCGAGCAAGGGCTTTGTAGCTGAGCAATGTAGAGTTCCTTGTTGACCGTGGCAAGCTTTTCGGGCAGTCCCACCAAACACATATCATGATCTTCTTTGGAAGAAGATCCAGCTTGACTCTCGGCTTTGGCGTATCTCCAGGAGCCACCCACTCCTTTCATTGTTTCATATTGATGTGTAGGCACAATCTCTCATCTCCCGTGACGATTCGGTACAAAAAACGATGTTTATGACCGCGTGTTACTCGATGGCAGGCGAGATGCTGAGAAGCAATTTTAAAGCGACTTTCTTAGTTTTTTTCATTGGGCTCGTGAGGCACCCAGGCTCCCAATTTTTTTCAATAAATCCCATTGAATGAAGGTGACTGAGAATCGTTTCATGATGTCAGTTCAATTTTTCCGCCAATTCCCGACTGGTTTGGAGACCTTTCTTCTTCAAAAGTGATCTGGGACGTACTTCATCGAATTCAGTAGGTCTTACGCTGCGGGCCGTGTCATCGACGTCAAAGTCACCATTTTTGAATTTTTCAAACCAGTTTCGTGCTGTAGACTCGCCTATGACACCTTCTCCTGGCCTGCTTCGGCAGCTTTTTGACCTCGATGAAAAGCAAAGAAGAGAAGGTGTCGAAAATGTTGATTTATGCCTCCTGGGTATCCCATTTCTAAGCGTCAAGACTAATAGAAAATTCAATTACGCCAAAATACAATTAACATAATATAGTTTTGTAAAGCAGAAAGAGTTCTATCGAATGAATACTTACCCTTTGCCAAACAGCAAACAAATCATTGTAAAATAAAAGAATATAAAAACGCTGTATTACCCAACCAATATATATGCATGTCTGTATTACATATTATATATGTACAATATAATATATATTACATTTTTGTTAGTGATTATCTGAAATATATGTACTAAATTTAAAAAAAAATTTTGAGTCATGGAAATTTTTATTTTGACCTTTACGCACTCCCTTCTCCAGGCTTAGTTCACATATACAAATATGATTACATGATAAATGTAAATGATTTTTGTTTTTTAATCCACACTCTAAATTTGGGCACAAAGATTAGACACCCATTTATTTAATTTTTTTATTTTATATTATATTCGGCCGTCGGCGCTTTGAGAATTATCCTGCCATAGGAACTTGCATAGAGAAATTTTTTTTTGTATAAAATGTTTATTGCTGTTATTATTTAAAACAATAGACTACAGCTGCTGTATTCGCTACAACAATGAAATCGAAGAATTTCTTCAAACATAAACTGTAATACGTTTTATCAAAACCCAACAGATTAGATGGATTGGGCACGCACTGTGTATGCCCAAAGAACGAAATGCTACGAAAGCTTTTATTTTAACACTCATTGGAGGAAGAAAAGAGGGCGCCAACTTGTCAGGCTGAAAAATCACGTTTTTTTGAGAATTTTTTACAAAAAACGATTTTATTAAACAAATACAATTTTTAATTATTCAAATAATGTCTACTTTAAAGTTAACTATAGCATGTCAAGTTAGTGAAAATAGTGAAGTGCACGCCTCCTGCAGATGATCTCCTAAGCGTCCTCCAAAAAAAAGCGTTCGGCGATGGACAAAATATCTCAGGTTTGGATTATCTGAAAACGAAAAACTAATTAGATTCTTTTCGCGGATAGATAAAGCTAGGTATTAATCGAAGGAATAGTCAAAATTTAAATTTTTGATAAAATGGGGGCTATAGAAAAAAAATCGAATTTTCTACAAAATTTTTGCGAAAAACTGCCTAATAAAAATAAAAAAAATTATCAGAATTCTTATTCGTTCGATTAATACCTGGAGAATATATCTGAGAAGGTTGTATTACAATTTCAAGACGATCGGTTCAGCCGTTTTTGAGAAATCGTGTCCACCGACTTCGAAAACACGGTTTTGAGAAAAACGTATTTAAAGTTTGAAAAGCACTTTACATAGGGTAAAAATTCTCTGAAACGCCTTTTCAAATTTGCGTGTAACCGAAAATATTCACCGGAACGATATTGAATTTTCTGTGTGCATTCCAAAGTACAGGGTCCGCCATATAACTTTACGGAATTAAAAATGCTATAAAAAAGAAACTACTCAATATTTTTCCAAACTGTTTTTTTTATTTTGAAGTACAATCCTTCCGGTTAATGATGGAACACAACTTCATTCATATGGCTGCCTCGGCTAGCCATACACCATCCCATACGATCGGTCCAATTTTTCAACACATTTTCGAATGTATGCGGCTGTATTTCAGCTATGACATCGCGTATGTTGGTCTTCAGTGCATCAATTGTTGCTGGTTTGTTGGCATAACACTGGTCTTTGACAGCACCCCAAAGATAATAATCCAACGGCGTCAAATCGCAGCTCCGAGGCGGCCAAACGATATCAGAATTTCGGCTGATAATGCGATCTTCGAAGACAGTGCGCAAAAGATTGATCGTAGCATTCGCTGTGTGGCAAGTAGCGCCATCTTGTTGGAACCAAATGCCAGATGACAGCTAAATGTTACCATTCTTCAAATAATACATAGTTCAAACCCGTAACAACAGATGGCGGACCCTATATATGTACATTAAGAAAATAAAAATAAAACAAAATTGATTTTTTGAAAAGTCTAACTGTACTGTATAACCCCTTAAGGAAATGAACGTACACATCTGAAGAGATGAAGCCATGGATAGAATAAAGTGAAAAAAATTGTTGACGAAGCTATGGTCCACCACGAACTGTAAAGTTAAAGATAAGAATATTTTAAGTTGGCCGCAGAATAAATTGGATGGAAATATCGGCGATTTTTTTTTTGTAACCGCCAAGCCATAGCCAAACTAAGTTTGAAGAAAATTAACTCCATTACTTTTTAATACATATTGGCTTATAGAGACGTCTCATTTGTAGGTTTATGGAATGTATGTATGTATGTCAAAAAACCTTCCAGAAAAGATTAGCTGCAAATAAAAAACAAGAATCCAGTGCAAATCAGAGCATTCTGTGCCCTGTTATTAGCTTACAAATGTAAATACATATTCTGCAATTATATGTTATAACACGTAGACATTAATAAATTCCATTGCTTATTTATGAAAGCACTATGAAAGCAAGGTGTACCTATTTCAGTGACCATAAACGTACCTATGTGTTTGTATGTGCGCATAGAATGTAGCTGTTTTTTGTTGAAAGCACTCACAAAAGAGCACAACTATGTCTTGGCAGGAAATAGAAGAAAACGGCTGCAGCAAGAAGCGAAAAAGCTAAGGAAGTGCTCGAGTGGCAGCAACATACAACGTGCAACAACTCCCTCCGCCGCCATTTGTGCTTGAGCGCGCCCAAAAGCTAGCCCCACCTTTTCTAATGAAATTTATTCATTTTTTGTCACCACACGCTTCGTTTGGCCTCTGTTCTTTTCGTCGAACACCCCTGCAGTACTGCCTCACAGCATGCCACTTAGGAGTTTATTTATTTGTATATCATCTGCTTTATTTTACCTATCTACAAATATTGCATGCCTTTCAATGTACGAGTATAGCATTTCACGCTCACGCAAAATCAAATCGCAAATATACATTCACACGTACATATTTGCCTGCAACCCGTCCGTACATTCCCCTGCGCAAACTTTAATTGGGGGATATCCTGCGCGTTGACTGCAATTTATTTATGCACATGTTGCACATACGTATTTGCATATACTGCATACACATATATACATACACATGCATATACTTACTCGTATAATATCTGCTCAAGATGATTTGCTTGAGTGTACAAGTTTATAATTTTGAATTTCGCATTCTCGCTCACGCAATTACATAGGGATTTTCATTGCTTCTTATTTATTTTGTACTATTTTAGTTTTATTATTTCCTCTGTTTTGCCATTTCTGCAGGTGGAAGTTTTTATGCTATTCGTACGCACTCCTAAACACACATACATTTGTGAAGAGTTGCAAGTTATAAAACATCTACTCGTATTTGGCAAATATGAAAGTTTGAATGTAGTGCGTTATTAAAGCTCTTTCGGTTGGTCCTTGGGAAAATATGGCCACTGGCGTAGCTATGGCAAAATCTTAAAGGGTTTCCATATTTATTATCAAGCAAATTGTCCTTCCAACTTATTCAGTTTTTAGTCTCCGTCAATGGGCTGAGGCAGTGGCAATTGGGTGCCTAACTCTCTCCACCAGTCGGCTGTATGGTCAATTTGAACCATTCGACTCAAAGCTACTGATAAATTTACATATTTTTAGTAAGGCAGTAGATTGTCAGATTAAGGGGACCCGATGGTCTAGAAATTTCAAAAAATCGATTTTTTGTTTTTTCGATATTTCGAAAGTATAGTATTTTAAGAATATACTGTGAAATTTTCATGCGGAAATTCTCAATATTATAGCTTCTACAGCCCATTAACTAGGTAGAGAGCGGCCCGCGCGCTCCTGTACCCCAAACTTTAAACTGATTTATCTCGGAACGACTTTTTTCCGGCCTGGCGTTGTCAAAAAAACTATTCAACCGAATCGTCTAAAATTTTAATATCTTTTTCACAACATCAATGGCTATCGGCCGTACTAGGATCATAAGGGTTTTTCAATAAGGGCGGGTAGATGTTGAAATGGAATAAAATGGCGTTTGCTATGGCGTCTAGATCCATATGGTTCAATATGGGCCATAAGAAATTAGAAGGGCCACCACGACTACCGGAAAATGGGCGCAATGCGCGCAACGTTTGCGTTAATGAACACTCATTTTGATAATAAAGTTTTATCATTTGAACGTGCTGTTCAATCGTGTAACTTGTCATGATGATTTGGCATAAACAACCGAATAATAAACAAAAGATTTGACAGATGTCACCAAAACAAAATGGCTACCACAGGCCGCCAAAATCGACCCGCGCCAATTGAAAAACCCTTCATAATTATTTCAATTATTTCGTATTTTTTTATTAAAAAACTGAAGAAAAAACCACGATTTTTAAATAGTCAAATTCAAAACCACGCCATTTTGTTAAATTTTTTTAGTACTAGTACGGGACATAACTACAGTTATACAGATTAATAATTTTTTGGTTTTTGTGTTTCAGATAAATAGAAGAACCAAAATAGATAACATCGTCCAGGTGCTGGACTAACGACAGTGGTTGCCCATCACACAGCAGCTGACTTTAGTGCAGTGGAGAGAGTCCATTGCTGGATACAAATTCGGGTCGTTTCGATAACATAAAATCGACTGTCATGGAAACGAAAAGAACTTACTCCGAGTGCCATGATGTTTAGGAAGACATTTGCATATTGAAATATTTTGGCTTTTCTATTTTCGGGAGGACCAACTTCAGCGCCATTTTGTAAATTATTAAAATAAAATTAAATAATTCTTTGTTCATTTTTTTATTTAAAGGAAGTTAAATAAAAAGCCTAAAAAATTTAAATATCGTTTTTCATTTTTTTATTGTAAAAAAAAGTCCTGAAATTACCTTAAATTCTTGAGCTCTAGACCTTGGTGGACCTCTTAACAAACAAACAATCGGCGTACTCGCACATTGGCACCCAC
The DNA here is from genome assembly GCF_027943255.1 of Anastrepha obliqua. Lineage (NCBI taxonomy): Eukaryota > Metazoa > Arthropoda > Insecta > Diptera > Tephritidae > Anastrepha > Anastrepha obliqua. Next base: position 45,398,890 of record NC_072896.1, on the reverse strand, counting down.
GTCTCTGATGACAGTCATGATTCCGCGGTGGTAAAAGACTTCGTTTATTTAGGAACCAGCACTAGCACCGATAACAATGTCAGCCTTGAAATCCAACGCAGAATCTCTCTTGCCAACAAGTGCTACTTTGGACTAAGTAGGCAACTGAGCAGTAAAGTCCTCTCTCGACGAACAAAACTCTCATCATGCCCGTCCTAACGTATGGCGCAGAAGCGTGGAAGATGCCAACATCTGATGATGCGGCGCTTGGAGTGTTTGAGAGAAAGATTCTGCTGCAGATTTTTGGACCTTTGCACGTTGGCGACGGCATTAGAATGATGAGCTTTATGAGCTTTACGACGACTTAGACGCAGCTAGGTCACGTCGTAGGAATAGATCCCAACGCTCCGACACTGAAAGTATGCGATGCGATACCAGCTGATGGTAGCAGAGAACAAGGAAGGTCACCTCTACGTTGGAAAGATTAGGTAGAGAAGGACTTGGCTTCACTTGGTGTGTCCAACTGGCGCCGGTTAGCACGAGAAACGACTGGCGCACTTTGTTAAACCGGGCAAAACCGCGTAGGCGGTTATCGCGACAATAAGATTGGCTGACGGTTCTTGAAGTTGTGTAGTGTGGTAAAGGTGCAGGTGCTAGGAAAATAGTTGTGTAAAACCCATTGGAATCAATTTTTTGAATTTAAGCTCTCAATGAGCCTTTTCTGCCATCTTCTAATTTCAAACCTTTCAGTAAACCATATTTGGAAGCCAGGTTTGAAGGTAATAGAATTAGGAGTATTTAGGAAATCTTCTAAGACCTTCCCTTTTTAGATCGGAGTTACCTTTTAATCTTAAAGAGCTTATTTTTCAATTTAAATGGGAAGCGGTGGTATGCCTAAGAGCACATCTAATGCGTCAGTTGGCTAAGTTTTCATTTCTTCTGTTATATTGACACAGTCGTGACTGCCCAATTTGTTGAATTCATTTACCGCCTTTCTAGAGAAGCGTAAGTGACTACGGGTTTAACAACTATAGTGAAGGCCTCTTTTGGCCTTGATAAACTTTATTCTTCGTCCTAGTTCTACATTCTTTGCACTAGATTCCAGCATCGATACAACCCATCTTATGATAGGTTTAGGTACGTCCTTTTAAGATAGGGCATTGTTGACTGCCTCTAGGAAGTATTATTGAAAGCTCCTGTTATGTCAATAAAATCGCAAAGTACGATTTATTTAGACTCAATAGCTTTTTCAATAATAGTTGCAAGACTGTGTATTGCAGTCTCAGTAAATGTGTCTTATTGGTAGATAAATTGAAGTTGATGCAATAGAAAACTAAGTTGTTTTTCCTTACGTGCTGATCCAATATGTTCTCTATTGTTTGAGGAAAAACGACCTAAAACTTATCGGTCTGTATATCTTAGGCACTTGTTCTGGTTTTCTTCTTACCTTTGGAATAAATACAATCTTTACTACAACCCATTTCGTAGGTAATAGACAATAGACTTGCTTTATATAGTCTGAACAAAATAGGGATAACGTATTGGATACCCTGTTTCAAAACGCAACGAAATATCCCATCAGGTCCAGGAGATTTGCCTTGATTCGATACAAGACGGAAGAGGTCCCCCATTTCTGACATTTTTAGTTCAATGCCCTTTTAAATTTTGTTGGTTTCCCCCAGTTTTAGCAGCTCAGCAGCTAATCCCACTAAATGCATCACTAAGTCCATCACTTTTAAGCTAGGATATTCAGCTTGCGAACCGATAGGATGAGGAAAAAAAATTCTCTTTGAAGTCTTTTCTGCAACACCAGCTATCGAAATCATCATGTTCAAGGCGTAATGAACCCGCACAAATCTCGATATCTTCCTTCTGTTGTATGAAACAAAATCAGGGCCAATAACAATATTTTTATGCGTTTGACAATGTTCATATTAGTTTGAAGCTCATAATTTATATGAAGGTTTCACGATTCCCTCGCCATCGTTTTTGAATGAGCTGAGCCGGCAGTGTCTTAGTTCCGTAAACCATACAGCTGTTGTTGTTGTAGCAGCTTAACAGTAGGCCGAGTAAACTTGCTATTTCGGCACGTTGGGTCCAGAGAGAAAGGGGTGTCACATGCTGGACATAGGTAAGAGTTTAGCCTACTACAGTATCCAGAGCGTAATTGTGTCAAGCTAGCACTGGTCTTTCGGGGGAGCAGAAGCTCTTCATCTGCTCTGGGTGGCGATTGGACTACGATTACGGCATTCGAGGGTTGGGAGCTTAAGACGGTGGTAAGTGTCTCCCGGTGAATGTCGTTAAGTGTATGTCTAAACACTGTCCGATCCAGTAGTTGTGCGAGATGCCTCCTGGCATGCCTGGAAATCGGCTTTGGTTCAAGCAGGTATCTACATGGGTGAAAACTACGGTAGCACCCGAATAGAAACTATTTGCTAAGCAGTTTGTTGTGCTCCTTGACAGGCAACATCTGTGCCTTATTATGTAGGTGTTGTCGGGGGGACATCAGGAGGCATCCCGTAACTGTCCTAATAGCAGTGTTTTCGTATTTCTGGAGCTTTGTCCACTGCACAACACTAGTTCCACGCGATCAGACACACGCAGCGTAATTCAGAACTGGCCGGTCAATTGCTTTGTACTGTGGGCTAGCAATTTGAGGACCTTGATGCAGTTTTGGACTTAAGTAGCAATTGCGGTTATGTGTGCAGAGAAGGAAAGCAGACTATAAAGAAACTCCCAAAATGTTGGGGTTGTTTGCAGTCGGAATTGGTGTGTCGTTGACTTTAACCTTGAACTGTAGTTTGAGCTCCTTTGTCCAGGTGGTAAAAAGAGTTGCCGTAGACTCAGTGGGGGAAGTCGTAGATTCTTCGCATTGAAAAGGCGAGAAAGACTGGTGAGGTAATTGCTTACTTTGGCCCACAGAACATCAATGTCATCACCGTAGGAACCAGGAGATTTCCTCTGATGGCCGGGAGAGTTTCGATATGTAGAAGTTGAAAAGCAAGGATGAAAGCACACCACCCTGCGGGATACCTTACTCTATCTTCCTCTATTTAGAGTTTTGGCCTCGAAAAGATACTGACGAGTGCCGACCACGCAAATAATTCGCGGAGCACCTATTCAACCTTGGTGAGAGTGTCGACTGTATAATGGCATCTAGTAGCATGGAGTGGCTGACAAAAGCCTTATTCAGCTCCAGGTGTTTATCTAGGTGTTTATGGCGATGAGTGCTGTGGTAGTAATGTAGACTCTTCGGAAGCCATGCTGATGTGGGGCTGGGCCAGATGTTTCGTATTGAGTGGGAGTAGGAGGACTTCAAGAGCCTTCACCACTGGGGAAAGGAGAGTTATGAAGCGATAATATTCCCTTTGGTTGGCGGGTTTTCCAGGTTTCAGTAGTGGATCCAGTCTCCCTGATTTTCACTTGTCAGGAATTATGAGAGTGGCCATAGACATATTGAATAGCTCTTTAGCATCGCTTTTGCTATTGGTATTTGGTCATAGTGAACATCAACGTAATCAATACCATCGTAGATCCTAAGGGAATCGACGACTTCATCTTCTCTCTAATTTGAGGTCACTATTCAGCAGGATGGAGAAATCTTCTCTCCATAATTTAAGTTTGGGTGGAATCAGCTTCTCAAGGTATTCGTCCTTAACTATACCGGCTTCTCTTTTCTCTCTTTGAATAAGAAGTGTATCTCCTTACCCCCATTATAAGAAATATTGCTATGTTCTATACAAATTCGTACATAAGTAATACCAGTTAAACACACACACATACATATGTAGCTACACATTTTGTAATTTTAATTTATTCACTTTCAAATTAGTAGCCATTCAAAATGATTTAGTATGCACAATAACTTTCAGGTATTCATTTCATATTTTTATGAGACTATCGCATTTAACAAAACGAAATGCAATTTTTGATGGTATTAAAATTTCTCTAATAAGACAAATTTACTTCTACCATAAATACAGAATCACTTCAACTGTATACCAATACGAGAAATGAAATATATGTTGCAGGATCCTATGTGGAAATTAATCGACAAATGATGGTAATTTGAATGAAGTCCCTATACTGAAAATACAGCGAGTATCAATTGATCGTGCCGATAACTTAAAAAGGACAAATTTGAAGAAGAAATATTTCTATTAGAAATTGCTTTGACGTGTTGAATATAGCAAATGGGCAATCAGTGTTTAGTTGTAATCTGAAAATGTTGTAATTTTGAAATATAAGGAAGGCTTCAGTATTATTTTAATATTTTCAATCAATACACATTTAGCCCAACGATAAAAAAATTGCTTCTGCAATGAACAAATGAACCTTAATTATGGGTTAGTCTCCTTCATCTTAGGTTAGGCGTTAATTTGAGCAATCAACTAAGATCCCAAGTAAGCAGCTATCGGCAAAGAACCGTAACCTCATTAAATAGAATTAGTGGACAGAGGTCATCTCACAGTCCGTACCATAATACGGACGTAAAAAGTATGGCATGGTGAGGAAACTATGGAAATCGTCAAGTCAGACCGGCATGTGCACACTTATTCCAATGTCCAGGGAGTGGGGTAATATTCAGAAAACTGAAAATGAAACTATTTGCATAAGGACGTGTTAATTTCAACGTAAAAATAAACTGGGAAAACATGAATACTAAATGTTTTTGATGGCGCCATCTTTTAATGAGTTAGTGCGTTGGAAGTTACGTCCCTAGCTGACTTCCAGTGAAAGCTTGGGGACACTCGGTTCAGTGGGAGCGAAGTTATTGCGTCTAAAGTGTCAGTATGTTTGTGTCAACGTTACAAAAATGTGTTTCGAACAGAGAGCTAATATCAATTTTTTTTTTTTTAATCGGTAAAACGTTTATCGAAACATTTGAATTGATGGAAAAAGTTTATGGCGATGATTGTCTATCTCGTGCCAAAATTCATGAGTGGTTTACACGTTTCAGAGATGGTTGTGAGGACATAAATGATAATGAACATACGGGTCGCCCAAAATCAGTAATCACCGAAAACTTCATCGAAATTATTCTCGATTAATCGTAAATTTATCAAAAATGAACCGAAATCATCGTTGAAATTCATGGATTCGGAGTTGAGTATCTCCAAAACATCGATTTATTTACCATTTAACTGGTCATTTGGGCTCACGAAAGGTACTCGTGCACGTTTCATTCCGCACAAGTTAACTGAGGACCAAAAATTGCTCAGAATTCAACATTCGAAAGGCCTCATTAAAGAGGCGAGAACACACGAGAGCTTGCCTTACAACATTATAACTGGTGATAAAACGTGGTGTTTCCAACATGAACCCGAATCCTTTCGAATCAAAGTCCTGAATGGAAGGCTCCAGACGAGCTAATACCCAAAAACTCGCGTTTGGAAGGTATTGTCCACAAGGAGTTCGTGCCAATGCACAGTGGTTCCGCCATAGGACATTGGATGAAAATAGTCATGTTAAAATTATGCAACAATATTTAGCTAAATGTTAGTTCATTAGTCATAGTAACTTAGAGTATAAAAGAAATTTCAACTGCACAAACAATTCACTTATAATTGTGCCTCCAAAGTAAGAGAATTTGAAAAGTGATAGTTAGCGTGGTCTCCGCTCCGTACTGACGCAGTTCCGGGAAGTGTTATTTTTCTAAGCATTACTGTGCTTATGTCCTGTTGTATAATGGAAATTCAAGTTGCAGGTATGTACGACATGCTAAACGTTTTGTTATTTTTTTTAATTATTATTTAATAGGTTTACGGCAACGTTTACATCTTTTCGCTCTATCGGAAGCGCTTGCAGGTTATATAAAACGAAATTTTTTCATAAGGGTAGTCGTTTATGGCTTCTCATCTCATAGGTACCGTCTAATAAAGTACCATTGGTGGTACACGCCGTCCCATGAAGCAATCTTGTGCGGGCCACCGCTGGTACACGCCGGAAAAATAATTTCCAGCTGCGATGACCTGCGATTGCGCTTGATATAGGGTCTAATCTGTACCTATGTGACTCATCTACGAGTAAATGTTATATTTGTGGTGCGACACCTAAAGAAATGAATGACTTAGAAAAGTGTAGAAACAAACAAGTAAACTCCAGTAGATTTGAATTTTGTTTATTACCCCTGCATTCTTGGATTCGATTTTTTGAATACTTTATTCATGTTTCTTATAGAATCGAATTTAAAAGGTGGCGAGCACGTTCATCTGGGGAAAAAGCACTTTAAGCTAAGAGAAAAGAATTTGTTCAGAGGGAGTTTAGAGAACAATTAGGCTTGATAGTTGACAAACCGCGAAGTGGAGGAAGTGGCACCTCTAATGATGGAAATACAGCACGAAAATGTTTCCTTCATTCAACCATATCATCCGAAATCACAGGAATAGACAAACACGTTATAGACAGATGTAGTTATCTCCTACAATGTCTTTCATCTGGTTTTAAAATTAATTCGAATAAATTCAAAATGTACGCGCTAGACACTGCTAAAATTCTAGTTAGTATATTAAATATTCATGGTATAATTTACCTGCATCAGTTCATAAAGTGCTCATTCATGGGTCGGAGGTGACCGATCATTGTTTATTATCAATTGGAGAATTATCAGAGGAGGCAGCTGAATCATGTAATAAATTAGTGAAACAATTCAGACGTGGCAATACCAGAAAGCACTCAAGAACTGTAACTAACACGGATCTTTTGCACAGGCTTCTTTTTAATTCCGATCCATTTATATCTAGTCTACGAAAATTACCATGAAAAAAGAAATCTATGATGTCAAGAGAAGTGTTAGATTTATTGAGTTAAAAGTTTTGTATTTCTAAGTACATTAACTTTTTTGGAAGTGAATGTTTTATTGTTTTCATAAATAAGAATAAGTTAACTGGCATCCAAGTATACTTTATGCTCATCCTTCCGGAATTTAATGTTTTTTTCTATTATTGTTTATAATTTAAGATTTATGCAAAACTTTAAACGAAACAAACAAATTTTATATAAAAAATTTGTGTACCTAATTTGCCTTTGACTTTTTATATTAATTACTAGCAAACCCGGCCCCCTTCGCTGGGCACACTAAAATAGAATAGATATGGTTTAGAACAGAAAATATATGGTTTTCATATTATTTATTTCTTTATTCTTTATTCAAGCGCTTGGTTTTTGAGTAAATATAAAATATAAATTGAAAATCAGGAAAAAGGAAGATTGTTTTTAAATTTCAAATCAACGCATATGAATAAACAATCGTCTTTTTTCCTGATCATCCATGCATTTTTCGTTTCAATTTATATGTTTTATTAAGCATTGGAGCTTTTTTAACCATTATCCATTTATATTTTTCAAAAAAAAAAAAACGAAAAAAATTGTTTTTACCACGAACACATAATTTCATTCGGATTTCACATTAAATTCTCAAATTTCGTAAGAAATTATTCACTGTTCCAAAATCCACTCCAAAAAAATTCACAAACAATTTTTACATGTTGCACTTACGTTTTTTCCTTATGGCATCCAAATCAGAAAGAAATATTGACACATTGTAACTCACACTGTCAATTTGACAGTTCAGTTCCGCCCCAAGCGTTAAAAAAGTAAGCAACATTATGGCTGGCTGAAAAGAACGCTGTACCCGTTGCCACTGCTCCGAATTACAACCAAACTTTACGAAACCCATTTTCAATACTTACTTAACAATGTGTGTAAGTTTGGTTTAATTCGGTGCAAAGACACGGCGGGTCCACGTTTTGGCATATATTTCGAGACCCTAGTCATCAATAGGTATGAAAATTACCCCGTATTAAAGCACTTATCAACAGCTTTCGTTTGATACCCATATTGTACATACACAACCAAAGGTTATCCGGGTCCACGTTTTGACCTATATCTCGAGACCCCAGTCACGGAGCGGCATGAAAAATACTCTGTACTAAAGCATTCACCAGCAGCTTCAATTTGATATCCATATTGTACAAACACATTCTAGGGTCCACGTTTTGGTCTCTATCTCGAGACCCTAGTCACAGAGCGGATGGAAATACTCTTAACTAAAGCATTCACCAACAGCTTCCATTTGATACCCATATTGTACATACACATCCGAAGGTTACCCGGGTCCACGTTTTGACCTATATCTCAAGCCCTATCCACCAATAGGTATCCAAACTATACGGAAACCATCCTCAATACCTCCTTAACAATGTGTGTAAGTTTGGTTTAATTCGGTGCAAAGACACGGCGGGTCCACGTTTTGCCATATATTTCCAGACCCTAGTCATCAATAGATATGAAAATTACCCCGTATTAAAGCACTTATCAACAGCTTTCATTTGATACCCATATTGTACATACACAACCAAAGGTTACCCGGGTCCACGTTTTGACCTATATCTCGAGACCCCAGTCACGGAGCGGCATGAAAAATACTCTGTACTAAAGCATTCACCAACAGCTTCAATTTGATACCCATATTGTACATACACATCCAAAGGTTACCCGGGTCCACGTTTTGACCTATATCTCGAGCCCTATCCACCAATAGGAATCCAAACTATACGGAAACCATCTTCAATACCTTCTTAACAATGTGTGTAAGTTTGGTTTAAGTCGGTGCAGACACGCCCGGTTAGCGAACACACACAAAAAGTTGACTTTATTTTATACAAAGTTTTCCTCTTTATAATATTAGTATAGATATAAGATTTTTTTCAGTTTGTGTCCTAAAAATCCAAATATCTTACGGAACCCTATTTTTTCCAAAATAAAATGTAATCCATGTTACTCATGGATAATGTAGTTTTCGAATGGTGAAAGAATTTTTAAAATCGGTCCAGTAGTTTTTGAGCCTATTCGTTACAAACAAACAAACAAACAAACAAACAAAGTTTTCCTCTTTATAATATTAGTATAGATATATTACTTTAATATATATTATTATTATCATATCTTATATATATTCTTATTATATTTATATATATTACTTTTTATATGTCTTAATGATTTTTTAACAAATAAAAACATTTCTCAACTTAAAAACGTAATAAAAAGTCATTTATCACGCCAAAACTTCTTATGACCGCTCTTCCTACGCGGCGGGAGCACTGTGCAATGGGCCAAACCGTCAATGCAATTTTCAATTTTTCAATGCATTCGTCGAATTCGTCGAATTCGCCCTGAATACCGCGAAGTAGGAAGCTGGCGATTATTGCATGAAAATGCACCATTTCATCGATCCACTCTTGTGACTGATTTTTTAACTATAAATCGGATTTTAACCATCAATCAGTCACCTTATTCACCTGATGTGGCTCCCTGTGACTTCTACCAATTCGAAAAGTTCCATTTGGCCATGAAAGCAAAATATTTTGCGTCAGTAGATGGCATCCAAATGGCTTGTACCGACATCCTGAAGGACATACCGGTCAATGACCTGAAACACTTTTTCGAAAAGGTCGCGCAAAACAGGCCAGAGGGGACTATTTTGAATAAATAAACTCGAAGTTATCAAAACAAAGCTCATGTCGGTTCTATTTTAGATCAGTCTTGTTTATTTTGGACTTCGCCATATACGTATATGTAAACGGATACTAATAACCAATTTTCATTTGATAATTGAACCTGTTTTAAGAAGCATTTTACATGTAATCGCTATTCGTTCTCCATAAGGTATTTTACCGTTGTGCGTTTTAAATGCCTTCGAGCAAAATTCAACCGAAGTAAGCTGGATGCTGCATCGTTGACAGGATTTTTTACTCACTATTTGTGAACTATGGCAAATTGCTTCGTTACTTCAGCCACAGCAGGTATGCCAAGATCACAAGGATTACTATGCTATGCAGGCTTTTTTTTTGCAGAAGTTGAATGGAGGTGATGTACTTTCCGCTAGCCCATACCCAGAATTATATATCTTAAGTCCAAACTGGTTGTAAATAAGTGATTTATTTTCATACTCAAAATTAATTTGGAAAAAAAATCATAATTTCCACCAATAACACAAAAATAATATAACATATTATTTCGTTATACAAGTTGGCGCAAAATTAATCATACAATTATTTTTAATAACTTTTTACCTAAATAAAAAAGTGAGTTTGAGTGAGGGAAATTTTTATTTTGACCTCTACGCAGTCCATTGCTTGTTTGTTTGTATGCTGTAGCTGTGTAGTTTAGAAGTTTCAAATATGATTGCCATTCACAAAATATATAAATCTTGCGAAAGGGTGATTAGTTTTGCGCCACATGGTATGACATATATCTTGTTAAAACTTTAGAAAACACGCATTTCGAAATGAAATGGTGGGAGTTTCGAAAGCAGTGGGAAATCTTTAAATTGATGAAAAATAGTAAATGAAAAAATGGTACTCTGTATGGTTACATATTTACGACACGGGAAAATACCCACAAGACTGGCTTAGATCTACTTTTATTGCGCTACTAAAGAAGAAATGTGCAAAGAAATGTTGCAATCACAGACTTATAAGCTTGATGAGTCATTCATTAAACAATTTTTTGAAAATTATTCATAAAAGAATTTACAAGAAGTGCGAATCAGCAATGGGAGAAACACAGATTTAGAGAAGGCATGGGCACACGTAAAGCGCTATTTTGTATTCAAGTATTAGTTGAAAATTGCAGAGACGTCCAAAAAGATGTGTTTATGTGTTTCATAGATTATGAAAAAGCGTTTGACACTGTTCAGCACGATAAGCTAATAGAGATTCTACAAAACATGGATGTGGATACAAAAGAAATTCAATGTATACGCAATCTTTATTGGCAGCAAACTGCAGAAGTTAACATAAACAACGAAACTACAGACGCTATACCTATACTAAGAGGGGCTAGACAAGGATGTATTCTTTCACTATTACTATTTAACATCTACTCCGAAAGAATCTTTCAAGAAGCACTCCAAGGATTAGAAACTGGCATTAAAGTAAATGGGACAAACATTAACAACATCAGATACGCTGACGACACAACTCTCTTATCAGACAGTCTAAGTGGACTACAGGAGCTAGTCAATGTTGTGACGCTTTGCAGTAAAAACTTCGGTTTAAAAATCAATATTAATAAAACTAAATACAGGGGAAAGCAAAATGTCCGGATGTTTTGCATTAAGAAAGAAAGGTAATGAAAACAATACAAATATAGGTATATTATTAAATATGTATATGTATGTTGTTTTTTCATTTAATTGAATATTAATTTAAATTATAAAGCACAAAAACTCATATATTTACTTCAAGAAAAATAGAAACAATTAAAAAAACAACAATTCCATTAGTCGGACACTTGACCTCAAAAAAATACTCCAGGGAATGAAATTTTAATCAAATAAGGAAGTTATCGCTAAAACTGAAATGTATTTTGAGGTCAAAAATAAATGTTTTACAAAACAGGCATAGGGTTAGGTTAGGTTAGCCTGGTTTGCAATAAGCCACGCATAAACCTTTTGGTCCCTAGCGATATCAGATGGAGACCGACCTCTATGAATACCGAAAGTAGACATCATGTAGGATGTCAGCGCTTTTGGCGAATCTAAGCAGTGCTGGGGGATCCACTTTTGAGACGTCCTCCAGACCCTCAAACAATGAGGCTCCCAGGAATTTTTCTGCAGTTGCTTTACATTATTGCCATAAGATATGTTTTACAATTTAAACACCGTTTTGTGATATCAACGAAATGTGGTTTTCGGATAAGAAGCCGACGTATTTCGTATCTAATGGTCTATGAATAAGTTCGTGCGGTTTTTTTTCGAAATTTGAATTTCGGATCATTCCCATGGCTTTTAAACGTTTGGAAATGGTTGATTGATCAACTCCCAAAGTTTTTGCAACCTCTTCTTGCGTTTGAGCCGGATCTTGATCGAGCAATTCCTCCAATTCGGTATCCATGAACTTTGGCGGCGCGACCAAAATCACCACTTTTAAAGCGTGCAAACCACTTCTGGCACGTTCGCTCAGCTAGAGCATGCTCACCATAAACTTCCACCAAGATACGATGACTTTCGGCTGCTTTTTTCTTCATATTAAAAAATTCCCCGCAAAAACACATTATTTGGCACGAAATTCGACATTTTCAAGTGTGGTAAAAATATTGTTGTTTACGCTTCAAATAAAAAACTTATACTAACGTTTGTGCCTTACGACAGTAGCTCTCCAATGAATGTTTGGAAATGTGGATCGATGGAATAATAATCAAGTTACGCCATCTGTTGTAAAACCGCACGAACTTAAACATAGTCCTATATATGCATATACGAATTTACCTGTTGGGCTGGCCTTTAATGACTTTGCACCGTGATTACCTTTCCACAAAGTGTTGAAGTCTATCAAATTGATGACACTGGTTACTCTTTGGCTGAAGGCAAAACAAAAAACAAAAAAACAAAAAAACAAAAAATGCAAAACTAACAATTTATACTTTCATCTTCTACGCAATCAGGGTAGGGAGAAGTCAACAAAATTACATAAAATGGACTTTTAAATTAAAGTACAGCCGAAAAAGTTTTAAGGTTCATTGTTGCTGGCTTACAATTTGGTTGTTATATCTTTTATTTTGTGAGCAGCTGTAATTACTTTAATGTGCCCAGTTAGCAACCGCTACAGTAACTACATGACTGAGGGCGAGAGTTTCAACAAGAGAAGACGTAGTGGCAAGTATTTGCAGACGAATGGAGAAGAGGAGTTTGCAAGTAGTATCCTCAACATCGCCAAGGGCGCAGAGCCTGATTGGAGGTTGTAGCAAGGACGAATGTGCCCGCTGTAGCACTTGCAGTGGGATAAAGATAAAGTTTTGCAATTACATTCAAGAATGCAAAAGCCATCGGTGGCAGTAATGAGAAGCAGTAGCAGCAATGGTAGGAAGAAAATGAGAGGCGCAAAGAAGAGGAACTGTCAACGCGACTAAGTACGGTTGGTGACAATATCAACACCAATTGGACGGCAAAGTCAGACCAGCAAACAAACAAAGTGCATAGACTACTGACATTGCAAAGAGTTATTTTCTCCCAGCAGAAAATTGGGCCATCGCGACAGTAATACTTGTGCCTCTGAAGCGAACGGAGCTATATTACAACATAGACACTTTATTTTATGCTGTTAGTTGGCTAACTGACTGCCAAGAGTATTGTTTACAAGCGCACAGAAGCCTTTTGCCGATTCGAGAACGTTTATGTTCAGAAGGTCTTAAATTCTGGAGCACATTGAAAGACAGCTGCTCTCAGCGTCACACATTGAGAAAAGACTAGTACGGGCTAAGGCAAATTCAGAACGGAATTGTACAAACTTAATAATATTCATGGGTGAATCTTCTCTTTGGGCAAATAGTTGCATATGTCGGCCTTGGTGTGCTGCTGATAATCGACAACTTCAACAAACTATTAAGCATCCCAATAAGGCTCTTCTTTTTGGGCTGAAATGTTGAATTGGCCGTCGAAGTCGCTTGATGTCAACCCTATTGAAAATGTTGCGCTGAAATTATTATAATACAAAGTATGACTTGCAGATTTGAAGCCATTACAGCGAATGGTGGTGACTATAGATTTTATTAAATATATATTGCGTCTAACAAATATTATAAGCCCAGGCAATGCAGTTTGTTAGAACCAAATTGGTCAAATAGTTTTGTAAGGATAAGTTTTGGCAGCCACGCTTCTATTAAACGGATTGTATATAATTTCCAAGAAGACATTTAACTGCTTACAGTGGCATATCAAATAATAATATATCTTAGCCCGTCTTTACTCGTGGGATGGCATAAACATACCGAGCTAAATTTGAAATTTTCTTAGACACCTCAAACAAATTTGCGAGTGCCCTTCCACCTCAATGGTTCAAGTGAAACTAATCAGCATTTATCAGCTTAAAAAGTGGCGCAATGCACTCAACTAAATAAGAACAAGAAAGCACAATTATTTATTTATTTTGAATAGTATTTTAAATATCTATTTTGTTTACCAGTATTTACAGTGAGAATATACTAATTTTAATTCAATTTTCAAAGAACTATCAATTATGAAAATCCATGTAAGCTCGTCTAAGACATTTGACCCTTTCTTTCAGCATAAACAAGTCGCCATAGATATTTTGGATCAAATGGGAAACACTGCGAGCGGATGAATTTTCGGTGATGACATTTCAATTTTTTTTTAAAGTTCTCGAATTCTTTCTTATATCTTACAAATGGGATACTCAAACATATTTATTAAGCTTGCAAAAATGTATATACAAGGTGAAGTTCAAAATAAACAAGACTGAGCTAAAATAGAAACGGCAGGAGCTTTGTTCTGATAACTTCGAGTTTATTTATTCAAAATAGTCTCCTCTGGTCATTGACGGGAATGTCCTTGAGGATGTCGGTAAAAACCTTTTGGATGGCCTGAACGGCCGCAAAACTGTTCCTTCCATGACCAAATGCAATTTCCCGATATGGTAGAAGTCACAGGGAGCCATATCAGGCGAATACGGTGAGTGATTGACGGTTAAAATGCGATTTATAGTCACAAAATCAGTCACAAGAGTGGATCGATGAGAAGGTGCATTATCATGAAACAATCGCCAGCTTCCTCCTTCGAAGTATTCATGGCGAGTTCGACGAATGCGATGCAAGAATTGCTTCAAAAGGCCAAGATAGAAAATTGCATTGACGGTTTGGCCCGTTGGCATGAACTCCTTGTGGACAATTCTTCAAACTCGATATATTGTGTGGTGGCTCATCTGGAACCTTCCATTTGGCACTTTGACGCTTAGTTTCAGGTTCATTTTCGAAACACCACGTTTCGCCACCAGTTACAATGTTGTAAAGGAAGTTCTCGTCTCTCACCTCTTTAATGAGGTCTTTCGAATATTGTATCCTGAGCAATTTTTGGTCCTCAGTTAACTTGTGCAGAATGAAATGTGCACAGACCTTTCGTAAGCCCACATGATCAGTTAAAATGCGATAAATCGATGTTTTGGAGATATTCAACTCCGATTCCATGAATTTCAACTATGATTTCGATTCATTTTTGATAAATTTACGAATAATTCCGATGGAGTTTTCGGTGAGTACTGATTTTGGGCGGCCCAATGTTCATTGTCATTTATGTCCTCACAACCATCTCTGAAAGGTTTAAGCCACTCATGAGCTCTGGCACCAGATAGACAATCATCGCCATAAACTTTTTTCATCAATTCAAATGTTTCGGTAAACGTTTTACCGATTTTAAAATCAAAATTTGATATTAGCTCTTTGTTCGAAACTCATTTTTGTACCGATGACACAAACATACTGACACTCAACAATTTCAATTTATTTCATTATCTCTTCAAAAAAAATCCCAAAATATTTTTGTATACCACATTTTCCACCGCTACATTGGCCTAACCCGATTTCAAGCTGGGTTGCTGCAGCACAACCAACTACCACTGATAAAAGAAATTAGATGAACAAACCGATAAGGCAGAGAAGCGAAACTGGCATGAAGAAGCTGTAAATGTAACTGTGTAAGATAAGATCGCTTTTGAAGTAATTAACCTTTGTGATTATATTACAGTGTTGTGCCATTCTGCAACTGGATGAGCATTAAAACTTTGTAGCACTTCTTCTTTACAGTTTTTCCCACCCGCCCTTTTTTCATCTACTTATGAAAAGTTTTTATTTTTAGCGGTTGGTAATACTTAAAAATAATTTTTTAGAATTTCTTTTTGTTTTTATTTTTTGGCGTATTTCGTAATAGCCACTAGAATTGCGTATTTCTTTTTTCACCAATCAAGTTTTTGTCTTATGCAAAATTACATTTTGTTTTCCAAGGTTTTCTGTTGTGTGAATATCACAAGAAGACGATGCCAAAGGAGCGAGGGTTAATTAATTTAATCATTTTAAATAAGATTTTAGGTAAAATCCTTAAATTACAAATATTATATAGTGGTGGCTTTAAACATTTTTAGCACTCAGAATATAATTTTTGGAATTCAAGATAAATTTTAGTAGAATATGTACATTTGACTTTTATTTATTTATTTTTTATTTTAAATTATTTCTTTATAAAAATATTGTTCTTTTCGTAATAAAGACCAAAATATTTATCCAAGTTTCAGAATTTCAGCAAATTTTCATCAAAATTCTGGAGAATTTCGGAGTTCCAGTATACATTCGGAAAATCGTCGCAAGCTAAAGAGTTCTGAAATATAAAACCGACGAAGATATCAAAAGGTGCCCAGTAACAGGAGTAGTCCCACAGGCCTCAGTGCTGGGCCCACTTCTCTGGAATATAATGTACGATGAAGTCTTGCGACTCAAACTACGTCCTGGATCCCAATCATAGGGTTTGCTGATGATATCGCAATCGTGGTCGTTGCTAAATTCCTTAACCAGGCTGAAATAAGCAGCAATAAGGCGCTCAAAATCACAAAAGATTGGCTGCGCAATAGTGGTCTGTACCTTGCAAATCACGAAACGAAAACAGTTCTTATCAGTAGCAGGAAAATATTGGGTATGGGTTTCCGTCCTTTCTTAGCCAAAGTTACGAATTATATAAACAATTAAATAATACATGCTATTATGTGGAGTATGTGCCATTGAAAGCTACAACTTTACTCCATCTTTCAAGCAGCATACGGATTCCTCCGACGAAATATTCGAGTTCTTTTGACTTGATCCACTCATTTAGCCAGTTTACGATGCTTTCGTGCGAAATGAACCGTTCTGCAATAAGGGCTGACTACATTGATCGGTTATCGGAACAGATGTTAATCCGAAGATGCAATGTCTGAGGAATACGGCGGGTGGAGCACGATTTTCCAATTCAGTCCCTCTAAATATTTCTGGACCGATTTGGCAACGTTGGCATGGCGTTGTCATGCAGCAAAATCAGTTTGTCATGTCTACCGTTCGTCATGTCTACATCTCGCAAAGCGTATTTTCGGATTAAAATTAAAATCATGGTTTCTTAATATCGCCACCTGGCTATCAGTGAAAATGTATGTAGATATCATCTCCAGGTATCGTATCACACTGTAGCAGTGTAACGGCTTTCATTAATGCCATCAGTTCAGTCTGAAAGACACTACAGTAGTCGGGGAGCCAAAAACTGAAGGAGATGCCCAGATGTTCGGAATATACACCCCCGCCCACCCTGCCATCGAGCTTTGAGCCATCTGTGTATACATGGATGGACTCACCCTGTCTTACCACGTCCCATTCCTACTCTTCGCTCGAGGGTAGGAGGGTCACGAACGTTGTAGTGGCAATAGTCCACTTGTCTGGGAAGCCCCAACGTGCAATCCAGGATTTTGTCGTGGCCATAGTCTGTGTTTGACCACTTACTTAAAGTGCTCAGCCTTATTGTTGCACTAGGCACAATGTACTTTGCCTGCAGGTCCACCGGAAGGAAGTTTAATATCACATATAGTGCTTTCGATGGTGTGGTTGACGTTGCACCGGTTATAAGAACAGACGCAAGTCTTTGGACCCTGCCAACTTTTTTAATGTTCACGCCCTTCTCCAGGGCATTCCATCATATTGCAATACCGTAGTAGAGAATTGGTCTAATTACTGCTTTGTACTACCAGTGTATCATTCTGGGTTTCAAACCCCTCTTTTCCCAATGAGCCTTCCGCAGGAGTATAGCGCCGTGGTGTACCCCTGATTGGGAATTTCTTAATGGATGTTTCACCCAAATCTGTGCGTATCGTCCACCCGACTAGCATTCGTTCTATCGACGAGCGCTCTGTTTACTCCCACTTCCGTTAGCGATTTGGTAATTGCTTCCGGGTGTATGTTATTGAAAGCACCCTCGATGTCCAGATAGACAGCAAGAGTGTATTCCTTATAGTGAAGTGATTTCTCAATCGTGTCGACCAGCGAGTGGAGGGCTGTCTCTACTGATTTACCTTTGCTGTATGCATGTTGAGAGGGTGATAATTTGTTGCTAATCTTTCCTTTGATATGCCCATCTAGCAATCGCTCTAACGTTTTTAACAGGAAGGATGATAGGCTAATCGGCCTGTAGTCCTTCGGTTTCGTATGTGTGGTTTTTCCCACTTTTATTTCAGCTTGAAAATGGGTACATCATTGGTTTTTTCGCCGTCAAAACCAATATATACGATTTCAATATCATTTTTGTAGCACTTGTACATCCTTGCCTTCAAGATTTAATTACTTCACAATGTTGCACATTATCAAATGCCTTTTCATAATCAATAAAGCATAGAGAGATGTATTTTTGTACGTCCATGCAGTTTTCTACTAGCAGATGAACACAAAATAACGTTTCCCTTGTAGCCATGCCATTTCTGAAGCCGAACTGTGATTGCCCCATTACTTCTTCACAATTTCCATATTTTCTATTTATTATGAATCACTTTCAGAAATATTTTTAGCGAATGACTCATGAGTTGCACTGGAAGTTGAATATTTTCACCATCGATTAGTTTCAAGATTTCAGGCGGCACTTCATCTGCTTTTCTTTCTTTCATGTTGTTGAGTGCAAACCAGGATAACTTGTGTGGCTGTGGCATCTCGCTTTGTCTACCACTGTCACTAAGGACATCGGATATGTATTTTTCCTAAGTCATCTTTTTCGCATCTGTGCCAAAGACTCATTGTTCTCGTTAAAAAGAACGAAATGATTTGGTTTTTTTAATTGTCTGAGGTTTCCTTTCATTTTTTGTGAGGTTAAAACTATCGTGTGAATTTTGCAGCATTTCAATTTCGTAGCATTGACCATTAAGCCATTCTTTTTTGGACGAGCGAATTTTTTACCGTATTTCATTTTGAATAATGCGATAGGCATCGTTATCATTTTTCGCTAATCGGAGTCAGCTGATGCACAGCGAACTACCTTTGCGATATTTCCCAGTGCTGTCAGGCTAAGGTTTTTATTGGCACTAAAAAAATAAAATTGAAAACTGCTTGAGAATTTCATTCATCAGGTACCACAGTTGCATATAAGCTGAAAGGAAACAGATATTTTTGAAGTGAAAACTTCTTTAGAATCGTTGGGAGTGATTTGAGAAAAAGTGAAACGAAAAAGCGACACCAAAAAGAAGAAGAAGAAAGATATACGTATATATATGCATGTATAGAAAATGCTTCATTACCAGGCACACAGAAGGATGGCATAAGCAAATTTAAATTTGTGAATTTATATATGTATGTATATATGCGGATATATGTATATATGTTGTGTGTATGTACATATGTGCCTCGCCACAGCAAAACATACGGTAAAATTTCTCAAGAAATCCAGCGCGCATTCATAGGCACAGCGCACATTCATAGGCACAGCATTGCATGTACAGTAGGGCGGGTCGTTTTAAAAATCGCTCATTGCTCTATGAAAATCGTATTCTAGGGATCAAAATAAGAAACTTTGCCGAAGGAACCATACCTCTAAAACGAATTCTGATGTCCCCCAATTTCAAAATATCACCATTTTTGGCCTTTACATGAAAAAATCAGCTAAATGGCTATGTTTTTTCTTTATTTTTATTTATTTATAATATTATCTATTTTTTCTCTTAAGAAATTTATTTAGTCAGAACATATGTAAATGAGTGAATGTGAGTTATAGAAAGAAACTAAAAAGTTCGACCCATATTGGGGGACATCAGAAATCGTTTTAGAGGTATGGTTCCTTTGGCAAAATTTCTTATTCTGATCCCTAGAATATGATTTTCACAGAGCAATGGGCGATTTTTTTGCCTTCCCACAAATCGACCCGCCCTAATGTACAGTAACCTTGAACAGGCAGCTGCGGTTGTCGAGCATTTAGAAACATATATTTACATACATATATGGGTGCAAACATATTTACGGAGCCGCGGGCACTCGACTTGACAAAAATTGAATATTGGCAAATAATTCTACGCGAAATATTCCAATATTGACTATTTTCGAATTGTCGAGAAAATTAGCATATGGGCGGCTCGTTTTATGAATGAAAGTACTTGCTCTTAGAACTATGAGCTCGAATTTATAAATCAATTTTTTGATGATGAGTTTTTGTTGCACAGTACAATAGTTGAAACTGTTCGGCGCCGCCGCGAGTGTTCAGCGCTATGGCAACTAGGATGATGGCCGCTACGCCTGCGCCTATTAATGCATTTTGTTCTTGTAGTCGCTAGGCATAGAATTTTAGCTTTGGACGACATACGCATTTACAGGAATAAAGTGAGTGGCCTGTGTGTGCGGTTGTATGTAGATGCATATGTGTATATTAACAAGCATTGTTTTGCTGTAAGTTCAGAACACAAATATGTATGTACGTACATAGGCTAGGCCATAGTATAGCATACATACATATGTTTAAAAAATTCAAACCAAGCGTCCTACGAATGTTTGTGTGTATGTTAGTACGTCTGTGTAATATACGCGCTACGACGCTCATAATAGCAACCGCGTGTGCTCTATTGCGTCCGCATTTTTATATTCGTAAATATTTTCATTTTTAAATGTTTACCGCAATTATGCCGAAAAATAATGCAGAAAAGTGTCGTGAATATCGACAGAAAAAAACAACAATTGACACGGTATTTCAAAGATATGTTGACAACATCGAAACCAAACCATTTGTATCATATTTTAGCTATCATAAGCCACTCATATCATTTGTTGAAATTGAAAACATTGAGGATGAATAAAATATGAACTTTATAGCAATATTATAATGAACCTATAATTATCCCGCTCCTAATGCTGCCTTCGTCTCATTGTTTTACGGAAGGTTTCACTTCTATCGCGTCTAACCGTTAGACTGGTATTTTTATTTTTTACTTCTATGCTATCATACTTAAAATCTCAAAACCGTACAACGAGAAAGGTATAGTAAAGGGTGATTTTTTAAGAGCTATAGGAAAGTTTTTCAAAAAAACACACGTAAAATTCAGAAAAATGCATGAAATTTTTATTTAAATCGATAGTACAGTCCATATAATTTAATGCTTGAAGATTATTTCATGCAAATGTTCACCGCGACTGCGCTTCAAATGGTCCATCCGGTTAGTCCAATTTTGGCATACTCTTTCCCATGTTTCGGCCGGTATCTCACATATAAATGCTTTAATCTTGTCTTCCAATGCGTTAATTGAAGCAGGCTTGTCTGAATAGACATGAGCTTTAACATAGCCCCACAAAAAATAATCTAAAGGCGTTATATCGCACGATCTGGGTGGCCAATTGACAGGACCCGAACGTGAAATAACATGTTCACCGAACTCGCCTCTCAACAAGTCCATTTTTACGCGTGCTGTGTGGCATGCGGCACCGTCTTGCTAAAACCACATGTCATGCAAGTCAAGCTCTTGCATTTTGGGCAAAAAAAGTTGGATATCATTTCACGGTAGCGCTCACCATTCACAGTTACGTTACGATTCGCAGCATCTTTGAAGGAGTACGGTCCAATGATACCTCCAGCCCATAAACCGCACCAAACTGTGACCTTTTCTGGATACATTGGTAGCTCTTGGAATTCTTCTGGCTGATCTTCACTCCAAAATCGACAATTCTGCTTATTTACGTACCCATTGATCCAAAAATGAATTTCGTCGCTGAACACAATTTTTCGATAAAAAAGTGGATCTTAAGATTTCTTAACAGAACACGCATTTTTATAATAAAATTCAATGATTTGCAAGCGTTGTTCGTTTGTAAGACGATTCATGGTTAAATTATAGACCAAACTGAAGATGTTTGACAGTGAAACAAAACACGAAACGTGCGTCAGCTGTTTAAACGAACTGTTTAAAAAGATAATAGCTAAAAAATCAGCCGTTATAAATAACTTTTTGCTTGCAGTTCGACAAAATTAAATTTTCAAAATTCAATACATGGGAGTTACATATTCCCAAATGGAAGCGCCATTATGCGTTTTCCGCAAAGTAAAAAAATCTATTTGGTATCTCGTAAGTCTATATACATAAGTTTTTATAGGAAAGTTTGTAAGCTTTAGAGTAGCACAGCAATATATGTTATGTACTCATATTTACGAAATCTCTTTATAAATTTGCATTTGAAAGATTGTATTATAAATAAAATATATACGTACATACATATGCACGTCTCGTTCAATATCATTAACTTTCTTACTAAAGCATGCAGCCACACGCTGTCAGTAAAATAACCATTCAAAAGTCTGATGAAGAATACAGAGCGTGCAAATGCAGCATAAATGTTTCAGTATCTCCCTTGTGAACATTCAAGCATTCGAAGATAGGTGAATGTATGTGTAGATTGCCTGCGAAATGAAATGACAAATTACAATTAATTGTGTTTGGGTTGTTTGGTTACAAGTGCAAAACATGGCAATATGATGCAACACTTTCACCAACCGAATACCAGTCGTCGGCTGGCAACTGTTACCGCAACTACAACTATTACATACATTTATTGGAATAGTGCAAACAAGATAACTGTACATACATATATGTAAATAAGTAGCTAAATGCATTTTAGCAAACAATGCGAGTATGCCTAACAGCCTAGACAAAATTTGCAGCAACAGCTGCCATTTCACACATTCACCAAAACAATTAGAGGCATTCTCATACAACTGTAGTGGTTGTGGGAAGTGTGAATGCCAGCATAGCAATGAAGGTGATGCCATTTGCTGCATTCTGCTACAGTTTCCTCTCGCAACCGAAATACTTGGTTTTGCATTCGGTTTAATAAATACCGACATACATACATATATGACTTTTAAGTGTGTAACTTTATCTACATGCGAAATAACTAGAAATCGCTAGAAACTTTATAGATTTATCAAAACCTGGTCAAATCTGCTTAAGTACTTCTATGCAATTACAAGGTTTTGAAGAAACCAATGATTAATAATTTATTATTATTTATTTAAACAACGGCTACTCTTGGGCTTAATTAATACAATTATGCCTCAGCGTCATCGAAAATTTGGACCATCGAATGGATGTGTGCCGCCGAGGCCGCGGCGGCCATTTGACCGATATTTTATTTCATGCGTTATTGAGCTATACCAATATTATCATAATAAAGAGAAGTGATAATAATTTCCTAAAAAAATTGTATTTTATGTAAAATCAACACCGGCCCTTAAAACTTAACCACCCTGTAAGTGCACACACTTCTGCAACTTTGTCCGACTATTCACCGCCTTGTTTTAGTAAAAAGAAAACATGACCTTTAGGCACTACACCTTTTGGTAATTTTCTAGCGAAACAACTATTGTCAATGATCCCAAATGTCAGATTTGTTTCGAGTTTAGGATGATGAGAGGTCCGAGCATATTATCCGACCATACACAGACAAGCACAACTCATTTAAAGTGGACCTCCTAAGCATTAATTAGGTTTCCTAAAGATATCTTGGACAACAATGGTTAGAGGCATATTGCTGAGATACAAAATACCTTTTTAGTAAGTTAAGCAAGATTCGCCACTAGAAAGAATACTTCGTAAAACTCATGGTGAAAATATTTTTAGAGGTGGTCCATGTAGCAGACCGTTATTCAGCTCTGAGCGAATTCGACAGAATCGGCTGACGGACAAGTTCCCTCAAACATTTTTTTTCACCATAGCTATCAAGCAAACCTTCAAACCTGAATATTCTAAGTGACGAGGCAATAGAAGTTCTCCTTCAGTTATATCCATCATCTGATCTGGGTATACCTCACTATATCCAATACTGCTAACTTTATTTTCTGATATTAGATAAGTTTCATTAGCCCCCGTTGATTCAGGACGAATTTTGTTGCTTCAACTTCGCGAACTCTCTGTTGGTGTTGTCGGTCGTGGTCATACACGGCAGCTCCGTTGCTTGCAATTGTTTAGTTTTTGGTCTACAAAATTGAGAAGAACTATAGAACAGACGGTGAAATGTCTACTATAGACCAGTTCATAATTTTTTTCAAAAATTTAGCACATTACAAAATATCGATCAGTAGTTAATCCGTTCGCTCTGAATCCACATTGATAGTCCTCTGCCACCGGATTAATTACCTCGATGAGTAAACTAATTCGCAAATACATGAATACAAATAAATGATTAAGAAAATATTGGGGGTACATATAATTAATTTCGTATTTGTTACTAACCTCACATCTATTTACATATGTAGTCAATATATTGACAGTGACAGCTATTCTACATATCGCACTTGTTACGTTAAAGCGTAACAACTCAAAAAGAAAAGGAAAAGAGTAACCACTCAAAAATTTGTTATTTTAGCGCAACTACTAAACAAATAAGAATGAAACAACCGTTATATTGTTTTTAATGATATTTTCGTGCAATTAATATTTAATATTACATATTTTTTCCCTTGTAATACCTATATTATTAATATTTACGGAAACAGTTTTTCGTCTCTACTGAAAATGTTCAGATTTTGGGTTGTTACGCTTTAACGTAACAAGTGCGATATGTTAAAGCACGCCAAAAAATCATGTAAATTTGATATGTCACAGAGAATATTAGTAAACACACAAATTTTGCGGGGAGGTTTGCATTTGTTCTTCAATTTAATGAAAAGTGCAACAGAAGCGCATCGTTTACTGTCAGAAGCTTATCCTGAATATGCTCCAGAGGTTAGAGTATGTCAGCAGTGGCAGCAGTGGCACGATTTAAAAGTGGTGATTTTGGCACAGAAGACAAAAAGCGATCAGGTCCATCAAAAAAGTTTGAAGACAAAGAATTGGAGGCATTACTCGATCAAGATCCATGTCAAACTCAAGAAGAACTTGGAAAAACATTGGAAGTCACCCAACAAGTCATTTCTAAACGTATTAAAAGCAGCCGGATACATTCACAAACAAGGAAATTGGGTGCCACACGAATTGAAGCCGAGAGACGTTGAGATACGATTTTGCATGTCTCAAATGCTGCTTAATCGCAACAAAAAGAAATCGTTTTTACATCGTAATGTCACTGGCTATGAAAAGTGGATTCATTACGGCAACCCAAAGCGTAAAAGATCATATGGGAAGTCAGGCCAACCAGCCAAATCGACACCAAAGCCGAATATTCGTGGTTTGAAGGTAATGCTCTGTATTTGGTGGGATCAGAAGGGTGTGCTGTACTATGAGCTGTTAAAATCGGGTCAGACGATCACGGGAGAGCTCTACAGGCAACAATTGATACGTTTGAAGCAAGCAACGAAAATTTTGCACACAAGAAATTGATTTTCCATCATGACAATGCTCGGCCACATGTTGCAGTACCGGTCAAAAAGATTTGGAAAATGCCGGATGGGAAATTCTACCTCACCCGCCTATAGCCCAGACATAGCTCCTTCTGATTACAACGTGTTTCGGTCGATGCAGAATCACCTTTCTGGAATACGGTTCACCAATGTTGAAGGAATTAAAAAATGGCTTGATGACTTTCTCGGCCCAAAAGATGACACGTTTTTTTGGGATGGAATCCATAAATTGCCAGAAAGATGGGAAAAAGTTGCCGCTTTCGATAGGCAATAGCAGCCAGTGCTTGTTAATTTTTTTTTTTTTTTTACCTATAAGTGGAATAATTATTTATAATTATTACTCTTTTCAATAAATAAATAAATAAATAAATATTTTTTCACTTTTATACATAAATAAATGGTTTTTTAACAAAAAAAAACCAAATTCATTATATGTATGTACCCCCAATATATAACTGGTAAAAGCATAGAAACCTCGAATTGGTTGCTATCATTGGGCAGACATTCCTCCTTTCGAAAACTCCGATTTATCGCCTGCAGCCCTGGTAGCCAATTTCAGTGCCTCATTAAATTCTTAAAATGGCATTTTACTAAAACGAGATGAGCTACTCATATTTTTTACAACAATTTCACTTAACTATCTTAGTTTGTTACACAATCTTGATTACTTGATAATCGACTACGTTTGTTGGCTTTAAATTCAATTTGTCTTTATTGAGTGACAGTTTATAGCAGCAGCATATCCTTCCGTTGCAATTCAATATTTAAATTACTTAAGACCAAAATTTTCGCTACAAATTTATTACTGCATAGCAGACCACAAGCACGGCCAGCCAACCAACTGTTTCTCGCCAAGTTCACCAGCAAACAAGCCCGACAAGCAACATCGTTTTGGCCGGAAAATTGAAGACAACCATTTTATTATTGCATGAGCGACGAACGAAAGCGGATGGGCGACATTATATTCTATGGCATCATAATATCCACTTGTAACAAACACAATAGAGCTGCAGCAGCAACAATAAATGTGCATGCATACACAATAATAAACGAAATATCGTACATAGATACATAAGTACACTAACAAGCTGTAGAATGGTAGTGAAAATATGAGCAAAGCAAGTACGAGAGCGCATAGATTGTTTTAGGGAGGAAGGAAATGAAGGCGTACAAAATATGGACGCCAACAAGATTCTTTTATTTCAGCACCGGCAACAACAACAATAAAAACAAGAGCGTTCAAAAAATAGCAATAGGTGCATGAATGGCACTACTAATGGCAGGCAACGTTGTCAAGCCAAAAATATGGAAAATAAAAATCAAAATATGAATAATAAAAAAACAAAAATTACGAAAAATATAAGAACGTAACAAAAGTATGAATATGCAGCGACGACAATGCGCCGGCGGATGAAAAATCATAAAACCATAGAAAATTGCATTAAAATCTATGGAGTGTGGTAGAGCAAAAATATATTATAAACTGTGCAACGTTGCCGCTGCCATTTTAATAGGAAATGTGAAAGCGCAGAAGTGGAAAAAGCAGAAAAATTGCGAGGGAGGCAAAATAATAAAACTAAAATGAAAACCCTTGCAATACAACTTAAAAAAAAAAACAGATAAATAAAAGCTTGTATCAAAAAAATATTACCGAAAAAATTATATATAAACCGACCTCGGGTTGTTCGCGGCTTCGGCAAGGGTGATAAATTATTTTGATCTTTAAATAATGTATTATTTTGAAACTTTTTTGAACTTTTACTTCAAGACAAATATTATAATTTTTTTTTTAAGAGATAGGTTAGGCTAGCCTGGTTGGCAATTAGTCGCGCATAGACCTTTTGGTCCCTAGCGATACCAGATGGTGACCGACCTCTATGAATACTGAAAGTAGACATCATGTAGGATGTCAGCGCTTTTGGCGAATCTAAGCAGTGCTGGGAGATTCGCTTTTGAGGCGTCCTCCAGGCCCTCAAACAATGGGGCTCCCAGGCATTTTAAACGCGTTTTTAATAATGCCAGACAGACGCACAGAAGGTGTTCTAAAGTTTCCTTAACCTCCTCTCTGCATTTCCAGCCAATAGAGTATGACCTGTTAGCATACATTGTTGAGTTCTTTCTAGTTCTTGTGTAGGCTAGCTCCGTGGCTTTCCCCATAGCAAAAACTTCCGCTTGGAAAATACTGCTGTGGTCTGGCCGCTTGATAGGCTGCCTTATCAATAGTTTTGAGCAGTAAATGCCCCCTCCCACTCCATCTAAAGTTTTAGAGCCGTCTGTGTAGATGTGAAAAGTACTATGGCCAGGCTTCATGCCTTTGAACCATCCCTCCTCTTCAATTGTAGTACGAAACCTTCTCTCACAACTAAGGTACGGAGTCATATAGTCTGTGCAATCTGAACTCCACTTTTCTATTGAGCTATGTCCGAAGGTTTCACAGGTGAATACTCCAGCAGCCACTAACCTCCTCGCGGATTTCGCTGCTAGGTTTTCCGCCATAAAGTCAATAGGTGGCATGCTGGGTATCATTTCCAGCGCCGCCGTTGGAGTGGTTCTGTAAGAGATAAATAAATAATAAAACCAAAAACTTATCATTCCTGCTCTGCATTTCTACATTTGATCGTTGAAGATGGATATTGATGGCCTCTCAGCAATTTCGATAAAAAAAATATTCAGCCGTAGTTGCTGCTCTGAAAATAATAGGCGCTCTCAATTCGCCACTTCTCTGCTTGCTATGTTTGGGCTCTGCTCGCTTGACGAAAAATTTGCATGTGAAAGCAACAACAAAGTTCTCGAGCAAGATTAGCCCCTAAAGAGTGTGATTATACCTCATAGAGCTGGAATAACTCACTATCTGCAATGCTGCCAAATCTCACTTCTGACATTAGGCAAGTTTCATTAGCTCGCGTTCATATAGAGCAATTTTATTTGCTTCCACTTTGCGACTTCTCTTTGGTGTACGACGCTTAAAGCAAGACACGGAAACTCCGTTGCTAGCAATTGCTTAGTTTTTGGTTTAAAGTCAACAACATCACTGATAAGAGCAAAAATACAAAGAGTGTTGATAGAGCACGAGCATCACAAGTAACGAGTTGCAGCAACAAACGTTTCCCGGTATGAACGCGATCTTACTAATTAAGTGTAACTCATTAGGTGCTTCTAAGCAAATGTAATTTTTGGCAGCTCTTTCCCAGAGCTACCAATCAATGTGTATTTATTCCATTCCCTTCGCGACTTGCTAACGCTTGGCGAATCGAAGGCGCCTAATATGTAATAAGTCGTTGCTCTGTGGCGAGTTTATTAATGCCTGGGAAGTTGTTTCGATAACTCCCATTTTTAAGAGTGACAATAAAAACGATGTCTGCAATTGGAGATCAATGAATATCTAAACTCTCAAATATTTCGAAGATCTTTGAGTCCATTATTAAATCTAAGATTTATAGCTGTGCTAAAAATACAATCAGTCCCCATCCCCACGGCTTTGTGGTTAGGCGTTCCACTGTTTTCAAGTTAGTCATATGCAGTGAATTTTGTGCTTTCGTTTTTTTACTTTTGAGAGTCTACATGCTTTTACAGTCATACATACATACATATATGATATATTAAGTATCGATGGTTCAAGTTAATAAACTGTCTTACCTTGGTTTCTACTCAATCTTCCTGCAATGGGTTAAATACTATTTAAGAGAAGACAGTGAATTGTCACCATTGATAGTGTCTCGTCTGTAACTTCTGCTGTTCCTCAGGTGGGCATTCATGGGCCTCTTCTAGTCACTTACTTATCGATAATATATCTTCATGTGTTCCTCATACCAACATTTTGCTACACAAGTATGTCGATGATTTGAAGATCTACTCAGTAGTAATCCCACCGTGGATATGCTAAAACTTCAATCAGAAATTTAGAATCTTTACTCATGGTGTATTAGATCGGAAATTTTTTTAATAACAAAATGTTTTAATTTAGTTTTCATGTATAAGTTAGCTTTTCAAAATTGAGCTCTGGACTTGAAAGATAATACAGAATATCTACAGGTTCCGAAACTCGAAGTGTAACCAACTTCAGACCCCTCGCGCAGCTAATACACGGGCATCAGCTGTCTGTTAGTTGTCTAAATGACAAGGAGGTGGTCATCAAAAGACTGCAACGTCACGTGAAATGGTTCAAAAAGTGGAGAAGCGATTTGAGCAAAATCCCCGACGAAGTGTCAATCAAATGACGAAAGAACTGAAAAACGATCTCAAAGTCAAGCCTTACAAGATCCGAAAGGCGCATGATCTCACACCAAAGCAGCAACAAGTCAGACTTGAGAGAGCGAAGGAGTTGCTTCGCTAGGCCGAAAGCAGTCAATTTCCGAACATTGTGTTTTCTGACGAGAAACTTCTTCAAATTCCCAAAACGATAGGGTTTATTTGACCGACCGTCCATAGGAGAGTTTGAGTCACCGACTAGCCACCAAGAGGCAGCACCCGCCACAGGTAATGGTTTGGGCCGCTGTAACCGCAGATGGGCGCTCTCCAATCGTTTTCATCGAGCCTGGCGTCAAGGTAAATGCGAAACATTATTGGGAAAGTATTCTGGTGGTTGTTTTGAAGTCATGGGCAGACAAACATTTCGGTGGCAGACCATGGACGTTTCAGCAGGACTCGACACCGTTTCACAAGGCTCGAGTGAACCAAGGATGGCTAAAGAACAACGTTCCGAACTTCATAACGTCCATACAATGGCTTTCACATTCAACTGACGCGAATCCGATGGATTATTCTCTTTCGACCATTGGGCCATTTTGGAGAGCAAGGTCCGAACTAAAAGATTCACCAGTCTCGAGGCGCTGAAGAAAGATATTGTTCGCGAGTGGGCCAAAATACCTGCAAGTCACATTCGGGCAGCTTGCGATTCGTTTCTGGACCATCTCAAGGCCATAGTCAAGGCAAAAGGTGGCCATATCGAGCAAAACTAAATGAATTCTTAATTTTGTATTATTTTCACACATTTTTTACTATGAATTGAATAAAACTTAATTTTCCAAACTAAATTTATGGCCTTTTTACTTAGTTACACTTCAAGTGCCGGACCCTATGTGTTATCTTTATTACAAGGTGGTGCAAAATTAATCGCCCTTTCGGACGATTTATAATTTCTGAAAATGGCGTCGTACGTCAATCATATTTGACAATTGCGAACTAGACAGCTGCAGCATACAATAGCGCCTAAAGATCAAAGAATTTCCATCACTCAAAATCATTTCTTTTTATTTAGTAAAGCTATTTAAGAGTTATTGAATAACCAAATTGGATGACTAATTTTGCGCCACATGAGAGCACAAATTCCTATAAGGAATTACTTGATAATGTTAAGAAAAATAAAAACCTCAATGAATTTAAACGAAAATTAGAGGAATGTTCTAAGACTACAGGGGGAGTTCAATAAGTATCCGTGTTAGAAATCAAGACACAATTTTTCCAATTTTTTTTTTCCAATTGGTCCAATAGCCTCGCTCCATTTTTTTGAACCAAAAAATAGCATTTGTCGAACTCTCCAAAATACGCCTCTGTCTCAGCGTTGACTTCCTCGTTTGAAGTAACTATTTTTCCCGCAATTATTTCTTCATTTTAGGAAAGAAGAAAAGGTCGCAGGAAGCCAGATCGGGTGAATACGGGGGCTGCGGCAGCAATTCATAATGCAATTCACGCAGTTTGGTGGCGACAACTCCGGATAAATGTGCTGGTGTGTTCTCGTGGTGAAACAGAGCCGCCAAATGCGGCCGTGTCTCTTTCAATTCTTTGTGAAAGTGGTCCAACAACTCACTTTAGCATTGTCTAGTGATCGTTCTTCCTTTTTCTCAAAAATACATGAGGATGACGCCGTTCGCATCCCAAAATATCGTCGCCATGACCTCTCCGGGTGATAGGACTGTCTTCGCCTTCTTTGGCGTAGAGATTCACCGAGAAAAATTCATTGTTTTGATTGTTGCTTAGTTTCTGGTGTAGAGTGATGGACCCAGGTTTGATCAACGGTGACAACTCAACATAAAAATTCCTTTGGGTCTCGCTTAAATTGCTTCGCTTGTTGTTGCTTGTGAGCAATCGCGGCATCCATCGGGCAGACAATTTTTCTGTCGCCATCTTATCTAAGAAAATATTAATTGACGTTCCGGTTGGCATACCCATGGCCTCTGTCACTTCACGCACTTTCGTTCGTCGGTCAGAAAGAATCATGTCTTGGGCTTTTTGAATGATTTCTTAGCAAAAATCACAAAACAAGTCTTACTTATTAAAGGTATTTATTACTCTTCCCTATTCCTGCTGCTGGCGCTGTTTTAGAGCTGAATTTGTATGCCTTAATTTGTTTACATAGCTTAGTTAGTTGTTGTTAATTTGTACATATTTCCCTTTTCTTTTGCCGTTTTTGTGTTTTTTTTTTTTTGTTTTTTGGTACATTTTAGTTCTGTTTTGAGGTATTATTAAAGACCCGTCCGTCTCTCGGCACCAATATTGGTATGACTCGTTCCATTACTTCCTACTTTGCTAAAAGTAAAAATATATAACTAAAAGTCTAAAATTCTATACCTAGCATGTAATGCAAATATTTGTTGTTGCTTAGGACAATTAAGCTCTTCTACTCGTCCATTGTGTCAGTTGAGGCATTTAGCAAAGTAAACAAGTAAATCAGATTTGTGCCATGCGATCAATACCATCTACGCATAGTAAATAAATATTAAAAAAATGGGATCGGTTCTTTTACTAATGCAATGATTTTTCTAGAATCTAAAAGAAATTCTGCAACTCAATTTAAGGCTCATTAAGGCAGATGGAGCGCCCAACTGATTTACTCTGAATAGACGCAGACTTTCATAATAAGTCTATCATCGAGTCCCTCCAATTGTGTTGCCCAAAACAAGAACGAATAAAATATTGGATGAAGGAACCTTTGCAGTAAAAGATTATACGAAAAGTTTATTTGGCACTGAACTGTATGAGCTTTACAGCGACATACCCTCTAATCAGAAAGTACGAGAATGTTTAAATAAAACAAAACAGAGTTAAATTTCAGGCAAATTTATTTTATCTGCTTCAAAATATGTCCCGTCTGAAGCAACACACATGTGCCAACGTTTAACCCAGTCATCCATGCACCCCTGGTAGGTCAACGAAGCTATAGCCTTCAGCTCCTTCGTCGCATTCTCTTTGATCTTCTCTATCGACTGAAATCTCCGTCCACAAAGTGGTTACTTCAATTTGGGAAACAAAAAGAAGTCGCACGGGGCCATATCAGTCGAATACGGTGTTTGCACGATGGTATTTACTTAGTGTTTGGTCAAATAATCCAGCACAATTTGGGCTCGGTGCGATGCCGCGTTATCATCATGCAAAATCCAAGAATTGTTTGCCCACATTTCCGGCCGTTTGTGACGCACAGCATATCTCAAACGCTTCAAAACGCATAAATAATATTCTTTATTGACTGTCTGGCCCGATGGAAGGTACTCATGGTGCACTACGCCTTGGCAATCGAAGAAAACAGTCAACATCATCTTCCCGGTACTTTTTACTCATAGGGTACACAAATCGCAGCAAAAATTTTCGATGCTAGTGGTGCTGCTGGTGGAAAGAAAGCATACCCTGTGCCCTGAAGGACCAAGAAAAGGAAAACGCAAGTTCCTAAGTCCTGAGGTGGCTTCGTTAGAACTTATTATAATAAAATAAATATCTTGTACAACAAAGTCAGATCTGCACGAATGGTATAAAAACCAAATCGCAAACAAAATCAAATTGCAATCAGGAAAAGGAAAAGCAACTACGGCGAAGCATTGCTGTTACTACCAGCGCCACACCACGGCATGCTTGAAAAAATGCAAAAAAACAAAAAATTGGAGGAAAATGGTCAAAAGCGTCGCGGCGCACAAAAAAAATATTTTTTTTAAGGAAAAGGAAATGACACCAGCTTGCAACATGAACGAAAATCTTTTTTAATTTTCAAAATGTGATTTTATTATAGTCGAGTTAATTCAAAGCAAGTTAAGCGTAGTTGAAGACGCACGTGGTGGAAGCGGGTATGCGGTGGAATCGTACAGCGGATAGTGAAGCCGTGAAAATGCAGTGCTGCGACCCCGTTCGCGCATCAGTGAACTGTTGCATTTCTGCAGAAACGCCGAGCACTGCTTTTCATTATTCCCGCTTCCCCTAACCTACGACGCGTTTCCTGCCATGCCCTGCCTGTCACAATTACATATTCATTGTATTTCGCCTTTGTGTCTCATTTGCATCGGCGTTGTCGCCATTATAAATTGTATGGAAATTGTCTCAAATCAGTAACAAATCATAATTCTACAGCACAATAACAAAACTAGGGAATAAACAAAAGATTTGGCCTAACAAGCAGAAATTCATGGTATTGTAGGTGCATATTTAAGCGATTGTTCGGACAAATTCGAAGCAGAACATTTTGAATATAAACTATAAATAGGTGAAAATTATTTTCCCTGAATAAATAAATCCAAGGAGCAAAAATAGTTTTTTGGTATTACGAAATCTCAATCTTAGTAAATATTTAATGATCGATGGATATAATTTAAGTGGCGAGCTTTTGGGCGTAAATTAGCTGTACCTATAAAATTTAATGGGGGAAAATATGAAATAGGTTTGCACATAACTTTACGATATGCCACTGTGAAAAGTCTTGGCAGGATAAAGTAATAAGTATCCGAATTTTTTTCTTCCCCCTCCTGGTCTTTCTCGACTTCGTATTCACTACGGCATCAAACACTTCATTGCTATGGCATGTCCTAGTCAGTGCAGCCTCTGCCCCAGTTTTTGCGGTCGATGATGTCTCAAACGCTACCAATTGCTATGCTCTCATAAGAAATAGAGCACGAACGATTAACTTTGAAAGACGAACAATATTTTCCAACAAAAAATTAAAATGGTCACTTAATGGGAAGTCTCCATGCCTGAAAAATTGTTTGGTGTTTAACGGCTTGTAGAGGTCCCTGCTGATTTCATTCATCATAGTTTTACGAGATTACCGAAATCAAGTATTGAGGCATGTAAGCAACTTCTTTACGTGAGGCTTTCAAACCAACAAAAACTCTTTTATAGTCTAAAGCAAAGGCTCATTCGTAAGGGATTATACGAGGGGTGCCTTTTATATGTCGGGATTAGAGAACAAAAACAAATTTTAATCATCGAAAATCACTTTATTGTTTTTCAAAATATTCTCCATGAAGATCTATACACTTTTCTATGCGTTTGAACCAATTGTCGAAGCACTTTTGCCACTCTGAATGAGGTACCTCCAAAACATGCATTCTGAATGCCGCAACCGCTTCTTCAGGTGTCGAAAAACGTTGACCTCTCAGTTTGTTTTTTACGTACGGGAATAAAAAGAAGTCATTCGGTGCCAAGTCAGGACTATACGGCGGATGACCCATTAATTCGATGTTTTGGGTGCTCAAAAATGCAGTTGTTTGAGCCGATGTGTGAGAGCTCGCATTGACCTGGTGAAGAGTGCTCCGTCTTTGGCGATTGGTTTTCCTAATTTCTTGGAAGACAACTGGCAAACAAATGGTTGTGTACCACTCAGAATTTACTGTTCTGCGTTGTTCTAGTGGTACGGTTGCGACATGTCCAGTTTTTCCGAAAAAGCAGGCGACCATTTGCTTGGAAGTGCTTCGTGCGCGAACAACTTTTGTTGGATTTGGCTCATCTTGAAACACCCATACAGTCGACTGCTGTTTACTTTCGGGCTCATACGCGTAAATCCATGATTCATCACCTGTCACGATATCATAGACGTGTTTCGAAGTCCCGCGATCGTATTTTTTGAGCATTTCCTTCGACCAATCGACACGAGCCTTTTTTTGAGCGATTGACAAATTGTGTGGGATCCAACGCGAACAAATTTTTTTGACAGTCAAATATTTATGCAATATTGAATGTATGCTGGTCCCACTAATGCCTAAGATTGTCTCAATCTCACGATAGGTCACATGACGATCTTGCAATATCAGTTCGCGCACAGCATCAATGGTTTTCGGAACAACAACTGATTTTGGACGACCTTCACGAAATTTGTCTTGGGGTGAACTACGACCACGATTGGATTCACCATACCATCGATAAACACTGGTCCTTGATGGAGCTTCATCGCCAAAAAATGAATTAAGTTCATCCATGCAATGTTGCTGAGTTAATCCACGTCGAAAGTTGTAAAAAATAATCGCACGAAAATGTTCACGATTTAATTCCATTTTTGGACCGAGATGAATCTTTTAAGTTACTGTAAACAACACAAATAGCGCTGGTATTTCAAAACGTTCTGAGTACGTAAAAGCCAAAAAATTTCAAACTTTGCGATAAAGCTATCAGTTGCCAGATTGCAACACCAGGGTTGCCAAATCCCGAAATATAAAAGGCACCCCTCGTATTCGTTTACACAAAATTATCGAATGAGCTGCGGCGATTTTATGAAACTCGCAGCTTGATTGTTATTTTACCACGCTATTTTTAATCGTAATTCGTCAACCATGGGAAATCAATGAGGGAGCTGACTACTAGGTTGCTCAATATGTTTTGCGGTTCGATAGGAAAAACACAATTTTATGGTTTGAAATACATGAACATCCTTGAACGTCAATATCATTCCAATGAGATTCCAATTTATGAAGTCCATACCTAAAGTGAGAATCTGGATGTTATGACCTCATCATTTGATGGAAAACGCTTTAAACACATGCACTTTTTTAGGTCTGGAAACAGATGGAAGTCACTAGAGGCCAAGCCTGGTCCACCGTATTTACCAGGTGACTCTAGTGGCTTCCATCTGTTTTCAGACCTAAAAAAGTACCTGGTGAATACGGTGGGCCAGGTTTGGTCTCCAATAACTCGAACTTTAATTCATGGATTTTATGTCCATTGTCGAAATGCTCTTGTGGCATGATGCAATGCCTTGATGTAAAATAATTTTTTTCTTTTGCAAACTGAATCTTTTGTCACGAATTTTCTCCTTCAGCTGGTCTAAAAGGTTGAAATAATATTCCAAATTTATTGTTTTACCAGTTAGCAGGTAATCTACAAACAAAACTCCTTTTGCATCCCAAAATACTGATGCTAACACCTTCTGGGCCGATTTCTGAACACGAACTCGTTTCGGAGCCGAAGAACCAGGTTTACAAAATTCTTTAGCCTTGTTGAGTCCAACTTAGTATTCGATTAAAATAAGTCCTTTGTCCTCCTAAATACATGCATAGAACTTACCGCTTTTGTAAAATATGTTTTCATTTTAAACACTTTAATGTTTTTCAACTCTTGTTATTTGTTATAATTTTCTTTGAAAATAAGTAGGCTTTGTTTGAAAAGAAATATGTATATATAGGGAATATTTTGGAAAATAAATAAATTCATTAGTGGACGTTAAAGATACCAGACTCTCCCCGCAACAGATTTGTAGCCGCATACAGGACCTTCCACGCAACTTTTCATTACCGCAACGGATTTATAGCTGCATACAGGATTCTTTCCGCATCAATTTCATTACTGCAACATTATTGGATGATTATTGTGCCACCTTGTATTTTTATAGCTGGATTGAAATGTTGAGCGGTGGAAATAAAAAGAGCTGTTCAAAATGCATCAAAATCAGCAAACATTAAAAAAATGTTAAACTGCCTTAAGGGGGTATTCTAGTCTAGAGGCCCGAACTTCGAGCATTTTTTAACGGTGAATAAAAAAAAAAGCTATTGATATTTTTACTATCCATTTTTTTATCATTTATTTATTCATATTAGGTGGCCGCCGTAGCCGAATGGGTTGGTGCATGATTACCATTCGGAATTCACAGAGAGGTTGTTGGTTCGAATCTCGGTAAAAGCAAAATTAATAATAAAAACATTTTTCTAATAGCGGTCGCCCCTCGGCAAGCAATGGCAAACCTCCGAGTGTATTTCTGCCATGAAAAAGCTCCTCATAAAAATATCTGCCGTTCGGAGTCGGCTTGAAACTGTAGGTCCCTCCATTTGTTGAACAACATCAAGACGAACACCACAAATAGGAGGAGGAGCTCGGCCAAACACCTAACAGAAGTGTAAGCGCCAATTATTTATTTATTTTATTTTTTTTTAAACTATCGAATTTTGAAGAAAAAAATTTCGATTTTTTTCAAATTTCTAGACCAAAATACCGCCTTAAATAAAAAAAAACCAGAAACATGCGATTTTTCTTACGAAATCATATTTACTTCATATTTTTTATAACAATAATTCACTACGCTTATTACAAAATATAGGAAATAAGCTCAAGTCCTAACTAAATTGATCTACTTGAATAACTTAAGTCTAAGAGTGGCCTTGTATTAAATCGTCAAAAGAATGAGTTTACATTTTATTATAGAATTATAGAATTTTGGAACATCTTCTACCCACTGAAGATGAAAAGTGATTCCACTATTAAATTATTTGACATGGTTGCACTTTAGTGCTGTAAATTTGCTCTTTTCTTTTTACGATATAACTTTTCCAGAGAGGCAAATATGGCAGAATTAAATAAGAAAAATTGTATAAAAGGACTTTTTGATTTCTAAAACGGCTTAAGCTCTTTGTTACTTTTTTCAGCGACTTGATTCAAAGAGCACTAGATTTGGCGTAAAAAAGAGAAAATTTTCTACACACTGCAGTGAAATGCAATTGGGAGCCGATAAAAGGTTTTAGGTAAATTACGAATGAATGTTTGAAAACAACAGCTGTTAAAGCTTTACTTCTAACATTTAAATTGGCGCAATTTCGAGTTGTCACTCAAATCGGCAGCAACAAGGCATAACATTTCAAAAAAAAAACACACTCTAATTTCATTTTCTGAACGGTCTGCTTACGAGCAACAACTCTCTGGAGAATTTGTGTCGGTAGCCATGACTAGTAAAACATGAAATACATCCTAACTAATCGTGTATGTCAGGGCGTAATAGAGTAATTCAGGCAATCCATATCGTACATAGATGGAGAATTTAAAAAACTGTATTTCTTATAATGTTGCAATTAGGAACCAGGGGAAAACATATATGTATGTACATACATATTTCCAACAGTGTTGATTTAAATACATTAAAGCAATCAGTGACACTTAAGCTCAGATCATTAAGCCCAAAACCGGAAGAACTCGTGACGTAAACGCACAATTGCTCGAGAATAGGGTCTTCATTTCATTCAATTTGAAAGGCATGCAGCTTGAAATTTGAGTAGGTGGAGCCAAGGAGCACCAAGAGATTTTGTGGCTTTTAAAACACTCAGGCTAAAAACTCATTGTATTTAAAGATCTGGAAAGAGGGTAGATAGTCAAGAAGAGCAGGAGAAAAGTATCAGAGAAAGAGATAGGGAAGAATAGAGACAGAAATAAAGGTAGTTAGTCCTGTGAGAATTTTCCATTTTCTTTGGCTCATTCTCACGACATCGGAACCCAAAACTCGTAGCCTTGCTCTAGCAAAGGCAGGACACTCACAGAGAAATTGCTCAATGCTAATGCGGTTCGCCAATTCATCGGTAATTTCGTTTCCTTGAAGACCGGAGTATCCTGGAACCCATATAAGTGCAAGCCTGTTCTGTCTTGCGACAGAATTAAGCTTCTTCTTGCATTCTTGAACGATCTTGGAGGGTTGCTTTGCGTTCTCTAGGGCCTCCAGTGCAGTCTGACTGTCACTGAAAACTCCTGTCTGTTTCCTGCTCCATATCCTCTCGATTATCCATTCAGCTACCTTCAGCATGGCAAAAATTTCCATTTGGAAAACAGTTGTCATTTCCCCCATAGTAACTTTCGCTGGACTGCGGATGACTAGATAAGAAGACCTCTTCCCAATGAGCAGTCTATTCTACCAACATCGCGATCTTTATGAAAGACGTTAATTGACTTGATTAAAAAAAATTCTGCATCGTAGAAATTGTCGTTACGCCAAATCTCGACAAAAATTATGACAAATTTGAAATCTTTAAAAAGGCCACTTTTTCAGATTTTGTTGTTAAGAGGAAACTTTTGAAAAAAGCGAACTTTCACTTGTACTGGTCAAAGCGCCACAGATGCCACAACCTCAAGCTTAAAATTAATTCCCTTTAATAAGGCTAAAGCAAGAAATAAGCGATTTGTCAATAGCAGCATTTTTGACAACATAACAAGTAATATCTTTCACGGAAACCGTGGATTGAAAAAAAGAAAGGCGAACCCATTTACTCCTAGCTACAGCATCCAGTTTAGTCATGCAATTAACACCGAATACCGAAAGATCAGGTGGAAAAGGACTTGACTTCCCTTGGTGTTCCCAATTGGCGCCGGTTAGCACGAGAAAAAAACGACTAGCGCGCTTTCTTAAACGCAGCCAAAATCGCGGCCAGGTAAAATCCGCCCCCAATGAAAAAAAAAATTCGGTTGATCTAAGTTTAAATGTGAAGACACTTTTCCCAATTTTAACACAAGTACTTACTGGCGCAAAACTAATCACTTTATCAGAAGATTCATAATTTTTGCGGATATCTCGTACGTCAATCATATTTGATACTTGTAAACTAAACAGCCACAGTACACAAAAATAAAAATTTCCATTACTCAAAATCATTTTGTTTTATTTAGTAAAAAAGTTATTCAAAAACAAAATTGGATGAGTAATTTGGCGCTTCCATACTTTTTGGGTGTTTTGTTGAGTTTCTGCTATTTGTGATATGCGTCTTGATGTTTTCCTCCAAACGGCAGATGGTTTCTTATAGCAGTTTTTTCATGGCAAAAATACACTCGGAGGCTTGCCATTGCCTCAACAACTTTTTCTATCATTCGATGTTTCGTGCCCGGAGACTCGAACCTGTGCATTTCCAAGCACTTACTTACATATAAAGAAAAGATCGCCGCTGGATTTTGTTTTGCTTACTGGCCAACATTTGTGCACCCCACTGCCTAAGTCTCATACTGCCTGGGGAAAAAGTCCCTTGGTTCAAAAAAGTTAATTTTAGGATCCGTCATAATGCATAGCTCGAAAAAGTTGGCTGCTTGGCAGTGTTGATAGTACAGTTTTGGCAAAGGAATAATTTACATTGGTTTGTAGATTTTGCTTTGGTAAAAATGTGAGCAAATAAGTTCTTAACTAGAAATTCATCTCTTTGGTGTAAGTTTTTCCACAGGATAAGAATGAGTATATGGACGTATCGGGTGTTTTTTTAAGAGTTCGAGAACTTAAAATGTTAATACAAAGCAGAAATACTGTTGGAATGAGTTTTTTTATTATAATCTGGTAGTGTATGTTTTGAATTTAATTTTTCAATAATAACTTCATTGTTTTTTTTTTTTTGTGTGAATATGATCCGATATATCGCACTTGTTACGTTAAAGCGTAACAACTCAAAAAGAAAAGGAAAGGAGTAACCACTCAAAAATTTGTTATTTTAGCGCAACTACTAAACAAATAAGAATGAAACAACCGTTATATTGTTTTTAATGATATTTTCGTGCAATTACATATTTTTTCCCTTGTAATACCTATATTATTAATATTTACGGAAACAGTTTTTCGTCTCTACTGAAAATGTTCAGATTTTGAGTTGTTACGCTTTAACGTAACAAGTGCGATATGTTCGCCGAGGCTAAGAGTTACATGGTCCACGAGTTACATGATCTGTCCAATTGTTAACTACTTTTTCAATAAATCTGTGCCCTACAGATCATAATTCGACTCAGAGTGAATCAGACAGAATCAGCTGATGAGCTGACGTCACTTGAAAAATCAACCAATGAAACCTCGTTGCTATTTGTGTGAATAAATGTGAAATGATCGAGCAGAATTCGGCTACCGAATCTCCCAAGTGACGTGGCAGCCGAAGTTCCCCTCACAAATTTCTTGTTCATCATATTTAAAGAGCAAACCTTGTAAATCTACCATCCTTGGTCAATGGCGACTTGAATATTGCAATAAATCGATTGTTAAGCGCGCTGTATGGCTGGTTGTGCCGTCTTATTGGAACCAAATATCATCGATGCTTAGCTGATTATTTTTTTGTTTTTTTAACTTTTGAATGGTGGGATGAAAATCCAAAAACGCCAGAATATTCCACCGTCTGCGAGATCACTGGCGTTTAACGCAATGCTAAAATTCAATATTAGCTTCTTTTAATAAACTAAAGCAAATTTACTGTGTACTTTTCGTTTGCATGTAATAAAACTAATTTAAAATCTTTATACATAGTAATCGAATAGTTTATATTTACTCCTTATTGGCATATGTAAGTCTAACACAATGAAACACTTGAAGTTTACCTCTCCGCACTCACATAGCACTAAATCGATGGCACGAATCATTTGTAAGTGACTGGCGTCGAAGGTGTGGCCAACCAATTCTTTGGTAGTAACTTTGTGAAAATGTGTGCAAAAAGGTTAAATCGATTGCCCGAAAATGACAGGAATCGATCGTAAATCATCGTAAGGTATCCATTTCAGAGAAAATGTTACTGCGAATCATTCTCAAAGCTTCTACGACAGTATATACAACTATGATGGCAGTGCCATTTTCTGCTGCTTCTTTTGCAATTTAATCGCCTTTTCAATAATGCTGATTAATTTTTGGAAGCAAACATTCAATCAACATGGCTCGATAGCGCTGGCAGTTAGTGGCTCACCACAACGACAGCTCCTTCCACATTTCAAAAGAAATAAAGACCGATAATGACGCTAGCGTGAAAATCGCACGTAAAATAGACGAAGTAGCACTTAGACTGAAAAGTCTCGGGACCCGGGAATACACATTTTCTTTTTGGTTCAAAATTAGCTTTATTCATCAACGTTATTTCCATCGAGAACAACGCAATTATTCCAGGGCCGCTGTAACATTACAGCACCTCTTTTTTTAGAACGATTTATCTTTTGCCTATTTTGAGGTTTCAGCGATAACCTCTTCATTTGACCGAAATTTCTTCCCAGTGAACATTTTTTTAGGTCTGCGAATAGCCAATGGGTGTGGGAGCAATTCGAAGTTCAATTCTTGAAGTTTTGCCATTGCTTTGCCATCATCAACAGGTTCTTGTTTTTGATCAACAGTGAGTAAACAGTCGGAAAATTCAGCCTGCACAATGAAACATCCGGTAACGGACAGAGGCTGATCGACTTCGCCGGGGCCCGAAACATGCTAGTCTGCAGCACCAGATTCCAGCATAAAAAGATACACCAAGCTACCTGGCTGTCTTCTGATCGAAAAACGCGACACCAGATCGATCATGTTGTGATAGATGGAAGACACGCTTCTAGTGTATTAGATGTACGTACGAACCGAGGACCCCACATCGACTCGGATCATTACCTTGTTGCAGAAAACTGCGCACTCGCCTCTGTGCAGCAAAAAACGTACATCTACCTACGCAAAGAATGTTCGACATCGAAAAGCTGCAATCACAACAGACAGCCAGAAGATTCGCCACTCGACTCTCACTCCTGCTCTCGGAGAGCACTGCCCAACAAACCGGCATGCGCGAGCAATGGAGCAACATTTCTCGTTCCCTACGTACCGCCGCCGAAGAAGAAATTGGATTCCGACGAGCCCGAAAAAACAATTGGTACGACGAGGAATGTCATGCTGCCGGCGAAAGAAAAGATGCCGCCTATAGAGCTACGCTGCGATCGGGCGCAACGCGAGCCATGTGGGATCGCTACAGAGAGCTGAAAAAGGAAGAAAGACGTATTATCCGATAGAAGAAACGAGAGGCCGAAATACGTGAGTGCGAGGAGCTTGAGATGCTGGCCAATAAGAACAACGCCCGAAAATTGTACCAGAAAGTTCGGCGGCTTACAGAAGGTTTTAAGACCGGGGCGTTTTCCTGTAAGAACAAAGACGGCGATCTGGTGACTGACGTACAGAGCAATCTTAAATTATGGAGGGAACACTTCTCGAAGCTGTTAAACAGTGACAGCTGCGCATATCACCGAGAATGTGAAGATCTCGATACCCCAATCGTTGACGACGGAATTGTCGTTCCGTTACCCGACCATGA
Organism: Anastrepha obliqua; assembly: GCF_027943255.1. Classification (NCBI taxonomy): domain Eukaryota; kingdom Metazoa; phylum Arthropoda; class Insecta; order Diptera; family Tephritidae; genus Anastrepha; species Anastrepha obliqua. Next base: position 45,355,756 of record NC_072896.1, on the reverse strand, counting down.
CGAGGTGAGAATAGCGATAAAGCGGCTAAAGAACAACAAAGCCGTGGGCGCCGACGGACTGCCGGCTGAGCTATTTAAACATGGCGGCGAGGAGCTGGTAAGGTGCATGCATCAGCTCCTATGCAAAATATGGTCGGATGAAAGCATGCCTGCCGATTGGAATTTAAGTGTGCTCTGCCCAATCCATAAGAAGGGCGATCATGCAATTTGTGCCAATTACCGCGGGATTAGTCTTCTAAATATCGCCTATACGGTTCTAGCGAGCGTATTGTGTGAAAGGCTGAAGCCCACCGTCAACCAACTGATTGGACCTTATCAGTGTGGCTTCAGACCTGGAAAGTCCACCATCTTTTCGTCGATTTCAAAGCTGCATTCGACAGTACGGAAAGGAGTTACGTGTATGCCCCGATGTCTGAATTTGGTATCCCCGCAAAACTAATACGGCTATGTAAGATGACGTTGCTCAACACCAGCAGCGCCGTCAGAATTGGGAAGGACCTCTCCGAGCCGTTTGATACCAAACGAGGTTTCAGACAGGGTGACTCTCTGTCGTGTGACTTCTTTAACCTGATGTTGGAGAGCATCGTACGAGCCGCAGAACTTAATCACTCAGGCACAATATTTTATAAGAGCGTACAATTGTTGGCGTATGCCGATGATATTGACATCATCGGCCTTAACAACCGCGCTGTTAGTTCTGCCTTCTCCAAACTGGATAAAGAGGCAAAGCGAATGGGTTTGATGGTGAACGAGGACAAAACGAAGTACCTCCTGTCATCAAACAAACAGTTGGCGCACTCGCGTATCGGCACCCACGTCACTGTAGACAGTTATAATTTCGAGGTTGTAAAAGACTTCGTTTATATAGGAACCAGCTTTAACACCGATAACAATGTCAGCCTTGAAATCCAACGTAGAATCTCTCTTGCCAACAAGTGCTACTTTGGACTAAGTAGGCAACTGAGCAGTAAAGTCCTCTCTCGACGAACAAAACTAACACTCTACAAGACTCTCATCATGCCCGTTCGGTTCAATCATTACCCGTGTTTGATGACAGAGGGCGTTCTTGAGAGAAGCTGGTGCTAGCATCGTGTGCAGCCATCTATCCAACGACGGCAAAACAAATTTCAGACAGATTGATAGCTTAGCTTGGATTTGGCAGCTATTCGAGTAAGACGTGTTTCGTGATTTTTGCTAAGATGGAAAAATAGCGGTATCGTTTGGTAATTCGCTTTCGGTCTTTGGATGGGAAAGAATGAGAGGAAATAAAAGCAAAGTTGGATGCTATCTATGGGGACGCTTCGTCATCTATGACCGCAGGTAGATATTGGTTCAACGAATTTAAACGTGGTTTTTGGAGCAATTTAAACGACAGCCGAAGGAATTTTGGTCATTGAGTTGTCACCGTTGATCAAACCTGGATTCATCATTACACACCAGAAACTAAGCAACAATCAAAACAATAAATTTCTCCCGGTGAATCTGCTCCAAAGAAGGCGAAGACTGTCTCATCGCCCGAAAGGTCATGGACGATTTTTTTGGATGCAAACGGTATCATCCTCATGGATTTTTTTTAGATAAAGGAAGAACGATCATTAGACAATACTACAGTGAGTTATTGGACCGCGTTAAAAAAAATGAAGGAGATACGGCCGCATTTGGCGGAAAAGAAGGTGCTGTTTCACGACAAGAATGCACCAGCCATTCATCCGGAGTTATCACCGTCAAACTGCATTAAATGCTGGCGCACTCCCCCGTATTCACCCGATCTGGCTCCCGACTTTTTCTTGTTCCTTTAAATGAAGAAACGGCTCGCGGGAAAAAAATTACTCAAAGCGTGGAAGTTATCGCCTCTGTCTCGGCGTATTTTGGAGAGTTTGACAAATACTTTTTTTTTTGAGGGATTAAAAAATAGCCGGATCGTTGGGAGTAGTGTATCTTTCTAAAAGGGAAATATGTTGAAAACTAAAAACAAAATTTTTTGAAAGAATGGTGTCTTCATTTTTAGCACGGGTACTTATTGAACCCCCCAACAATGCCATCTGTGCCCGCGACTCTTGAGCCCATGTGTTATCCTATGAACTTCGCGAACAGATTTTTTTTCCAAAGTAAATTTCCAAAATTTGGAAACGCTGCCGTTCTGCTGTGAAAAAATTCATGATGACTTGCCAAATCTTACTGAACATAAAAGTCAACCTATTTTGCCATATACTGCTGTGGGCAAAAAGTAAGGTGAATTTATTTGTCAAACTTCGCGGGATTAAAATTTCGCTCTAGTTATTTTTTTTCATGAGTTGGCAGCACTGTTAATAACATCTGGGCCAACTTTCATGTGAATGTCATTATCAGTAGTATATTTACGCTTGTGTTTACCAAACGACCAAGAGTGCATTTTTCGATTTTTACAATGTCTGATTTGATTGAGCAGAGAAGTGCCATCAAATTTTGTTTGGGAGACGAAATTTCGGCTGCGGAACCGTTTGGCATGCAGAAGGCATTTGGTGATTCGACCATGTCGCAGAAAAATGTTTATAAGTGGTACAAATACTTCAAAGAGGGTCGAGAACGTATTGATGACCTGGAGCGCTTCGGACGACCATCGACGTCAACAGATGACCAACACGTCAATAAAGTGAAGGAGTTAGTGCTCAAAAATCGTCGGTTGACTGTTAAAGACCTTACTGATATGATCGGAATATCAAAAGGATCTGTGAAAACCATTTTGAAAGACCATTTGGGCCTACGAAAAGTCAAATCTCATTTGGTACCGAAAACTCTCAATTTCTTGGAAAAAAGTCGTCGCGTTGATGTGTGTGAAACAATGCTTTCAGACTATCAGGACAAGCTCAAATGCATCATTACGGGAGATGAGACTTGGATTTATGCTTACGACCCTGAAACAACCGACCAATCAAGCGAATATCGTGCTAAAGGCGAGGTCAGACCGAAAAGAGCACGTCAAAGTCGTTCAAAAATAAAGGTCATGATGACAGTTTTTTTCGATTTGCGTGGTGTGGTGAATTCCTTCCACCTGGCCAAACTGTTAATAAGGAATATTATTTGAGCGTTATGTGTCGTTTCCGTGAAGCAATTCGTCTAAAAAGACCAGAATTATGGGCCAACAACTCTTGGTTTTTGCATCACGATAATGCACCGTCTCACACTGCACTCGTTCTTCGTGACCATTTCGCCAAAAATTCCACGCATATCGTTCCGCAACCACCGTATTCGCCTGATTTGGCTCCGTGTGACTTCTGGCTATTCCCAAAACTCAAGAGACCACTCCGGGGAACGCGTTTCGAGTCGATTGAGGAGATAAAAGCTGAATCGAAGAAGGTGCTGATGGCTATACCGGAAATGGACTATTTGGTATGTTTCGGGGATTGGAAAAATCGTTGGCATAAGTGTATTTCATCGAGAGGGGATTATTTTGAAGGGGATGAAATTGATTTACAAGAATAAATAAAGATTTTTCATTTTACGACCACATTCACCTTTTTGCCCACAGTAGTACAGCTGTCAAACCATAGCTATCGATATTGATAGTTCTCATGCCGCTAAGAAACACCCGATATATGTGCGCTGTGATTTGCTTCAAAATTTCATTTCATTAGAATGCAAGTTAAAATATTTTTGACAACTCAATGCCATGAACCTGATATATTTACATTTACATACCTATGTTTGTATTTATATATATACAGTATATAGATCAAGGTGCATACAAACAAACTATGAAACAAACATGCCAAATATGCATTTTTTTAGCTTTATATAAGTTTCCATTTAAAAGTGTTTTGTGCATATATGTATGAATGTGAGGGTGTGCGGTTGGGTGAATGCATAAGTGCACTTCCGATGTTCTGCATATATATGCACATACGTACGTATGTTTGGATGTCAGTATAGTATTTCATGCATATTATATGCGCGCACTTACCGCACGTCTGATTCAAAGTTTCAAATTTATAGCGAAATATACCGAAAACACTCTGGCAGGCATCTAATGGCAAACCTGCTTTGTAGAACTTTGTATGCACTTATGTATGTATATGGGTAGTAGGTATGATTTGTGTGCATTTGTAGGTGTGTGCCTTTGTACAGGCACGCACACTTAAAAGTTTTCCAAAAATGTTCGGTATTTAACATATTTGCGCATGCAATGCATACCTGTAAGATGAATAAAGTAACACCAAGTTCAGTTGCGCAAGGGTCGCCCACGCCTAAAACCTTCTCATTACTTCCATACTTGTATACACAAACTTGCATACATACATACATACATGTAACAGTGTATACCTCCACAATTATACACACCTTTACATGGCGTACGCGTGTCATAACTAGTTAAGCTACGATGCGGGTTATGTTAGTTTTGCTCCTTTTTGCACTCAGATAAGTTAGCATCAATGCTGATCGCTTGGCTTATGAGTTTAGTTAAATGCAACGCGCTTCTCATTGCACTGTCTTTTCGTTGTGTTCCAACTTTGTATGTATGTGTGCGCGTCTCTTCGCCAACTCTCTAAATTTATATCTGTTCGTAGGAGTCAAAAGTTATAAGTTGCATGTGTGCTGAAAACTTTTAAATTAAATGTTGGCACCTCCGGAAGCCTCCCCAAATATATAATATTTTTGCGTGAATACCTGGCGTGAATTTCTTTCCCATGTCATGCTTTTCTCCCATTCACTCCTGCAATTATTCGTTATCTTGTTGTTGCTGAGGCTAAGCTATGCTTAGCCTATCTTGCCTTTGTCTCTTTTATGCATCATAAAGCCGCTAGTATAGCACTGCTTCAGTTTTATGTATGTATGTATGTACAAATGTACCGGGTGTTTTTTTAGAGGTTAGGTTTTCAAGTTGGCACTACTTTTTTCGTAGATGGTCTTTTTTACAGCTGTCACTTGATTTATGCTCAGTTTGGTTTGCCATTTCATAACGAATAGACTTACACCTGAACAACGTTTGCAAATCGTGCAAATTTATTACGAAAATAATGGTTCGGTTCGCGCGGTTCGAAAATAATGGTTTTTGTTCAGCGATGAAGCTCACTTTTGGTTGAATGGGTATGTCAATAAGCAAAATTGTCGCATTTGGAGTGAACATAATCCACAAGCCATTGCTGAGACGCCGTTAAATCCTCAAAAAGTCACTGTTTGGTGTGCTCTATGGGCAGAGGGAATCATTGGTCCATATTTCTTTAAAAATGAAGCCGGCCATAATGTTACAGTCAATGGAGAGCGCTATAGAGCCATGATTAATGACTTTTTCGTCCCTGAATTGGACGATGTTGATGTGGACGACCTTTGGTTCCAACAAGACGGCGCTACATGCCATACAGCCAACGCAACAATCGATTTATTAAAGGAAACTTTTGGTGAGCGCATTATCTCGCGCCGTGGACCTGTGGCGTGGCCTCCAAGATCGTGCGATATAACACCGCTGGACTATTTCTTGTGGGGATATGTGAAGTCGCTTGTCTACGCAGATAAGCCCGAGACGATTGACGTCTTGGAAGAGAATATTCGGCGCGTTATTGCTGACATACGGCCCCAATTGCTGCAAAAAGTGGTCGAAAATTGGGCCTCTCGGCTGGAATTTATTCAAGCCAGCCGCGGCGGCCACTTGCCCGAAATCATTTTTAAAACATAATGGCAAACCCTTATCTTTATAATAAAGCTAAATTCTTGGCCATAACATTAAATTATATACGTTTTATTTCATCTTGAAAACCTAACCTCTAAAAAAACACCCTATATGTATGCAACTGGCTCATGCCATGAAACCCAACTATCGAAATGCTTCAGCCAAAATGCTTTAGTTGTAAGTCAAAATTTTAATTAAAACCGCTTAGATTAACATGATTTACGTTTTCAATTTCCTAACCGCCGACAAATGCAACACTTTCATAGATTCTTTCATGCGCTGGTTTCTAATGCAAGCTAGCGAATAGGGTACATACCATACATGCATACATACACACATACATGTACAATATTTGGCAATGTGATGTTGCATGTGTGCGCTCCTCTAATAATTTCGATTAAGTTAATTGGAAATAGCGACACTCCTCTTGTATTACCGCTTAATTGCCGGAAAGGTATATTACAGTGGTTCAAAAGTGCATTCAATGTGGCTAAAGAGTTTCAAATTTCTTAATTTTACTCGCGCGCAAATGCGTTTGCGCTTAAACTCCTAAAAAACAAAACTTTCTGCGATCAAAACATAGTAAAAAGTGTCCGACGTCATCCCTTCATACTCGACGCACGCTTTTTGAAATTGAAATTGAAATTCGAATAGGTCGAGCACAACTATGAAAACATTTATTAATGTTAAGCGATAACTTATTTTGGATACTCCACTCACTTCGATTGTTAAGGTAATTTTGTAAAAAAAAAGCTGACAAGCGCTTAATTCTACTATAAATATTCCAGTCGTCGAGTAAAGTACGAATTTAAAATGTTTCCAACAGGTTCCAATATTATGGTTAAAGAGAGCAAAAATTAATTCAAAGTGGTACAAAAAAGGGTCCAGAAATACATGAGGCATACCAGATGTGGCAACAAATAGGTATGATTTATTATTTTCAATTTCTATACAGGAAATTCTTTTGGTGAGATAGGATCGTAAAATTTTGGAGAAAGATTTCAAATATGAATTATGAGCTTTTATTGTAATATGAACTATGTTTTCATAAATAGTTAAAAAAAAAATTAATCAAAATAAATTAATATTCAAAACTCTCCACTATATATAGCACTGCTATTATTTTGAACGCCACGACAAAGGGTGCCTTTTGTATTTTCCGCCTTTGCAAAACTACGTGTGAAGAGCTGTATTACGATACTCTTATCGAAAAGCTTATTATTTTTTAGCATAAAGTCGCTTATAACATAACGTTTTCACTTACGAGCATTATTTATTTTTTTCTTATGAAATTGAAATTTGAAAAGATGGCTCCTAAAATACTCTGGCTAAAAAGCCCATTGTATTTAGAGCTCTGGAAAGAGGGCAAATAGTCAAGCAGGGAAGGAGAAAAATATCAGAGAAAGAGATAGGAAAGAATAAAGACAGAGATAGAGATAGCTAGTCCTGTGAGAATTTTCCCGATTCTTTGACAAATCTGTAAATATCCTCCAGTTTTAGAGAACGAAAAATACTCATTCTCCCGACATCGGAATCCAAAACTCGCAGCCTTGCTCTAGCAAAGGCGGGACACTCACAGAGAAAGTGCCGAGTACTAGCCGCCTCCTCCAAGCAAGACAGGCACATCAGTTCCTCAATGATTCCAATGGGGGTCATATGCTGACCCAATGGATTGTGCCTGTAATAATACCGACCATCAACCGAACGTCTTTTTTTCCAAGTTTTAGTAAAAAGTTTGACAGTTTTCTGTTCGGACTTTGCAGTTCTGCAGCGCTCTAGACCGGACTATCACTCTTTATGTAAATTGCATACATAATCGCTGATCCCATTCATGATCCTGCCGAAATGATTCCGATTATTGGCTCTGGCCCTTGTGGGGGAACCGCTGATCCACGGTTGGCTAATTCGTCGACAATTTTGTTTTCTTGAACACCGGAGTATCCTCAAACCCATATATGTACATTCTGTTCTCTCTTGCGACAGAATTAAGCTTCTTCTTACATTCTTGAACAATCTTTGAGGTTTGCTTCGCGTTCTCCAGAACATTTAGTGTATTCTGAGTGTCACTAAAGACTCCAATCTGTTTCCCACTCCATCTCCTCTCGATTATCCATTCGGCTACCTTCAGGATGGCAAAAACTTCCGTTTGGAAAACAGTTGCCATTTCCCCCATAGCATAGTGATACTTATTACTATCGTTTTTTATCATTCTTGAACCCATCGGTAAAGAAAATAACCGTCAAACCCCCCTGAATGCATTCTGGATTGTTCCATTGCTTACTTGGTATCTTAAGTCTACGCGCCTTTATGGGTAGTTGAAAAAATAACACGAAAAAAAGTTTTTAATTTAATTTTTTTTATTTCTAACTAAACTATAGGGTGGGCCATGTAAAATTTGCTTTTTGAATCGGCTATAAAAAAAAAACTAATCAATATTTTTTCAAACTTTTTTTTCATTTTGAAGATTGTCATTTATGAATGAAAAATAATATCGTTCAAATGACTGTCACGACTGGGTTTACTATACAGTAGGCCATTCGATCAACCCAATTTTTAAGCACATTTTCGATTGTTTGGGCTCCAATTTCATTAACGGCAACTTCGATTTCGTGCTTTAAGGCATCAATCGTCTCTGGATGGTTCGCATAGCATTTGTCCTTAACGGCTCCCCAAAAAAATAGTCCAACGGGCTTAAATCACAGCTCCGAGGCGGCCAATTGATATCGGAATTCAAAAACGGTAGCCAAAAGTTCGAGCTTGGGAGTGTGACAAGTTGCACCGTCCTGGTGAAACCGAATGTCGTCCATGTCATCCTCTTCAATTTTTGGAAACAAAAACTCCTTGAGCATGTCACGGTAACGCTCGCCATTTACTGTAACCGCGGAAGAAGAAGAAGACTCACCACTTTGGAAATAGGTTTTCAATATTTCCCAATTCTGTTCAAGCGTATTGCGTCCCATTTCGGAAATGTCAAACCTTTAAGTAAGTTATGAACACATTTGACATGCCATTTGTGTTACCATTCTCAAAAAAATAGGTGGTTCAAAAAGCAAACGCTATATGGCCCACCCTGTATAACGATATTAATCTTATTAAATAAAATGCACCATTCACTTAAGATCACACCTTATAACAAAAAAATTGATTTTGTTTGAAACGCAACAGTGACAAACTCCATAAATCTGCCATATACATATCTACATACATATTTCGGAAGATTTTTTCAAATACGAGAGAAAACTGAAAATGAAGAGGGCAAATATTAAAGTTAGTGCAAGGTTGATATTTTAAGCGAATAAGCTATTTTGCAATACTGTTTTTTCAGAAAGAAAATGTCAAAAGTAAATAATGATTGGGTTCGAGGATGGCTCGGCGGGCAATGAGTTTTCAACTTCTCAAGCCAGGAGAAGATATGTGGATTATGACCTTGTGATACTATAAAAACTTGTATGGGGATTTTTTTTTTATTCATTTCAATTCATTCTTTGTTTATTAGGAGATGAGAAAAAGTGACCGCCCTCGTAAAGGAGGTGTCGCTGCTGATACTATTTTTGTGTTCACTCTAGTAATGATGATTTGAATGTGTACTATATGTGAGGTCTCGATCGCAGTAGTTGACATTCGTTTGGAGCATAAAGATCCTTTTTTATCTCACGTCAAAAATGTCTACGTTTGTCAGCGTTTGCCGTAAGTAATGCTTCATTATTACCTCTTAAAGAAAAGTGCAACTGAAACGTGTCGTATATTGATCAATATTTACGATAGTCACGCTTCATCAAACACAACTTGTAAAGAGTGGTTTCGACGCTTCCAAAGTGACAATTTCGACGTAAGTTATAAAGATCGAACGAGCGAAGAGGCATCAAAAAAATGCAAAATACTCAACTACAATGCTTATTGGATGAAAACGCATATCGAACACGTGATGATATGTCTAAAGAGTTGGATGTTAACAGAACACCCGTCGGTAAACGTTTGCACACAATGGGAATGGTTCAGAAAGCAGCTAACTGGGTGCCACATCACTTGAAGTAGAGGGATATAGGGAGACGTTTGGTGACGTGTAAGATGTTTCTTGAACGGCAGAAAAGAAAAGGTTTTTTGCCATCGCATCGTCACTAGCGATGAAAAATGGATCTATTATGATAACGCTAAGCGCCGAAAATGTTGGAGCCTGCCATGCGAACCAAGTCCATCGACAGCGAAAAACAATATTCATGCTTCAAAGGTTATGTTGTGCATCTGGTGGGATCAGAAGGGTGTCATCCTTAAACCAACTGGCGATCGTTACTGCAACTAATGCGTTTGAATCGAACTCTCAAAGAAAAGCGGCCGGAATAGGACGGTTGACATGACAAACTTATTTTGCTGCATGACAACGCCAGGTCACACGTTGCTAAATCGGTCTACACATATTTAAAGTGACTGAATTGGGAAATCTTGCCCCACCCGCCGTATACCCCAGACATTGCACCTTCGGATTACCATCAATTCCGATTACCGATCAATGCAGTCAGCTCTTATTGGCTTTCAGAAAGCTGTGTGCACAATGGGTGCCGCATTCGCTAACAATGGAATGGAAGGAAATACTTCGTGAAAAAACACCCAGTTTGTAAAAGGAAAAAAGGACAATACGCCGTGTCATAAGATCGTTTTGATAAATGCTAAAATCCTTGAATTATAGTTCGAATTGTTGGAGCATCCACCGTATTCACCAGATTTGGTCCCTAGCGACTTTCATCTGTTTCGAGACCTAAAAACATGAATGCTTGGAAAGCGTTTTTCATCAAATGATGAGGTCATAACAGCTGTGGAAGTGTATTTTGCAGCCCTTCCATATACTCGATTCAGGGATAGAATTAATAGAATGGAATCTCGTTGTAATCAGTGTATTAATGTTCAGGGACACTATACTAAATAATAAAGTGTATTTCAAGCCATAAAATTGTGTTCTTCTTAAAACTTATTGAACAACCTAGTATCTTTGGAATTATGATTGTCATCTTCAATGATGACTTGCCTTTCAATACTTGATAATTTTAATTAATAATTTTTGAATTGCCGCTCATTTATGCATTTACAAAATAAACAAGACTGAGCTAAACTAGAAACGACAGGAGTTTTGTTCTCAGGATTTCGAGTTTATTTATTCGAAATAGATGACTATGGTCCCGATACACTATTTTGCGCGATCTAAAAGCTTTTTAAGAGAGTGTTTTAGGTCATTGATCGGAATGTCCTTCAGGATGTCGGTACAAGCCTTTTAGATAGCCTCTACGAACCCAAAACGTTTTCCTTTCATGGCCAAATGCAATTTTCCGAATAGGTAAAAGTCACAGGGAGCCATATCAGGCGAATACGCTGAGTGATTGATGGTTAAAATACGATTTCTAGTCATAAGAGTTGATCGATGAGATCGTGCAATAAGCGTCAACTTCCTCCTTCGCGATATTCAGCGCGAGTCCGACAAATGCGGTGCAACAAACTCTTCAAAACGCCAAGATAAAAAATTTTACTGCCGGTTTGTCCCGTTGGTACGAACTCCTTCTAGACAATTCGCTTGGAATCGTAAAAACAAATTAAAATCGACTTGATTTTTTACTTCTCCATACGCTATATTTTGGGTGGTGGCTCATCTAGGACCTTCTATTCGTCACTTTGACGCTTAGTTTCAGATTAATGTTGGAAATACCACGTTTCATCATCGGTTACAATGTTGAAAGGGAAGTTCTCGTCTTTTCTCGCCTCTTTAAGGGGTAACACCACTGTACACGCGTAAAATAAACACGATTTTTAAAGAATTTTTTTGTATAGAAGGAAAGGGGAAACAATCACTCTGATTTGGGAAGTTATTACTTATATACTAAAATATAAAACTACAAAGTTTGATCGAAAAATTTTACAAAATGACGGCATTGGAGACATTTTTGTAATGTGGTTTCTCTTGAAGGAGCTCCGCGGCACGCAGCACAGAGGGTGCAAATTTTAATCCGGAACAAAGAAACATTTTTTTTCTTAATCTAGATAAGAATAGCTAGAGAAACACGTAGGGGATTTAAAAAATATTTATTTTTGTGGAATTAGCAAGCATTTGAAGGAAAAAACTCTATTTTGGGCTAAAAAAACGGCACTTAAATAATTATAACAATCGTTTAAATTAATCTATCGAAAATCCCCTACGCTCTTCTCTTAAGAAGGTTATTATACAGACGTAGTGAAAAACCTGATTAAAAATATTTAAAATTGTTTGAGTTATGCTGCGTGCCAATTTCATAAAACGTGTTTTGAGAAAAACGCGTTTAAAGTTTGGAAATTTGGAGAAGTCGTTAGGTAGCAGTCACTAACGCTTGGTTAAAAGCTTAAAATACTTATGAAATAGACTTCGGTAACGTATAAAACTTTTTGTTCTGTATTTTAAAAGGTTCAAAGAATTTTTTAAGCTTATAAAAAAAAATCAATTTTTTGAAATTCCTACAGTGGTGTTACCCCTTAATGAGGTCTTTCGAGTGTTGAATTCTGAGCAATTTTTGGTCCTCAGTTAACTTGTGCGGAATGAAACGTGTACAGACCTTTCGTAAGCTCAAATGATCAGTTCAAATGCGATAAATCGATGTTGTTAGGTTGGTATGGTTGCCCAAGGAAAAAGCACACTTGGACGAGGAAAAACGGGTTCGTCCTTTGTGGTACCATTATGAAGGAGGTGAGGCGAAAAAGGATGACCGATGGGATGCAGGGAAAGGGCGGGGAGAGGTGGTGCTGGAATGGTTAGGAGGGTGGGTTTAGAGTGTGTGGATTACGGACGATGACTGTGCTGCGTTTGCGTCAAGCGCTTTGTGCTGCTGATGAAACGCATCAGATTTTTAATGTCAATGCCAGCTATATCAGCAAGCGTAGCAAAGAAGTAAAAGCCAAGATGCCTGAATCTTAGCCCCGCCAGAGCAAGGCAGCTTAGGAGAAGGTGCTGAGATGAGTCCACTTCATCCTCCATACATCCATCGCAAAAATGACTTGAGGTAATTCCAAAACTCACACCCTGCATTCCTCGCGCTTTGCGATTTCGGTGATTACTGATTTTGGGTGGCCCATGTTCATTTTCATTTATGTCCTCACAACCATCTCTGAAAGGTGTAAACCACTCATGAACTCTGGCACGAGATAGACAATTATTGCCATAAACTTTTTCAGATTTTAAAATAACATTTGATATTAGCTCTTTGTTCGAAACTCATTTTTGTACCGATGACACAAGCATACTGACATTTTAGACGCAATAACTTCGCTTCCACAGAACCGAATGTCACCAAGCTTTCACTGCAAGTCAGCTAGGGATGTTAACTTTAGTGCGTTAACTCGTAAAATCGATGGCGCCATCAAAAACATGTTTATGACGCCAATGTTGTTTATTTTAGACTTCACCTTATAGATACCCAATTGGTGTTTCTTCTGGTGGGACATCAGTGGCTAAAGTTAAAAAAAAAACACATTTTTACAGCGCTCTCGCTCTCTATGGTTGTGATCATAGATTCAAATGTGGCCGCACTGATTTTGATGACCTCATGAAAATAAAGTGTGATTTTGTAGCTATTATCTTTTTAAACAGTTGGTTTAAACAGCTGACGCACATTTCGTGTTTTGTTTCACTGTCAAACATCTTCAGTTTGGTCTATAATTTAACCATGAATCGTCTTACAAACGAACAACGCTTGCAAATCATTGAATTTTATTATAAAAATATGTATTCTGTTAAGAAAGTTTAAGATCCACTTTTTTATCGACATATTGTGTTCAGCGACGAAGCTCATTTTTGGATCAATGGGTACGTAAATAAGCAAAATTGTTGATTTTGGAGTAAAGATCAGCCAGAAGAATTGCAAGAGCTACCAATGTATCCAGAAAACGTCACAGTTTGGTGCGGTTTACGGGCTGGAAGTATCATTGGACCGTACTTCTTCAAAGATTCTGCGAATCGTAACGTAACTGTGAATGGTGAGCGCTACCGTGAAATGATATCCAACTTTTTTTTGCCTAAAATGCAAGAGCTTGACTTGCATGACATGTGGTTTCAGACGGTGCCACATGCCACACAACACGCATAACAATGGACTTGTTGAGAGGCGAGTTCGGTGAACATTTTATTTCACGTTCGTGACCTGTCAATTGGCCACCCAGATCATGCGATATAATGCCTTTTGTGGGGATATGTTAAAGCTCATTTCTATTCAGACAAGCCTGCTTCAATTAACGCATTGGAAGACAACATTAAAGCATTTATATGAGAGATACCGGCCGAAACATTGGAAAGAGTATGCCAAAATTGGACTAAGCGGATGGACCATTTGAAGCGCAGTGGCGGTCAACATTTGCATGAAATAATCTTCAAACATTTTTCATTTTGTGGAACAACATTAAGACGCACACCACAAATAGGAGGAGGAGCTCGGCCAAACACCCAAAACGGGTGTACGCGCCAATTCATTCTTCAAACAAAATTATATGGACGATCGATTTAAATAAAAATTTCATGCATTTTTTTTAATTTAAGGAATTTTTTTGTAATTTAAATGTGTTTTTTTGGAAAACTTTCCTATAGCTCTTAAAAAATCACCCTTTAGTATAAGTGCCTACAGAAAAATTTCAGCGATTTTATATTTAAAAGCTTAATTTTATAAATTTTTTTATATGGCTTCATGTCTAGTTTCAAAAATGTATTATTAAAAATGTATATTATTATAGTTTAAAAAAAATATTTAATTTTTTCCAAGTTTTCACTTTCAAATTTATTTAGTACTCGTAGTAAAAAAGTTAGCTGCAGTTGCCATGATTCCAGCCACTGTTCAGGTACTGAATTCAACAATAAAATATTCAGCGGAAACACGTCAGCCATGCATTTACAAAGTGTTTCACAAACACTTCGCGAAAGTAATTATCAAAATGCATGCAATTTCGCAAGTACTTCAGTTTATATACTCTACAAAATGATGATTCTTCCCTTCCAGCTATCTATTTTTCATTGGGAAATTTATGAAGTTATTACATAAAAATGTTGATTGCAAAACTTTCTATGCCACGCTGGTGTTGTTAGAAATATATTATCCTGCAATGCCAAACATGTATTCGTAATTGCAAGAGAAACACATTAATTTGCAGATGGGTTTATGGGCTATTAAAAATCAGTAAAAAAAAATTATTAACTGAACGGCAGCTGCCAATTTATTGGTATGCATCATAAAATTTTACTTTTACACGAAGCCCAAAAGTTTTTTAGTTTTTAATAGATTTATACCTTAGCTTATCCAAGGGCATTACGCGCGAAATGGTTCAAAACAAATACTCGTTTTACAGTCATTTCGTTAACGTTGTACTTAGCAAACTTGAAATGAATCGTGTGTTGGTGTGGCTTAAGCCGTGAGCGCTTGAGGACACCGAAATTAATTTTCGCCAAAAAACAATCTTCTTCTGATGAAGAGTTGACAGGCAACTACCAAAGGAATTGATATAAAGAGATGTGGGAATTCGAAGACTCAAGCGATTGCTTCGAAAGTGCCAAAGAGTTATTCTATTCAGTAGACGCAGTAGTAATTAGGATTGAAGTCTTGTAAATATTTGTCTTACATTAACGAATGTATCAGAAGTAGAACTAACAGCAAAGCCGCCTACT
This sequence comes from Anastrepha obliqua, assembly GCF_027943255.1. Classification (NCBI taxonomy): domain Eukaryota; kingdom Metazoa; phylum Arthropoda; class Insecta; order Diptera; family Tephritidae; genus Anastrepha; species Anastrepha obliqua. The sequence continues at coordinate 45,340,454 of NC_072896.1, read as the reverse complement.
TAAAGGCAATACGCACAAGCAACTCAAACGCATTTACAAAAATATCACATGCATACATGCATACATACATACATACATACATATGTGTATGATTGTGTGCAATATTAAGCATACTCAAGGCTCATCAACAACATTTATTGTAAATCGTATAACGGAAATAGAGAGCGTAGTGAGTGAATGACGCATGAAAGGGATTTACGTGTTGCCAAATCTGATTTGATTTCGTTTTGCTTCAATGATTGTAGACACACAAATGTTTGAATGTATATATGTATGTATGTATGTATGTAGGTGCATGGCATATTTAGCCTAACACCTACAAAACACACTACATACACGCATACTACTTCTGTACTCTACATTATTGTACCATATTTGACAAAAACGCTTAAATCGATTTAGCACTTTCTCCCTGTGAAGCTCAAAATTGCTTGCCACTAATGAAATATTTATACTTCCAATCATTCGCCGTCGTAACTAAGAACTTATCTCAATAAAATTTGAAAAAAAAAATTCAATTTTTCGCTGAAAGCTCGGAGTTTTTGGAACTGTAAGCAAAACCTATTAAAGTCGATTAAGTTGTTTTGCCAAAAGCCCACACATATTTACGAGTAATCATTAATACACTTATATATATGTTTGTGCAAATATACGCACACAAGCATGTGTATGCATGTATGTACATATGTATATGGCGTACCAGCAATTGTATGTGTCTGCTTACTTGCGCGCATCCATTTGTAATTGCATGGCGTTGATAAATTCTGTCACCTCCGGTTATTACTGTTGAATTAGTGTCAGCGACTCTTCCAACATTACACTTCAACTATTTTGAATGATCACATAATTATAAATGGGAAATAAATTGGTGGGTGGTACCCTAAAACCAGTCGGTTCGTTGGGCAACAATGGTTGGCGCAACAGCAAGTGATGGCCTAAGTGTGTAATGTTGCTTACGGTTGCGTTGACGGACCAGACGACTGACTATGGATGCACTAATGAGAGTGAGGAGGCGAACAACGCGCGCAAAGCTACTATAAATGCGGCGAAGTGAATCAATATTAGTGCATTAATGCAGAAAATTCACGGACGGCATATAAATATTGGAAGCATTTGCATTCAAATTGAACGCACCCGCTAAGTTTATGAGCAGTAAGTACATCTACAGCTAGTCAAAAATGAGTTTAACCATTGAAAATAAGCACAAAATCTCAACTAACGGTTTCAAGAATACAGCTTTTAATATCTAGACCGCTTCTTTTTTAATCAAATATGGGCCAAATTATTCACACAACCACTAATTTTTCATTGAATAAGCTGTATCTTCATGTAGTGTAATTAAAAATGCTTATGTGGCCTCGGTTTTTTTTCTCTATTTTTTAGGCGTTGTGGTAGCACGCTACCCTCAAGTGGCTCTCCATCACCTCTCGCCGCAGGACAACCGTCAAGTATTACTTTGCGGGGAGGGAAGGCGATTAGTCGCCGTTGCTGTGTCGCAGTCTCTCCAGACGCCTCATCTCTTTCATAATCTCGGCCACTAAGTCGCATGCCGCATTCCACTGTTCCTTCGAACGCAGCATGTGATGTACGAATGTTTCCGGTGAAGGAAGTTCTCCAAAGGTTCTATAGAGTTTTTCTTTTGCAGAATGGAAGCGCGAGCATGTGAAGAATATGTGGTGAGCGTCCTCTAAAATGTTTCCATCGCAGTATCGCAATAAGGATTGTCGTCGTGGTTAAATCTGTATAGATATGCTTTGAAGCATCCATGTCCACTCAAAAACTGGGTCAGGTAGAAGTCCACTTCTCCATGTGGCCTCTTTAACCAAAGTTTTAGGTTGGGAATGCATTTGTGCTTCCCACGCCCTTTGGCCGAGTTGTCCCACCCAGTTTGCCCGAGTAGACGGACTTATAGGTCGCTGTGCTCTCCTGCCTAGCGGATACATGCCAGATATTACTAAGGCTGCATCGTCGGCCACCGTTTTAAATGCGCTACATACGCGTAGTGCGCACAACCGGTATGTAGACTATAGACCTTGAAAGTGTGATACATGATCCCCAGATCCCCATTCGCCCAGATTGGAGCACCATACAAGATTTGGCTTTTCACGACATTAGCCAGAAGCTGACGGCGATTTTGTTTTGGTCCTCGTACGTTTAACATCAGCCTCGACAGCGCCGTCGTGGTGGTGGATGCTTTTTTGTTGGCGTACTCGAAGTGTGCTCTGAAAGACAGCCTTTTGTCTGTCATTATTCTCAAGTATTTGATTGCGGAAGTGGTCGTTATGTTGTAGTCTCCGATTCTAAAAGCGATCTCTTCTGGCTTTTTTCTCCTGGATATAAGGATTGCTTCGATCTTTTGTTGGGCTAGGTCTAGCTTATTTTGGGCTAGCCAAGACTGCACGCTGAAAACCGCATAAATCGCATTGTGATGGATATCGCTTAGATTTTTAGCCGTTACCACAACGGCAATGTCGTCGACTAAGCCAATTAACTTGGTTCTTTCTGGAATCCTGACACGGAGAACACCGTCGTACATTATATTCCACAGCAATGGCCCAAGAACCGATCCCAGTGGAACGCCACTTGTTATTTTAACTTTTTTCGTCCTTTTGATGTACTGTACCATAGAATTCGGCCATCGAAGTAACTGCGCAATATTCTCCTCAGGTACATGGAGAACCCAATTCGCTCTAGGGCGTCTAAGGTTTTCGCCCAGTTTGCAGAGTTGAATGCATTTCTGACGTCTAGGGTGATAATCAGGCAGTACTCTTTGGTGCCATTTAGCCAGCGGGTCGCTGATTGCTTTCGTTGCAAGCTGGACTGCTGGAGATACTGTATCTATCGTTGACTTATCCTTTCAAAACCCGAATTGATTTTCGGACAGGCCTCTCTTTGATCTGACTTCCGTGTCTAGTTGATCGGATAAAATTCGTTCGAGCACCTTACCCGCAGAGTCGGTTGGTCTGTAGCTCGACGGCTTCTCCGCTGATTTACCTGGTTTTGGAAGCAAAATTAAATTTTGGCGTTTCCAAATTGACGGAAAGGTGCCCTCCGAAAGGCAACTATTAAACAAATTGCTAAACATTTTGATTTGTTGTTCGATTGTTAGCTTCAAGCATTTATTTGGCACTCCATCCGGTCCAGGGGCTTTTAAGTCTACTAAACTGCTTGCAACCCTTATTATTTCATCCTCTGTAATGAAGTCGAAATTGGTTAACTTGGTGTTATTAATTGGGGACACCAAACGTCTACGTTTTGGAAATAGCGTATCCACGATTTTAGCCATGAAAGACGGGCACGTACGCGCTGCGGATTTGCTGCTCTTAAGCTTTTTGGCTACTATCCTGTATGCGGAACCGCAAAGGTTTCTTTCGGCGTCATCGCAAAGTTCCAAAAAGCTGTTTCGCTTACTCTCTTTTATAGCGTTTTTAAAAGCTTTTCTTGCTGCTTTAAAATTCACCATACTTTGTAGAAAGTTTACTCTCCCTCTAGACCTTTAGAATTTCCTTCTTGCCTTTAGGCATTCCTTACTAAGCATGGAAATTCTCTCATTCTACCAATAAACAGCACTTTGCGATTTATATGCAGTTTTTCTTCTCATCGAGAAGGCCGTTGTAATACTCTTCACTACGCATTTATCTTAAACACTTCAGTATCAAACGTGTTGATCTTCCAACCAGATGGCTACCGAGTGGAGACTGAATGTCTGTTGCTAGTTTTTATGTCGCAAATTATCGCTGCGTGATCGCTGTGGCTGTAGGTGTGGGTGTAGCCTTTTATGCCCCATAGGCATAATCTAGCGATACCTGAACTAGAAAACGTTAGATCGATGATCGACCTAAATCCGTTGCGACTAAAGGTGTGCTGCGTACCAATATTAAGAAGGGCTACGTCTAAACACGCTATACTTTCGAGGCGGATTTCCCCTCTAGGGCTTGTTCTTGGGCAACCCCATTCCTGCGCCCAGGCATTGAAGTCGCCAGCAATAAAGAATTTTTTCCTACTCTCAGCGTCGATAACCATCTTCAAAACAGTCTGCGTATAGGTATCAATCGGAGCGCTGGGTGGTATATAGACACTATAAATATATAGGTCGCTTACTTTGGCGCAAATAAATCCAGATTCCCTAATCTCGTTCGTCATGGTATTTGTCTGGTTTTTGCAGCACCAAATAGCTGATTTTCCGCTGGTGTCTTGCAGCCAGTTTGATGCCTTTGGCTTGTAAGGCTCGCTGAGTACCGCTACATCAACGTTAAGTTCCAAGACGGTTTGGCTTAGGAGATCTTGAGCTGCTTCGCAATGATTTAAGTTGAGTTGTAAAACTCTCATTTTTTCCTAAGATTTTGTAAGACTTCGAGATAAATAGGGCATTTGCTACTCCCAGTGTAATGACCAATTTGGCTTACATTATTTTTAATGCATAATATGCATTTCGGGGAATTGGTGCACTTGGAAAGGTGATCTTTTTCACCGCACTTGAAACAAGTGTGGAAGTGTGGCCCAGTCCAAGGCATTTGAAGCATCGTTGGAGTTGAAGTTTTTTAGGTATGCGATAAACAACCCAACCTATACGTATTTTCCCGATGCTAATTAGTTTCATCGCCCAGTCCGTATGTAGTGTCACAGAAGCTGTTTGGGTGCCACCGTATGCTTTCCGCAAAGATCGAATGTTTGACAGCTCTAGGTTAACACTAACGAGGAGGTCATTAACGGCTCTGCTTTTTCACCTAATACTTGGCCCACTGCAGCTTGAAGTTTAGAGGTATTTTCCTCAGAAGACTCGCTAAATTGAAATAGCAGATCTCCCTGAACCGTTTTTCGGATTTTTCGTACTATTGAACTTATTTTTAACAATTTTGAGAATATCTGCATAGGAAAGATCTCCTGGTTTCTTAACAACTATGGCGTCAGGCGGTGTAGGCTTGCTTTTCGCACGTTTCTGCTTCACGACTTTTGTCCATTCTCCTGCCTGATTGGTCGCAGGGCCTTTAACATATGCCGGCTCAGCAGTGCTATTCTTCTTAAGGACAGTGTTTTTATTCTTCTCTATAGCCAATATCAAGTTATCCTTCACAATTGATTTGGTGGGTGGGGAAAAAATTCGTGAACGTTTCCCATTGGCTCAGTTATCGTGTTTGTAGCTCGATCGCTCTCAGTTAGCGACCTAGCTCTTTTCGCCTTATCATTCGCAACGGTCGGTGCTGTTGTTTGTGTAGCTTTGGTCACCGTTGCTTTGTTGCCGTTCGTTATTGTATATTTGCTATCAACTGTCCTGGAGAGTGTACATATATCTGAGAGCATGCTCTTCATTTGCTGATTGACATGCCGTTTCCCGTCCATCATCTTTTTTAGCTCTCCGAGTTTTCTACCCATGGTTTTGAGTGCTTCATTGTAGCCGAGAGAATAGATTTCTGCCGATTGGTTAGTATGAGTGGGTGTTGTGCTCAAAATTTCTCTACATGATGCCGGTAACTCCACCACTTCCACATTGGTGTCGAACTCATTGACAGTAGTCGGTTGACCGTTACCAGGATTTGGTTGGCCGCGCACCGGGGATCGTGGAGTGAGGGCACTTTTTCCAAAAGAACACGCGGAAGCCAATGGGGATGAGGACAATTGGCGTTGTTCCTGTGCATGAGTGGCAGACCGTAAGCCAATTCACCACATCGAGTGAGAGGTTCGTAATCTCATTAAATGTAAGAAACAAAGACCGAAAACTGCCACTATTGTTGTTGTCTGTACTCAACACTGATTCTCACTAACACGACCAGCTAATTGTGGACTTTGTTTGAAATTGCTGGTACTCCACTTCTCTCTCACTTTTATACTCTCTGTGCTTAATTTTACCGTTTCTTTGAAATTATTGCTATTTCCAAAGTAGCTCAGCTGAGCGCGCTAAATAGCCCAAGAAAAAAGCAAAAAAGTTTAACACTCACGAGTGCCGAATACGCCAGCGTTCAGCCTGTGATCGGCAGATAATACGTTTAGGGGTGTGATATCGCACTGTTTATTGTGAAGATTTCGATTCTGGGTTGAGTAAAATCGGAACGAAACTCCACACGTCCTTTCGTTAACACTTCCACTGCGGCCTCGGTAGTCTAGCTTAAATGCACTAACTAGCATCCCAGAGGTTGTGGGTTCGAATCCCACGTAAAGCACGGTCCTCGCACATTTCCAAACTTACCTACTTTCCTAGTTTCTAAAAAACAAAAACAAAAAAATGTATTCCTCAATCAAAAAAAAAACAACCTTATCCTTCAAATCCTTACTCCCGCACAAAAGTCAGCGCATTATTTGCTTGTAGCTGCTAAAACAAGCAAAAAACAAAGAAAAAGACACAGTTACACATTGCATCAGTGGCGCCAGCAAGAGGAATCGGGCAATCGCGGTAATAGCGAAGTCCTCAACCATCTGTGTGATCCTTCTGGCAGAAAAATGTGAAACACAGATGGCGCTCTAAACAGTTAGAAGGCGTTGTTCCTAAGCAACGACGGGTGGGCATTCCCACTATTTAGGACTGGTAGCGGCAGGCTAATCACCTACCTTGCCAGAAAGCAAAATAGATTAACGAAACCAACGCAAGACTGAGTCTTGTCGAGGCCCTATGCTCCCGAGTGGAGTAAACAAGGAAAAAAATACACAAAGTTTTAAGGAAAAAACTATTCACACAATTCAAATTCCACAATCGTTTAGAGTTAACTTATTCTTTAGTCACGCTTCGACTCAAATTTCGCCTTTCCTGTTGGAGTAACTCCTTTCGTTCGGTTTTGATATGTTCATTTTTCGACACGCCTGCCGAGTCCACAAATGTTCGGTGGGATTCAAGAGACTGTGGCGGTGTCGGAAGAATGTGAGGAGCATCATGTATGACCCTATGCACATCGTGGGCAGTATGCTTGGACTCATTATCATGTTGAAAATAAAATTTATTTCCAACACACAGTTTTTGCGCAGTTTCATGCAAGTTTTCCTTTAAAATATTAAGGTAAAGTGATTTATCCAAAATACCATCAATAAATAAAGATTACCCAGGCCTGCCGTTGACATACATCCCCACACGATTACATCTCCACCACCATGTTTCACTGTTCTGGCTTATTTTTCTATTTCTTTGCGAATTCTACCCTTTTATTTTTATTGAATTTGCCGATGAGTGGTTTCTTTCGAGCCATTTGCGAGCTTTACCGGCACCTTTCAAGGCCCTGCGAACTATATTCGGATGGACTTATCTATTAATCTCTTAACGAATTTATTCTACTGATGTAAGGCAAATTTCTGTGGCAATGTGTTCTTGTACATACATATGTATGTATTTTCAATTGCTGATTATCGAAAGCTAAAATTAGCAATAATACCTCAATGGGGGGTGGACGGTGCACACGTACTAATGACTTCCTACTGGTATAATTTTCATGCGTAAGTGACTACAAATGAATATACGAAATGTGACTTCAATTCAACTCCCACCAAGCCACCTTCTATCACCTATTGTATTAATGTACTAGGTTTGATCCTTAACTATGGTGAACAAGAAAATTGTGTGGGGAACTTCGACTGCTACTTGGGGATTTGGCCGCCGGATTCTCACATCACGAATTCTTGAATCATTTCACATGTATTCACACACTTTTCCAATCAGTCGTTGGTCAGATCACAGATAATAAGGTGCGAAACTCTTTCATTTTGAGTGAGAGCACGCCCACGAACTCGTTTCAAAACTTGGCAGCCTTCACACTTCATGGAATGATGAACACCTGATAGGCGAAATGGCGAGCTCCCAGAAAAAGTGCGCCAAAAATAACTGACAGAAACATTTTGCTTTTACGTAGGTGGAAAACTGACACCAATTTGCTAAAAAAACAGTGGAAATAAAAAGAAACAAGGTAAATATTAAAGCTAGCGCGTTATTGATGCTTCATTGTAATTCAGCAATAAAATGCCAAAAATAAAAAGCAGGAGTGTTCGGTGATGCGTCGTCGCAGAAGGAATTTTCAACTTCCCTGGTCAGGAGAAAAATTAAGAATGATTTACAAAAATACACTTTGAACTTTTTAGTACAGTTTTTTAAATTAGCTATAAAAAATAGCTATTTACATATATGTATGCGTATCTTCGCAAGTAAGCTCAGTTTCTTATATGTAAGTGTAGTAAACTACTCATTTCTGTTATTACCTCGGGAGAAAACGGAGTACCTTTCCCTTGTAACAAGTAGCAAGAACTAACATTTCGAGTGGGGTTAAAGGCTTTATTATTTACATTTTGCATATAGTTAGAAATTAAATTCATTAACCCAAATTAGAGGCATCAAGTTTTTTGCTCTAAGTATTAAGGTTCTCATTTACTATTCTCCAGATATGCTATTTGGCTCGATCGATTTGGTGTAGTCAGAACCAAATTAAAATATATTTACGAGGATCATTTCTCCAATAAAATGAAATTTAAAAATAAATTGATTCCTGACGCTATTCCAGACAACAACCTCGCAACTATTTCGGGTTTACCAACACCCACTTTTAAGTAAGATATCGCGAGTCCTAATTCGATTAGCGAATTAGGAACGGATGATTTCTTGTCACAATCGTTAGAAGACCGCATGGATTCATCCGGCGAATCTAACAATTTATTTTTGCTTGCATCTGTTACTGAAGAGTTTCAGGAGGAAATAAAGAATTTTAGTACAAAAAATTTGGTCGCAAATTTCTATGAAAGAGGAAATCAGATAAACTTAAGTGTAACGTCTGTTGTAGCTAGTGAACAGAAATTAAAAAGGGAAAATTCCAAGTTGAAGACAATTTTAGAAGAGAGAGGCAGATATATTTGCTATTTAAAAGATCAGTTTCAACAAAAATAAAAAAAAAATAGAAAAAGAACTGTCCGATAAATAAAAGTTTTTTTAACAAAGTCAGAGTTTCCATGGAAATCTCCCTCCTCAAATTAGTAGCATAGTTGAAAATACATAGTTTAAAAAACTGTAATCGCCAACCCAGTGGTCGTAGATTTTTATTATTTGCTTAAACGCCAATTATGTGGCGCATAGGTCCAAAGTTAATGATTTCCACAAACATATTTCTATCGCTTGCATTTTGCCTCAATTGAGTCCAGGTAAGATCTCTGTGTGTTAACTTTTTATTTTTTATTTATTTATATTTTATGTCCCCCGTTGCTAATAGGCACTTAAAGTTGCTTCCTAGATTCCCTGAAGAAAGAACCCTCGAAGAGTTCGTTTCGGAGTGGCCCCCATGACTCAGGTTGTAGTAGTAGTTCTTTTTCTTTTAAGACAGAGTTAAGAAGTCGGAGTTTCACACAGGATCGGAAATTCTTGTCAGTTTCATGGGACGAAATGGCATTTAAGAGTCATATGCAATATGTCGCCAAATATGATAAAATTAGAGGAGTTGAGGATTACGATGACGAAAACCGAATATGTAGAATAGGAAATAGAGCTCTGACTCTTATGGTTCAAGGCATAGGTGGAGTGCCTTGGTCCCATCCATTATCATATTTTATTGTGCATGGCTCACATAAAGGTGATGTTGTTAAAAAATACATTTTTGAAGTTATTACCCAACTACAAAATATTGGTCTCACACCTTGTCATTTTGTTTGTGATCAGGAATCTAGTTTCCTATATTTGGCGAAAATTTTAGGAGTTTTCGAAGAACGCCTATACTCTCAAGTGAATAGCAAGGATGTCTCCTTTTTTCGGTTCTCCACACCTTCTAAAGAGTATTAGGAATTGTTTAGAGAATCCTAAAAACAAGGACAGTTTGGAATCCCGTTCAATAAGTTGGAACGATATTGTCCATTTTTATAGTAAAGATTCTCAGAATCCGGTTCGTTGTGATCCAAAACTTTCTGAAGCACATATTTATCCAAATAGTTTTCGAAAAATGAGCGTAAAGTTAGCATCCCAGGTTGTGAGTGATACAGTCGCTTCTGGGATGCTAGCCACATATGTACGCCTCAGGCAAATCGGTTTGTCCCTCGTCAACAATTTTCAACACCGCGGAATATATATTTTTTGTAAATAAACTGTTCGGCACATTTAAAGTTTCGAGTTTGGATGTTGTTTTGCCAACGAAAAAAAGTCTTTTCATCAACACCAGATCAAATTTAATTTTTAGAAGAGGCTGTCGCGGTTTTGAAAAGCATTAGAATAAAAGATGAGCCTGGGTCTGACATGACTTCTTCTTTTATTTACATTAAGGGTTGGATTTTGAACATAAGTAGCTTGAAGCGTTTGTGGCGATTTTTGTGAAACAAAGATTTTAGGAATTTGCAAACCAGACGTTTGTGCCAGCGTAATTTAGAACACTACTTCGGTCAAATAAGAAGAGGAGGTGGTAGGAGTGTTAGGATTACACCCTATATGGTTTCCAATTTGTTTAAAAAATTCCGGGGTAATCAACGGTAATTGCAAGCTCGCCTAGCAAAATGAAAACTTTTGTATTGAAAGATTTTATCAGAGAATAGAAAGCTTGTGCAATGATCATTAGTACAAGATCTCTCATGGAAAGAATTTCAGGGTCTGCCACGGCCAGAACACACCTTACATATCCTTAGTGTAGAAGAAATTTCTGATTTAGAAGTTGATTTTCTTAAGGAAAATGCCTATGCGTGTTTCTGTGACTTACTAAAGCCGCACAGTGGTGCAAAACTGGAATTTACTATTCAAAACAGTCTACAGCACACATTTCTTGACCGATTTGCAATTTATTTTTTTTTAATTGCTCAGGATAAAATTGCTAACAACTCTGTCGTTGCGGATTTTTAAAATATTTTGCTAATATTGAAATATTTAAACAAATACATTTAAAAAACAAAACTTAAAAACTTACAAAACTTACAAAATCTTTTAAAAATTAATTATTTTTATGAAACTTGGTATCCGGGGGTTTTCTGGGTCGCTGATTGCAAATATAATGTCAGATTTTTTAAATTCAAAATGGCGGATCCAATATGGCGGTCGAAATTTCTAAAACTTAATTATTTTTTATGAAACTTGACATACGGGGGTTTTCAGGGTAGCTGATTACGAATCTGATATCATATTTGCAAAATTCAAAATGGCGGATCCAATATGGCGGAGAAACTTTTTTAAATCCAATCGAATTCGCTTGAAACTTGTTACTTGAGGGTTTTTGGGGTCGTTGATTACAAATCCGATGTTAATATTCCTAAACTTGAAATGGTAGATCTGATACGGTGAAAAGTTGCAAAACAGGGTAAAGGCGAGAAGAAAAGATCTCGAGTCAGTAAAGGTGAGAGGAAAAGTTCTCCAGCCAGTAAAGGCAAGAGGAAAAGGTCTCCAGCCAGTAAAGGCAAGGGGAAAAGATCTCCAGCCAGCAAAGGCGAGAGGAAAAAATCTCCAGCCAGTAAAGGCGAGAGGAAAAGATCTCCAGCTAGTAAAGACAAGAGGAAGAGATCTCCACCCAATAAAGGCAAGAGGAAGAAATCTCCAGCTAGTAAAGGCAAGGGGAGAAGATCTCCAGCCAGTAAAGGCAAGAGGTCTAGTAATAGTCTAATAGTCTAGTAGATTTTAAAGACAAAGTTTTACATTCTCTTTGATTCAAATTGCTGTATAAGTTCTTCTATTTCGGGATCATTTGCTGCAGAATTGCTTCTCCATTCTTTTCTTAATGAGGCTATGTAAAGGTCTGAAGAAACTAAAAGTTTATGTATTAAGTCTTCATTTGTTATGGATCGTGACATTTTACGAGTATTGAACTCCCTGAAACGTTTGAAATCCTTATTTCTGGCTTCAGCAGCCTCTTCTGAATATTTCCCTATAGGTAGTAGAAATTTCTCTATTACTTTACCACCATGTATCAACACTTTATGAATAGAAGATGGCATATAGTACCAGGGATAGAGCTTTATGAACAACTCAGCTGTTTTGTAAGTATAGTCGTTAAAAAAGTCTGTTGGTACTTTTCTACTTCCACTTAACATTTTTAAAATTATACTGAATCTATATATTAACTCTTTATCACCTTTTGTTATTTCTGATGTTAACTCAATATCCTGAAAAAATGTACGCGCAGTGTTGCCATCATTAGAAGATCCAGAACCATGTGCTGGCTGATCTATTATAAGCCCCATTTTTTCTCTAAACTCTTTACAAATTTTTTGTTTAGTATTTAAATATTACTATAAAATTAAGTTGACTTTGAATAATATTGAAAAATGCAAAATATTCACGATTACAAAATGAAAACAAATGTTACAAAATGTTGATATTTAGATTTTTACATTCCATAAGGATTAGCAAATAGATCATTTCATTTTTTTTACTTTCTTTCAATGAAACATTATTGCATGTGCTAGAAGAGGACAAAACATTAAAATGAAAAGGTCTATTACTTTTCTCTATACGCAGTTCAATAAAATTTAAAATTGAGAAAAACAAATTTATCAAGTTGATGACCACTAAAAAAATTTAATAAATAATCAAATTTAATTGTTCAAAGAATAGTAAATAATAAAATGTGACTGTGTAATTAATTATAAAATACGGTGAAATCATTTGAAAAAAAGGTTACAACTCAAATTTTATTAAATACATAGTAATGAATCATCAAAAATGAATTGTTTGAATTATAATATCAGATTCGTAATCAGCTACCCTGAAAACCCCCGTATGTCAAGTTTCATAAAAAAATAATTAAGTTTTAGAAATTTCGACCGCCATATTGGATCCGCCATTTTGAATTTTAAAAATCTGACATTATATTCGTCATCAGCGACCCCGAAAACCACCGGATACCAAGTTTCATAAACAATAATTAACTATAAGAAAATTTTGACCGCCATTTTGAATTTTGACAATCTGACATCATATTTGCAATCAGCGACCCAGAAAACCCCGGATACCAAGTTTCATAAAAATAATTAATTTTTAAAAGATTTTGTAAGTTTCGTAAGTTTATAAGTTTTGTTTTTTAAATGTATTTGTTTAAATATTTCAATATTAGCAAAATATTTTAAAAATCCGCAACGACAGAGTTGTTATCAATTTTATCCTGAGCAATTCAAAAAAAATAAATTGCAAATCGGTGAAGAAATGTGTGCTGTAGACTGTTTTGAATAGTAAATTCCAGTTTTGCACCACTTTGAGCCGCCCGGGAGCGTGTCATTATTCTGTATTACAAAATTCTGGGTGACAAAATTCTGTAAATTGCAAAAAAATTCTGCTTTTTAAAATTCTGCTTTTTCAAAATTCTGCATGTTTAATGCGAAAAATTCTGCTTTATTCAAGTTTTGTGATTTTCGTCATACAAGAAGGAACAAAATAAACATTTATTCCATAAATATACATATGTATATGTTTAAGCGATAACAATATTTTAGTTTAGCCAATTACAATATTTTTTGGAATTCTTTTTAAATATGTAGTGTGACTTAATTCATTTCTTTTCTTAAAATTCTTCGCAGCTGTTCGTTTTTTTTAGAAGAGTTCTACGCAAAAATTCGGTGGATTGCGTAGCCGGAGTTGGACTGATGAGGGTTATTTTTTTGAAGCGCGGCCGAAGGCCGCCCACGCCAAAAGAAGTTCTACGCAAAAATACTGTGGATTCTATCGAAACTAAACAAAAAATTATTATTATTATTATTATTATTATTTTTTTTTATTTAATATCTCGAATAATAATAAATAATAATAGTAATAATAAATTAAATAATTACATTCCCTCTTTAACATTGTTAACATTATATTTTAATACAGAATTTTGTAATACAGAATTTTGAAAGCAGAATTTTAGAAAGCAGAATTTTAAAAAAGCAGAATTTTAAAAAAACAGAATTTAAAAAAAACAGAATTTTAAAAAGCAGAATTTTGTTTTTAGAATTTTGTACATACAGAATTTCGACACCAACCTAGCCGCCCCGGGGATTTTTAGATTACGTAAAGGAGTTAGAAGTTATCTTTCAGGCAGAATTTAATTGAACCTGTCACAGACGATAGGCTTAAGTCAGATTTTATTTGACAAAATGAAAAATGTTAGACTCTTTTCATGTTGTAGTAAATGCGATAGTTGTAGCTTTTTTTTTAATTTTATAATAGAAAGATTAGCTCTCCAAACTTCAAAACGAACACTATGTGTTTCGCAAATGTTAATGACTTTTTTAAAAAATAGAAAAAATAGTATAAAGCATATAAAATACAATTTCATTATTCATCCAAGCTAAATTAAAACGAAATAAATCAAATTAAAGCCCTTGTTTTTAGAATATTTACAAAACCTCTTATTCACTTTCGGCTTCTACTTTTAATTAATACATGTATATGTATAATACATACATATGTATGTATATTTTATCATTTAAATCAAAATTTTTAGTTATTGCTGTATTTTACACTATTGGGAAACAGAGCACCCAAAAATAACTTCGGCAACGCGCCGTTTGAATACCTTAGTGGTGGTGTGAAAACCTTAAAATTGCAAATTTTTATTTCAAAAATACCCAATTCATGTTTCTACTGGTATGGGAATACTGGCGAAGGTTATAAAAATGCACATTTTCAGCGCTCTCGCGAGAAAAAGAGTTTCCAATCTAGTCATCTATGAAAGCTGACTTAGAGGCGTGCTCGAACTCTATTTCTTTGAATTTGTCTGCATTGCTTTCACTGAAAGTCGAAAAGGTAGGTCATGCACATGATTCAATTATAGCAGGTTAGGTAAGTAGCGACAAGGGTGCTTTGACACTCCCTTATTTTAGGGCTGCATTTACGAAGGATGGAGGAAGTGGGAAACATGCAGTGTTGCCAATTTAGCGACTTTGTCGCTAGAAGTGACGACTTTTGCTTGAGTCTTGGCGACAAAAAAAAAGTTTTGACGACAAAAATGATTTAGCGACTTATCTGGCGACTTTTGAAGAGCAAATCAAAACCGTTTTAGATACTTTTCTGTCAACTTGATTACCCGTGAATCCCCTTTACCTTCCATACTCAGTAACAATTTACTGACTATAGATAAAATAACGCACTACCTATTGGTGTGTTATCGTCGATAAATTATCGACCTTGTTTCACGCAGTTGTAATGAGTAACCAAATTATTTTTACCACTGATCACATAAGAGCAATGCGGTCGGGGAATCCCCGGATTTTATTATGTTCTGTACGTGAAGCAATTGAATTGATATCGGCTCAGTTGATTGTTTACTATCCTCTAGCGTCCTTTTTAATTCATTTTAAGTAAATATAAAATATGGATTTACCTCTGAAAAAAAAAGCAGTACGTTCAAAAGTATCAAGATGTATGGGAAACACAGCCTGAATTCAAGGGATGGCTGAAACCAGTCTTTGGAGATTCAACTAAAGCAAGATGTCAAATATGTGTAACAGAATTTTATGCTAAACTAAGTGATGTTAAAAAACATTTAAAATCTAATAAGCACAAACAAAAATTGGATTTAAAAAAAACACAAACCATTTTACCTGTGAAAATTGCTCCGAAAACTACGGTTAGAATATCAAGCAGAGCGGAAGGTGCCCTTTCTCTATTCATTGCTGAACATTGCTCCATTTCAACTGTAGATCAAAAGTTGTTTTCCACTGATGAAAGCGCTAAAAACATGCAATTACATCGTACAAAGTGTGCTAACATTATAACCGAAGTTTTGGCCCCATATTTTACGCAATCATTGGTTCACGATATAGGTAATCAAAAATATAGTGTACTAATAGATGAATCCACAGATGTATCAGTTTCAAAAACACTAGGAATCGAAATAAGGTACTATAGTATAAAAAACCAAACCATTAGATCAGCATTTCTCAAGCTTGCCTCAGTGGAAACTGCAGACGCTCAAAACCTATCTGCTGTTCTTGTGAATTCTTTGAAAAATCTTAAAATCCCAAAGGCTAATATGGTAGGAATTTGTACTGATAATGCCTCTGTAATGGTCGGAGTAAATAATGGTCTTTTCGAACTGCTCAAGAGAGAATATGGCTTATCACATTTGGTATTGATTCGTTGCGTATGTCACTCTCTACAACTTGCGGCTTCACACGCGTTAGTAAATACTATACCCAGACACATAGAATTTCTTGTACGGGAAACCTACAATTGGTTTTCGATTTCTCCCAAAAGGCAAGGAGAATATAAAAAAATTTATGAAACAATAAATTGCGGGAAACAGCCGCTAAAAATTTTGAAAGTCTGTGCAACTCGTTGGATTTCAATTGAACCAGCTGTACGCAGGATTCTGGAGCAATGGGAAGAACTAAAGCTACATTTTTCACTTTCAAGAGTTCAAGACAATTGCCACACAGCTGATCTTTTGTACCAGATGTATTGTGACGACTTAAGTCAACTTTACATGTTTCACCTTAAGCATACTTTAAAAGACGTACAAATAGCACAAAAAGCATTTGAAGGTGAAAACAATGACCCCACAAAATTACTCGACACTCTTATGTTTCTCATACAATCGCTAGGAAAAAACATAGTTTTTCCAACTGTTGATTTGTTGACGACAATAGTTCCGAACGAATGTATGTACGCTAGTCCCCACCTTGGCTTTGCATTTGAACAGAAATTTTTTCAGTCAAGTTTGCCGTAAGAAAATAAAAATGATTTGAAGAAGAGATGCATTGAATTTAGTCTGAAACTCATGAAGGAGATTCAACAAAGACTACCAAGTAATGTCGCTATTCTGAAAAAAATGTCGTTGTTAAATGTTGAAGAAATATTAAAAGTAAATAAAAATAATGCAATAGCCGATGTAGCCAAAGAATTGGGTTTTAATGACGATTTCAGAGATGGTATGCTGCAAGAATGGCATAATATCAACTTCATTAAGTGGAATAATCAAACACTGTTCAATTTTGGAGTGAAGTTTTACAGTACAAAAATGCCGCAGGAGAGAATCCTTTTTCTTTGATTTCAAAACTGGCAATCACTATTCTATCCTTGCCACATTCAAATGTCGAAGTCGAGAGAGTATTCAGTTCTATGAACATTATAAAAACAAAACAACGCAACAGAATGTCGTTAAACACAATTAATGCACTAATTCTGTTGAGAGATCAGTTAAAAAAACAAAATAAAGATTGTACATCGTTTGAAATATCGCCGGAAGTGCTGCAACTCATTGGAACCAACAAAAGTTATTCCTTTACAACAAAACCCGTTGAACAGCAATATCAGTTTTTAGACGACATTTAACCCTCTACTTCAACTGCAACTTTATCAGATGAGCATGAGACTGAAGAATTATTTAATTTACTAAGTGAAGACGATGAAGATGAATAGCACACATATTTTTTGATCTGATGTGAAATTGGAATTTAAAGAATTTATCTGATCGTTACAATGATCATAATATACTTAATTAAACATTAGGCATTAGATGTACAAAAAGATTTGTTATGTATGATTTCTTAATTTTATGCTAATATATAATTTTCTTATTTTCTATATTCCACTTAATTGACAGGTAGGTAAGTTAACAAATAATTTATTCTTCTTTAATGTCCGATGAGTCCATTCTCTCATCATTCCATAAAACATCTTCAAAAGAGATTTCTAATTCTTCACTGGGTTTATCGTCTGTTAATTCTTCGACCTCAAATAAAAACAAACTACAACGAACGTACTTAAAAATATTTCCTACAAAACATTAGAGTAACAAATTTGGTTAAATAATTGAATATATATTATCAATAGGGGAAAAGTGACATGAAAAAGACACCTATATTTATTTAACAGCTTCCGAATGAATTTTGTAAAAGTTTTATTACATTTTTCCTCAAATTTCAGTAGAGTTAGTATTACTGGTTTAATTATTATTCATCTACAAATTTTAAGTCCGCAGCTGGCCTCCTGGGCACCTCTCAGAATGAAATTTAGGATCCGCTCCTGATGGAGTTAGCGACTATCTAGCGACTTTTGATGTTAGCCCTAGCGACTCAGATTTTCTGGAGTTGGCAACAGTGGAAACATGTTTT
Source organism: Anastrepha obliqua (assembly GCF_027943255.1). NCBI lineage: Eukaryota > Metazoa > Arthropoda > Insecta > Diptera > Tephritidae > Anastrepha > Anastrepha obliqua. The sequence goes on along the minus strand of NC_072896.1, from coordinate 45,322,499 downwards.
CCCCTTCTTGCCTAAAGGTAGTAAAAAAGTATGTAAAGTAGCTAATTAGTCCTGTAATTAGAAACAACTAAGTACATATATTGGATATTTAAACTACATTAAAATAAAACAATTCTTGTTCTTGTTCTTGTTTCTTTTAAAGCAAATATAATATTTATTTGGAATATTTTCGATGTTTATCTAACAACACAAGAGCACGCAGAACTATGTATGTTTTGTTACCTAAGTATGTGTTTTAAGTTAGTTCGTAGTTGTAAAACAAACATCAGTTAGATGTGAAACGAGAAAAAGTATAAACATGGAGTCTCTAACGGAGTATTTTCATTACATTAAAAAGGAAATGCTGCAAGTAAACAAAATAAGCTTTTATGTAGATTTCCGAGCATATTTTTTACTACAAGTTTAGCAGTTTATAGTTAAAAGTTTGTTTACCTTAATATACTTGGCCCTAATAAGGCGTTTTTCAATAGGTGCGCTTCAACTTTTTTCCGATAGGGAGGGCGAACGACGCAATATTTTTTATTTTTCGCTTGTCATTTGTAAACTTCATTAGTATACATTTCATCATGGAAAGCAATCCACACGTGATTCATAAGGCACCGTTGCATCCCGCAAAAATCACTGTTTGGTGCGGTTTACATGCCGGCGGCCTAATTGGCCCATATTTTTTCGTTGACGAGAACGATCGCCACGTTACTGTGAATGGAAATCGATACCGCGACATGATAAACGATTATTTTTGGCCGCAATTGAATGGTATGGACTTAGACGGCATGTGGTTTCAACAGGACGGGGCCACAAACCACACAGCACACGCTACAATTGATTTGTTGAAGAGTAAGTTCGATGAGCGCATTATTTCCAGAAATGGACCGGTCGAATGGCCGCCGCGCTCGTGTGATTTGACGCCTCTAGACTATTTTCTTTGGGGTTATGTGAAGTCATTGGTCTACAGTAACAAGCCGGCGACGATTTGTGAGCTCAGAGCCAATATTGAACGCGAAATTGCTGGAATTTCGGCCGATTTATGCAAAAGAGTGGTCGAAAATTGGGTTCAACGATTGGACTTCGTAAAACGTACACGCGGTGGTCATGCAAAAGAAATCGAATTTCATACTTAAATGTATGTATATGTTCAAACTCGATAATAAAAAAAAAAACTAGTTAAAAAAGTCAAACCGGTTGTGTTTTATTCAAAAAAAAAGTTGAAGCGCTCTTACTGAAAAATGCTTTATTAGTAAGTGTTGGGAAAATGTATTCATATGGTCTAAAACAAATATTTCATATATTGCTAATATAATTCATAAATTTACGTCAATCAAATGCAATGAGAAAAATTGCAGAAAGTGGCTCGTATGGATGTAGGAACGCTGCACTGATTCGAGCAGATATAGGGACGTTGAACTTGCGCAGAAACCGAAAACCTGAAAACCAGAAGTCTTAAAAATTGTTAACTTCAAATGCATATATAACTACGACTTGCGTCCCTTGTAGACGGAAAGTGCGAAGATTTGATCGAAGATTTGATCGAAGATCTACTTACAGCGTACTGTTACGTTCATTGGTTCTCCCAAATGTATAACAAACTATGTTGGTTGTGAATTATTAAAAAGAAAACGACGCACAGAAGTCATCTATACGAACGTAAATGTACTGACTTTTAGCATCTTTTATATGTATGTTATGTTATGAACTTCTATTCACCTGGGCTCCTATTTTCTTAATGATTTGTTAAGTTTTTTTATTCTTTGATATATACGCATTTTGAACAATAGTTTTTTTATGTCCATGCTGGCACTTATGTGTGAGGACAGTTTTAAAAGTTTCTCCAAATAATTTGGAATATTTGAAATTTTGTCGCCATTGAAGTTACGCAATACAGATGCCATCTGTTTTATCAAATTTAGGAAATTTGTTGTTGGCTTTGTTAAAGAACCCTTCGATAATTCGTCGATCCATGTAAAAGAAGGCTCATGTTCCGTTAAGCCTAGTTTACATACGATATAGCCTGCTATATATTCTACGGCGTCTTCGTGCAAGCCATTAAAATTTTCTTTTTGTCCTACTTCATTAGGAAATGCCAACTCAGTGGAAAACATAAATTCCTCAGAAACCACCTCATCATCACTAAGGAAAGTTTTTAAGCGTTCCGTTGAAACGTCATTGAGGCGAAGCCACTCACTTGCATCCGTCTCTACGTTTCCACGAGAAGCGAAGCTTTCCGTATTGCGGGCTATAATTAATACATTTCCATGTTGATAAATACATTTCCATATGTCAAACATTTACTACATACATATTATGCTTAAATATTACCTAGCAAATATTTCCGCAATCTATATTTGAATTGAAGTGGGTTTGGGTTGTCGAACCATACCCCCTTTCGCTCGCATCGCTCCAAAAAAGTGCTCAATTATGTCTTGATTTAATCGGTGTGTCAAGATGTACTCCATGCCATACCTTTCCTGAACATAGCGATGTAAACCTTTGAGCGAATTAGTGCTCATTAGGATTCCCTTTTGAAAGGGTAAAAGCGATTGGCGTCCAATGGCCCTTGTATTTCTCATACATACGTCAACTTTGTGGATGAATTCCTTTTGATTTAACAAATCCATGCCAAAAGGTTTTTTCGTTGGCACTGATTGGATTGTTGAAAATTTCGAATTAGAAATGTCGAACCAGTCGTTCACAATTTCCACAAACTCCGCTGTTTCTACAGCGTTATACATTTCATGGCCTAGCGAATAAACCCGTCGTATTGCGCTTGAAGTGCTGTGTGAGAACAATTGGGCAGCCAATTTCACCTTTTGACGCCCAGCATGATGAACTGTGAGATGTTCCTCACTAAGTTTGTGTGTTATGGAAGCGTCTGATACCGACGTTAAAGCGAGCAACTGAGCAATGGTTCTTGAAGTCAGCAGTTTACACATGTATCCAGTGTCGAGGAAGTGATTTCGAAGCAGTTTAAGTAAGTGCGGAACGTCCGCAAGCTCAAATATTTTCCCATCCACTGCTGGATTTGAAAACCACGTTTGCTCTAAGAAAATATATATGGTTGCGAAACGAAACGGCAAATTTTGAAAACAAGTTCGCATACCACTCGACACTTTCAACTCCTTCCACAAAGACTGATTTCCTGCTCCCATATCTGACACAATACCGACCACTGTAAACCCGGACTCTTGAATTTTCATGATGATGTTCTCCAAAATTGCCTTTGTCATTTTGCAGTCGTACGCACAAAAAGCCGGCTGCTTCCATGAAGACTTAAGTCCACGTAGAATGGCTAATTCCACGTAGTTGCACGGTTTGCGAATAGTGTCGCTTGACTGGTCGTATTCATAAACGGATTGCACTTTCATTTCATCATTATGCAGAGTCTATCTGCGACGGGTATGCCACTCGTGGCTCGCATGACATTCAAGGAGAAATTCAGTACTCCATCATCAATCTTCATCTTTTGCAACCATTTTCGAATCGTGGATTCGCAAGGGTACGGAAAACCATTTTTACACAAGTGGACATAGACCCTTGGCCCAGCTGCGTGAAGAGCAATCGCGGAGGAAATATCTTGTCATGACCAGTGGACGTTCTTTTGCGGATCTATAATTTTTCGGATTTGTCCCTCCGTAAAAATTAATGATAAGTTCGAACACTTTGACTCGCGTTCGCAATTCTTCAATTTTGATTTGAAGATCTGCCACACGACAATCTTCATAATACCTAAAGCAAAAGATTAGCTACAAGAGGTTTTTATTATATAATTATTATTTACTCGGTTTGGGTCGAGGCATCGACAAATTTGGAAGCAGTTACTTGAGTTTCATCCCATTCAGATAGGGTTTCCACTGCCGTCGGTAACGCATCTCCTGATAACCTAACCCTTTTTGCATCCGAACCACATACATATATAGTCCATAGGTGAAAAATGCCAAGAGCAAATTTTCGAATATGGGTTTATATCGACGACGCACGATTTCGACTACATTTTTCTTTTCATTACGTTCGTTGGAACGTGGAACATCTTGATTACTTTTTCAGGCTACGTTTTAGGACACAAGGCGCAACTTGCTTTTGGCATAATCTTATTTAAATATTTCAACCAAAAGTTGAAAATTGTTGCAAGCCATATTTTTAATTGAATGTGTTTTTACGCGAATTATTAACAAAAAATACATATAATAATCTTTAAACTGAAATAAAGATCCGATCATTTACATTAAAAAATAACATTTTTCTTTGAATATCAAAATAACAACTCTTATTGGAAAACCCTTTATAATTGTTCTCCAAAAAGTATTAGAAATAGATAATTTACAAATACAATATTATAACTTACGAGTATTTGAAGATACAAAACGCGTGCGAATATTAGACACGGGGGTGCAGGTGCAGAAATGCTGAATTTGCTCAGAAATCAAAAATCTGCAAATCAAAACTATTAGAAATAGATAACTTGCAAATACAATGTTATAACTTATGTATGTATATTTACAGGTATACGATGCTGGAATTCTATAATTGTTATTTCGAAATACTGCACTTGCGCGTATATGAACACCTGCAAATAAAAACTTTTAAACACAATTTATTTACGATTACGAATTTACTTACTTGAATGTTTCCAATTAAATAAACGGTTTTTAACAGATATGAATAAAGCAACGTGTCAAAAATGGAAACAGTGTGCCGACCACCAAAAGTTTAGTTTTTACAATTCAATTTTTTTTTGTGAAATATGGACTTTTTTTGTAAAGAAGCAACACGTTTTCAAATAAGGGAGCCGATTTGTCAAGAGGGAGCGAGGAAGCTGCTTATTTACCTAACCTTCTATAATTGAATCATGCGTCATGCAAATATTATAATACTGGTCAAAAAACTCATATTACGGTGGGATCAAATCGTTATGAGCAAAAAATTCTATAAAAAAAAATGTCCCAAAAATTATTGAATATACACATTAGCTTCTAGTAAAATTTCTATGAATCTACTAATTTGTGCTAAGCGTTGAACAAAACAGCTGAGAAGTATTATAATTTTTCAATGCATACTTTTAGGCGAGATGCTTTGAAAAACATTGCAATTACAATAAAAATTTGAGCGATTTGTGGTGAGCAGCTCGTATTTTACACAGGAATTGAAATAGATCCGCTATTTCTTAGTTTTCATTTTTGTTCTACCCAATACTCTCAGTGGTAGAGCAGATAGTGCAAAACGCGGCATCAACTGTTTTGCTCCGCTCTGAGTTAAGTTTCGTTATTGCTTGTAACTCAGAGCAATCTAAAAAAAAATTTTAAGTGCTTTCTCTAGTAGTTGGCCTTGGCATGAAAGTGCGCCGAGTTCTGCTGGCAAGATAAGCCATTCAATTTATATACGAGTGCAATTTGCATGTAAAATTAAAAAAAAAGGAATGAATGTATGATATATGCATATATATACATACATATATGTATTAAAAAAAAAACAAGAAAAAAATAGCGCCGCAAGCGAAAATTTAGAATAAAAAATCGCGCGATTTTTAATTCCAAATTTTCACTATATTATGAATATATTATATATATTCTTTTTTATATATTAAATATATACATATATATAAAAGAGAATAGTTAAAAAATTTTAACTTTACTTAAACGAAACCTAAGAAGCAAGAAATATGTAAATACTGTAAAAGAATAAATGAATAAAAAGACAGAATGTTATGGTCTGTAACTGTATTTGATGACATCAATCAGCTTTTCAAAAGGATCATCGTGATTTTTAATTATTGACTTGCGCCAAAGATACTCTACAATAATCCGCGAAGTTGCTTGGGTTGTTGTAGTTATCCTTTTGAAAGGAACGTTTTACCACCCTCCATTGAGATTCTATCCTCTGCGTATGAATCCCATCGCTCGACACAAACGGATTGTCCGGGTCGCTGTGGTTTACTTTTAGGTGCTCATACCCATTATCGCGAAGGCAGTCGTATGCTTTCCAATAATCCGTGTGGATTGTTGTGCCTTCCGCAACATGCTTTTTAATCAAAGGTATGAACACCTCTGCCGAACGTACGTTATCCGGACATACCTCCAGCCTTAAATCTTCGCTGCCGTTCTCTATCATACCGAGAACCCAATGGCCTTCCACTCTTCTCCCTAAATTAACAACAGAAATATTTTAATTAATAAAATGTTTTATATTGCAGGCATACAAAATTTACCTTTATTATAATTTCTTTTGCCGAATTTGCTTTCGTCTATTTGCACGATTTTACCCGGTGCTCCTATTTTTCCTTTGGACTCCTGCTTGTCAACCTGATATGTTACCACAGCCTCACGGCAATAACTGTACCAGTCAGTTATTGTTTCGTTAGACAAGCAGGAGCCCTCGACGAAATTTTCCTCTCTAGTCATGGCATTCGACCAGTGATGTGCATACCCATACATAATGTGAAAAATATGGGGGAGCGAAATCTTGACATTTTCAAACCAAGTCCCGCTCGCTCTAGACACCCCAGATTTAGTTCGGCATGACGGTTTTCTGCACCGAAAAATGCCCAGTGAGCTGTTGCCCCTCATATGCAGTGACATCTGTGTCTTATGTTTTTTACTCAATTTCGACCGCAGAATGAGGCCGTTATCCTCCGCAAATTGGACGCACTGTTCCGTTATCCCCAATCTCCTTATCACCTTAGCAAAATTCCATCGCCGCTTTATTTCAGCAGCAGTGAGAGTATTGCTTTTGGAAATTGCTGCTTCTTGCAAAGTACTTCCACTGCTTGTGGAAGGTATATTTTCATCTAAAAAGTATATTAATATAATACAATATATATATGTTTTATAAAAAATAAATTACCTGCTCCACTTGACTCATTTTGTTTTATTAAATATAATCTTAATCACTTAATCGAAAACTTTCAACACGTTTTAAATGGCAACGGTAAATGGAAAACACGAAAATGCAAAACAAAATGAAAGTAAAAATTACCGTTTTTCGAAGATGTAGGGGTGCATTCCCAGTAGGTACGATAGGAGAAATTCGAGTAGGATGGGAGAAATTTTAGTGTTTTTGTGTAAAACTACTTTCTGCGTAGGCGGCCTTCGACGGCGCTTAAAAAAATAAATAAATAAAATAACCGGATACTAGACCGTCTATGCTGTCCACAGTATTTTTGCGTAAAACTTTCTTCTGCGTAGGCGCGTCAAGTGGTTGCAAGTTATAAATGCAATTTAAATTGTTAATTTATGGTATATATCAATAAAAAGAGTTAAAAACGTGTGTGTATGTTAATGTATAATAGTTTGAATATTTCTTAAAATAAATGTGATAAGTGCACTTATTGTATCAAAATTTTGGAGAAGGTAAAAGACAAATTTTATCAACAAATAACTTAAAAACTATTATTAACTGAATAGTGTTGGTGCTATTTTTAGCAAAATAAGCACGAAATCAACATCTCCTGTGAATTTCATTGGAAAATTCGTAATATTTCTCTCAAAACAAGTGGGGGGTAGTGCATGGAGTCGGAGCTAAAAATGGTCACACCCAGTAGGTTTAAGCTTCTCCTTCTTTTGTTCGGATAGAATACAAATTTCCAATTGTATAAGTATCTTTTCATAATAGCGAAAAAATTGCAATGATCACGGAAGGGCATTTCGAATACTATATGCTTACATGCAGCAGGACCAAGGTCGTACACTCATTTGTACGAAAAGAGGTTTCCGCTTCCCCATGTTTCCACATTGCAACGATGGTATCGCAAAAGAGATGTAAGCGAAGGTATTTTAAGTGCGTCAATCGACTGTATGGTTTGAACCAAGTAATGATGACAAAATGTGTGTTATTGCTTTTGACGAAATGAAAGTAATCGAAGCATATGAGTGTGACCAGTTAGAAGATTATGTCAGAAAGCCTGCAAATTAGGTGCAAGTTGTAATGGCATGTGGGTTGCGGAAATCTTGGATCTGTATTTTTTGATTATGATTGTCAAATGACTAAGGACATTCAAAGTTCTATCATTTTAGCAATTCAAAGCACAGGTTTTCGAGTGGTAGCGATCGTATCCGACATGGGACCTACCGATCGTAGACTTTGGAAAGAACGATAATTCATTTACACAAGAATTCAAATACAGACTGCGAAAGTACATCTTAGGTAAAATATTTAATGTCACTTTGAATTTTAAATATCAACTTCAATAACGGGTTGGTGTCGAAATTCTGTATGTACAAAATTCTAAAAACAAAATTCTGCTTTTTAAAATTCTGCTTTTTTAAAATTCTGCTTTCTAAAATTCTGAAATTTTTCTTCAGTTTCGATAGAATCCACCGTATTTTTGCGTTGAACTCCTTTTCGCGTGGGCGGCCTTCGGCCGCGCTTCAAAAAAAATAACCCTCATCAGTCCAGCTCCGGCTACGCAATCCACCGTATTTTTGCGTAGAACTCCTTTTTTCGTTGACTTTTGTCAACACAAAATTTTTTCAATACAGAATTTTGTTAATACAGAATTTTGTCAGTACAGAATTTCGTCAATACACAATTTTGTCAATACAGAATTTTTTTAAGACAGTACAGAATTTTGTTTTTACAGAATTTTGTAAATACAGAATTCTGTAAATACAGAATTTTGTCACTGCAGAATTTTGTCACTGCAGAATTTTGTTACGTTAATTTACAGTATTTCGTATGAAAAATATGTACATACCTACATTAATTATAGTTGACAACAGCTATACATTGGTATGTACATATGTTTGTAATCAAATATTACCTGGAGATGAGAACTTCTATCACAAATGAGGAATTACAATTTCACCACACCTGTCTACAACGGTTCTTATATTGTTTGTTTACCTTCTGTTAAGTGCTGACTTTTTGTGAAAGAGCTTGGTTTAATATTATATTGATAAAAATGTGCGAAATAAGAATTTTGAAAACAAACAAAAATAAGGAATTGTTGGGTGTTGATGGGTATTTCCCAAATACTTATTTACGCGCTGTTTGTTCCATTTTGGACAACTAATACGGCGAAAGGTTCAAAAGGAGAGGTAATTAAAGCCTATTTTATGGTTGTGTATGTATACTAAGTAATAATATGTTCCTTTTATGTATAGATTGGCCCAAAAATATGGGACTTCGGTGGAATTCGCACTGCAAATTCGAATGATTAAAAGCTTAGCTTTCGTACCGCCAAGCGAAATACCGAATTACTTTGAAACATTACTTAATAACTACGATGATGAAAGTGTAAAAAATTTACTAGTTTGGTTTGATAAAAATTATATTGATATAAATAATAATAATTCCAAATATTCTCCCGAGTTTTGGTCAGTGCATGACCATAATGCATCGCAAACAGAAACGTTTCCTAGAACACAAAACAATATTGAAACGTTGCATCGGCGGCTGAAAGTTATTGTTGGAAGAAGAAACTCGCAATTTTACCATCTTTTGCTAAGTTTGCAAAAGGAACTTATTTTAGCGAAAACTCAAATATCAAGAAAAGAAAATGGAGAAAGAGTTAGAAAAAGAGCAAAATAATTAAAAAAAACAAACAGCTGCGAAAAATTATTAAGAAAAGAAATGAATTACGTCACACTACATATTTAAAAAGAATTCCAAAAAATATTGTAATTGGCTAAACTAAAATATTGTTATCGCTTAAACATATACATATGTATATTTATGGAATAAATGTTTATTTTGTTATTTCTTGTATGACGAAAATCACAACACTTCAATAAAGCAGAATTTTTCGCATTAAACATGCAGAATTTTGAAAAAGCAGAATTTTAGAAAGCAGAATTTTAGAAAGCAGAATTTTAAAAAAGCAGAATTTTACTTTAATTATTTTTTTTGCAGTTTACAGAATTTTGTAATACAGAATAATGACACGCTCCCTTCAATAACTTTTATACAACACGGAATACTGAGCTTTTGCAAAACACTGACAATGTTGCAGGCGACAGAACTGAGTGGTTGATTCTTGATTCCCACGGAAACCCCTACTCAGGCGAACTTGCTGCAGATGAGGAGCCTGATGTAGAAATGGATCCAGCTATTGAAGCACTTGTCACATCACATCCGTATGATTGTTGAGCTATTCAGGAAGACGCGCTAGAGCATATTTCTGGATACATCATCAAGAAGCTGCACCTTGAATAGCATGAATGTACGGAACAGTCCTTTACTTGGCTGGATCGGGCTTCGAAAGGATTCTTGAAAAAACCAACAGCGCTCTTTTTAAGCAAAATTAAAAATTTAGAGTCCGTATTCCACAATCTTAATGCGCTTTAAATAGTTCATTGTCGAAACCTTAAACAGCGCTTGCTTGAGAGAAACAGAAGTGGAACTCTTTCACGAAATAAAACGCTTTTTCTTCAAATGCAGAATCCATTTCAGGGTTAAACAAATTGGAATTATGAAATCCTCTGCCGGCGAGGAAATGCATGCAATCCCAAAACGAGCTTCATATGTATGTATATATGAAGCATTTTACTAGTGCTAGCATTGAAAACAACCTAAAGTTCGAAATGGCTAATGTATTTATATAATGTGTAGTTTTGAAATAATTGAGTTTAATACGGTTTTTTCAAACGCCTTAGGATTTGCTAAAAAACCGCCTTTTGAAGCGTGGTGCTGTGCCCACTATTTACACAGAGGATGTGGGCCCCCAGTATGCCGAAAACGTTCAAAATAAAGAAAGTAATAAAATCGTTTGCGACTTACTTCAGCAGAGTGCAACTTTCGCCGCCAACGAAGGTAACAATTTCAATTTACAAACCAGTTTCGAAATACATTTGTTTCTAGGTATGTTTTTATAGACAATGCGAATAAGGAAAATAGCTTTATGGAGGCAAATTTATCCAAAATGCCCGTGGCTTCAACATTTAGCAAAGTTTTCTACTACGACAGCAGTTTGCGGGAAGTTGAGGAGCTGGAATCAGAGAATCAGAATTGTAAGTTTTTAAAAGCAATAAGGCTATATAAACATTAGGTTGGATTAAAAACACTTTTTTGAAATTTCTATTTCGGCCTATGCGGGAAAGTTGCCTCATATAAAGGCAATCAAATGTTTATATGGAGTCATGTCAAAATTTTGGGCGCGAATTCTGCCACACGTCCTTCAAAATTCTTTCAAATGAATAAAATTCTGACATAGTTGCAAAGAAATTACAAAAACAATTGTATACCAACCTTGTTAAGTTATTTATGTGTGAAAATTTCTACAAACGAAATTTTTGCCTATTTTCAATACTTAGCGAAATATATTGAAAAATATTAAAATTGACGGTGTATCAACTTTAAACTTTTTTCCATTCTTTTAAATGCAAATCACACACACCTTTTTGAATATCGAATCATTGAAAGTTTGTAAAGCTTTTATTATTAACTTTTAATTATTATCACGTAACAAAGTATCCTCACGCTTATTAAAGAATAATATCTTAGATCTCTAAGCAGAAATGAGCACAAAGAATCGACATATAAAGCGGTAGGATTAAGCATGCAATTAAATTGTTAAAAGCCTCTATGGAAATGGGTACTCTGCAAAAGGTGTGTCTTTGAGTTTCGACGAAATGACGATCAGGCATACTTATTGTTATGACTCTTCTACGGACTCTACACTAGAACCTGCCCATTTGCACAAAATGGCGATGCTCAGAGGTGGACATTTTGCAATAAACATTTAATAAGGTACATGTAAATTTGTATAATTTATTAACTGTCTTCTTTAGGACTTTTGTCTAAATGAAAGCAGCTGGTTTTCCACGACTTCAACTGTAAAATGACGAAGAACGTATTTTTTAATATTTTGCAAAAATCAAAAGACTGCGAGTACAACGTTGCAGCGATTATGTGCGATCTTGGTGACACAAACAGGTCCCTCCTGAACGAGCTCGGAATAAATGAATATAACCGTGGTGTATGTTTAACGAAATATACACTTTACGTAATTTATTTAACATTTTGTAACATATGACGTTACCATAGGTTGGTTTTTTATGAGCAGCAAATCTTTGTATTTGCTGACGTGCCTCATATGCTGGAAATACTCCGTAACCACTTTCCGGACCAAGAGTTCATGCTAAAAGGGAAAGCTGTGAAGAAAGAAATAATTTTTGGTTTATTGTTGTGCACCTCCAAGGATTTGACAATAACTCATAAAATTTCAGCAATCCAACAATTTTGTATAAGAGCACATTGAGCAAACTTCAAATATTCATTGCGACATTAAACTAAAAAAAAAATATTTTTCAAGGCAAGAATATTCTTTACAATCAGAAAACTAAATAAAGAACTGATTGAAAATGCCCACAAAAAAAAAATGGAAATACAAAAAAATTGTGTCCTATACCACAGACCAAGGTGGATTTATTGAGGTGACAGCATTCACCCAGCTGAATTTTTCGCCGTAGGTATGGCTTACGTCAAAATGATATGCTTTGTTTGTATGTATTGGTATGTTTACATTCGTGTGTTTACATTTGCGATTGTACGTTGCAATTTTTAAATTTAAATTGATATCAATATTAAAATAATATATAGTATACCAAAATGAAAAAGTGTAAAATATGTGCAAAAGTGGTTAAAAAGAGCAAAGGACCTTTTTTTCAGTTCCCGCTGAGGAAGGAAAACGGCAACAATGGATCAATTCGTGTCGAATGGATCTACGATGGAAAGACGTTAGTATGTAGACCATTTTGCACAGGCGGATATTGCCCACACGGGACAAACCGTACGATTGTTGCCAAAAGCCATTCCCAAACCTGCACCCCTTCGCGCAAGTACATCAAATGACATGCTACCGATTCCAGTGGAAGATTTTGAACAATTAGGGTAAGTGGTGAAAAAATATCTAACGTTGAACAAAATTTTGAGACGCCATATAAGTATGTATAAAATTATGATTTAATTCATTGTGATTGTAATTCATTACTTTTCCAATTTTCAAATAAAAAAAAAAATTATATAATAATAATTTGTTTTTTATATCATAGGAGCTCACAAATTTAGAGGACGATACCACACAGCGCACAGCAAATAAAATATCCAAATAGATGAAATAAAATTATATAAATTTAATTAAATTAAATACCTTATTTTTAATCAATTTTTCAATGATCATGAATTTATGGTCTAAATACAGGCTATAAAATCAATAAAGTTGAATTATACAAAATGAATCACAATCATGTTACAAATTTGTTATCCAGAATTTTTAAGTGTTCAGTTTTAGATGTCAATCATTGCGATCGATTTTCCACAAAAAACACGCAACAAACATTTTTATGCAATATGGTAGGCGCATCTCAACAGTATTTAGTATGAAGTCATCATAGTCATTAGCAGCCAAGGTGGATTTCTGATAGCCATCAATATCCTATGAGGATATAGAATTACACATGTAAAAATTGCAAATTAAAAATGTGATACAAATACAATCGAGCTCAATATTACATACATACATTCCTCTCTGTACGCAGTGAGACTTTAATTTTGCCCTTGTTTCGAAGTTTTTTTGCGTTATGTTTCTCTATTTTAAACTTTTCCGCGTCCAAACTTCACTCTCTACATTCAATTTCACCTTATGCATGCCCGTGGCAAATTCTGAAATAAGTATGTATTAATAATTAAAATACCGCAAACTCAAATGATTTCTTTCATTTCCACAAGAACTTACAATTCACACATAATAAATCCTTTCTTGCACATAAGCTACATACGAAATCTTCAGTGAACTGTGGGAAATGTGGCGACTTTTTTATTTTGTGACTATTTCCAGCGTACGTTTCACAAGTAAATCACACTGCAAATGAACAGCTGATTTTGACGTGACGCTTGGACCAAACGCAACAACAAATACATGTAGGGTTTTACTTATATGTATTTGCTGTCACCTGTAATAAATTCGCCTTGCCACAGACCCTGCAAACCAACTATCTGTGGGTATCGTTCACTTGTGAAGTTGTGAGCTTTATAGTATTTTATGTTCTACGCCGTGCACTTGCTGCCTACTTCCAGTCTATACGTGTGATGCTTTTATTCCCTCGCACTAACAGAAATTTCTCATATACTGCTGTGCTGCTCTAATTGACATTCAAGTTGTAAATGATGTAGTAACATGTAGTGAACAAAACCTTCTGAACTCATGAATGTTGTTGTTAACATGTAGCTAACAGAATCTCTTCAACTGGGTAATTTTTTAGGTAATACTTACGGATCCTATGCATATACAATAATCCTTCAAAATTACTAATATAAATGGTTATTTATTGCATATTATTTATTTAATGAATAATTTTAATATTTATTTAGTTAATTTTTAGTTTCTAAAGAAAAGTAATACAATATATAATAATTTAATGAGAAATGTATTTTTGTTTTTGCATTAGTTTAAAATCGAAAGTTAATTCAAGAGAGCATTAGTATTTAAATGTTATTTCTTTGCCCAATATGACATCTAATTTAATAGGAAGGTTTTTAACTTAATAACATATATTTCAAGTATTAAAAAAATTATTAATTTTTTCAAAGTTTTAGTTTGTTCTATTTACGTACAGCCATTTATTTTAGTTTACTATTTACATTATAAAATTACGTTAAGTTTTAGTTATTTATTTTAATATTTACATTGTAAAATTAGGTTTGGTGTTAGAAAAATTTACTTTTAGTTTTACTTATTTACATGAATTAAAGTAATTTAACATAATAAAATTAGCTTTAGTAATGAAGGTACTAATGAAATATTTTAGTTTTGATTGTTATTTTGATTATTCAATTTTTGCTTCTGTTTTCTTACGACTTGCTTGTGTCTGTTGTGGCTCATTAGTACCGCTTTCCGAATTTCTGCGATGACTTCGCTTTTCGGGGTACCATTAAATGTATCTGTTGGATATACATAAAAAACAAGTTATATATATAAAAAAAAAGTATAAACGAAAAAATGTAAATACCGAAAATAAGTTCCAGACCTTTGAGTCCAAAAAGCGCCGATTTATTGGCTTTCTCCTCAAAATTGTAATGGAACATCAAGGCATCTGAGTACACGCGCTTCATTACTCCTTTGATGCATCCTTTTGCACCCCTCAGCTTCAGCAAAATATTTAGCTAGAAAAGTTAAAATTGAGTTATTTATTTTATTAAAAATTTGTTGAGCTTATTTGATATTGTATACATCCATATACATATGTATGTATGCTTCTGAAATAAATATTCTAAGTTAAAATAAATTTTCCAATTTCTACAACGTAATTTTATGTAAATCATAGTTGTTTGGGTGGAAATAGGTATGTATCTCAAAATTTGTGAAATCTCTTATTTCGGCAAATTTTAAAAACGCTATACGGAGAATTCTTAGATGTTACAATTTTAATTTTACAATTTAACTCAAGCAACCATGATCACATGTGTATATTGTGTAGTAGAAATAATAGTTACCATTGCTTCGGAGTATGGCTTGGTATTCAAGAGCTCCTCGAGAGTATTAATCGCATCCTGTGATGTTATTGGGAGCATACTCTGATTCCTGATATACTCAGGACTCAGAGCATCTCCCGTGATGCGCGCAATACTCTGGTGAACTCTTGTCATCACCACTTTCACCTCCCTCATTAGCTGTCCCTGAACCTGACATTCCGTTCTTTCTGGCATCTAAATAATAAAGAGCTTATAAAGTTATAATTCATTACTTCAATAAGATACTTGTATAACCTTGTTTTCGAAGTCCTTGAAATTCCTTTCCACCTTACTTTCTAGGTCCATTAAGGTGGTCTTTATTTCCCCCAATGATTCACGGATATCGCTCCGCATTTCTCTTAGCTCATTTTGTAACGAAGCCAGAGAAACTGGTTCACCTGAAATAAGGGTTGTTTTTTAACAACCTCGCAAAAAAATAATGGTAAGAATTAAAATTTATTAAAATATAAAAAAATTTACTTGGAACCGCAGTAGCATGGTTGGATATCGTTGCGCTCGTGGAATGTGGGACTGCTGTACGCCTTTTGTAGGGCTGCAAACCGCTTACGCTGCACGGCAGACCCTAAAATGGAATTAGTTTTAAGTATGAATATAAGTATTTACAATTCTGTTAATATATTTTTATATTTATACCTGTAAAAATAGGGGGGCCCGAGCGTGGTGGAGAGATCATGTCGCTTTCCGAAAAAAAATGTTCTCCATTGTACTTAAAAAAAAGAACGAAATAAATTATGTAGAATGGGGACAAGAATAAGCTTATTTCTATCATTTATACAAAAATATTTATAACTTATATCACTACGACTAATTAGGACTCCATTACTTAATATTTCACCTAAACAAATATCTAGCCCTGACATAGATTCTACTGGGTCGATAAAATAATTTTCTAAATTAGAAATAAGGAGCGCTTTAAAACTGTTGGTTTCCTTATCTAATCCAACAATTTTAATGGGCCCCTTATTACATTGAAAATAACTATCTTTATCTTTGTTAAAATCTATTATAAAAAGGTCGTTTTTAGAAAGTTTGCTAGAATCTGAAATTTTTAATCTTTCCAATATTCTGAAAAACATTTGCTGAAAAAATTTTATTAGGTTTATTAATTATTATTTTTAAATGCTGCATGTAGTTCTCAAATTTGTACGCGGAAAAATTGTCTAAAGGACCAAATTCTCTAACACAATCCGAAAGCTGTAACAACCCGTGAACATTATAACTTATTAGATGATCGCCATAAATATTTCCGAACAAATCAACAAATTCCTTTAACAATTCATTGGCGACATTCGATTCTACGTTAAAAGATTTCTCACAAGAGAGAAATCGAATTCCGGCGTGTAGTAAAAGAAAATGATAATATAAATCTTCATTAATGCAGTCCTTCAAAACAAATATCCCGGAATTCAGTTGACTTCCAATTACTTATCTGGTCAAGGGCTCGGCTAAGCCGGCTAAACTCAGACGGTACGAACCTGTTAAGAAGCAAAATCTTCTCATTCATTTCGTAACGTTTCCTTTCATGATATGTAACTGGAGCAACTTTTTTGTTTCACCCAAATCTACTAAATGCATGGGTTCAAGAGGAAATTGTGAAACCATGCCAAAGTGAAAAGATTCTAGCAAACTTGCTGCTTGCTTAAATTCTAAACTATGATAGCTTAAATCTATTCTATTTTTAAATGAACTATCTGATCTTAAATCCCCAACTTGCTTTGGGAAGCTTACCCTTCTTTGTGTATAAACGCCCTCGATCGTGCATTTGGAACAGGAGTTCTTTGCCGTATGCGACTTAACTCCTGTGACAAATGCACGAGCGGGGGCGTCACAACTAAACAGTCTTATATTAAATGGCTGACATACTAGATTGCTACCTACCTTAATCGCGTTCTTCCTCAAAAAACTTACTTCCTCACAAAAGTCCCTCAAAAAATCATTAACGCAACCTGGCTTACTCATCCCTGAAAAACACGCTATCGTAAATGGGCCTAACTTAGAACCTACGACATATCCTAAAATCGGTCAAGGACACCTATTACTACACTTAAATAACTTTAACAAATTTTTTATGAAAATAATCGTTCTGTTGCTGCTATATTACTTTAAGAGCATTACGGCCATTTTACGGTCCATTTAACAAGCCGTCCCGTTTTGGGGTTATGTGAAGTCATTGATCTACAGTAACAAGCCGGCGACGATTTGTGAGCTCAGAGCCAATATTGAACGCGAAATTGTTGGAATTTCGGCCGATTTATGCAAAAGAGTGGTCGAAAATTGGGTTCAACGATTGGACTTCGTAAAACGTGCACGCGGTGGTCATGCAAAAGAAATCGAATTTCATACCTAAATGTATATGTTCAAACTCGATAATAAAAAAAAAATTAGTTAAAAAAGTCAAACCGTTTGTGTTTTATTCAAAAAAGTTCAAAAGTTGAAGCGCTCTTACTGAAAAACCCTATATAAAAACTCCCCTCCTGGAATTAATTTAATATTAACTTTTTGCCTACTTGTACCTAAAAGAGGCCTAGCTGACAGTGGCAAACCTTCTACACCCATAAGTTTTAGAGTCCTAAGCAAATCGTCTACGCTATTCTGAGGAATATTATTACTAACCGCCCAGGTTGACAAAAGGAACGCGTTTTCTATCTTCTGAATAACTATCTACCTCAACACCTTCTACATCTAAATCTTCAAAAAACACACTGTCATCTCCGCTATCTATATCATATTCTAAATTTTGCAAAGCTACTCTACTTGTTGATGGAAAATCATCGTCGTCTAATCTGTTGGGAAAGTTTTCATTTCCTTCTACGTTAACATTTTCATTTAAGTTGCGAAATTTCGCTACATTTTCCTCATAATTTTTTTTTTTTTTCTTTTCCCAATAAATTAGACAACGTTCTTTTACTCATTTTTCTAACTACGATACTTAACAAATACGTCCGCTGCGTGTAAGCGTGTGTATATTAATGTGTTCTGTAAGAAAAATTAAACACAAATTTCAATAATTAGAGAAAATATATATGTGAAAGAAATAATATCAGACTAATAACGCACAATTGAAAAATTTCAAAATACTACTAAATCTGCCCTGGTAGCTTTGCTGGATGTTGGTAAATGTTGGACGTTGCTAGCGATGCCGGCAATGTTAAACCCGCCCCGTCTCCCTTTTAATTAATTCGCTTACTTACGAGCTACAAGTTAAGATTAAAAAAGATTTATTAGTTTAATAATATAGATTATTTACACATACATATGTAGATATATGTACACAACTTTTCACAAATTGCTTATATGTATATGTATATTTCTTATACATAAATGGAAAAGTGTATGCACGTTCGTGTATATAAATATTTACATACATATATGTATATCACAATTTTATTCTTATCCTACAAACGTGTATACATTTTTTCCATTTACTTACACTGCGCAGGCGATTGCTATTAACCAAACCACAAATAGAAATTTGTAATGCAAACAATTGGCTTCTTAAACTATGGCATATGCACATCTTTCTGGTTTGGATTAATCGCACTGATCCTGTGACACATTTATTGACCACACACTCATCAATTCACTGCACAGTGTATAAACACAAGCTATGACCAACCGCACTGGTCATGCCTTTCCATACCTTTAACACATTCACTGATTTAATACGTACCGAGTCAGATGCAGATCCCTTTTAAATTTCGTGATTGTATCGTTTTTATATTGCTGTATATAGTATAAAAAAGATCCACTGGCACTGGTCATGCTTTTGCACATTTTATAAGCGAAAAAGAATTTTTTCACGTTGAGCAAACTTACCAAAAGAAAGATGCCCGCTTTGTTTTCTTATTGTTTTCTTCTTTTGATTGAAATTGAATAAATTGCTTTTCTTGCTTTCGATTTATTGACGTTGTGAAATACGTTTTTCTGAAAATAAAAATACATTTTATTAGTTTAAATATATGTATATATAATTGGAAAATTTAATAAAAATTGTTCAACTTACCTTTTCGCTTGCAGATTTTCACCGAATTAAGATTCTTTTTTTTATTTCCATTTTCGCGTCATTTCGTCATTATGACATTTGCAACTTGTTTGTTGCTGTCACTTTCGCACTTACTATAGTTAAGTTTAATAAGTATTCACGAAAATTATGAGATAAATAAATGACAACAGAATTATTATTGGAAAAAATTGAGTGAATGTGGTGGTAAAATTGGAAAAACTGGTGAACGTTGTTTTGCAGAGGAGTAGAAATCACATACATACATCCCAGCAAGAAGAGTGGCGGTCACGTTACCCTTCACGTAACCGCCACGCATGGTCGTTAAACTATCACTAACCACGCCCCTTTACAATCACGTTGTTAAAAGCGTTGGGAAAATCGTGCCAAAAATTTTGTGTACGTGTGATTTTCTATCCTTTTCATACATATGGATTCGTTTGCCAGTGCCAGTTTCATATAAACATAGCGACGAACAAAATAACTTTTAGGCCAGCGGCGACAGCACAGCGCGATAGCCCAGCGGCTAGCAATGTGGGCTTCCGATCCGAAATCCTTGGTTCGAATCACAAAAAAAAAAAATTTTTTTATACATTTATTTTATTTTGTTTTATCATATGTTTATGAGGAGATTTTTTTCATGGCAGAAATACACTCGGTATTTTGCCATTGCCTGCTGATGGGCGACCACTATTAGAAAAATGTTTTTATTAATTTTGCTTTCACCGAGATTCGAACTGACGTTTTCTCTGTGAATTCTGAATAGTAATCACGCACCAACCCATTCGGCTACGGCGTTTGTTTATGTTGACTGATGCAAAAGTCAGGAAAACTATATGAATAAAGTTTGCTTACTGCTTACACATTTGCCAAAGGTTGACAATTAGATTCTCGGCCTACTTTGATATCAAAAAGAGAGAAAAGATATCTTTTTGACTTATTGCTTTGACAGCCACTTGCCGTTTTTTTTTGTTTTTTTTTTCTATTGATGCAAAAATGAGAAAAAATATATGAATGAAGTTTGCTTACTGCTTACACATTTTCCAAAGGTGACGGAGAATAAAAAAAAGTCGATTTTCAAACAAATACGAGTGCATATGTGTTAGTAACATACAAAAAAGTGTAATTGTGTTAGAGTTTCGGTCACGCAGGTTTTGCTGGGATACCATGAATGCGCAAGTAAGTATACTTTAAATTTTTTATTATTGTAGTGGTTTAATTTATATAATTCTATTATTTACTTCCATTACTTTCTAATGGCTTAATAATTTATTTGTCAGGAACTTTTGTTGGTGTTTGAAGTGTGATATTTAAAAAAGGTGAAATAAATTACTTATTTAATTGATGACTCGAATTTTACTAAACTCCTCATGGATCTGCTGTTATACTAAGTTTCCACCGCAGCCGGAGTTTGGGTTCTCTGCCGCTATCGTGTTCTTAGCGCAAACACCAAACAAAACACCTCTCAAATCCCATACAAAATTAAAACACAACTCCATACCTAAACCCACTTTTCAAAGCGTGTTTTGTTGGGTTTGCGTCTAATTTAATTATTAAGTGGTGGCAATGTTGCTCATTTTCCTCATTTATTATTGCATTCTTATCGAAACATGGCAACAATGATTGCAATTTGTCAATATGACATTTGATTGACGTTTAATATTTTTCTTGTGGTAATCGTTAAGTGGTGCGCGCAAAATATAAAATAAGTCCAATAAGCCAAATAAGTCTACAATCTTTCCTCAGGAATACTGAATCAACTCGTTGTAATGGAAAACATTAAAAAATGTAAAACAATTTGGCTTCCTTCCGCGGACGAAGCATTCCTTGATATATGGGGTGATAAGGCAGCTGAATTGCGAGGGCCACGCAAGAACTCGCACATATATGCGGAAATGGCTCAGTCGCTGGGAGTGCTTGGACATGAGGTCCGTCCAGTTGACGTGAAATATAAAATCCACAATTTCACAATGAAATATAGGTAAGGCATATAATATATTATTTCATTAAAGTAATTTTGTTACAGCCTCAAAATTTCCTTTGCAGAAAATGCAAAGCAGAGCAGGAGACAGGATGTTCTCCTGTTTCTTGGAAGCACTATCGGAGGGTGCACCAAATAATAGGAAGGGATAGAGTGAATAATGTTGATGCGGTCGTTGTCGATAGTATAACAGGTATTTGTTTTATTTATATATGTAATTTTATTTGTATTTACATCTAATTGTATAATGTTAATTTCTATTTATATATGTAGGCATGCCTGATTCGGTTGCTTCGCCAGCTCCATCAAATTCGCCGATATCACCTTCATGCTCCTCAAACGAAGCTGCTCCGTCTGCTTCGTTTACATTTTCGCCACCATCGTCTCCAGCACTGCACGAAGCTTTCGCACCTGCAGCAAAAACAAAAAATGCGAAAGTAAGTGAATTAAACGAAACAATAAAATCTTGTATGACGGAAAACAATAAATTAACTGCTGAGTTAATTGAAATCGAAAAAAAAAGGTTGCTGCTATTGAGTTACTGACAAAAAGTGTGGTTAGTTTCTTGGAGAGAAATTAACTAAAACTTATAATTATAAATCCTTTGAAATATTGTTTGTGAAAGTGCTTAAAAATTAATATGTGAAATGATATTTAAGTTTTAATGAATTGTGCCTTTTAAAGTTGCACTAAGTGCCTACTACTATCTTTTTTCAAAAATGAATAAAATGTATTACAAATTTTATTGTGAAAAATTAATATGTGAAATGATATTTAAGTTTTAATGAATTGTGCCTTTTAAAGTTGCACTAAGTGCCTACTACTATCTTTTTCCAAAATGAATAAAATGTTATTTTATAAAACTATGTATTACAAATTTTATTGTTCTGGTGAAAAGTTGTTTTTCAGATTTAAACCAATTGGACTCTTTGTAGGTCGAAATATTTAAATAAATATTTGGTTTGAAGATAAAATTGTTTAAACCAAATAACCTTTTTAACCAATAAATTATGGTTAATTTAATAAAACATACGGGAGAATCTACATGAAAGAAGTTATATTACTCACTGAAATATTCCTTTAACGCATTTCTTATCGATTCTCCTTCAGATCGGTCAACTGCATTGGTGCCGTATTGAATATTGCGCCTGGAATCGCGATGCATTTCCACTAGCCAATTTTCCAAAATTAAATCCTTCTCAGCAATCAAAAAATTATGTAAAACACATGCACATGAAATAACTGTGTTTACATTTTTGATGTGGTTATCCACGCCTTTTCCAATTCTCCTAAATCTAAAATAGAACCTGTATTACCAATTTTTAAAAATATTAGAATCTCTAAGTTGTATTTACCGGGCTTTTAAATGGCCAAAAGCATTTTCCACAACACGCCGGCACTTAGACAATCTATAGTTGAATTTTTTTTGTTCGGGTGTATTGGTCACACTATGCGGATATGGCTTCATTAAATGCTGAGAGAGACGAAAAGCAGAGTCCCCTATAATATGGACTGGTATTTTTGTGGATCCATACAGCAAGCTCAATTCATCAAGAAGTGCACAACTTTGCAACTCGCGCTTTAGCGATGATTTTTCAAAAATTCCGGAGTCGTTGCATCTTCCAGGACTGCCGCAATGTATATAAACAAATCTATATTTTGCGTCTACCAAAGCCAATAGTACTACGGAATACCACCCTTTGTAGTTGTAGTAATCAATGGCTTCTTCCTTTCTTGGATGAATTTCAATATGACATCCATCTGTATAATAAAGATGCTTTTGATTAAACGTTATTTTTATCGCATTACTTATAAACCTACCTATTGCTCCAATACATTGTGGATAGCCCATTGCATTAAAATCTGCGACTCCATTCTCAATTTGCGCCCTTGTCAGTGGAAAATATTTCAAATATATTGGAGCCAAAGATGTCCCAACTTCATTGCAAAACTCGATGAGTATTTTGCAAACAGTTGCTTTGCCTACTCCAAACAAATGTCCAATTGATCTGTATTCACTAGAAGATCCTAGTGCATACAGAGCAATTGCCACGCGCTTTTTTAGTGAAATCGGGTTTCGATAGTTCGTTTTTCTTTTGGCTATTTTTTCAAGTTTGCTGCACAATTTTTCAAAGCAGGATCTTTCCATCTAATATACTTCCCAAAAGGTACTGGAATGTTCCTAAAATATACATGTACATTATACACAAATAATGTATCATAAATCTGTTTACCATACCAAAGACCATACACTTTGCGAACGCATTAAATTGGCAGCAACGCTTAAAATTATTTTATTTTCCCTTAACCTTTTTTTTAAATAATATGTAACCAACTCTATCAATTATTTTAAAATAAAATGATAAAATCAACATAACAAATTGAATTTTATGCACCATTTTATAATTTTATCAATTTTTATAATTCTTATTTCACAATGTCAACAAAAGACAGTTCAAACACAGTTTCTCCCAAACTTTCGGTGGAAACAGTTGACAGTTCTCCCAAACACAACTCCTGCAAACACGGTGTTTGCTTTTGGTGGAAACGTAATATAACTTTTGCTTATTATTTACAAAACGACAAGCACCGTGTTAAGGTACAATGTGTAAGTATCGCCGTACTTATCAAGTGCCAGCAAGCATCAGCAACAAAAGTGCATTTACATTTAGACTTCGTGGGAGGAGCAATTCTGAAATATGCATTGTTATAGAAATCACCAATATTTGTGAATATTATTTGGAAGTTATGCGACGTTTGAGAGAGAATATGAGTAGGAAACGGCCCAATTTGTGGAAAGAAAACTCATGGATATTGCACCATGATAACGCACCGTCTCACAAGGCTCGTATTGTGAACACTTTTTTGACCAATAACTCGACAAATCTCATCGAACAAACACCGAATTCACTGGATTTAGTCTCCTGTAACTTTTTTTCCTCAAAACTTAAATTGCCACTCCGTAAACGCCGCTTTGAATCATAGAGGCCATTGGGGAAAATTCGGTGAAGAAGCTGCTTTGCAGCTTTGCATATTTGTATTCACCGTATTTGAAACAAAACGCCACAGAAGTATTATAATATACTTTCTCGTCTGTAGCCACGGGAGTGTTATAATTTGTCAATGCATACTTTCGAGTCGGGTGCCAACTCTGTAGCCACAGGAGTATTATAATTTATCAATGCATACTTTGAGGAGCGTACTTTGTTCAATCGCACTTTCCAAAATGGAAGAATTTATTTTTGTTATTTATTTCGTGTCATATTAGATAACAGATAGCTCTTACCTGAGTTGGTGGAATCGCAAAGCATACTTTGCTAAGTTCAAAGAGTCCTGGATCGCTTTCATTCCAAATATGCAAAACATTAAAATTACACTTCTCACAAAAATTAAGGGAGCAAGAAAAAAAATCAAAATTTTAATCTTTTAATTAGCATTTCCGCGTATGAGAGTTCACCGGCTTTTTTCCAAGACCAATGCGTCAGGTTTCGTTGGTATTTTTTGCGTGGTTCGGGTCTTACGTTTGACCACTGTTAACCAACCTTCACGTGATTGGGTGCCCTCCACGCCTAGGAACGCATTCATGTCTACTGCTGCCACGCTTTGTTTCTTTACAGCAAATACCTCTTTTGGTTGGCTGGAGTAGTGTTGTTGCTCTTTAGGCCTGGCCTCTATTGGTTCTCTCGGCGATTCTAAGCAGATGCACTTTGCTATTTGCGCGGCGAATTTGGCGCATCCCGCCCGCTATTGGCAGCCGTGCGGGCTCGCTTTGCTTGCCTTTTGCGATCGTTCTCCATTTTATCGGTTTGTGTGCTTTGATTGGCGCACACAGTGGGTAGCTTAGATATGTTGTGCATGTCTAATGCATTCTGGTGCTGCCTATCTATTTCGCTCACCAAGTCTTTTATTGGAATGTTGATATGCCTCTGCACTTCCATCATACTAATGAGATCTTTTAGTTTGTCTCCCATCACACGTAGCGGCTCCCCGTCTGATTCTCGCTTTGTCGCTTGCTCTCTTTCCTCTTCCTTCTGCTGTTCCGTGTCGCTTTTTTTCCCCCATGTCTGGAGTATTATGCTCGCATTGGCGCTTTCCAGCGCGCTCTTGCTCAGGAGTTAGTATTTGTTTTCTCACAGGTGAGCGAGCGATTCTTGCTCGCCTCAGGAAAGGATTGATCGCATCGCTCTTTTCCTTCGATTCTCCGCATATGCCCGGAGACTCATTCGGCATGTTGTTGGGTGGTTTGCTTAAATCTGTAGGAGCCAGATGTCATTCACCTCTCACCGTAGATGGTAATCAGCTATTCTCTCTCTTCCCACCAACACTTTGCACTGTTCGCTAAATAATTTGCTGTTGTCTGAGCAGAAGTGCTTATATTAACCAACTTTTTTCCTCTCAGCAACAACACTTTTCACCGTTTGTTTAATAATTTCTCAGTTTTTTCTTCTTTGTTGTTTTCTTTTTTAATAATTTTTTTGTTTTTTTGTCTTTTTCACTCTTTTGGAGTTTGATAAAAAAATGGCTGTATTTACCCCTGGTTGGTTAGGTATTCCTGTCAGAGGCACTCACTGCCCAGCAAAACCTGCGTGACCGAAACTCTAACACAATTACACTTTTTTGTATGTTACTAACACATATGCACTCGTATTTGTTTGAAAATCGACTTTTTTTTATTCTCCGTCACCTTTGGAAAATGTGTAAGCAGTAAGCAAACTTCATTCATATATTTTTTCTCATTTTTGCATCAATAGAAAAAAAAAACAAAAAAAAAACGGCAAGTGGCTGTCAAAGCAATAAGTCAAAAAGATATCTTTTCTCTCTTTTTGATATCAAAGTAGGCCGAGAATCTAATTGTCAACCTTTGGCAAATGTGTAAGCAGTAAGCAAACTTTATTCATATAGTTTTCCTGACTTTTGCATCAGTCAACATAAACAAACGCCGTAGCCGAATGGGTTGGTGCGTGATTACTATTCAGAATTCACAGAGAAAACGTCAGTTCGAATCTCGGTGAAAGCAAAATTAATAAAAACATTTTTCTAATAGTGGTCGCCCATCAGCAGGCAATGGCAAAATACCGAGTGTATTTCTGCCATGAAAAAAATCTCCTCATAAACATATGATAAAACAAAATAAAATAAATGTATAAAAAAATTTTTTTTTTTTGTGATTCGAACCAAGGATTTCGGATCGGAAGCCCACATTGCTAGCCGCTGGGCTATCGCGCTGTGCTGTCGCCGCTGGCTTAAAAGTTATTTTGTTCGTCGCTACGTTTATATGAAACTGGCACTGGCAAACGAATCCATATGTATGAAAAGGATAGAAAATCACACGTACACAAAATTTTTGGCACGATTTTCCCAACGCTTTTAACAACGTGATTGTAGAGGGGCGTGGTTAGTGACAGTTTAACGGCCACGCGTGGCGGTTACGTGAAGGGTAACGTGACCGCCACTCTTCTTGCTGGGTGGTCACTGCCCTAGCTCCTGGGCGCACACTTGCACACTTTTTAATCACTACCGTGGGACTTTTTCCCAAACTTAACGTCACTTTTGTCAGAGCACTTGCAGAACACGTCTTTCCACGACTTGCAAACGTATATCGCGCATGTGTGTGTGTGTGTGTGTGTGTGTGTGTGTGTGTGCTAATAAGGCGTATGGCACCTCTGCTCCTAATAATAGCCCGCAATCTTTCAGGCATGTTTGAAATGCAGTTTCGAATCATTGACTGCTGAATCTGTCGCCAAGTTTCGATTAGAGCCCGCACTAATGCTGCTAACGTTCGTAAATTGGGATAATTCTGGGATCAGAGCTTACCGCTGGATGCCTTAATAACGTTATGTCATGTTTTTTGTAAAAACCGACTGGTGATGTTTGCTGTTAATTTGCTTTAATAAAAGGTAAAAAAAACGGTAGTTTTGAGAAAAACTGTTAATTGGTTCCATTACCAAGAAGGCAGGGTAATTTTAAGAAAAACTGTTTTTTTTTAACACTGTTTAGATTCGCACAGTAAAAGGCACACTTAACATTAGTGGTTTCCGCAATACTTTTGATTGGGCGCTTGATTTTCCAAAAAACAACAAAAAGCTCATTATTGGTTGCTTTTTCAAATTCATGTGATGATTGAAAACAAATCAATTACTAATCCTTGTAGAGAATTTATTCAAGTTTTCAAAACCAACTTTAAAATTTCTGTGCGATCATTGGTTGCTGATATATTGGTAATCGAAGACAAAATGATATTTTTCCATTCAAACACCGATATCTCAGTGAGAAATTCCGGTATTGAGATTTTTAAAAAACCAAATTAAAGCTGACTAACTAAGCTATCCAGTCCATATGAAAGTTAAGTCAAAAAAATGTTTTCCACTTCCGTAGATTAAAAAAGAAAACAAAAAAATTTCGAATTTTTTTTTTCGGCGGTTTTCTTAAGATTACTCGAAAACAATTTTCAAAAAACAAAATTTCAAACTTAGATCCGAAAACATGACACTTAGAGCTACAATTTCCTTTGTTTTTTGCTGTACTACCATTTTTGTATATGTAAGTTACAGCCTGTTGAAAATCCCCCAAAAATTTGGACTTTTTTCTTGCTCCCTTAATTTTTGTGAAAAGTGTAGAATACAATTTCTCTAAAATACCTCCGAAACACGGACTGTAGATGGAGAGACCAGACGACATGCAAAATTAACAAAACGTTACGGTCCACCTACAACCTCAAACAAACGTCAATATAGATAAACATGAAGCTGGGAAGAAGTAGCCAAAATGGGCATACTTCACAACACAACCTGAACCAACCAAAAAGGAAACGATTTTCCATTTCCTCTGTAAATGTCCTGCCTTATGGAAGAAAAGAATGTCAACCCTGCCCAAACAACTGTTCAAGAGCCTCGACCAACTAACTGGCTTAGACGTCAACAACCTAATAAGGTTCTTAACTCGCACAGACTGGATATAGACATGCTGTAATTAACCGTTACACAAACTATGGATGGTGCGTAATCGCTAATTGGATACTGGATGAATCACCATTTTAACCAACCAACCAACTATAACTGAAAGAAATTTCATTTAAGGGGTTAAGGATAGTCAGAGGCCCGAAAAGTAGATGTTCAATAATTTTTTTTCCTAATCATTTACTTTATTTTACAAAAATAAAAACATAGCAATAATACATCATGTTTCGACTTGACTTTAGTAAAATAAAAAAAAAATTATAATTGTAAAAGTTATCGCTGTTTGTGTGGATCCAGAAGCCTCTTGCGGTGAACATCACAAATCCTTGGAGATTCATCTAAAATCAATCGGACAAGAGAAATTAGTTTCATAATATATATGTATACATAATAGATAATCTTGTGTCTGAATAAAGCTTTTTTTTCAAAACTAACAATTCGGCAGCCTCAGGAAATATTTTTCAGATTTTCGAGAAAAAAAACCGGCAATTGTTTAAAAAAATAGAAATTTTTGGAAAAAAATCCTTTATCCTACAATAAATTTTATTGAAATCTACCAAGCGGTTTCTAATACTAAGTTTCCACCGCAGCCGGAGTTTGGGTTCTCTGCCGCTATCGTGTTCTTAGCGCAAACACCAAACAAAACACCTGTCAAATCCCATACAAAATTAAAACACAACTCCATACCTAAACCCACTTTTCAAAGCGTGCTTTGTTGGGTTTGCGTCTAATTTAATTATTAAGTGGTGGCAATGTTGCTCATTTTCCTCATTTATTATTGCATTCTTATCGAAACATGGCAACAATGATTGCAATTTGTCAATATGTCATTTGATTGACGCACCGGCTATCCATTTGGTGAATCTTGCTCAAACGACTGTTATATATATCAAACAACAGGTAAAAAACCGAGTGTTAAGCGAATAGAGGCTACTGGTGATGCGCCAATTCCGCAATATGGACCGGGAATAGTTTTACACGAACATTATTTATATACGGTTGGGAGAACAACTGGCTATGATTACTCTTGTGATGTGCATCGCTTAAATTTGCGCACACGAGTGTGGGAATGCGTATATATCTGTCGTCCAGATATACGCGAAGATCCAGAGGGTCGTTATCGTCACGAAATTGTCTACGATGGGCAATACATATATGTGTAGGGTGGTGGTACATCGAATTTAGTGTATGATTTACAACGCATCCCTGCATTTAATTTAATTACAAACCGATGGGAATATTTCGTCACATTACCCGATCGAACATCACAAACAAATCTAACAATCGAGCGACAAAATTCCGGATATCCAAACCCACGAAAGTGCTTTTCCTGCGTACAGCACACGAAATCGAATGGTGAGGTCGAAGCATTCATTACGGGAGGCTTGCAGGTGCGTAATAATTAAATTTAGTATTATTAAATTATATTTGAAGTTGGATATCCCTTTTCCATTTGCAGGCCGATCAAGTATATTTTTCAGATATATGGAGATTAAATTTTACTACTAAGCAATGGACACTTATAAAAACAGCCTCTCTACCAAAAGCTTTGTACTTCCATGCCGCAGCGCACAGTCAAAATGGTTGTATGTACATATTCGGTGGTATTAAATATGATGAAAAACGTATACGACGGTGCAATGACCTTTATAAAATGTGGATGACCATACCATTATTAAGTGAAATTTGCTGGGAGGCAGTGTTACATTACAGACCAAATCTCAAATTGAATGGCCACTCACAGCTGCTTAAAATGGGCATACCATTGCGCTTTGCACAGAGATTGTGGCACTCTTCAAAAGCCAAATGATTATACAATAAATGAAGAGATATATGGTATGGTATGTCATGTAACGAGCAATAAGAAGCGACAATTTTTACGTTTCATTCTAGACATAAAAGCATAATTATTGTTTGCTAACCATTTAGGAATGACATAGTTTCATATGGAAGAAATGGAACCAAAAGAATAAACATAATAAAATAAGACATTAGTAATGAGTAAAAATAAAAAAAGCTAATTAATATGAAAATAAGAGTAATTATTTTTATACGCTACATATGTGTACGAGCAGTTGTGGCGATTTTTTGTACAATATGGTTCATACACTCAATGGATGCTCAGATCACGAATTCTAGAAAATTGTATCATAAGAGTGGAAGCAGGATCAAGTGGCCAATCGGGCAACCAGATGAACACCAAATTTAAAAGGATAATAGTCTGCCGTCTGATTTAAAGTTCGTATCCATGAGTCTATGCATAATTAAATTCGCTTTTTCCAGATTAACGATATAAACAAATTATTTTCAATAAAGAAAAGATACCCAAGTTTTTAAATCAAGGCGGCAGTAATGTGCTAAATAGAGATTGACCTCGAATGCCTGCAGTTTTTTTCTGCATACAGAGCAATTGCCACGCGCTTTTTTAGTGAAATCGGGTTTCGATAGTTCGTTTTTCTTTTGGCTATTTTTTCAAGTTTGCTGCACAATTTTTCAAAGCAGGATCTTTCCATTCGGAAATTATCTTTGAAAAACTTGTCCCCATCACTCTGGCAATTTTTATAATTCTTATTTCACAATGTCAACAAAAGACAGTTCAAACGCAGTTTCTCACAAACTTTAACTTTCGGTGGAAACAGTTGACAGTTCTCCCAAACACAACTCCTGCAAACACGGTGTTTGCTTTTGGTGGAAACGTAATATAAGTTACAGTGATCATCAATTCAAAAAACATAGTTTAAAAAAAACGCATTTACAGTTTTGCTATCGATATCCGGAGCGCCCGAAGCCCTTTGTTAATTGTCAAATAACTCGAAAAATATTTGTGGAATTTACTTCAAATTTTCACACAATATTTTTACTTTAAGAAAGTGCAAAAAAAATCCAATTTTTTTAAAATTCTGATTACCCCTAACCCCCTCATTTTAGGAGAAAAATATTTTTGTCGTTCCGCTAACGTAGAACCAACTGACGTGGTAATATTTTTTGAAGTTGGAGTTAGAAGCACGCGATGATGGCGTGAATGAAACGGCTTTTCTTCATTTCCTCTTGTGCCGGCCTTTTAATGCAATCGGCGAAAGAGAAGAAAGAAGTCAGCTGGTCTACTGGTACAATATTTAATAGATGCGCCTTGATTTTTCCCTGCAGCGTCATTATATGCATTTGTATGTGTAGGTGTATGCACAAATATTCACATTTAGACAAATGTGAAGAGAGTTGGAGGGTATACATTTTATACATTGCCATCGAAATAATCTGAATCTACGATGAACTTGAAATGTGAACTTTGCACTGGTTGCAAACTATTCCGAAATAGACATAATGAGAACGAAATTAGCCTTTCTACCTAATAGTTGGAAGACTCAAAAGTTTAATTTTCAGTTGGTTCTGCTCAAATCGCTGAGTTTTTCGAAAAATTGCTGGAGGCATCTTAATTGACTCCTCGGCGGCGTTTTCTATCTAATGTAAGCCCGAGCGATGCGGCTGTAAATGTGGACGGTTCTAGGCCTAATTAGTCAATTTGCTTAAATGAACTTTATTAAAACATGCACATCTACGCATACTAATACACTCTTAATATTACGTAAAATTGAACTTAATATATGTATGTATGTATGTATGCCTGTAATTTAATTACTTCAAATGTCATCTTCTAACCATTGAAATGGTTTTCGTATTCACTTTATTCCCTGTCGTAAAATCAATTGTAAATTTGGTCATCATTAAATCAAACACTCCACAAGAAGCTAAATAACTTAACTCGATTTAGAAGCTTAAGATTTTCATGGCTTCAATTTGATGGCAGCCATTAAAAGTTCGAAAGTGCTGACAAACTCACAGCGTCAAACAAACTGTCAAAGTTTGGTGCTATTCAATTTTATAATCGCTACATATTTCCAATAAATTTTAGTTGAGTTAATTTCTGAAATGTGTAGGAGAATTATTTTAAATAGCACATCAAGTACGACGTTCGTAAATTTCAAACCAAATTACTCGTGACTAAGCCACATAATAAATACCATTCGCTTATTTAATTGACATTGTACATACATACATACATATGTATTAGATACATACATATATATGGGGCATTCTTTCTCAACGGGAGGCCCCTATCCATCCAAAAATGTTTTTGACCTAGAGAGTTCTAATAGGGCTTAAAATTTAGCTCTTTTTATCTACTTTTCAATACAGAGTGGCCAAAAACGAAATTCACGATGGCTCATTTAATATGGCTAAAAATGTAATCAAAATTCATTAAATTCATTCTAATACCATATGCCAAAAAAATTCATTTCAACGGAAAGAGTTGTACGAGGTTTCAAAATTTAGCTAGTAAAGTTTACTTTAAAATACAAAATGAAAAATTTTTAAATCCAAGATGGCGGCCACAACATGGCGGCTAATTTTTTAAAACTACTCAAATCCACTTAAAATTTATTATTTGGGGGTATTTTGGGTCGCTGATTACAAATCTGGTGTTAGATTTCCAAATTTCAAAATGGCGGATCCAATATGGCGAATGATTTGTCAAAAATATTTTTAATTTACATTGAATTTGTGTCTTGAAGGATTTTGTGGGTCGCTTAATACAAATGTGACATTAAAAATCCACAATTAAAATTATAGCTGTTTAGAAACAATTGACAATTTTACATTTTTTTTACAAATTAATTGAAGTTGGTTTGTTTTCTTGATACCTAATAGATTTGGAATCAGTTCCAATCATAACATTTTTCGTGTCTCGTGACATATCTCTTCTTTTACTTTTTGATCGCTACCATATGGCTGTAAGGGTGATTTTTCATAAACAGAACACTTTTGAATCTTTGCTTAATAACTTCATAAATATCTTCTTGATTAAGTTGAAATTTTCGGTTTTTAATTAATTTAAATAAAAAATTTATTTGTAACAATTCATCCTGAATTTTTTTTTTTTTTTTTTAAGTGAAAACTTCTTTAGAATCGTTGCGAGTGATTTGAGACTCGATGAAACGAAAAAGCGACACTACGAAGCGTTATATGTTGATATACGTATATGTGTGTGGCTGCGTACTGCTGAGCCACACTAGTATAGTGAGTATTGTAGTATATATACTACGCTGCCTATTACTTGCTTTGGTGTTTAGTTCAAGCGTCATACGTATGTATGTTTGTATGTATGCTAGTAAGTATGTGTGCGCGCCTGAGTATTACGGAGCCACGGGGAGCGAGAAGGCATTATGTATACCTATACTACACTACCTAATACTTGCTTAGACCAAGCGTCCTACGAATGTTTATGTGTATGTTAGAACGTCTGTGTTATATACGCGTTACGACGCTCATAATAGCAACCGCGTGTGCTGTATTGCGTCCGTATTTTTATATTCGTAAATATTTTCATTTTTAAATATTTACCGCAATTGCAGGCGGTGTTGCAATATACCACAATCAAAATGACGGTGCTCGTATTGTAACTCCACAGATAGATCTGAATGCACAGCAACTAGAATCACTGTCTGTTCAGCTCTCTAAAGTGGGAGAAATATGTGCATGCGAAACCAGATTGAGCAATGGAAAAACAGTTTTAATTGTGGCAATTTATATTTCACCGAATCAATCAATAAATAGCATCACGGAATTCATTCACGAAAATTTAATAAAGTATACACCAGAAGTATCGCGGATACTTAGAAAAGATTACGATAAAGTTCCAATGATTTTAAGTGCCGATTTTAACGTAAATTTTGCATTGGACACAGCGGTTCCTTTAATTGACTTTCTCAATACAACATTCAATTTAAAAATGTGTAACAATCGAACTGAATCGACAACACGATCAAAAACAACAATTGACGCGGTATTTCAAAGATATGTTGGCAACATCGAAACCAAAGCATTTGTATCATATTTTAGCTATCATAAGCCACTCGTATCATTTATTGAAATTGAAAACATTGAGGATGAATAATAATAAAATGAAGAAAATAAAATATGAACTTTATAGCAATATTATAATGAACCTATAATTATCCCGCTCCCAATGCTGCTTTCGTCTCATTCTCTCTCAGTTTGTTTTACGGAAGGTTTCACTTCTATCGCGTCTAACCGATAGACTGGTATTTTTTTTAGCTGAAGTTAAGAATTTGATGAGTTTTTTGAGGTTTAGTTCGTTATTTTCATTGAACCCAAGCAATTCTTTGATAAATTCATGTAAAAATGGCACATGATGGAAAATCAGTGGAACCAATTATATAACAATATAATTTGCGAATTTTTATAATGCCTTACCTCCGGTTTTACTTGAAATAAGCATTTTTAAAAATATATGTCAAGAAGATATTATCACTCAGCAGTTGAATAATAAGATAACCATCGCTAGTTTTGGTTATCTTATTTTTAAAAATAGTTTTTTCTTTCTACCTACATAATTAATTTTCACGGATATATAAAGAATTATTTATATACCATTATGCCCTAACCCCCACATACCATACTAATATACCATTCATCATATCTATGTCATGTGTCGAACAAGTCTATTGACTTGTTTGCTTTCGAGAAATTGAACATTAAAAATTAAATGATACGTTTGCGCGTATCCTCACTGTCTCGAGACACCGGCCAGGCTTGTTACGCTACTGCACTGGAAGAACCACAGAGCCAATCAGCGCGTCGCTTTGCCCCAACAAGCAGCGTTTCCCCACTACTGCACAAACAAGTCTGGATCTAACGCCAGCTCGTTCATTATATCCTTGATAGCGGACCAGAGCAGTCGAACTCTTTCAGCGACAGCGATCCAGAACAACCCTTCCTTGCACGTATTTCTGTTAATTATAACAGTTTTATTAAAGTAAAATTTTACATCCTTCTTTTTAGTGTATCCTCCTTACTTTTTCTTTTTTTTCCATTTTCATAAAGAATTTTAGGAAAAGTCTTGCAGGTTCCAAAGTTTTTCCTATCCTTTCTCACCTTTTCTATCTAAATCTCCTTTTTTTTAATATTGATAAAAAGGATGTCAGGTAAGGACATCTTTCATAGAGACCGATGTTGCAATGCTTTTGGTGTTTCTAACCAGAAAGGTAAAACTATAATCTTGTCTTACCTTTGCTGGTTGAACCAAAACTAGTCTTGCCTTAACTGTCTGGACCTTAGCTATCCATATTGGACCCGCCTTCTTAAATTTTTTGAAACTAACAAAAGATTCGTAATCATCGACTAAAAAACCCCCTGAGTAACGAGTTTCATGCGAATTCATGAGTTTTTTCAAAAATCCGTAAACTTTATTAGCTAAATTTTGAGACCTCGTACAACTCTTTCCGTTAAAATGATTTTTTTTGGCATAGGTTATTAGAATGAATTTAATGAATTTTGATTACATTTTTAGCTACATATATTAAATGAGCCATCTTGAATTTCGTTTTTGGCCACTCTGCATTGAAAAGTAGATAAAAAGAGCTACATTTTAAGCCCTATTAGAACTCTCTAGGTCAAAAACATTTTTGGATGGATAGGGGCCTCCCGTTGAGAAAGAATGCCCCATATGTATATATATTACCATATACATATAATACATTTGTATGTATGTACATAAAGTAAAGTTTTGTTAAGTTTATGCTAGTTTTAAATATACTATAAATTTGTGATTTTTGTAAGCATAACATTTTTAACTACAAATATTCATTTATTCTCAAGATATACTTAGCTTAATGAATTAAAAATTATTTGTTGTGTGCGTCTTGATATTGCTCCACAAACGGAGGGATCTACAGTTTTAAGCCGACTCCGAACGGCAGCTGGTTTTTATGAAAAGCTTTGTTATGGCAGAAATTTATTCGGAGAATCGGCATTACTTACCGAGGGGCGGCCGCTATTAGAAACAAGTTTTTATATCAATTGGTATTTCGTGCACGTGTTCCGAACCTACGCACTCCCGAATGGAAGTCATGCAATTACCATTCGACTACGGCGGCCGTTTATGGCAATTTATAGATAGCCTAAAATCGAAAAAAAAAATTGGTACACAACATTCAGTTGTAATGTCTTTGGGTGCCTTAAATGTTTTTAAACAAAAATAGCCACAAAGATACCCATAGGCATTTTCCCTAAAGAAATCAACTTCTAAACCAGAACTTTCTTCTACTCTAAGGATATTAAAAGTGTGTTCTGGCCGTGGCAGACCCTGAAATTCTTTCCAAGAGAGATCTGGTACTAATGATCATTGCACAAATTTTCTATTATCTGATAAAATGTTTCAATACAAAAGTTTTCATTTTGCGAGGCGGGCTCGCAATTACCGTGCATTACCCCAGGATTTTTAAACAAATTGGAAAACATATATGGTGTAATCCTAAGACTCCTACCACTTCCTCTTATTATTTGACCGAAGTAGTATTCTAAATTATGCTGGTTTACAAATTCGTAAAATCTTCGTTTCACAAAACTCGCGACAAACGCTGCAAGCTACTTTTTTTCAAAATCCAACCCTTAATGTAAATAAAAGAAGAAGTCATGTCAGACCCAGGCTCATCTTCTATCCTAATGCTTCTAAAAACTAGGCTGTTGCAGTTTTTCGAAAAACTTTCTTTGATCTGGTGTTGGTGAAAATTCGTTTTTTGTTGGTAAAAAAGCATCCAAACCAAAACTATTAAATGTGGCGAACAGTTTATTTACATACAATATACATATGTACATATTCCGCGGTGTTGCAAATTGTTGACGAGGGACAAACCGATTTGCCTGAGGCGTACATATGTGGCTAGCATCCCAGAAGCGACTGTATCACGCATAACCTGGGATGCTAACTTTACGCTCGTACTTCGAAAACTATTTGGATAAATATGGCTTCAGGAAGTTTTGGATCACAACGAAACGGATTCTGAGAATCTTTACTATAAAAATGAACAATATCGTTACAACTTATTGAAAGGAATGCAAAACTGACCTTGCTTTTAGGGTTCTCTAAACAATTCCTAGCACTCCTTGGAAGATGTGGAGAATCGAAAATAGAAGACATCCTTGCCACATTGATTTGAGAGTATGGACACTCTTCGGAAACTCCTAAAAATCTCGCCAAATATAGGAAATCAGATCCCTGATCACAAACAAAATGACAAGGAGTGAGACAAATATTTTGTAATTGGGTAATAGCCTCAAAAAGTTGTTTTTTAACGTTTACATGAGCCATGGACAATAAAATATGATCATGGCACTCCGCCTATGCCTTGAACCATAAGAATCAAAGTCTTATTTCCTATTCCACATGTTCGGTTTTCATCACCGTAATTCTCAACTCCTCTAATTTTATCATATTTGGCGATATATTGCATATAACTCTTAAGTGCCATTTTGTCCCATGAAACTGACACGAATTTCTGATCCTGTGTGAAACTCCGACTACTTAACTCTGCCTTAAAAGAAAAAGAACTACTACTACAACCTGAGTCATGGGGGCCACTCCGAAACGAACTCGTCGAGAGTTCTTTCTTCAGGGAATCTAAGAAGCAACTTTAAGTGCCTATAAACTACTGGAAACAGAAAATATACACCTAAAGCCAAAGTTTTGAAATAGTTGTCATATCTACGACCATTGGGTTGGCAATTACAGTTTCTTAAACTACTTTCAACTATGGTACTAACTTGAGGAGGAAGATTTCTACGGAAACTCTGACTTTGCTGAAAACTCTTTTCCTTATCGGACATTTCTTTTTCTAATTTTTTGGAAACTTCTGCTAACTGATGTTTTAAGCAGCAAATATATCTGCCTTTCTCTTCTAAAATTGTCTTCAGCTTGGAATTTCCCTTTTCAATTTCTGTTCACTAGCTACAACAGACGTTACACTTAAGTTTGTCTGATTTGCTCTTTCATAGAAATTTGCAACCAAATTTTTTGTACTAAAATCCCTTATTTCCCCCTTAGCCTCTTCTGCAACTGATGCAAGTAAAAATAAATTGTTAGATTCACCGCATGAATCCATGCGGTCTTCTAACGATTGTGGCAAAAAATCATCCGTTCCTAATTCGATAATCGAATTAGGACTCGCAATATCATATTATATTTAAAACTGGGTGTTGGTAAATGTGATTTACTTAAGAGGTTATTATCGGGAATTGCGTCAGGTATCAATTTATTTTTAAACATTCATTCACTGCAGAAATGGCCCTCGCAGGCGTAAAGATATTTTGACCTTCTTTTCCCTGCATCCAAGCGATCAAGCCAAATAGCATATCTAGGTAAGAGTAAATAAGATCCCTAACTAAATGGAAAATGTAAATAATAAAGCCTTTAACCCCACTCGAAATGTTAGTTCTTGCAACTTTTTATAAGCGGAAGGTACTCCGATTACTACACTTAGAGCTTTTTTTCAAAGGTACACATTCATAAGCTAAAAGCTCCACAAAAAAAATTCAGAGTGTATTGTTATAGCTCACCTGGCTTGGCCTTTCTCTTGACTTGGGAGGTTCAAATTTCGTTGTGCGACGACGCATCCCCGAACGCTCCTGCTTTTTATTTTTCGCATTTTATTACTGAAAAATCAGTATTACAATATAATTTATTAGAATGAAACATCAATAACGCACTAATTTTAATATTTGCCTTGTTATTTTCCACTGATTTTTCAGTGGTGTCAGGTTTCCACCTACAGTGGCTCACAGCTTATTTCGTGTGGGACAATATTTTTACTTCTCATTGAAAAATAAACAACAAAAATGCAATATTACAAAAAAATTTTTTTTGCATTTTATTCTTTATTCACTTCTTCGTGTAACGGGACAAAAACAAAATTCAAAAATATTATCAAAGAAGAAAATATATCGCAACAACAAAAGCTCTTGCAAAATCGTCATCACAGCTTATTTCGTGTGTTTCAATTAACCGTTATTTAAGAGTAATACAAAACTTCAATTGACTTTTGATTTGTTTTTTACTTGCTTAATATGCTATTAGAAATTATTTCAGTTATTATTTTGGTGGCTATCAGGATGGGTCGACGCGCATCAATTGAAAGGCGTGAAATCGTGATTAAACACTATAAGGAGGGCAAAACCCAAAAGAAAATCGCTGAATTTGTTGAGCTGAGCCCTTCAACAGTCCAATATATTATACAGCGCTTCGTACGGGAGAATCGCATTGCAGATAAGGGCAGAAATGCTCCTAATAAGATATTTAATGAAGCTGATGAAAGGTGGATTCTAAGAAAAATTAAGCAGGATCCAAAAATAAGTGCACCCCATTTAGCTGCGGAAGCAGAAAAGTACCTTGGAAAAAAAGAGCAACCCTGAAACCATCCGCAGAATTCTTCGGAACAACGATTTTCACGGTCGAACGGCTCGAAATAAGCCTTTTATAAGCGCAAAAAATAAAAAGGTTAGAATACAGTTCGCAACGGAGTACCTTGGAAAGCCAGACTTATTCTGGGATACGGTTATTTTCTCTGATGAGAGTAAATATAACCTATTTGGGTCTGACGAAAAGGTTTGCGTGTGGAGGAAACCAAATACGGAGCTCCAAACTCAAAATTTACGTGGTACTGTAAAGCACGGCGGTGGTCATGTGATGGTTTGGGGGTGCATATCGGCAGCAGGAGTTGGAAGCTTGGACTTCATTGAAGGGAATATGGACAAAATTCAATACCTAAATATTTTGAAAGCAAATTTACTTCAGAGTGCGGAAAAATTGGGCATAAGAGAGAATTTCAGCTTCTATCAAGACAACGACCCAAAGTACAAGT
Source organism: Anastrepha obliqua (assembly GCF_027943255.1). Lineage (NCBI taxonomy): Eukaryota > Metazoa > Arthropoda > Insecta > Diptera > Tephritidae > Anastrepha > Anastrepha obliqua. The sequence goes on along the minus strand of NC_072896.1, from coordinate 45,282,389 downwards.
CGGGTGTAGTGCAAGCATGGTTGATTTGGAATTGTCCACATGCGCTCCAAACGCCACCCCAATCCCCGGATATAAATGTAATTGAAAATTTATGGCACCTGCTTGAAACAAAAATCAGACTTTATGACATATCCAACGTAAACGACCTAAAATAGGCCCTAAAAACTGAATGGTATAAGATTTTCCCGGATTACACAAAAAAATTGGTTTCTTCGATGAATTCTCGTTTAAGAAGTGTGATAAAACAAAAAGGCTACCCAACAAAATATTAATTAGACTTTTTGTAATTTTTAGATAAGAATTGTTTTTAAGTTTAGTATATACACGAAATAAGCTGTGACTTTGACTTTGCATGAATTTTTGTTTTTGTTATATTTTTTCTTATTTTGAAACATTTTTCAAGTATTGTTTTTGTCCCGTTACACGAAGAAGTGAATAAAGAATAAAATGCAAAAAAAAATTTTTTGTAATATTGCATTTTTGTTGTTTATTTTTCAATGAGAAGTAAAAATATTGTCTCACACGAAATAAGCTGTGAGCCACAATGTCAAAACTCATTATTAACGTACTGTATATAACAAATTTTCTAATGGAGTATAGATTAAAACATTTGAAAACAAAAATTTTCCAATGCCAGATATGAAATTTAGAAGTAGTTTAATTTTCTTGAGAATTTATAATATATTCTTAAAATTCAATAATAATTCTTTTTTCCCCTAGTGTAACTTTAAATAGTTAATATGATCTCTGATGATATTTTTTTCAAAAGGTAATTTTTCATTATGTTTAATGAACATTCTACGTAAAAGTTTAGGTTTTAGCATCTGTTGTTAGGGGCCTTTTAAAATTTTCCCCCTCCTTTTTCAACCATTCAAGCATGAATGTAGCTCATAGATCTAAAAAATTGTAATTCTTGGAAAATGTCATTGTTTGGTCACATTATATGCGCCCTTTTTGACCGCATCCTTTGATCCGCCCCTGCACATGATTGGTCATATTATGAGCGCCCTTTTGACCGCATCACTTGATCCGCCCCTGCATTGCATTCCCGCAACCTTGAACATCAGGTGATTAAAGGAGACCAACCTTGAACATTAGGTGATTAAAGGGGACCAAATTAGAATTAGAACCTTTAGAATTAAGTATATGTGTATGTATATAAGCAAGCCTACATTCAAAATAAAACAGTACACTTTTGGAGTTCGTTGAATTATAACGTTTTCTCAGCATTGCCGCCGGACAAACAAACGAGTTTGTCTGTACATTTTCTGGCGCCCAACGTGGGGCATACATATAGTGTGTCTTAATTTTTAGTGGCAATCGCTGATAACGGAATAAATATCGGTTCAGCAATTACATTTTTCGCAACCGTGGTTTTTGTCAACTTTTGCTGTTTGGCATAAAACTTAAGTTTTACTGCAGTGATTCACCAACCACCAAATATTTTTCGGCTCAGCATTTTCATCGTTTTGTTATTTCGCAAATCACACATCCATACCTTTTCGCAAAATTTATTTGGTGAATCATGTCGCTGGAAGAAGTCAAGCAGCAGCGCTTACTAACCCGGAAAAACATGTCCCGCATAAGGACAATAGTGGAGACAAGCGAAAGTAAAACTGGAAAAATACTTTCGCCCATTGAACTCAAGTGTCGACTCGGAATTTTAGATTCCTATTTTAAGCAAGGATTGGGCTATCAAACGCAAATCGAGAAGCTCGATCCAGAAGACAATGGTCGGGGTGACCTGGAAGACCTCTACGTCACCATCCGTTCAAACATCCAAATGCAGCTCGGTGAAGATGAACACAACTCAACGTTCCGTGAATCAACAGCAGCAATTCCTGTTTCGCATTCAAAAATACCAGCATTAAAGCTACCCGTATTCTGTGGAAGGTACTCGGAATATAAAAATTTCATCGCATCATTCATGCACGTCATCGGAAATGAGTCATCGCTGTCTAATATTGAGAAGTTCAACCATCTCCTCAATTGTTTACAAGGACAGGCCTTGGAGACTGTGAAGGCGTTCCAAATCACCAGCGAGAACTACTCAAAGGCATTAGACAGATTAAAGTCCCGTTACGACAATAGCACGCTCATCTTCATGGAAACCATCAAGTCGTTATTCGAGCTGCCGTCTGCTGCAAAAGGTGGTGCTTCTCAGTTACAAAGTTTGGTCAACAACGTGTCTGCACTTTATAGTTCCCTGTTGTCAATCGGCTCTGATAAAAACATTTCGCATTTACTGCTCATTCACCTTGTAATGGACAAGGTTGATGAAGAAACGCAAAACAAGTGTAAGGAGTCGTTAGACTTCACATCGCTACCATCTTGGGAACAGTGCGCAAAGGTTCTCGAACGACGCTGTCAGTTTTTAGAGTCAGCATCGGGCTCCCTCTCGTTTGGTGATTCTGGAAAATCCAGCTACAAACAGGAAAACAGGAATAAGCCGCCACGTAAGGGCTATTCGTTTTCATGTACAAATCGCTCTTGCGCATTATGTTCTAATTCAGACCACTTGATTGGCAGTTGCTCTCGCTTCAAGCAAATGGAGATTGCTGACCGCTTCAAAGAGGTTAAAAGGTTAGGTCTGTGCCTAAATTGTTTGTCTAATAAACACCAACTAGCACATTGCTCGTCCGCATTCAGATGTAAACATTGTGCTCGTTCTCATCACAGTCTACTTCATCGTGCTCCTACTTCAAACAAAATGCAGTCAGCATCGCTTTCTACATCATCACTTGAGCAACCAACGCAACCTGTAAGTACTGCAGCTGCGCACACACATCAAGAAAAATCGCCACAAGACCAAGTCATACTAGCAACTGCAGTGGTACTCATCCGAGATGCGTCTGGCTGTTTTCAGTTGGGTAGAGCGCTACTCGACTCCTGCTCCCAAGTAAATTTTATTACCGAGGAGTTTTCCCGAAAATTACGCCTCCCAAGGGAAAGGCACCACGCTGAAATCCAGAGCATTGGGGACTCGGTAACAAACATCAAACACAAGACATCAGCCACTGTCAAATCTCGAATGTGTGACTATGAGACACCATTATCGTTCCATGTTACCTCGCAAATCGCTTATCAACCAGAGGCTGAATTTAATATCACATCTTGGAACTTGCCGGCTAACATTGAACTCGCCGACGAAAATTTCTTCAAGCCAACACGTGTAGACCTACTCATCGGCACAGAAATCTTTTTCGACATCCTGTCTATTGGGCAAATAAAGTTAGCACCTGGGTTACCGTCACTACAGAAGACTTTATTAGGTTGGGTCGTCTCTGGCCGATATCAACGACCTATAGAGAATTCATCATCAATTTGCCTACTGTCGGTTGAGGAATCAGTGGATGCAAATTTGCAACGCCTCTGGAAGCTGGATGAACCATCAAAGGCAGACATGTGGACCACTGAGCAAAGGAATTGTGAACAAAGTTACATGCAAACCGTGCAGAGAAACGTCGAGGGGAGAGTTGTTGTCAAGCTACCGTTTAAAGAGGCCCCTCATTGTCTTGGCCAGTCGTACGCAACTGCACTTCGAAGATTTATTGCTCAGGAGCGGCGTATAACGCGCTGTCCTGACCTTCACCAACGATACATCGCATTTATGGAAGAGTATTCCCGCCTTGGGCATATGAGCATCGTTGAAAATGTGGATTTCGATAATCCACATTACTATGTGCCTCATCATTACGTCCTGAAGCCAACTAGCACAACAACTAAACTCAGGGTAGTATTCGACGCCTCCTGCAAGAGTACAACCCAAAGATCGCTCAACGATATTCTTGCTGTGGGGCCTACTCTGCAGAACGATTTATACATCTTGCTACTACGGTTTCGATTATATCGCTACACACTTACTGCTGACATCGTAAAGATGTATAGACAAATTTTGGTGGATAAAAACGATCGCAAATTCCAATACATCTTATGGAGAAGTACGCCCCACGATGAAATACGCACTTACCAGTTAAACACGGTAACATATGGTACGGCGTCCGCTCCTTATCTCGCTGTACAGAGCCTAAACTACATTGCTGATGCATACGAATCGGAGTATGCGCTCGGTTCCAGTACAATTAAAACTTCATTCTACGTAGATGATCTTTTATGCGGTGCCGATACCCTGGCAGAGCTATCGCGAATCAAATACGAAGTCACGGAGATACTGAGGCGTGGTTGTTTCCCCTTGGCGAAGTGGCATTCAAACCACCATAAATTTCGAGAAGATGACACCATGAAAGATTTAAATATCGACGAAAGTTTTACAACGAGCACTTTAGGTATAAAATGGGATCAAATACGAGATATTTTCTTATTTTCTTTTCAGTCGAAACAACCTGTGAATGGACGTGGAACTAAGAGATCAATCTTATCTATTGCATCAGCGCTTTTCGATCCTTTGGGACTTCTCGCTCACGTTATTATTACTGCAAAGATCATATTACAAGAAATATGGCTTTTGAAGCTGAATTGGGACGAGTCGGTGCCGCAGAACCTACAAACGGCATGGGAACGATTTCTCAAGGACATAGATCATCTGAGTACGCTCTCAGTTCCAAGGTATTCTGGATCAACAAATAACAGCTCTTTACAAATTCATGGGTTTTGTGACTCGTCCATTCGAGCCTATGGCTGTGCTATTTATCTTCGCTCGAAATCAACAGAAGGCAAACCTACTGTCACCCTTTTGACTGCCAAGTCGCGTGTAGCTCCAATTAAGAAGCAATCGTTACCTAAACTCGAGTTGTGTGGCGCCTTGCTGTTGGCACGTCTACTAGCAAAAATAAAACCTCTATTCAACGCCAACACCACTGTATTTCTGTGGACTGATTCACAAATTGTGCTACATTGGCTTGAACTGCACTCAGCTACCCTATCAACATTCGGTAATCGAGTGTCAGAGATTCAAGATCTTACAGCGGATGTAAGTTGGCGGCATGTCCCAACAAAGTGCAACCCGGCTGATATCGTGTCACGAGGCTGTACTGCACTTGAACTAAGCAATTCAATTTGGTTTTCAGGACCATCATTCTTACAACTTGAACCTGAAAACTGGCCCAGCAATCAATGTGGCCAACTCGATATGGAAGAAGTTTCTCGAGAAAAACGTAAGTCAGCTTTTAAAGCAGTCATCGAAGAAAACTACATTTTGAAGGTGCTTGAGAGAAACAGTACATACATTCATTGCTTACGAGTTGTAGCCTGGCTATTTCGTTTTCATCAATTAACAAGCAGGCCGCTTGAAACTCACCTAGACAAAGGAACTCTATCACCTCAAGATTTGAAGCAAGCGCTGTGGTGCATTGTTTGGAATGTGCAACAACAGCACTTCGCTGACGAAATACGGCTGATCAACCAAAACAAAACAATATCTGGGCAACTTAAATTTCTCAACCCGTTTCTGCAGATTCAAGGTGGTTTTCGTCTACTACTAGTTGGTGGGCGTCTTGAGCTAGCAGATTTGGCAGATTTTCAGAAACACCCTATCATATTGCCAGGAAAATGCCACTTCGTGGAGCTCTATATTCGACATTTACACATCACGCATTACCATGCAGGTGCTAAAGCACTGGTGGCATTACTACGTATTCAATTCTGGGTCATAAAATGGCTGTACTACCTGCTTGAAATACATTTCAACGGGCCCGGGATGTTTGGTCACATTATATGCGCCCTTTTTGACCGCATCCTTTGATCCGCCCCTGCACATGATTGGTCATATTATGAGCGCCCTTTTGACCGCATCACTTGATCCGCCCCTGCATTGCATTCCCGCAACCTTGAACATCAGGTGATTAAAGGAGACCAACCTTGAACATTAGGTGATTAAAGGGGACCAAATTAGAATTAGAACCTTTAGAATTAAGTATATGTGTATGTATATAAGCAAGCCTACATTCAAAATAAAACAGTACACTTTTGGAGTTCGTTGAATTATAACGTTTTCTCAGCATTGCCGCCGGACAAACAAACGAGTTTGTCTGTACAGTCATCAAAAAGCAAAGGTGAAATTAAATGGAAACAGCAACTTGATGAAAACATCCACTTTTCTTTGAATACAAATTTATCTTCCTTAGTTAAAATTCGCAAGAAAAAATCATCAAATAAAAATATGGATGCCAGCATGGCCAGTGATGTTGGCGGCAAGTGTTTTGCTTCTCACCGGACACTGCAAAACATTTTGCCTGAAAGTATGCATTATAAATAAATATGAGCCAGACATTGTGCAATAATTATGCAACATTTTTGCAGTGCTATTTTTTGTTCAAAATGGTATGAACCCGTTGAAGTACGTTTTTTCATGCTAGTATTTTACCATATATAAGCAGTAAATTCAATAAAATACGCATTCTTATGTGGCTAGCTGTTTGGATAAGATATGGTAGCGTAAATAAGCGGGCGTGAACAGCTCAAGATACCGATCCCCAGTGATGGTTTCGCTTGGTTTTAACAGTTCATAATAAATAACACCCACTTGGTCACACCAAATATATAGCGTAACCTTCGCAGCGTGAATATTCGGCCGAGGCAGCGACGTAGAAGCATGACCGGGCAGTTCCCATGACTTTGTTTTCTTTGGATTGCTGTAATAAATCCATTTTTCACCATCCGTCACGATGCGATGACGAAAACCCTTTCTTTTTTGCTGCTGGAGCAGCGTTCAACATCCCTTGTTTCTGAATAATTCCCAAAGCATATAATCGCTTGGAAATGGATTGGCGTGTAACTCCTAATACTGAAACCAACTCTTAGCCACAATTTATAGTTTCTTAAAAATTGTAGCACATTGTATTTTAATATAACCTCAGTATTGCCTTGGCTCTGTCTGGTTGCTACATGACCTTCTAGAAACGAGAGCTGGTCAAAACACCAAAGCTTTGCTTCATATACATCGTTTACACCGCTTCCACTTTTCTTGGAGGTTTTTATTAAACGTAGCTCCCTCATATAATATATTGACTACGCAGGTCTTTCAATTTTTTTTTATTGCGTCTTGTGTGACCCCAACTATTTCTGTTTCCATTTTTTTTTTTTTTTGTATTTTCGCAAATGCTATCGCTTTTTTGGCTCGGTACAAACTAGTATTTTCTTGAATATATACTATAAATTTTTCAATGTGTCTCCGATCCCACTTTTATTCCAGTACTTTTACAGTACTTTTTCACACACAAGAAGAAAACGAATGACGCAACTGTCAAGAATTGTTTTGTAGCCAATTTTATGCTACGGCTTTTGTATGATGAAAATCAAAAATTTTAGATTTTTTCGCTTTGCATGACCGTGTCGCAGTCTACATGACATGCAGTAGTGCCTGAGTTGTGAAATTAATTTTGTGTTACAATTTATTGAAACTTACCAATGCTTACCAGCTTTATTTTTCCAAAATAATCCAAAAACTGGACACAACGGAAAAAAGTGTAGCATTTGCGGAAGAAAATTGGCTTGTGTTGCGTTTCAGGCTGTGTCGCACCCACAGGACTCAAATGAAAGTACAGATGAGAGGGAATGACTCTTTGGGTACCTTTAAGTGCAGTAAAGGAGAATGTAAGCACAAATCAGTAGTGTCCAGAGCTACTGGAACTTGGTTTGAGCATGCTAAGATATCGCTGCCACACATTTTTTTATTTAATAAACGCGTATGCTCACCGATGGTCGCAGGAAAATGTTCGTTTTGAGAATTATTTGGAAGGATCCCGCTTATCGACAGCCACCATTTGTGACTGGTATAATTACTGCCGGGAGGCGGTAACTTTATATCAGATTGACGGGTAGGAGTCGGTGGGTAGGATTGGGGTCCAGAAAAAATAGTACAAATTGACCAAAGTAAATTTGGCAAGCGGAAGTATAATAAAGGTAATAAGTTATATTTGTAATAAAGTATGCACTTTTTTAATCAGTATGTTTAAATTTGGGAAGAAGAGTGGAGGGCCACGGGGTCCTTGGCATTATTGAGGATGGTAGTGAGGATTTCCGTTTAGAAGTGTGTCCAGACAATATACGTTCGCCGGTTGTGCTCATACCTTTAATTAGAAAGCACGTCAAAGATGCTCTATAATTCATACGGACTTCTAGCGAGCCTCTGACTGCTTGGCTAATTATGGGTATGAGCACAAGAAAGTAAACCACAGCGACCCCGACAACCCCTTTGTGGTTACTCACACGCAAAGAATTGAGCCCCAATGGCGCTTAGTGAAGAGATATTTGTTTGTTTTACAGTTAAATATTTGTGGAGAAAATCTGTAAATAAAAATCACGAAGACCCATTTGTAAAACTGACTACTTTTGGCTCTTAATTACTTTATTATTTTTTGTTTTTGTATTTTTATTATAGTATTAAGCGTATTTTTCTGATTTTTTTTATTTTTTGAGTTACTGAATTGTTTTGAAAACGTTTTCGAGGTATTTAATTAGTTTTAAAATTTTATTTAAAAAGTATTTAATTGCAGAAATGCTATAAAAATGGCTACTGCTATTTTTCTATTCGCAGGTGTAACTGATCGCAGTGCTTGGCACACTGTTTTTATAAATAAACGTTAAGAATTTGAAGAAAAAAGAATACTATATGAAATAAATTTTCAATTACTTTTAAAATAAAATATGTGATACATTATTTAATTATGGGCATTATTCTAGAAAACTATGCTGGGTTTGCTGTTGCCAAAACGTATACCTGAGTATATAAAAGTTGTTGTAAAATACACATCTGGGTATACATATGTATGTATATTACTCGGTTTTCCTTATAAATAAATTTAATTTTTATTCTTTTAGCGTTCTTACCTTAATATAATTTGAGAGACATGAAATAATAGCCTCACAATTTTCTACAATAATATGTGACGGGGAGCTTGGAGAAATTACGGTGAGGAATTTAAGATATTCAAATTTTTGTCCTGCCGCCAAGTATCTCAATGTCGATGGGAAAGAATGAGCTCGTTTATTTTCAAAGACTTCTATTACTTTTCTTTGGACTAACTCTGCTGTTGCTTTTGCTTTGATATTACTTGCACACGTTGAAACGATCAGCTTCTCGAAAGGTATTCGTATTGCAAAGTTTCCATAAAGTAATGTAGAGGCACGATTTGAATTGGCGACCGAGCGACCAGTAGGCGAAATATTCCACATTGGTTTAGCGCCTCAACTAGGAATGTAAGCGAAAGACGAAAATAGTAACAAAAGTGGTATGAAAGCTTTCCCCTGCTAAGTAAATTAAGGTTCTGCTCTGTTAGACGGACAAAATAAAGTTTTACCAAAACCCCCATTTTAACCCTGCGCAACTCTGAGCAGCCCCTAAGGAGTTACCACTATCGCAAAAAATGTTATGCTTGAATCAGCGCTCTATGAAAATAGTGGCTAATCGGGATACAAGTTTCCGGACCGTGTTATCTTTCGAAGAGGTGATCACAGTTGGCCACCGAGATCTTGTGATTTAACACCTTGTGACTTTTTTCTTTGGGCCCACGTGAAAGAGAAGGTCTACGGCAACAGCCCAGGGCCGATTCAAGAACTCATAGATGGAGTTCGTGAGGCTATCGAGGACTTAGGGCAGCCACTTTGCAATTCGGTTACGGAAAATTTCATGAAAAGGATATTGTCCCTCAAGCGTGGTCGTGGTGGTCATTTGCCTGATGTTATTTTCCACTATTAGCGGCATACCTTCCTCTTTATAATGAAATAAACATCCGATCATTTATATTGAAAAATAGCATTTTTCTTTGAATATCAAATGACGCCTCTTATTGGAAAACCCTTTACTATGAAGCAATTGTAATTCCACCTTAAGCTAAACTGTAGTCACTCGAAACATCCAGTGTCCCTGATGAATCTCATTAGACTTCTACTTGGTTTAGAGTTTCGATTGCAAAGTCTTTTTCTGGACAGTGCAAGGCAGTAAAAGAGGAGATGGGAGATCTTTTTTGACTCTTCATCGATTTTGAGGTTTCTACAGCACCTCCGGACTAGCGCTCCTTTCTGCATACTCGTCTATTAAGCATGTAGTGTTCAGAGAGCACTTCGATGTCAGTAGATATGTTCCCTTTTTTCAGACAGTGCACACTCCGAGTACTGTGTTCGACACCCTTCCGGTTTGCGGCCACGTCTGCCTTAAAATAAGACGGTTGAGCTTTTTTCTCATCTTCCACCAACTTACCTGGTATAAACTATTTAATTAGAAATTTTTATACGAGACATCAATGCATTCGTTTCCCAGAAGAGTCTATTTGGTCGTACCTTACTTTGCAATCTCTTTTGCCTTACAATCCCTCGCTAAAAGTCCGTGCAAAAATAACTGTCTGCTTTTAGGTTGACGCTGTTCTAGTTTGTTGATCCCTTCCGAATAATAGGATTAGGCCAACTGTGCAAAATAGACAATCACCTCTTCGTCCTCCTCGTTTTAATGTAATCTTTTTCCCGTCCAAATGATCTGTGGGAGCTATGTCTGGAGGGAGAATAGAGAGAATGTGAAACGAATTGTAACCCTATTTCCATTCATTTTGCAAGCACAACTGCTGAGGGGTGAGCTGGTGCATTGTCGCGATGGGAAAGAAAAATCACTAGACCTGCTAGATGCAACCGAATGCCAAACACAAAGAAATATAGCAATTTGGCTAAAACTTGGTATGTGTTCCTCCAAGAGATGCTGCTAACTAAACCTAACCTTGATATGCGCCAGTAGTGCCATATCTCTGACTTTGCACGAACTTTTCAAACGATCCTCGTAGATTTCTTCGACGCTTACGTGATTACACAAGCGAAGGATCCGGGTTACAAGTTCGGTTTAAAACAGGCAACTGCCGGAGCTCAGCCGGACATTGACAACAAATGGAAATATTGAACTCATCGCTACAAGTTTGCACCATAATCCGCGTCAGACCGTTCAAAAGAGAGCGGTTTCCTTAAGACTTCATAAAACTATTGTGCATAAAATATTGAGACAAGATCTTGGCATTCAGCTCTTCAAAACTCAAATCGTGCAAGCACTTCAATAGAACGACTACAATTTCTGCGAGATAATGTTGGAGCGATTTCGAACGATAAACACTATTTTCTGGCGTGGAGAAGTCCATTTTTATATAAACGAAAGTGTAAATAAGCAAAATTGCCGTTATATGGCACCTAAAGGACTGAATCCACTATTAAAACATCAACACCCACTTCACCACACACCCACAATCATCGAGGACAAGCAATTTTTGTGGATGGTGTCTCTTATCGGCGCTCGCTGCCAATAATAAGAGAACATCCTACCTTGGGACTATGGCGATACTGCGTGTTTTCTCTCCTTACAAACTCATAAGCCGTTTCCATGGCATATCCTGGCCACACAGGTCGCTCGATCTTACCACTATGGACTTTTTATATTGTGTACCCCCAAAAATAAAGTCTATCAAACAAACCCACCGACCATGGCAACACTAAAAGAAAATATAGTAGTTCGGGAGGTTAATAGCATCCCGACATCACTTCTCCAGCGAACTGGGCAACAGCTCATTCAATTAACTGTTCGGAATTGGAACTTTCTTGGCTTGTGAGAGAACTATTTGCTCTACGAAATCAGGCTATCTATTATTCGATTCATATCAAAGAAACAAGCTTTGTAATACCCACAATGCCAAAGGACTTGCCCATTTACAAGCCCATTTAATGAAATTTACAGATTTCTACATTTCTATATATGTATGTACATATGTATGTATTTTCAAAACAAAACATTTGGGTGAGAAGAATCCCCAATGGGATGAATAGTCAAATGCTCCATTGTTTACCTGTGAATGAGCAATTTGCATTACTCATACGCCATGGAGCACAAATCAAAAGAAGAGCTTGTAAAGGGAAAAAGCAACATGGATAATACGACTTTACTACATACAGACTTATCGTGTAGTATATGTGTGTGTGAGCATAAGCTCACTTGTCTGTATCGAATGTCGCAAATAAAACAAGCAACATGCAAAGAAAAAACATCTCCCATACCTTCGTGCGAGTACGAAAACAATGCTTTTAATTTATAGATAAATTATATTAAAAAATATTTTATTATTCACTCACTGGCACAACCGTTTACTTGTTCGTCAATGCGAAAAAATAACACTGGGGATTATGAAAACAATCAAAATTGCAAAAAGAAGAAATTGTGAGAAAAATTTTAAATAAAAACTGTAAAAGTGAGGTGCAGAGAAAAGAAATATTGTGTGAGTGCTACGGAAAGTGAGCAGTAGTACAAAAAAAAAATACAAGTGCACTTATAAACAAATAAGTGCACATGCAAACACATACTTATACGTATACATGCATATGTACATATGTACATAATTGAATATACATACGTACATAACTGGAAATACTCTACTGCTTTTATGCATGTGATTATTTATGTGCATACACAAACATAAGTATTTATACTAACATACTTCTACAGTGAGTCCCTACGAAAGTGATCCACGCTCATTTAAACAAACCAAATAAAATTTTTAACACCAAATCTTTTTTAATATAAAATCTAATTTAAATTTTTAAGTTTGTTAATTTGGCAATATCAACACGCCATTCACGTTTTACATCTTTCTAGCGCTGAAAATCACGAATGAGCAAGGTTTGGATTTTTTTAAGCTAGCAAATATTCAGCATGCGTTGTTCCGCCGCTAAGCCAAAGTACTTTATTCTAACGCCTTATGGTACTCTATATTTCCTTTTCTTTTCCATCTTTTATGTAAAAATAAATAAGTCTTTTGGATTTCCGCTCGAGAACGAGCGGAGAAAGCAAGACGAACGGGAACAGCAATCGTAGAAATTCTTGGAATAGCATCCTTTCCTTTCAATTTACCATCCAGAGTCGTCGCTTCGATAATGTTGGGCAACAGTTTTTCTTATCTAAGATTTTTTATAACAAGTCTAGTCTCATTACATAGCCGAGGTGGATTTATTTTAAAGAGAGGAATTATGAAAAATAAATAATTGGCACATTCAATTCTGTTAGGTGTTCGCTCGAGCTTCTTCACCTATTCATAGCGTGCGTCTTGTTGTTGTTCCACAAATACAGGCGCCTACAATTCTAAGCCGAGTTTGAACTGCAAATTATTTTTACGAGGACCTACTTCATGGCAGAAATACACTCGGTTTACCATTGACTCCCGGGGGGCAACCGCTATTAGAAAAAACGTTTTCTATTATTTGATGTTCATGCACGGAGATTCTAATCTACGCACTCCCGAATGGTAGTCACGCGCCAACCCATTTGGCTACGGCGACCGAGAAGAATTATAGACCATCTCATATAGCAGGCATGGATATTAAAATCCTGATAAATTTCATCAGTAGTACGAAGAGACTAAAACCACCGTAAATGAGTCGTCGTTCCGTCATCAACAAATACACATCACCTCTTCCTGCTTCCTTTCTTCCCAGCATTCTTATCTCCTTTGCAATGGTATCACAAAGGACGAATTTTTGATTTTCGTCCAAGTGAGCCTTCTCTATAAGCACCCATTTCAACCTAACCTAACTTAACGTTTCGCATATACAATAAAAAGTTGTGTATAAAAAATAAGATAGAAATGGATATACGAAAGATATTTCCTGCGTGAAGTAAAATTTTCTATTTTCTCCGTGAAATATCTAACCTACTTTTAATGGACTAAATCTCGATTATAAACCCTCCCTGACTTACCGAGGCCGCGGCGGGCGTTTGACCGATATTTTGTTCTATACGTAATTGAGCCATACCAATATTATCATAATAAAGAGAAATGACAATAATTTCCTAAAAAAATTGTATTTTATTCAAAATCAACACCGGCCCTTGAAACTTAACCACCCTTTATATACATACATATATGTACTCGTATTATTATCGAAATTCCAAGTTAGTGATCGCAACTTTTACTTATTAATTTATTTCAAAAAGTGTAGAAAACATGATTTTAAACTGACACAAAAACTAAAGAATGATGAAATTATATACATAATTAAATTACAAACTTACGCCTAACTAAACTAAAAGGTAGTGTTCAATAACACCGGAAATTCTTTCTTTGAAACTAAGAAATCTAGGAAGTTAGAATTGGAGATCTCAATAAAATGGAAAAGATCACGATCAATAGGAGCATTAAAAGTCGCTCCTCGACAGGCAATGGGAAACCTCCGAGTGTATTTCTGCTATAAAAAATGCTCCTCAGATAGTACTTTATCTGCTGCTCGGAGGCAGCATCAAGTTGTAGGTCCCTCCACTAGTAGAAAAATATCAAGACGTCCAGCACAAACAGAAGGAGGAGCTCGGGCTAAAACTCGAAAGGGGTGTAAGCCCCAATTATATGATATACATATTTTCACTTGGCTTCATGGTGCATAAAGTTGCATAACCAGAGTCGCGAAATAAACCCAACTTTTTTTTTAATGGCTAAGAGAAAAACGTAAGTAAATTCAAAATAATGTTATCGTACATAATTTGTAATTTGTACGCTGAATATTTATGGATTAAAAAAAGCTTTTGATAGCATCGATAAAAACAAACTGCCTTTAATACTTCGTCGGCAAGAAGTTGCGAAGAAACTCAGATTCATTTGATGTTGCCACAGGTGTGAAACAAGGAGACACTCTGCACCGACATCTTTAGCCTGGTTTTAAATTGTTTAATCAGCGATATCGACCCTGGAGCTACCATTTTCGCGAAAAGCGTCCTGATCTGCGGCTATATTGACGGCCTTGCTATCCTTGCGGGAAACCTTCGGCCTTGAAATTAATGTCGATAAGGCCAAATGCCTCGTTGGGTCTTCAAGCGCCACACGCTATGGCAACCTGGAGGAAGTTCCATATTTTTATTTCATAAAGTGGAGAGTTTTAAGCCTTAACAGCGCTGCAGACCCCCTAATCGGCGGGAATGGCAGACTAGAAACAAGTTATTTTTCTCACCTGAAACTTCTCAAAAATAAATTCCTATCGAAGTCGTGTAAGCTACAATTCCACGGGACATAATATACATATGTATATTATTAATATAAATTTTAAAAATTAGAACCATAGGCGTGAGGGAAATTGGAGTAAACGAAAAAAGACTGTCTACGGGAACTACTAACTAAACAACTATGGGCAAATAAGGGTTATCGAAAAAAATAGATATGATCTGAAAATGGTTAGAAAAAACGTAATAGGGAACGGGATTCCACCGAGATGGATCAGAAATGAAGCAGCAATAGAAATGGATGAAATTGATGCAAAAAAGAGGTTGTCTGCAAAGTCGGTTTACTGACGATAGTTTAACGTGATAACGTCATAAGAAAATACTGATTGAATGGTTGCATTTTTCAAAAGAAAATTTTAATTTTATTTGTTTGATACATATTTTGTATGGATATAGAGAATGAGTTAACATTAACATAACATATACTTTAACATAACATAACATAACATAACATAACATAACATAACATAACATAACATGACATAACACAACACAACACAACACAACACAACACAACATAACATAACATAACATAACATAACATAACATAACATAACATAACATAACATAACATAACATAACATAACATAACATAACATAACATAACATAACATAACATAACATAACATAACATAACATAACATAACATAACATAACATAACATAACATAACATAACATAACATAACATAACATAACATAACATAACATAACATAACATAACATAACATAACATAACATAACATAACATAACATAACATAACATAACATAACATAACATAACATAACGTAACATAACATAACATAACATAACATAACATAACATAACATAACATAACATAACATAACATAACATAACATAACATAACATAACATAACATAACATAACATAACATAACATAACATAACATAACATAACATAACATAACATAACATAACATAACATAACATAACATAACATAACATAACATAACAAATTACCCCGTATTAAAGCACTTATCAACAGCTTTCATTTGATACCCATATTGTACATACACAACCAAAGGTTACCCGGGTCCACGTTTTGACCTATATCTCGAGACCCCAGTCACGGAGCAGATGGAAATACTCTGAACTAAAGCATTCACCAACAGCTTCCATTTGATACCCATATTGTACATACACATCCGAAGGTTACCCGGGTCAACGTTTTGACCTATATCTCGAGACCCTATCTACCAATAGGTATTCAAACTATACGGAAATCATCTTCAATACCTACTTAACAATGTGTGTAAGTTTGGTTTAATTCGGTTCAAAGACACGGCGGGTCCACGTTTTGGCATATATTTCGAGACCCTAGTCATCAATAGGTATGAAAATTACCCCGTATTAAAACACTTATCAACAGCTTTCATTTGATATCCATATTGTACAAACACATTCTAGGGTCCACGTTTTGGTCTCTATCTCGAGACCCTATCTATCAATAGGTATTCAAACTATACGGAAATCATCTTCAACACCTACTTAACAATGTGTGTAAGTTTGGTTTAATTCGGTGCAAAGACATGGCGGGTCCACGTTTTGGCATATATTTCCAGACCCTAGTCATCAATAGGTATGAAAATTACCCCGTATTAAAGCACTTATCAACAGCTTTCATTTGATACCCATATTGTACATACACATCCGAAGGTTACCCGGGTCCACGTTTTGACCTATATCTCGAGCCCTATTTCCAAAATAAAATATAATCCATGTTACTCGTGATGTAGCTTTCGAATGGTGAAAGAATTTTTAAAATCGGTCCAGTAGTTTTTGAGCCTATTCATTACAACCAAACAAACAAAGTGTTCCTCTTTATAATATTAGTATAGATATGGTAAATATTACCATACATTTTTTCCTTCAGATATAATAAAAAAATAATAATAATAACATTAAAACAACAGGTATTATTAACAAACTTGGTTTTATTTGAAATTCTTCAAGTAAATCAAAATAATAATAATCAATAAGAAGGCATATGCCAATACAAATACGTGAATTTATATATGTACATATGCGCATATACATACATACATATATACGCTCACTTAAGTAGGGGAGAGCAGGATGTCGAACGTTGCCGTTCGTTTGCTTTGTTTGCTTTGTCGTTCCTTCCGCTCTTTCGCTTGCAGTTCATTCAATGCAATGAGCAAGGTAACTACATATGAGCAAGGTAACACTAATATGAGCAAGGTAACTACATATGAGCAAGGTAACTAATATACATATGAGCAAGGTAACTACATATGAGCAAGGTAACTACATATGAGCAAGGTAACACTAATATGAGCAAGGTAACTACATATGAGCAAGGTAACTACATATGAGCAAGGTAACTACATATGAGCAAGGTAACTACATATGAGCAAGGTAACACTAATATGAGCAAGGTAACTACATATGAGCAAGGTAACTACATATGAACAGTAATGAGCAAGGTAACACTAATATGAGCAAGGTAACGGCAATGAGCAAGGTAACTACATATGAACAGTAATGAGCAAGGTAACGACACATTTTTTCGTGCGTGCAGCCTGTTAAATCGAATTATAAGACGTTATCACGTCAAAAAGAGCATAGGTGGTTGTTAGAAACTCACCTATGGTAACAGGAAATATTGAAGAGATTTCTATTCCAGACAAAAGTGATCTTCAAGTTGGTGCTTATCGGGATAGGCCAAACCTCCGTTTTACAATTCTAGAATTGGTATTATTTTGCCTATGATTATGCGCCAACAGATCTAATTTTTCGGCTGCCCATCCGACTTAGGGGGTAGCATTAAGAAAAAAAATGTATCCTACCTTATATTCCGACTACTATAGGCAAACTGGTTGGTACGCGACGCGTGATTCGGAAACGCGTAGATTCGAATCCCCGTGCATGAAACACTGAAATGATTTTTTCCAGTAATGGAGCGACCATAATGGGTCGTCATAAAAAAAAAGAGGTTGTCTGTAAAGTCGGTTTACTGACGATAGTTTAACATGACAACGTCATAAGAAAATACTGATGGAATGGTTGCATTTTTCAAAAGAAAATTTTAATTTTATTTATTTGATAGATATTTTGTATGGATATAGAGGAGGAGGTAAATGGAATTGCAATGGAATAGGTCAAGTTACATTTACACAAACGTGCAAAATGACGAAACATTTATCAAATTCATGAAAGATATCTTCAATTTCGATTGTGCATCAGACGTTAATAAGTCAACAACACTAAGAGGCACCATCATCGATTTGACTTTTTCAAGACACATTACCCTCGAAGCACTCCCTTTCATTTCCTACTTTTCCTGTCATCGTCCTATTCTCAATAGAGAAATGGTTCATCGCCATGCACACAGGAAGAAGGCATATGCAAATACAAATATGTGAATTTATATACAAATGCGCATATACATACATATATGTTCACTCAAGTAGGACAGAGCCAGATGTCGAACGTTGCCGAACGCGGGGGCCGATTGTGCTCTTTGTCGTTCGTTCCGCTCTCTCGCTTGCAGTTAAAGCAAGGTAACGCCGCATTTTTTGGTGCGTGCAGCCGGCTGCATCGAATTATAAGACGTTATCACGTGAATATTTGTCGGTTTAAAACTGTAGGACGCTCCATTGGTAGAACAACATCAAGACGCACACCATAAATTGGAGGAGGAGCTCGGCCAAACACCCCAAAAGGTTGTAAGCGAACATCCTAGTTGGGTGCTTAGAGATCTTCTCCGTCATCTTGTGATCTTGATGTTATCTTACAAATGGTCGGACTTCCGAATGGATATGTGGTTTTTATCAGAGGAGTCACTGTTATTTGGGCACACTCACTCTGTCATTTCACTTTTTACTTCATAATGCATCCGAGAGCAGAATGAGCAGAGCACATGAGTTTTAACTACAAAAACGGCCGCTTTTTTCCAATAATTATTTATAACAATTTAAGTGATTTATCCTATTCCCAAGGGCATGGAAAGCACCACAGTTAGCTTTTTAAGAGTATCTGTAAATGGTACCCCAAGTTTGCGAAGTTACTTTCCAAAAACAAAGGGGAATAAGTGCTTTGAATATAGCCAACAACTTATTATTTGGGATCTTAAATTTTTCACTGATACGAGATTCGTTTGAAAAGTCCGCTCAAAGTTAGAGAGATGGATCTACTGGCGCATATCGAGGTTATGTTTAGTTAGTAGCATCTCTTGGAAAAACGCACACCAACTTTCAGCCAGATCGGTACATTTCTTTGCATTTGGCATTCGGTTAAATCGAAGAAGTCGAGTGATTTTCCTTTTCCATCGCGACAACGCACGAGCTCAAACCTCAACTGTTGTGGTCACAAAATTAATAGAAATAGGGTTCCAACTCATTTCACACACCCCCTATTCTGCTGGGTTGGCTTCCTGGAATCCCTCGGACTAATATTTGTTCGCCAATATGAAGAAATGGCTGGCGGAAAAAAGATTTTATTCAAACGCGGAGGTGATTGCAGAAACGAATGTCTGCTTTTCAGACTTGGACAAATCCTATTATTCGGAAGGGATCAACAAACTAGGACAGCGTTTGAATAGTATAAGCCTAAAAGGAGAAAAATAAAAAAGGTTTACCGCAAGTAATTAAGTAGTTTTTATTTCTTCACACACATTTCAAACGACTCTCGAATATACTCTGGCTTAAACGCTTAGTCGTAAATACTCACCGCTAAACTTCATAACAATAGTTGAAGTGAGGTACGTTCAATCTTTGAGCATGTCCGCCCTATGAGATTATGGCATGTGATACAACTAATACAGAAATGTTTTTCCTTGACCGACTAAGCGCCTTTGAGCGACTAGCTTGCCATTTTGGCCAGTATTACATGCCAGGCTATCACCCCATCTCGTGTTGGCTGAAGCGACAATGCTATTTGCACCACGCTATTTGTAGGTTGAGAGGGGTATACCTACAATCTCCATAACCGACGGAGTGTTATGGCCGAATGTCCAAACCCTAAATTTCACCATTGATTAGTTGCGGCAAGCCGAGCAGCAGTGTTACCTGCATTCTGTTTACCAACTAAATCTAGGGAAATAAAAAGAAAGGAGTATTTAGAGCCATTCACCAGACTATAAGCCCATAAAGGAGGAGGGATCTGATAACAGCCATATGCAGCCAGTGAGTATTCTTCGGAGAAATACCCCACATGCGTCCTATTACCTTTTTGCATGGGTAGCTTCTTTAATCTATCCTCTTCATTCATGTTCCAATTTAGTTCCTTGCCACCCAAATATTTGGCGCAATCTCTTATTTCTAGCCTTACAGCATTTAATGTGCGATTTACAAATTGTGGAACACTAACTCTGTTTTCTGAGGATTCACATTCAAACGGCTATTGAGAGCCCATCTAGACAGCTTATTAAGAGTGGTCTGCATTAGAGCGCTTAGAGTTGATATTTACCACATGTGGCAATAATAATCTATGTATGTATGTCGTCTGCATAAGCAATTACTTGACAAGCATCAAAAGCATAACGGCCTGATTCCAAAGATAAGCGAGAGAGAGCCTCAACACGTCATCCTTCTCAAGAATTGAACATTTCACGCACTTCTTTGAGGAGAATTTTGCATAAAAACCTCGGTATTAAGGCTTACAAAGTTCAATTCGTGCAAGAACTGAAGCCTAATGACTATCCAATGCGTTTTCGGTTCGCTCAATAAGCAGAAACTCGATTGACCGAAGATGAGCATTTTTACCGAAAAATCATCTTTTCTGATGAAGCTTATTTTCACATCGGTGGCTACGTCAATAAGCAAAATTGTCGGATTTGGGGCTCAGAAAATCCACACGTTACTGTAGAGAAGGAAATGCATCCACAACGGGTCACTGTTTGGTGCGGTTTTTGGTCTGGCGGCATCATCGGGCCATTTTTTTTTTCGAAAATGAGCGAAGAGCCGCGGTTACAGTAAATGGCGAGCGTTACCGTGACATGCTCAACGAGTTGTTTCCAAAAATTTAAGAGGATGACATGGACGACATTTCAATAGGACGGTGCAACTTGTCACACTGCCAAAGTTACACTCGAACTTTTGGCTACCGTTTTCGAAAACCGAATAATCAGCCGAAATACCGATATCAATTGGCCGCCTCGGAGCTGTGATTTAAGCCCGTTTGACTATTTTTTGTCGGGAGTCGTTAAGGACAAATGTTATGCGAGCCATCCAGAGACGATTGATGCTTTAAAATACGAAATCGAAGTTGCCATTCATGAAATTGGAGCCCAAACAATCGAGAATGTGCTTAAAAATTGGATTGATCGAATGGCCTACTGTAAAGTCAGTCGTGACAGTCATTTGAACGATATTATTTTTCATTCATTAATGACAATGTTCAATCTTCAAAATAAAAAAAAAAGTTTGAAAAACTATTGATTAGTTTTCCTTTTTATAGCCGATTCAAAAAGCAAATTTTACATGGCCCACCTCTTATTTACTATTTACCTACACACGCATACATAATTTTATTAAGAGAGCACGAAATTCGTATAACTCTTTCATAAACGTTTACTAACGTGAAATGGCACTATTCCACTGTGGCTCACTGTACATGTACATACCTACATATGCATATATATTTGTATGTGCCCAGGTTTGCAGTTTAATAATCGTATACAACTGAAAACAACCGCAAGCAATTTATTTCACTTGTTGAGATTTCCCCTGGACACCAGTAGCCCTGCATATAATGTTTATATACATATTTACCATGCACTTATACATTCACATGCGTTCATTTGTGAACCCCTAGGGCATAACCTCACAGCCCCACTTGACTAACGCCAACTTACGTACACTGCCCGCCAGAAGAAGCCTACACGAACGTATGGACATATGGACATGTGTATGCACATACATCTGCATATAAATCTGTATTTTATATTTTTATGATTTTACATATTTATATGCGTACATTTTTTTCTTTTGCCTCTTACTGAAGTTGTTACAACAGTGTTAACGCTTTGTTGTTCTTCCTCACAATTAAACCAAGAGTAAAAATTTATTCTGCCCAATTAAGTGCATAATTGCACATTTATGGTTTCACTTCTTGCTACTGGTGCCTTAACTGTGATTGTTGATGCGGTTTTTAAAATCTTGAAATATTATATAATATATTGCATGGTACATATCCGTATATATGTATACGCAAATGTACATATAATACGAGTACAATAATAAAAAGGCTTAACTCAAACTTTCACATGCCTGCATGCCTTATTTTAATCTCAAGAAATAATTGTGAAGTTACAAATACATACATATGCACATACCACCTTGAGCAAATAGTTCCCGGAATACAAACAGAAAATTCATAATACAAGTTTATTTCTCAGAAGTAATGGTATCGCCTTCAAAGTACTCCCCATCAACTCCAACGCGCTTACGCCAGCGTTTGATCCAGCTCTTGAAATATTTCTGGAACTATACGAGGGCGGGTCAATAAGTCCATGACTTTTGGAATAAGACATAGCCTTTTTGATAAATAAATCATTTTATTTTTCAACGTAGTCTCCTTTGAGTTCTATACACTTTGTCCAACGCTTCTCCAATTTTTTTATCCCTTCCAAAAAATATAATTTTTCGAGGTCCTCAAAATAGGCCTTTGTTTGCGAGATGACATCATCATTGGAGTCAAATCTTTTCCACCAAGCCATTTCTTCAGGTTTGGGAACAAGAAGTAGTCACTCGGAGCCAAATCTGGACAATATGGCGGATGAGGGAGCAATTCATAGCCCAATTCACGGATTTTTGCCATGGCAACAGCACAAGTGTGTACCCTTGCATTGTCTTGGTGGAAAAGAACTTTTTTCTTGGCCAAATGAGGTCGGTTTTTTTTTCAACTCGTTATTGAATCGGTCCAATAAGTTGGCATAATATTCCCCATTGATTGTTTTTCCCTTTTGAAGTTAGTCAATGTGGATTATCCCGCGTGCATCCCAAAAAACAGTCGCGATAACTTTATTGGCTGACAAACCCACCTTGGCCTTCTTTGGCGCCGATTTACCCTTAGAAACCGACTGTTTCGACTGTTGTTTGGTCTCTGGTGTGTGGTGATGGATCCATGTTTCGTCCACAGTTACAAAACGGTGCAAAAACTCCTCCGTATTGCGATTAAACAACGCCACACCTTCCTGTAAAGTTGTTACACGATTGCGCTTGTGGTCGACTGTGAGCAAACGCGGCACCCATCTTGCGGAAAGCTTTCTCATGCCCAAGTGATCATTCAAAACTGAAACCACTGAACCATGCGAGATCCCTACGGCTTCCACAATCTCTCGCACTTTCAATCTTCGGTCGGACAACACCATATCGTGAATTTTTTCGATTGTTTCGGGTGTAGAGACCTCAACTGGGCGTCCAAGACGTTCGGCATCTTCAGTGCTTGCACGGCCACAAAGAAATTCAATAAACCACTTTTTTATCATTGAAATTGATGGTGCAGAGTCCCTATAGTATTTATCAAGCTTAGCTTTGGTCTCGGTAATGGTTTTTTTTTCGCAAAAAATAATGCTTAATAAGCACACGAAATTCAGTTTTTTCCATTTTCTCCTCAAATTACTGGGTAGTCTGATAAAGGTAGCTTTAAGACACAAACTAACTGACGCAGCACGTTCAAATTTTGACAGGAGTCAGCTGACAGATGCCTGTTGACAGGAGCAGTATTTCTTTTTCAGTAAAGAGGTCAGAAATACAAAAAGTCACGGACTTATTGATCCGCCCTCGTATTTTCGGTATAGACATCAGCGCTGTCTTCGATTTTTCCACTACTTCCTTTCGGTTGTTAAAACGCGTACCCCTTAGAAGAAGAATTCGATGGCTGCTGGATGGTATTCGTTTCGTTCTTGATTATAAATTCACGGATAATGACAGCATAATGCGACGATGCGTTATCGTGTTGCAAAATCCACGAGTTGCTTTTACCCAAAAATCCTTCATTTTTGGCGAATTGTTTCACGTAAACATGTCATAACGCCCAAATAATAGTCCTTATAAACTTTCTGAGCTTCTGACGAAAATTCGTGTAATCCATAAAAACCTTTTTTCACTAAAAAGGCGGTGATTTTTTTGCCTCTGGTTCATTCGGAACTCTCGACTCACTCGCCTGATGCCTGAATTGCGTGCCTTACTCATAAAGCCACGTCTCGCCTCCAGTAATGATGCGTTTTAGGAATGTTGTGTTGGATTCAGCTTTGGAAATCATGTCTTTGGCGATATCAACGCGGTCTTTTCTTTGCATGAAATTCAGGTCTTTTAAGACCAACTTTGCAGTTACATGACGCAAATCCAAATCATCATACAATGTCCTGAACGGATCCACAAGCAATAAACAAGTCCCCTGCCAGCTCCCTGATGGTTAATTTGCGATTATTGATCAATTTTTCTTTCGCTTTATAGATGTTTTCATCAGTTTTCGCTGTCGACGGCCTGCCACTAAGTTCCCTCTACGTCATCCTTAATGGACTCACGATCTCTTCTGAAGCGTTCATGTCACTCGTAAACGGCTGTCGACTATTTTCTTTAAATTATCATCACCGAAACAGTTTCGCAACATTTCTAATAGTGGAGTGCCCAGGGGTTTTGACCTCGGATCTCGTAGGGACTGAATGAATTGCCATGTAACTAACAGGATTTTCTTTTGTATGCTCTAAATTGTAACTTCTACCAATATTATATTGTGCAATTAATTTTTTCATTGTTTAAACAAAAAAATATGAAAAATTAATATATTGGAGCATAATATTAAGTTGGAAAAAATTTTTTTTTAGTTCTACGTTAAATTTTACTTAAATAGATAAAGACAAACATCTTCCCAACGTTATATTATGGCTGGAAGTGGGATAAAAGAAGTTCTTTCTACCATTTATCCAGAAAATACGATTGATCACATAACGTCAGGACGTGCCTATGCTAGAGCAGTACGTGCTCATACCTTATTGCAGCAAGCTTTAGCACAATTAATTTTTGAAGATCTTAAGGAGAATAATGCGGATTTTTTAAATGTATTGAATGACGAACAAATATCGATGTTTTTTGAAATGTTCAATTACAATGAAATTACAGAAAACCAAGGATTTCAAATGCTGAGTAGAATTTTTGAAGATAAGTTAGTTGAGCTTGAAAATAAAAATAAAACATCAAAACTATGGATTACGTATTTTCGAATGGTAACAATATTGAAAGAATTCATTGCTGCCGACCGTATGGGGGATTGGAATTTACATCTACATAGTATTGAGCTGATGATTCCACTATTCCACGCATCAGGACATTTTCCCTATGCGAAGGCTGCACAAATTTATCTGCAAGATATGAAGGAATTACAGTATATAATGGATCCAGCAGAGTTCGAAAAATATACAACAGGATATTTCACATCTAGGCGATCAGATATTTTTTTTCTGGTATTGCAAGTGATCAGACTATTGAGCAGACTTTAATGAAAGGAATGAGCGTCGAAGGGGATCCTTTTAAACGAGGTGCCACTGAAAGTGTAGTTTATAAATGAATCAGAGGAGTTATTTATAGTAAAGATATTATTCAAAGCATAGAAAATTTTTGTGACATATGTATCTTTCAATAAAAGTCATCAACACAGTGATTCTACAGATGCTAGAATAGAAAGGGATGGTATCGATGTAAAAAGATTGGTAGACTTTTTCAAAGAACACAGTCCTTTTCCTGATACAGATGCAATTATGTCAATTGCCACTGGAATTACCGCTGATAAAAGTATAAATTGTTACAATGCTTTTGAAGAAGGTTTAAAAGTTATGAAGAAAATCGAAGGGAAAAATGTACGCGAATTGAAGTTTTTAAGGAAAGATAAAATAAATTCTCTATTGGCTAAAAATAATAAAATAAAAATTCATAACAATGTTATTCCCGTTGATCCATTGTTGCTGTTTCAACGTATTTGTGTGTTGAAAAAAACAGATGATGAACTAAAAACTTATATGAATTATGAACTGGCACCATATCCACTTGCTCTGTTTGAATATGGCCAAATGCGAAAGACAAAAAAATCAAATTTCTACGAATTATTCCCAGAAATTCAGATTAATTTGAAAAGTTTAGAAAATGTTCATTATGTTATTGATGGAGGCATGTTGTTATATCGTTGAAAATGGCAATTAAATGAAACATTCAAAATGATATGCGAACATTACGTAAGATATTTGAGGAATAATTATAATAACGCATACGTGGTATTTGATGGATATAAGAAGGACGGTATTAAATCTGCTGAAAGGAATCGTCGCGCACTAAAAAATATAAGTACAGATATTGAATTTGATGAAAATATGCCGTTAAAAATCGCTCAAGATAAATTTCTAACGAATAAAAAAAATAAATCTCGCCTAATCGAAATGTTAAGAATAAAATTAGCTGATAACAATATTTTTACATGCCAAGCGGAAAGCGATGCAGATAAATTAATTGTTGATACAGCAATTAGTTTAGAATCTCAAAATATTGTTGTAATTTCTGAATACATTGACGTCTTGGTTGTGTTAACGGCATTGACGCCTACTGATCGTGAAATATATTTTTTAAAACCATCCCGAGGCAAAGTTAACCAACAAATATTTTCATCGAAAAGTTTAGAAAAATCTCTACCAGCATGTAAATAACATGTTCTATTTTTACATGCTTTCACGGGCTGTGATACTACTTCTGCGTTTTACAACAAAGGAAAAATTAAGTTTATCAAAAATTTTGAGAAGCGGAATGATCTACATGACTCAGCAGCAGTATTTAAAAATGTACATGAAGATGCAAATAATATATTTCAAGACGGTATTACATGTATTTTGGGACTGTATGGTGCTTCGGCAAAAATGACAGATTTGAATACATTCAGGTTCAATTCCTTCATCAAAGCAACTGGCAAAGACACAAGTGTTCTTTTATCTTCGTTACCTCCCACATCTGATGCAGCATTTGAACACTTAAAACGGGTTTACCTACAAATCCAGATGTGGTTAGGGAATGATTTAATCATCGAAAATTGGGGATGGAACTATTCCAATAATACCTATAATCCAATATTTACGAATCAATTACCTGCTCCGGAAAATGTATTAAAAATGTTATTTTGCAATTGCAAAAAAGGATGTGGAGCTGCATGCGGATGCCGAAAAAGTGAATTATACTGCAGTGTAGCATGCCTACAGTGCAACGACGACAGCTGTCTAAATGTAGCGCCTATGGTTAACATCAGTGAAATTGAAGATAATATTTGAAAAAATGTAAATTTTTCAATAGACAAATTTTTTTGTTAATTCATTTTTTTCTTTTAAATAGTCATAATTTTTTTGTTTTTAATAATTAATTCGATTTTACTTTTATGCTATAATAACAGAAAATAATTTTTTATTTTTTTTTTTTTGTATGCTAATTATTTAAATAAACGAATAGTTTACATAATATTTTTTTTTTTACATTTAATTATCCATAATCTATTTATTTTTTCATTTGCTTCCACTTCTGTTACAAAAACAATAAATTCTACAACGTTATTTGCATTATAGCACATAAGTTATTGCAATCATAAATTTTTGCTATTTAAAAATCAAATGCACAACTTTTAAATAGGTAGAGATTATTATTTATGTTATTCACAACACATTTTCGCAAAGATAATTTAATTTCATCTAGTCCCTAAGACATCCTAGGTTTTCACGTTTTTAACGCTCCAGGCACTCCACTATAAGGTTTTTGCACCATTGAACACATTTTTAACGCTCGTTGTTGCAAATTCAATCCATTTTTAAATTTAAAAAAATCGAAAGCAGTGGTAGATTCACTCACGACGGTTTAACTTTTACGAATGCCAAGCAATGGCTATAAAATTTTGGTAGAAACGTCAATCACAGATGTGCCAACCAAACAATAACAGAGAACAGAATTCAAATCAGTGTGTCACCTGCCGGTTGTTCCGGGAACTTTTCGATCAAGGTGCTATGCATAGAGCAAACTGTACTTAACCTCTAGTAAAAGCCGTTTTTAAACAAGCATGAAAAGTTAACACAGTCAAAAGTGAGACGGAAGACGGACTGAAAAAAATATCGTAGATAAGGATTTTGGCTTTGAACGGTCATGTTGGACACTAAGATATTAGCATCCAAAAACATAAGGAAAGAACTTACTTGTAAGTGCATCTTCATCAGTACATTCAAACCAAATTCTGGAATGTGTATCTTTCCTCTTCACAAGACCAGTTTTAGCTCTTAACCGAGTGCGGTGGTTAATATCACCAAATAGGCAGCGTACAAAGGACAGGTTCGGAGATAGCGGCTTGCCCTGGGTCCACTAAATGTTAACATGATGAATCTGACTTCTTTCAACAAATACCGAAAATGACTGTTATTGTAAAATATTTCAAAGCAAAACTCAGCTTAAGAAATATGCCGCAGGCATATGTACAGACATACTCGCAAATACTTACATATATATTGGGTATGGGTATAAGTTTCCGTCTTTTCAATTAAATAATGCATTATATAATGTGAATGGCCAATGGCTCATGAAACTACAATTTCACTCCATCTTTCAGGCAACATACGGATTCCTCTGGCGAAACATTCGAGTTCTTTCGACTTGAGCCAGTTTGCGATGCTCTCGTAAGAAGTGAGCCGCTCTTCAATAAGGGTCAGCCCTTATTGATCGGTAAGCAGAACAGATGGTAATCCGAAGGTGCAATGTCTGGGGAGTACAGCGGGTGAGGCAAGATTTCTCAATTCAGTCCCTCTAAATATTTCTGGACCGATTTAGCAACGTGTGGCCTGGCGTTGTCATGCAGCAAAATCAGTTTGTCATGTACCTGTATACCGTCCCATTCCGACCGCTTTTCCTTGAGCGCTCTATTCAAGCGCATTAGCTGCAGTCGGTAACGATCGCCAGTGATAGTTTCAGATGGTTTAAGGAGTTCATAATTGATGACACCTTTCCGATCCCACCAGATCGCGATCTTTATCACTTACACCGAAATTACCACTTTAGAAGCGTCGAAACCACTCTTCACAAGTTGTATTTGCTGGAGCGTGATTACCGTAAATATTGATAAATAAGCGACACGTTTCAACTGCACTTTTCTTTAAAAGGGAATAATGTAGCATGACATGCCGCAAATGCTTTTTTTCGAGACGAACGTAGACATTTTTGACAAAACTTGCTATTCTTAAAAACGTCACTTTCTTTACTACGGGAGTAAACTCCGCTTAATTGATTTACACTTAATTCATTTTCAGCATTTCTTCTTACTCTTTCTCGTAGTAGCAAAAGCTCTAGCACTTTCGTTGCTACTACTTGGGCTTGCAGTCGCGAATTTCTCTCACGCTTGCAAATGCAAAACACTGCTCAAAGAACTGCTGCTGCCGCTATTAAAATCTATAACCTATGGAGGAATTGGGTGCGCACACGATTTATTATTTATGATGGCAAATATATTTTTATGGTCTCACTTTCACATTAGTACAATTCGACTCATCAAGCCCGTAACGCTAAATACCTGACTAGCTGCTGTTTCCTTAGGCGTTCAGCTTTTAATATACTCAACTTAATGGTATTAATGGTCCAGCTAACTAAGCTTTGAAGCCATTAAAGCGCTGGAGTACCACCTGTCAAAATTATCTTTACCCAACTTACCTTTTAATATTTTTCCAAGCGCGACATACGGGTATACGTCTAATAAAAAATTGTAAATGAGACTGCTACCTTCATCAAATAAAATGTTGCACTTTGCCGTACTATAAAATATCATACATCAACATATTCAATGTTATCTTTTAGGCGGACGCCGTAGCCGAATGGGTTGGTGCGTGATTACCATTCGGAATTCACAAAGAGATCGTTGGTTCGAATCTCAATGAAAGCAAAATTAATAAAAACATTTTTCTAATAACGGTCGCCCCTCGGCAGGCAATGGCAAACCTCCGAGTGTATTTCTACCATGAAAAAGCTCCTCATAAAAATAGCTGCCGTTCGGAATCGGCTCGAAACTGTAGGTCTCTCCATTTGTTGAACAACATCAAGACGCACACCACAAATAGGAGGAGGAGCTCGGCCAAACGCCCAAAAAGGGTGTACGCGCCAATTATATACATATATATATTAAAAACAATAGAATCTGAATCTGAATATCTGAATTTCTACGTCATTTTTTAGACATTTTGATACGATTTTCTATAAAATTTAATACTTTTTTATGCAACCATATTACATAAAAAAGCGTTTTGTAAACAAGCGCTCTTGGCGACATTTTTCGACAACCAGCTAAAAGTGTTTTTACTTATGGATCTCTAAGCTCCCAGGTAAAATTGCATAGATCATATAAACTAAACTAAGCAAAACTGTAACCAGAATTAGTTCCAAATAAAGGTGGAGGTAAATCCACAGAAACAATTTTCAAAATAACTTTATAAGCTTTATATATATACATTGCCTAAATCATGAGATAGCATAAACTATAATTAAATTAAAAAAAAATATGCTTTGCGCTGACTCTCGATGCTCATACGCGTACATTTAACACATACAAATGGGTGGCAGCGGTAGCTTTGCGCTTTCGAACCAACTTCCACTGGCCCTGATTTTTATGGCAGTTGAAGAAGTTTCCCAATCTTCGGGCATATGTACATACATACATCGTGAAGAACTTTCCTTACCATACCATATGGAGAAGATACTCTTCGAAAACTCTGTCTTTAGGATTGAAAAGTTTCAAATTGCTGAAATGTTTTGAATTTCATCATTACCTTCTTCAATATCGCGACGTTCGTTGGTTTTCCCGTCTCTTTGCTTTTTTCTTCTTTTTATTGTACATTGTTTTTAGAGCGAGAGTTGTCAAGAGCATTGGTGTTGTGAATTGTGTTTTGTAAGTTAAGATCACCTTGTGGTTCATTTTGCTTTAAATAAGTAATATTTGTACACATTTCTTGTTCTG
The DNA here is from genome assembly GCF_027943255.1 of Anastrepha obliqua. Taxonomy (NCBI): domain Eukaryota; kingdom Metazoa; phylum Arthropoda; class Insecta; order Diptera; family Tephritidae; genus Anastrepha; species Anastrepha obliqua. The sequence goes on along the minus strand of NC_072896.1, from coordinate 45,251,436 downwards.
TATTCTGGACCGAATTGTTTTTATTTAGGGAAAAACGATATTCATTTGAATCATTTTCCAATAATCCATACAGATTGTTGCTATTATCTTTTTCACTCATAATGTTTTTGATAAATTTTTTTTGTTTAGTCAGTAAGATTTTTATTTTATTTATTTATTTATTTTCTTCGCTTAAGAACACGTCCGCTCTCGTCAAGTTCCACGCTTCCTCATGAATACTCACAAATGGAAGTAATTCCATGAACGAACTCTTCGAATTATGCCAAACCAACCTCCAAGGTCAGCGCTTCAAAACACGTAACAGTATAAAGTATCTCGAAGTGCTAATTGCTACGAAACCATCTTTAAGTGAAAATGAAAACAAGCTAGCTGAAGTAAAAAAAGTAGATGATTCGAGAAGCGGTGATAACAGTTCATCTAATATTATAGTTCACATAGTGATGAACCTTTTATCACAGCTGAGTTAGAATCAAAAGAGCGGCATTTTGTTTCGAATTCAGATATGAACGATTTAGTACGTGAGCTAGAACTCTCATACAGACATGCTGAGGTTTTGGCATCACGATTAAAACAATGGAATCTTGTAGAAAATGATTTCAAAATAATATTAACAAGGAAAAACTCTGAGCGGACTATTTTCAATAACAATTTTGAAATTGATGGCGATGACCAAAACCTTACTTATTGTAAAGATGTTGAAAAATTGTTTCAATGCTTTAACACGGAACATCAATCGAAAAATTGGCGATTATTCATCGATGGATCGTGCAAAAGTGAGTATTTCATCGATTTTACGCTTTAAAAAAGAAAGATTTCTCTGTAAACATAAGTCCTGAATTTGATGTATGCTTTTTGTCAGGTTTAAAAGCTGTGTTATTACACACCGACAACGAGTTGCCATCCGTGCCTTTGGCATATGCTACTGATATGAAAGAGACATACGAAACTTTGGCAAAGATCCTTAGGGTGATAAATTACCCAAAACATGAATGGGAAATCGTCCCTGACCTCAAAGTTTTAATGATTCTTTTCGGAATGCAAGGAGGTTACACCAAATATCCCTGTTATTTTTGTGAATGGGATAGTCGTGCTAGCAATCACTATGATCGAAAAGAGTGGCCATTGTGAAAGTTTTTCAAAATCGGAAAAAACAATGTTGTTAACATTCAATTAGTAAAAGCTGATAAAATCATATTACCGCCATTGCACTTGAAACTCGGCTACATGAAGCAGTTTGTGAAACGTCTAGATAAAGACAGTGAAGCTTTTTCACACTTAAAAACGACTTTCCCTAAGCTGAGTGATGCCAAAATTAAAGAAGGTATTACATTTCAAATAAAATGAAAGTAGCAAGTAATCGTCTGAAATAAAAACAATTTTTTAAGTATTAGAAAATTGATGTGCTTATTCCATGGAAATATAACCTATTGTATTATTGTACAATATAAAAAATTTTCCGTTATTGTGCAGCGATATTCGTTGGACCGCAAATTCGCAAAATCATGAAGGATGGAAATTTCACTAAGAAACTGAATCCGGTGGAAAGAAGAGCATGGATGAGTTTCATTTCTCTTTGTGAAAACTTTTTGGAAAAAAAAAGAAGTGAACTCCGTTGCCGTCGTGAATGAATTTTTACGGCCCTACGGAGACATGGGATGTAGAATGTCCATCAAAATTCACTTTTTGCATTCACATTTAGACTTCTTTCCGGAGAACCTTGGAAAATTCAGCGACGAACAAGGGGAAAGAAAGGTTTCATCAAGAAATTGCGTCAATTGAAAAACGTTTCCTCGGAAAAAACAAAATACATATGTTGGCGGATTACTGTTGGTCGCTCAAACGCGAGACGAGCGATTCTTCTTTAAAAAGACGAAGGTCGGGTAAACATTTTTAGAAAAAGTTAGGTATGTAAAATCAACAAAAAAATGTATATAAAAAACAGTATGATTGTTCTTTTTACTCCAAGTCAGAACAACTTCATCCCAATTTTCAAAGTTGACAAAAAATGTATGACCAATACATTGTACACACTGCAATACACATGATGGCCCATATTTTCTATTTACGGAAAGCTAGCGTAGTTTACGCAATTTTTATCCGATTATTGAAAGTAATACATTAATTTCTTCGTTAATAAATGCACTCAAAGAATATTAACAAACATCTTTAATTTTGTTGTAAAATTATGCAATAAAAAATTGTTAAAGTTAAAAAAATGATTAAAAAAAAGCACTTTCTCCAGGTTTAATCAAATAAAAATCACAACTAACTAGTTTGAATAATTACTTGTTGTACATCATTTGAAAGGTCTGACAATATCCTTTTCAAAACATATAATATAAAATATTGAAAATCGGTGAAAAAATTACAGAGATATTCGTAGATTACCACGCAAAGTCTGAAAAAACGGTTTTTTATAAATAAATAAAAATTGGAGGGTACAAAAAATATAACAAAAATATTTTTATGCATTATTCGACCATATAAACAACCTACAGTGTGTAATTTATCAGGTGTATTTTCAGTGTTGCACGGTGTAATTTGTAGTTAGGTAATGGCCTCAAAAATAAATTTCTTAGCAACATTCCCTTTACATGAGCCATGGACAATAAAATATGATAATGGGTGGGTCCAAGGTACTCCACCTATGCCTTGAACCATAAGAGTCATAGCACTATTCCCTATTCTACATGTTCGATTCTCGTTACCGTAATCCTCAACTCCTATAATCTTATCATATTTGGCGACATATTGCATATGACTCTTAAGTGCCATTTCGTCACATAAGACAGACACGAATTTTTGATCCTGTGTGAAACCCCGACTTCTTAACTCTAAACATTTCAAAGAACTACTACTACAACCGGAGTCATGGGGCCACTCCGAAACGAACTCGTCGAGAGTTCTTTCTTGAGGGAATCTAAGAAGCAACTTTAAGTGCTTATAAGCTACTGGAGACAGAAAATATACACCTAAACCCAAAGTTTTGAAATAGTTGTCATATCTACGACCATTGGGTTGGCGATTACAGTTTTTTAAACTATTTTCAACTATGCTACTAACTTGAGGAGGAAGATTTCTACGGAAACTCTGACTTTGCTGAAAACTCTTTTCCTTATCGGAAATTTCTTTTTCTAATTTTTAAAATTTTTTTGAAACTTCTGCTAACTGATTTTTTAAGTAGCAAATATATCTGCCTTTCTCTTCTAAAATTGTCTTCAGCTTGGAATTTTCCCCTTTTCAATTTCTGTTCACTATCTACAACAGACGTTAAACATAAGTTTGTCTGACTTCCTCTTTCACAAAAATGTGCTCCCAAATTTTTTGTACTAAAATCCCTTATTTCCCCCTTAGCCTCTTCTGCAACTGATGCAAGTAAAAATAAATTGTTAGATTCACCGCATGAATCCATGCGGTCTTCTAACGATTGTGGCAAAAAATCATCCGTTCCTAATTCGATAATCGAATTAGGACTCGCAATATCACATTTAAAACTGGGTGTTGGTAAATGTGATTTACCTAAGAGGTTATTATCGGGAATTGCGTCAGGTATCAATTTATTTTTAAACTTCATTTCACTGGAGAAATGGGTCTCGCAGGCATAAAGATATTTTGACTTTCTTTTCCCTGCACCCAAGCGATCAAGCCAAATAGCATATCTAGGTAAGAGTAAATAAGATCCCTAGTACTTATAACCAAAACTTAATGCCTCTAATTTGGGGTTAATGAGTTTAACTTCTAACTACATTATATTGAAATGCAAATAATAAAACCTTTAACTCGACTCTAAATGTTAGTTCTTGCTACTTGTTAGACTTGCTCTTCAGTTTTCTCCCGAGGCAATAACAGAAATGAGTAGTTTACTACATTTATAAGTACCTGAGCTTACTATAGCTATGACACAATTACACAAAAGTACTTATATATCTACTTTAAAAAGCTCTACTAAAAAGTGTATTGTCATAACTCAACTGGCACCGTATTTCTTCTGACTTGGAAAATTGAAAATCCGTTGAGCCCTGACGCATCCCCGAACACACCTATTCTTAAGTTTTGGCATTTTATTGCTGAAAAATAAGTATTACAATATAATATACACTCCTCACAAAAATTAAGGGAGCAAGAAAAAAATTCAAATTTTTTCAGGTTTTTTGACGGACTGTATCTATGTGAAAAATGATCGTACCAGAAATTTAAAAAAAGCATTTTGAAGCTCCAGGGCTCTACTTTTCGAATCCGTGGAGCAAAAATTTTGCCAGGCCACGGTTTCAACGCAATCTGAAAAAGTATGACGAAAAAAAAAATTTCCAAATTTTTATCTTTCTTTCTTGGGCTCCACGGGCTCGAAAAAAATTTTTTCGATAAAGCGATCATATGGACCAGAAAGCCTGATTATTCAGCTTCATTTTCCTTTTTTTAAATTCTTCCTACGTCCATGTGTCACGGAGATATCCGGAATTGAACAAGAAAGGACCCTTTTGTCCTCAAGCAGCGATATCTCGACAACGAATGGTCGCATCGGAAATTGGAGGACGGTTTTGGAATCTGCAATAAATTCCCCATAAAATTCCGTGTAGACGTTTCACGGCGAAATTTTTTTTTCTTTCAGTACTTCCCTGCAAAAAGTGGAAAAAATTGAATTTTTCTCTTGATTTGGAAAATCGGCTGTATCACCGCAAATATTGAGCATTGAGCAACGGTTTTCAGGGTTTTTTTCACCTTAATGTATCCCTAATAACCCTGTAAATTTTTAGATTGATCCACTGAACCGTTTTTCCGGGCCGATCAATCAAAATTTTTAAAAAAATTTAAGGAACAAGATGTTTACCCTTAAACATTTTGTAATTTTTTTGAAATGGAAAAATCTTTTTTTCTCTCACTTTTTTTCTCAATTCTGCACCAGATACTGCATTAGTTCAAAAAAAGAAACACAAAAAAAAATTTCGAAAATTTTCGAAAAAAAATTTTTTTTTGAAAAAATTTTTTGAATTTTTTTTTTTTTTTTTCTTTTTTCATAAAGTTATAGCCTATCAACAAAGCATAAAAAAAGGTCTACACCTTAATTTTCGTATTAAAAAATTTATCGAACAAATTAAAAGTTGATACCCCCAAGGCAGGTCGAATATTCGTTTTACGAATATTGGAGCAATTAATTTTTCTGCGTTACACAAAGTGTCTAAAAAACAGTTTTTTTAAGACTATCCTGCTTTCTTGGTTAAAAAAACCAAACAACAGTTTTTGTCAAAACTCGAGATTTTTAAATTTTTGGTAAAAAAAAATTAATTCAAAGTTTTCGCAAACTTAATTTTTTTTTAATTTTTCATCATGCCTCGCCGGCATTTATCCGCGCCAGAAGTCGCTCGATTAGTGACTCTTGTAGAAGAAGGTCACACTTATCGTGAAGTTGGGCAACAACTGAACGTTAGCTCCTCTGTCGTATCTCGGGCTTATAATCGGTATTTGGAAACGGATGGCTATGAACGACGAGCTGGACAAGGTCGTCGTCGCGTGACCACCCCTCGCGATGATCGAACGATCGTTCGACGTGTTCGTCAAGAACCGTTTATTCCTGCAAACGTTGTCGCCCGGAATGTTCCAAACCGTCAACAACAACGACAACAGCAACGGCAACGACGACAACAGCCGCGGAACGTTTCTGTTCAAACGATTCGAAATCGTCTCCGTGAGGCTGGAGTGCGAACAAGAAGGGCTGCCCGAGTTCCGATGTTGACAACCGCGCATTGTCGTGCCCGGTTGGCTTACGCTCGCCAACACGCTAATTGGACCATGAGGCAATGGAACAATGTTCTGTTTTCTGATGAGTGTCGAGTTTGCTTGTATGGTAATGACCGAAGATCCCGAGTTTGGCGTCGTCGGGGAGAGCGATTTTCACGAAACTTCACTCAGTCCGTAGCTGCTTATAATGGAGGATCAATAATGGTTTGGGGAGGAGTTTCACGGTTCACGCGAACTCCTTTGGTTATTATCCGCCAAAATCTGAATGCTAGACGTTACATTGACGACATCTTGCGACCCGTTGTCTTGCCTCTACGGCAAAACACTAGGGGATTCATTTTTATGCAAGACAATGCTCGCCCTCACACAGCAAACATCACCCGTCAGTTTTTTGGAAGACACGAAATAACGTTGTTGAGGCATCCAGCGATGAGCTCTGATCTTAACCCAATCGAGCATGTCTGGGATATCCTGAAGCGTCGATTACGTCGGTTTCACCCCAACATTAGAACCTTACCTGCATTAGAGCGGGCGTTAGTTGAAACGTGGCGACGGATTCCGCAGAGAATGATTCGAAACTGCATTTCGAATATGCCTCAAAGGTTGCAGGCTGTTAAGAGGAACAGAGGTGGCAATACGCGGTATTAGCCCACACACACACACACACACACACACACACACACACACACACACACACAATCTTTAGAGAATGAGTTTGGAGTCTCAAAATACTGTGGAAGTGACGAGCCACGGGGTCTCATTCTCTGAGAAAACCACACACATACACGTGCGTAAGCACAAAAGAAGCGTGAATCCGACCGAGCAACCTCCACGTGGTGCGCTTTGGGTAACGCAAATGCCGGCGGTGGATGTTCCAATCCACTTTTATGTGGAATAATTTCAGTATTTGACTCAAATTTAAAAAAAAAATTTTTTCAAAAAAAAAATTTTTTTTCGAAAATTTTCGAAATTTTTTTTTGTGTTTCTTTTTTTGAACTAATGCAGTATCTGGTGCAGAATTGAGAAAAAAAGTGAGAGAAAAAAAGATTTTTCCATTTCAAAAAAATTACAAAATGTTTAAGGGTAAACATCTTGTTCCTTAAATTTTTTTAAAAATTTTGATTGATCGGCCCGGAAAAACGGTTCAGTGGATCAATCTAAAAATTTACAGGGTTATTAGGGATACATTAAGGTGAAAAAAACCCTGAAAACCATTGCTCAATGCTCAATATTTGCGGTGATACAGCCGATTTTCCAAATCAAGAGAAAAATTCAATTTTTTCCACTTTTTGCAGGGAAGTACTGAAAGAAAAAAAAAATTTCGCCGTGAAACGTCTACACGGAATTTTATGGGGAATTTATTGCAGATTCCAAAACCGTCCTCCAATTTCCGATGCGACCATTCGTTGTCGAGATATCGCTGCTTGAGGACAAAAGGGTCCTTTCTTGTTCAATTCCGGATATCTCCGTGACACATGGACGTAGGAAGAATTTAAAAAAAGGAAAATGAAGCTGAATAATCAGGCTTTCTGGTCCATATGATCGCTTTATCGAAAAAATTTTTTTCGAGCCCGTGGAGCCCAAGAAAGAAAGATAAAAATTTGGAAAATTTTTTTTTCGTCATACTTTTTCAGATTGCGTTGAAACCGTGGCCTGGCAAAATTTTTGCTCCACGGATTCGAAAAGTAGAGCCCTGGAGCTTCAAAATGCTTTTTTTAAATTTCTGGTACGATCATTTTTCACATAGATACAGTCCGTCAAAAAACCTGAAAAAATTTGAATTTTTTTCTTGCTCCCTTAATTTTTGTGAGGAGTTTATTATAATGAAATATTAATACCGCAATAACTTGAATATTTACCTTGTTTCTTTTTATTTTCCACTGCTTTTTCAACACAATTTTTGCACACATATAGAATTGGTGTTAGTTTTCCACCAACGTAAAAACGAACTGTTTTCGTCAGTTATTTTTGGCGCGTTTTTTCTGGCAGCCCGCCAATTTCGCCTATCAGCTGTTCAAAATCCCATAATGTGGAAAATCTTATGGAAATTCATGATTCGCATCTCAACAGTGCCGAACAGGCTAGAAAACTTTGACAGATTACATACAAAAAGCAAAAGGGCTGCACTCGGGCTGAATATTACGGATTCACATTTGATCTACAGAAAGCACTTTCTTATCCAAAACTTTCTGTTTCGGTACCTTATTATAAGCGCACATACATACATACATGTTGAATAATTTTCACAATGAAAATACTAAAATGTAAGCATGGGATGGAAACATCACCCCAAGAGAATCACAGGAAGTTGCGTCCTGCATTTTAAAGCACATTCGGGACATTACCATTCAAAAGCATGTCATAGCTTACAGTGATGCCTGCTCAGGACAAAATCGTAACATTAAAATACATATGTATGTAGCTAATGTTAATTTGGTTAAAAACTGTTCAGTCATCTGATAATAATGTTGACACAGTTGATCATAAATTTATGGTATCCGGCCATTCTTTTCTGCCAAATGATCGCGATTTTGGTTTGATAGAAACTAAAATTAAGAAATCGAATTATTTATACATGCCTGAGGCATTATTATAATTTAATAAAGGTATATACATACATACATATGTAAAAAGTAGTAGTACAAATGGCTCAGAAAGATTTCATTTCGACAAAACAACTAAAAGAATCAGCGAATAATAGAAAGAAAAATATCAATGGAGAGGCTGTGTCTTGGCTAAAAATACAATGGATCAGGTTTCGAAAAAATGCTCCCTATAAAATGTTTTACAAAACTTCCTGGGATGACAATTCCGAATTCAAAATATTAGACCGCTCACCTAAAAGAGGAAGACCTCGAATATACAAAAATGTCATTTGCTTCCATTATACACAACCATTAGACCAATAAACAAAGAAATACGTAAAAATATGATGGATTTATATTATACATATATCCCATCACAAACACTTAATTTCCCTAAATACTAATAAATCTATATATATAAAAATGAAATGATGTTCGTTCGTCCGCATTTTTTTGGGCCGATACGAGGCCAATTTTATTCGTTCTTTTTTCATATTATAGGGATCCACTAGGGGAAGGTTTTTAGCAAAAAAAAATTTCTTTTAAATATTTTCTTCATATAAAAAAAAGAAAAAATCAAAATATTGTCCAAAACAAAACTTGCTCGATTGTTAGATTAAAGTAAGTTTCGAATCGACATTCATTTTATGTGTACAACTTTTTTTGAATTTTTCGTTATTGTGAAACGATTTGTGTCGTGTTGTAATTAAAGAGTCGAATACAGAAATTTCAAATGATTCGAATGAAAAATTTTATTTTTTTTTTATTTCTTCCATAAAATATTACACCTGTCGTTAGACAATAAGTAATTTGATTTACAAAAAGATGGAATGAGAGTGATATTAAAGGGCCAATGCCCCCAAGCTCATTTAGAAGAAATATATACATATTATTTAAAAACAAGTGGTTAACAAACAATGATATATACGATTAGTTGACAATTGATTACAAGGATTTTGCAAGATCTGTTGGTGTTTGACGGTTAAGCCGACTTTGGGTAGATTTTTCTTTATTTGGTAGTCTTCTCATCATAGGATTTGTATGCCTTAATAGTCTATTTATGTGTCTTCTGCTAGCGCTTTGTATTGTTTCATCAATAGTATCGATGTCAAGGTCGCGATGAATATCTGCGTTAGGTATGTACCAAGGTGCATTAGTTAAGGTCCTAAGTATTTATGAAAATAATGTTTCAATTCAATTGAGCAATGCTTTCTTTGACCAATTCTATATGGAAATGAATGCGTTTGCAAACGATGTTTTCGGCTATGAACAAATGTTGGAATCGAATGAAAAAGGAAAGAAACGCGAAATGATAAAAAAAATTCTTGGAAAATTTAAAATGAATGGTGCTTCATTGGAAAAATTCAAAGGTAATAAGAACATACACAAGATAAAGTTAGAATTCGAATTTTTAGATTTATTTTGTTTATTTCTCATTTTTTTCAGAAGTACACCACACAACAACTCATTCCAACTCTGATTTTGAAATCCTGTTGGAATTGGTGATCGATAATTTTGTCACTATAATGGTCAATGGAAATTTGCGTGTATCAGACCCTGCATATTACTTACCATATCAACTTTTTATGGAACATATGGACCAAATGAACACAAAAAATAATTTAGTTTTGTTTTGATTTTTTGCAACATTTTGGTTTTCAGTTAATACAATAAAAACAATACTGTTTTTTCGTGAACACAAAATTCTAAATTTATTACGTTGTTTGTTTAGAATTTTTTTAGAAAAAAAGTAAATTTTTTGGTTTTGAGGAAATTTGTTTATTGTTGCTATTTGTGAAAGCGTAGATATTTGTAAGTATTTGACTATAATCCTAAAAGTTAATGGAATACCACTATGACACATAGAAAACATTTTTTCAAAGGGGTGTTTTTCGAAAATTATAAAAAAAATTGTTTTCAAAAATTTTGAAGAAATAAAGTAAAATAAAAAAATTTCGAAAGCATGAAATTTTTTCACAACCAAATTTTCCTCAAAAAGATAAAAGAAATTTCTTCGAAGAGGTGTTTTTCTAAAATTACAAAAAAAAAAAATTTTAAACAAATAAAATAAAATAAAACTTTTTCAAGGGAATGAAATTTTTTCAAAACAAAATTTTCTGAAAACCAAACAAAATTAAAAAAAAAATGGTGTTTTCAAAGCATTTCATATTCCACTATTAATAGAGAATACATTTTTTCGAGGGGGTGTTTTCCAAAGCGGAAAAAAATCTTTTTTAACAAATCAATTTAAACTTTTACAAAAGTATGAAATTTTTTCAAGAACAAAATTTTCTCAAAAACGTTAAATTAAAAAAAAAATAGTTTTTTCAAAATATTTAATTTTCAGCAATTAACTGAGAAGAAATTTGTTAGAGCGAAGTGTTTTTCAAAACTTCAAAAAACACTTTTTAACCAAACAAAAATAAAACTTTTTTCAAAAACAACAGGAATGATAACATTGCCTAACAATTTCTGCACTTTTGCACAGTCTAAAGAGGCATTGATACAGAGTGTACAATATTTCCAAACATAGTTCAACATTACAAAAACCATGATTGACTCAGCGAGAGAGCAATTTTAGCTGGGAAAAATAAGGACGTCAATGATATAAATTCAGCTATTTTAGATCAAATACCAGGTGACATAGTTGCGTATAAGTCAATGGACACTATTACTGATCAAGATGAGGTCGTAAATTATCCAACTGAATTCTTAAACTCACTCGATTTGCCAGGCTTACCACCTCATAATTTACGATTAAAAATTGGAGCACCGATTATTATGCTGCGCAATAGTAATGTGCCCCGACTTTGCAACGGTACCAGACTCGCTGTGAAGAAGCTAATGGGTAACGTTATCGAAGCAACAATTTTGAAAGGGAAGTACAAAGGAGAAGACATTTTGATACCCTGAATTCCACTGATTCCGGCGGATTTACCATTCGATTTCAAACGTTTGCAGTTCCCTATTCGCCTTGCCTTCGCTATGAGAATTAATAAGGCGCAAGGACAGTATCTACAAATGTGCGGTATTAATTTAGAATACCCAATTTTTTCTCATGGACAATTGTATGTAGCTTGCTCACGAGTTGGCAAACCATCGTCATTATTCACGCGAAAGATGAAAAAACCAAAAACGTTGTCTACCAAAAAGTGTTACAATAAAGTTCGAATGAAATTGTATCAAAGAATTTGCTTTGTTTCGTATTAATTTTATTCTCTTTCAGCAAATCATTGAATTTATCGTCTAGCGAAGCGGGCGAGGGTACGCTAGTAATTTATATTACTTAGTTACAATGAAATGAGTTTGAATAAAATGTTAATTACTAATCACATTCATAATAAATACTTGTTTCCTGGCACTACTTTACTGTCGAAAAATCATACTCCATAATACAAAAATATTTTTTAATCCTTTAAAATACAAAACTATAAATATCTCGAAACAAGGAGAATATGACTTATGTATACCACTTTCAAAATCAAGGGCTCATATGTGCAAAATAAATGTGTGTTCTCGTGCATAAAAAAAGGCGATTTCCAAAAATACAGTATGTGAAGAATGAGTTTTGAAATTGAAGATAAATTAAATTTTTTGATTTCAATAGCAAAAAATAGAACTCTTTATTTATCTTTGGCTTCTCTTTTGTACTGATTCATATTTCTGCACAGAATTTAAAGGAAATTAATAAAAAAAAAGGTTCACATTATTTGGAAAAACAACAACTAAAGCAACAAAAACGAAAAACGCACTATTCCGGATACTGTTAATATACGTAATTTTTTGATTAATTTAATATTTGATATGATAACCGTTAGCTCAAATAATATTGTGCAGGCACTTTTTCATGGAATGGACCTATTCGTTTACGTCGTATACGTTCGGCATGTTCTGCTATTCCTCCATCATGGCAGTTTTTAAAGCTGCTGATGTCTTTTAGCGACTCTTTCCTTCAAAAGGGCCCACAAATTTTCAATCACATTTATGTCGGGACTCTGAGCTGGTGTATTTATAAACTTTACTTCCGTGTGGTTTGGATCGTTATCTTGGGAAAATTTAAAATTTTGTTTATTCTCAGTGATAAACTCAAATTTGTTAGCATTGCTTGTCGGTTTTTTTTTCAATATTTTTAAATTTAGTTCGACGTCCATTGGGCCATCAATAAACACCAAGTCTGCTACTCCTTTACTTGAAATGCATCCCCAAACAATAAGGGAAATTTGCCTAAAATAAACCGCGGAAGTTTTATTTCGATTTTGTAAAGCTGTCAAGGGCTCGCGCCATACTCTAGTCGGTCCATCTTTGGAATGCAGCATTATTTTTATCTCGTCGCAAAATATAACATCGTCCCAATAATCTTCTGGTTCGGAAATGTGCTTCAATGCCAAGTACAGGCGATTTCTACATTTTGTGCACACATAAATGGTTTCTTGTGTGCTGATCTTGATGAATATGTGGCTTCACGCACTGCTTCAACAACCTTTATAACTCTCAATTGTTCCGGAAATAATAGTTTGGTAATTATTTGCCTTGAAAGTGCCCTCGGGAACTGCACTATAGTTCGGCATATTTTAATATACATATGTACTTATATTTTTCTACACTTAACTTAAATTCACTAAATGCACACTCACACGCTTGTTTTTACTTATTTTTCTACTTGTATTCGAATTATTTCAATGAAAATTAAATGCAAATGCATTTACCCATATCATCACTTTTTCAAGATGCTACTATGTCCTACAGGAAGTTGTCTTCAAAGGCCAATCTCCTTCAACCTAATAGCTATCTGAGCAGTAATGGATTTAACCTGCAGATCCACAGGAAATAAGTGCAAAGTAGCGTTGAGCGCAGCAGAGGGGCATGTTCTAAATACAAGCACCAGTGATGCCCACACATGCAGTTCTCTGCACTCTCTCTAGTTTAGTGGTGTTGTAGCCCTTCTGAAGAGCTCCCCACCAAACTAGGCAACCGTATGTCAAAATTGGTAGAACCACTAAGTTGTACATCCAAAGTACGACACGTGGCTTGAGACCATAGATTTACAGGCGTAGAAGGCTATATTGGTCTTCTTAACTAACTCGATTTTTATGTGCAGCTTCCAGTGGAGCTTGGGGTTAAGTATTACACCAAGATACTTGACTTCCGATGAAAGAGTAAGACACTGGTTGTTAAGTCTTGGAAGCTTAAAAGGAGGAGACTTGTATTTTCTGGTAAATAGCATCAACTTCGTTTTATCAGAGTTGACTCTGAGACCGCAACTGGCAGCCCATCTACTGAGTGTAGCCGGAGCACCTTCCAAAATTTCAGCCATTGCTGATGGGAAGGGACCTGAGACCATTAGGACCAAGTCATCGGCATATGCTACCACCTTTACCCCACCCCTGTTTAAGCGAGTTAAAGCTTCATCCACAGCTACTAGCCAAAGGAGAGGCGAGAGGACGCCGCCCTGCGGTGTGCCCCTATGTACGAATCTACTGATTCTTGCCCTTCCTGCCACAGCATTTATTTCCCTACCACCAAGCAGAGACGAGATCCAGAGATAGATAGATCTTTTCACCCCTAGCCCAGTGACCAAGTATTTCTAAACAATTTTAAATCGTTTAGAAGGCGGGGAAAAATATTTCCTGCTGTAAAATCAACAAATTTGAATGAATCTTTAATACAATTCGAACCTTAAAGAAAAATGCAGATAATGTAAGGAAAACTGTGGCAGATGGCCGTCCGTTAGGATGTAAGAGAACTAGTACTCAGGGAGGAAACTTTAGATGAAGACGAACTGATGGAATTAATTGATGCACCCATCTCAAATACATTGATAAACAAAAATAAGGAAAACAAATGGGAGCCAAATCTCGATTTAAAAAAAGGCTAAATTTGGCTAAAGAATTAGAACTTCATTTCATTCAAACTGATCAGTCAAGGGTGCGCAGCGCAAAGTTTAAAAGAGAGTTAATAAATTGTTGAGCTCCCTATAGAGAGGTTTTGGTGCAGTTAGAAAAAGGAGCCACAATTGAAATCCAATATGAAGATGAACCAAGTGAGGAAGACATTTTACCAATTAAAAGGAGATTAGTTAGGGGATTCATATCTGACAGTGAAAATGAGTGTTGAGAAATTACATAATTTTACAAAAGTTTGTGTTGTTTTTGTGGGAAAACAGTTTTCTAGTTTAGGTTTTGCTCAATTTTTTTAATCATTTTTCTTATATGAACTTTTCAATTCAAGTCAATAAAAATAATTTATAATTTATCTTGTCTTTTGTATTTATTGGTCTCCATACAACGAGGTACGCACTTATCGCGTTATAGGAGTGTTGCCTACCGTTTGCTCAACTCTTCTTTTCCAATATTATTTTTTCCATTGTTCTTGATACGTTTAATCATGCAAGTTTCAAATCAACTGAAAATTTAAAATACGCTGTTTAAAAGACACCATCGAAAATTTTAACAGTGAATCAACTTGAAAGCGGAAAGGTTTTAATTTTTTTATTTATAAATTTATCTCATAGGAATGAATTTATTTACAGATTGTGAACTTCCTACAACGAGCAAAGCGATTCCAACGCCAGGCAATACTGCTTTGCCAAATAGTCTGACGGCGTTGGAAATAAAATCCATGTGGAATTTTTCGAAAATAATACAAAGACCGGACGCAACGGAAAAATGTGTGGCATTTGCAGAGGAAAACGGCCTTGTGTTGCGTTCCAGACTCTGTAGCACCCACAGGACCCAAATGAAACTACAAGTTAGAGGGAACGATTCCTTGGGTACCTTTAGGTGCAGTAAGGGAGAGTGCAAGAGGAAATCAGGAGTGTCCAGAGCTACTGAAACGTGGTTCGAGCAATGCAAAATATCGCTGCCACACATTTTTTATTTAATGTACGCATATGCGCACCGGTGGTCGCACGCAAACGTCCGCTTTGAAAATTATTTGGAAGGATCCTGTCTTTCGACAGCCACCATTTCCGACTGGTATAATTACTGCCGGAAGGCGGTAAGTTTATACCAGATTGACAGGCAGGAGTCGGTGGGTAGGATTGGGGGTCCAGGAAAAATACTATAGTACAAATTGACGAAAGTAAATTTGGCAAGCGGAAGTACAATAAAGATAATAAGGTATATGAATTTGTAATAAAGTATGCACTTTTTTTTATTAGTATGTTTAAAGTTAGGAAGAAGAGTGGCGAGCCACTCGGTCCTTGGTATTATTGAGGACGGTAGTGAGGATCTCCGCCTAGAAGTGTGTCCAGACAACATACGCTCCGCGGATGTGCTCATACCTTTAATTAGAAAGCACGTCAAAGAAGGCTCTATAATACATACAGACTTCTGGAGAGCGTATGACTGCTTGGATAATTATGGGTATGAGCACAAGAAAGTAAGCCACAATGACCCCGACAACCCCTTTGTGGCGGAAGATGTTACTCACCCGCAAAGAATTCAGTCCCAATGGGGCGTAGTGAAGAGATATTTCAATAAAGAAAACTATAACCACCCTGTTTTTTTTACAGATGTTACAGTGGAATATTTGTGGAGAAAATCTGTAAATAAAAATCACGAAGACCCATTTGTTAACCTTTAATATAATTGTTCTTAAGTTTCGACGAGCTACATACATACATACATATGTATATATGTATTCGCGAGGAAATTGTAAGAGTAGCGAATGAAAGATGGCGTAATGAAGCCAGTTGCAAAATCGCTGGCCGACTCTCAATGCTAAAGGCACGGAACTTCTACTAAGAAGAGATAAGCACAGTCTTAACACCCTGATTTTAGTTATTACGGCGCGCTGCCTAATCGGTAGGCACGCCCAGAGAATGGGTATGCAAACACGTGACTCCTGCAGAAGTTGTATAGATGAGGACGATGAAGAGACGATCCCGCACCTTCCGTGCCACTGCTCTGCTCTATATCCAGACATAGATAGACTCGCCGTTTTGTGTGGACAATCCTTTAATGAATTAGAAGCACACGGCTTCGTCGAAATTAAGGATCTTACAAAATTTTTGAAAAGTACACATTAGTTTTAGGAGGGATAAGGGCTACTTCCCCACTGTGAATAAATATGAATCAGTACAAAAAAGAAGTCAACGATAAATAAAAGGTGTTATTTTTTGCTATTGACGCAAAATAAAATGACGTGCTACTTTAATTAGCAGTCATCTCACTTACGCCGTCAACGAATACACTGATTGATTCCTTCAAATTCATTTTGATATTAACAAATTCTTTGCATTACCTTATTTGTCTTTTTTTCATCAAAAAATAATTATAACGTTACATGAGCCGCTTCTCAGCCAAGATATGATCCACCAACAGCCAAGACACAGTCTACCCTAGCGGTGAATAGTTCAGTCACACTATTTATGGTATCATCCTATTCTCATGAGCATTAATTTGCTATAGTGGCGAATAGTAGCGGGTTGCAGGACACACTAAAAATGTACGTTACTTGCAAGCTTCTGGAAAAGTGATTTTCTGTCAGCCTTGGTGGAGGCTACAACATTATTGCGTAACTATGAAATTTTATTTTCAGTTAAATAAAAATACGTTCACATATGCAGATTAGCTGGAAATGAACAGCAACATACTCAACTGGGCAAATTTAGGGCATTTAAACTTTCCTTTCTGTGTCTCTTTATTGCATGCAAATTCAAATAATTTTTGAATTTTAATTGATTTTTCCGTAATTTGCGCTAAAATGTGAATATCAAACAAAAGAAATCAAATGAACTTTAGTTTGAGAAAAACTTTTGATTGGCGTCGCGTGATTTTCAATTGTTCCCGAGTTTACAAATTTGTTTAAACTTTTTTTTATTCAAAATGGGCAGAACGTGTCGTAATTGAAAAATAGTGAAGTGAAGTTGTTTTCTTTTCCACAGGACACCATAGTAGCAGAAAAATGGAGGCAGAATTTGCACATTGCCAGGGCCGAGCATCTTCCACCCCACAGCTCATATGTTTGTATTAAACATTTTGAGCCGTATGATTCGCTTCAGATCGAAAAACTGTAAATATTACAGAAAAACGTACAAAAGAATTAATAAAAAAAAATTAAAAAAAAAAAATTAAATTCGTATTACATAAATTTTAAACGATACAAAAAATATTAAAAATTCAAATTAAAATTATGAATAAAAATCAATATTCCAACTATTCAATGCTATTTGCTAAAATGCGTGCGGGCTGGGTGTGGGTTGTATATACATACATACATACTATATTAGTAATATTTCATAATATTACTATTAACATTATTTATGATGGGAGCGTGTCATTATTATGTTTTACAAAATTCTGGATGACAAAATTCTGTAAATTCCAAAAAAATTCTGCTTTTTAAAATTCTGCTTTTTTAAAATTCTGCTTTTTAAAATTCTGCTTTCTAAAATTCTGCTTTTTAAAATTCTGCTTTCTAAAATTCTGCGTTTTCAAAATTCTGCATGTTTAATGCGAAAAATTCTGCTTTATTCAAGTGTTGTGATTTTCGTCATACAAGAAGTAACAAAATAAGCATTTAATTCATAAATACATATACATATGTATATGTTTAAGCGATAAAAATATTTTACTTTAGCCAATTACAATATTTTTTGCAATTCTTTTTAAATATGTAGAGTGACTTAATTCATTTCTTTTCTTAATAATTCTTCGCAGCTGTTTGTTTTTCTTAATTATTTTGCTCTTTTTCTAACTCTTTCTCCATTTTCTTTTCTTGATATTTGAGTTTTCGCTAAAATAAGTTCCTTTTGCAAACTTAGCACAAGATGGTAAAATTGCGAGTTTCTTCTTCCAACAATAACTTTCAGCCGCCGATGCCACGCTTCAATATTGTTTTGTGTTCTAGGAAACGTTTCTGTTTGCGATGCATTATGGTCATGCGCTGACCAAAACTCGGGAAAATATTTGGAATTATTATTATTTATATCAATATAATTTTTATCAAACCAAACTAGTAAATTTTTTACACTTTCATCATTGCAGTTATTAAGTACTGTTTGAAAGTAATTCGGTATTTCGCTTGGCGGTACGAAAGCTAAGCTTTTAATCATTCGGACTTGCAGTGCGAATTCCACCGAAGTCCCATATTTTTGAGCCAATCTATACATAAAAAGAACATATTATTACTTAGTATACATACACAACCATAAAATAGGCTTAAATTCTCTCCTTCTGAACCTTTCGCCATATTAGTTGTCCAAAATGGAACAAACAGCCGCGTAAATCAGTATTTGGGAAACATTGCTTAATTGCCGATACGATACCCATTTCGAAATCGTAAATTATACGCTGAGGGCATAAATTTAGTTCATGGTTACCTGCAATCGTCAGCAACTCGTTAAAAACAGCGACATATGTATGACTTCAACGTTTTTTTGCTCACGAACAAAATCTTCCACTGCCTCAGGGCTATGGGTATGTACACCGGACCTTTTAATCACACAATGGATACCGTCTTTTGATTTAGTCACCAATCGAGATTTACATTGACACGCTATTCTTTTGGAACACGACCAATTATATGTCCTTTGTTTTGTTATTTTTTCCAAATAATAGAAATACCCATCAACACCCAACATTTCTTTATTTTTATTTGTTTTCAAAATTTTTATTCGGACATTTTTATCAATATAACGTAAGGTTATGTTACCTTAATATATCCGCACGTGAAATTGCTTCGGTTGCTTTATTTGAACTAACTATACATATGAAAACTAAGAATAACAGTTGACCAAAATGTACCTACATGGCTTGCTATGATTCTTACAATCATGGGTTGCTATGATTCCTACATATAATATTAAACCACGTTCTTTCACAAAAAGTCAGCACTTAACAGAAGGTAAACAAACAATATAAGAACCGTTGTATACAGGTGTGGTGAAATTGTAATTCCTCATTTGTGATAGAAGTTCTCATCTCTGTTGTTGTCAACTATAATTAATGTAGGTATGTACATATGTACGGAGGGATTCTGCTGTTTCCGTGGCGCCGCAATCTTATGGCGAATTCTTATAGAACTCGACAAAAGAAAACGAAATGAAGGAGTAAAATTTTTTGATATCTCGCTTAGTTTTCGAGATATTGAATAAAAAAAAGGCTGGAAGGCCTCAATGGTTTTAACACGGAAAGGAGTTCTACGCAAAAATACGGTGGATTGTGTAGCCGGAGTTGGACTGATGAGGGTTATTTTTTTGAAGCGCGCCCGAGACCGCCTACGCGAAAAGAAGTTCGACGCAAAAATACGGTGGATTGCGTAGCCGGAGTTGGACTGATGAGGGTTTTTTTTTGAAGCGCGGCCGAAGGCCGCCCACGCGAAAAGAAGTTCAACGCAAAAATACTGTGGATTCTATCGAAACTGAAGAAAAAATTATTATTATTATTATTAGTATTATTATTATTATTATTTTTTATTTAATATCTCGAATAATAATAAAAAATAATAATAATAATAAATTAAATAATTACATTACCTCTTTAACATTAACATTATATTTTAATACAGAATTTTGAAAGCAGAATTTTAGAAAGCAGAATTTTAAAAAAGCAGAATTTTGAAAAAGCAGAATTTTAAAAAGCAGAATTTTAAAAAGCAGAATTTTGTACAGACAGAATTTTGACACCAACCCATTTATGATTTATTAAAAATATTAAAAAATTCGTAAAATGTGGTGATAAAATTTATTTATTAAATAGGGCATGATGATGACTCTATGTACAGTTGTACAATTCCAAAGAAGCAATGGTGCTGTTGCGTGGGAGGCTGTTTCGAAGAAAGAGCGTCACACATTGTACGCCTTTCCTCGAGGCGGACAGGCTCGAAAGAGTTGGGGCCCTGGATTGCAACGTACAACCAGAAGAACTTTATGGAGTTGCACTATTTGCAAGGTAAGTCTTTGTTTGCAACCAAAACGAAATTGTTTCGCAGATTACCACAAGTGAACTTTTTCTTTGTGTGCAATCAAATATTTTCAATCATAGAAAAGACAATTACTATATTATTATAAAAATGGTGGAACAAAAAATAAAAAATACAAAAAAAAAAAATTACAAAAATACAAAAAAAAATTTTAAATTGCAAAAAAAACTTGAAAAAAAAAAATGGAACTGGAAGCTCGCCACGTCCTCGTCGTTAGTTCTGGGTAAAGCTAAGAGCGAGTGAAATTACTTTCTTGCAAAACCATTTCTTATTTTCTGTTCCACCATATTGGACTTTCAAAAACTGGTTTGCAATCAGCGATCGGAAAAACTTCAAAATACCAAGTTTCGTGGGTATCTTAATTTTTCGAGAAATGTGTCTGACATTTTGGATCCGTCTTTTCGAATTTTTCGAATATGACTTCAGATTCGTAGTCAATTACCCTAAAAACCCACAAACATCAAGTTTCGAAAGTATTCAACAATTTTTATCCGCTGTAATTTGTATCCGCCATTTTGAATTTTTCAAATCTGACCCAAAATTCGTAATCAGCGACCCCAAAAACCCCCTAATGTCAAATTTGGTAAGTTTCCAAAAAATTTTTCAAAAAATAGGTCCGCCATTTTGTATCCGCCATATTGAATTTCTCAAATCTGACCTCAGATTCGTAATCAGCGACCCCTGAAACCCTTAAAATTACATGCAATCATAAAAGCGGTTGGTAAGTAAAATGTGTGCTTCAAAGGGTTAATATAATTTGATTTGCAATTAGCTATTAGCCTTTCTTAACACAAGCATTTCAAAATTTGCATCTAGTAGACGAGCGACTTCTGTCTCAATTAAATGCCGTCTAGGCATGATCGGAAATATTTTCGTTTGAAAACAATTTTGAATACATAATTTTATCTTGACAAGTGATTGGTTTTGAAAAAAACTATTTTTTGGACGTACATTTAGCCAGTAGAAAATTTAATAAATTTATTGCACGAATTCCGTAGATCGAGTACTGAATAATGTCTTGTGGGTATCAATTCAAAAAAAATAAACATAAGTAAAACTAGGGTATGCAGCGGTTAAATAGTCTCAATAAGTGCTCAGTATTGTTGCTGAACAAAATTTTTTTGCAAATTTGAAAAAAAAAATAAATTAAAAAAAATTGCATTGGTTGCATTTCATCCCGTAGTGTGAGTGGGACTATATTTCCACGAATTCTGCTCTACTCATTTTGTTAGCAAATCGTTTAACTAAATATTTACATTAAAATTTCTTTTAAATTGCGACTATTTTTCATTCTGCAATAATTTAAACTCATAAACTGAAACTGCATGAAATAAGCTGAGAGCCACTGTAGATCAAATGAATCCCCATTTTAAAATTTGTTCGAAACTCACGTAGGCCCATATATATCCCAGTTTTTTGGAAAAATTGAGCGTTTCACGCGCAACTCAGGTCCTGGTATCGACATGGCCTTGACACAAAATTTATTAGGCAGTGACGACTACGTGATTAAATGCGCTAACAGATGTTGGTAAAAATAATGATTGATCTGTTTGACGAATTGGATGCAAAAAATTTCCAGTCGAAAAATCCTTTAAAGTGTCCGATTAGGCGGGGTGACACAAGAAAAATTGATAGATTGAATAAACATCTAGATTTTTTGCGGTCATTCAAGTTGCCGGAAAACGCACGCGTGAAGTGCATCGAAGGTTTCCGTATAACGATTTTAGCGATGCAAAAGTTATGCGAGGAACTTTTTATCGAACAAAGCTCCCTCAAATTTATTTTCACCGGGAAAATAAATCAAGATACGTTAGAAAACTTTTTCTATCGCATACGAGCAAGTCAGGGTATGAATACCCATCCAACAGCTCACGAAGTTCAATACATAGTTGCGTGACTGATCTCAATGAAAATTTTCCGCCAGAGATTTGAAAGAAAAGGTTCTAACTGTGCAGATGATGACGATATAAATTTAGATTGGAATGTAGGCCCCGAGGATCGTCATCTTGAGACAGAAGTAGGAGACCAGCGAAATGAGGATCTCGTTTTAGAAGAGATTGATGTGGAAGACGTAAATTTTGCTGAAGAAAGTAATGAAGCTGAGGTACAAGTGCAGCGTTACTTCACTGGCTATGGTATTTACCAAAAACTGCTGTGCAAGTTGAAATGTGAAAAATGCACCCACGGCATGACGAAAAAAGGGAGATCTGAAGTTACATTCAGAAGCCGAGATTAGATCCAAAAACTTTCCGGATGACAGCGATTTAAGGCTTGTCAATCCTGAAGACAGGGTTTTCGAATTATGCCCACTCCAAACGGCATGGTACCTTCAGCTCCTCGCAAAATATGTATACCCACATTGCAAGTCTTAGAAGTTGTAGGATCTGGGGCAAGATTTTTAAAGAACTACAATTTCCTCTTCAATCATGGTGCATTGAGAGTAATGTCACGTAAATCGCAATGACTTAATCGATGTCAATATCGAAGTCGTGAGAGAAATTCTTATAATATCAGAAAAATTTCGTAATTCATGCTTTCACAACTCTATATGTATGTATGTTTTTTTCACTTTAGGAAATTTAATTACTTTACATACAGGTAGTATTGTATTGTATAGTATTCTATACATACATATGTACATTTATATTTAACTTACTTGTTGATCAAAATATAAAAAAAACCGTATTTCAATTCGCTTAAGGTTAATAATATTAATTTGGTACGAGGAACTTATATATCTAAACATATACCAACAATATAATCCGACAGCCATTCGTTAAAAAATCAATATATGTACATACAAACAATTCAAGAGTAAATAGACAAACATATGCAAACAAATTCCTAACATATGCGAAAAAACTCATCTAAACCGTATGCGTTTATATTGTACATACATATGGATTCCCCAGTCTCAAATCGGTGTCAGCCGGGAAGTTTTTAGACCTTATCAGGGCCTCAAAATGTAATTTCAAGACTGCTTGTTGTGTTTTTATCATAATGTGCGTACATTTCTTGCATTTTAGTTTATTTTAGCTTTAGTAAATACCATAACCAGGATAATAACACTGCACCTGTACCTTAGATGTATTTGGTTCTTCAGCAAAATTCTCTTCTGCTACCTCTATATTTTCTAATACGAGTTGCTCATTTAGCAGTTCACTTTTTTCTCAAGATGGTGATCCTTATTCCGTTAATTCCAATCTAAACGATATTATTCGATCTCATCTTCGCAATTATTGCCTTTGTTTTCGAACCGCTTTCGTAAAATTTTCTTGTGTAGATATCAATCGCGCTACTATGTACTGCATTTCGTGTGCTGTGGGATGAGTATTAGTACCCTGGATAGCTCGGACTCGATAAAAGATATTTTCTAAACTGTCTTGGCTTAACTTTCCAAGGAAAATAAATTTTAAATTTTGATGCTGTTCCAGCATCGATGTTATTGTAGTACATTTAACTGTAGAATATGTACGAATTGAAGACATTGGACTAAAGAACTTGAAGTGATTTAGTAGCATTTCAACTTGGCCACGATGTATTCCATCGAGTTCATCAAAAATATCATTCATTTGCTAAGCGTGGGCTTAGCAAAATTTACCAAATTTTGGTATTACCAAATAAAAACAGCCTGGATAAATATGGGCAGAGAAAGTATGTAATATGAATGTAAGTATGTCATAGAAGTTAGCTGTTACTAGAATATAGAAATGCGCCAAAAAGAAAGAATTCGAAAGAAAAGTTGGTGTGTATCAGAACGCAAAATTTTGAAAGTGAGTCGTTCGTGCTAAGCAGTTTTGGAAAGTTTTGTGTAAAAAATTTAAAATAATTAACATTTAAACAAAACGCCTAAAATTCGGAAGTGCATAGTTCGCGGGTGTAGTGAAAAAAACCAACAATTGTTTCTTTTGCCGCGTGCTAAGGCTGTGGCACAGAAGTGGTTGGAAAATTTGCGTTTGGAGCCAACTGCTCGTTGCAGGCCTTATAACGCATACATATGCAGGAATCATTTTGAGGACTACGTTGTTGGGAAAGAAACTTTTAAAACGCAATGCAGTTCCAACCATAAATCTCAGTAAGTTCAGCATTTATGCGTTTATGTGCGAATATATTGCCCCATATATTTTTGTATATATGTACGTATATGTATGTATGTATGCATATAAATATGTATAACGTACACATACGTAAGTCTAATAACACAAAAGTGTATAGTAATGACAAAAGAATATTAATACCAAGTGTGCCAACCAGAGAAATTTCTTTATTTTCGTTTTTGAAAATATTTTTTTTTTAATTAAGCAGAATCAAGACAAAATGAAAAATACACAGTGTAAACAGTGGACCAGCCATTAACAACATGCTTATGTGATAATTTGTATGGGAAGTGATTTGATATGCATTAGTTGCTCGCTTTCAGTAATCAAAATTTTGTCATTTTGAAAATTTTCAATCAATCCGTTGAAACGAAATATCAAATAAGCATATGTACATAAGTATATAACGAAACAATTGAAGCACCACCAGCTTAGAAACTCACACAAGTCCGTTGTCGGGAATGTATATTTGAAATCAAAAAAGCGCCGCAGCTTAAAATTTGGACTAAAAATCGCGTGGTTTTTATTCCAAATTTTCAGTATTTTTAATATTATTTTTTTTTAATACTCGGTGCGTGTTCTTTACTTATACCTGAAAATATTAATTTACATAAAATAAAAACAATTTTGTAACAATTTATTATATTTTATATAAATATTTTATTGCTTCAATTAAGCTTATAAATGGATCTAGTTTTTTTCGATTAATGTCGCGTCTCCACATGAATTCTACTATGACATCGGAGAAGTTGCCAGGGTTGGTGTAGTTATCTTTGCAAAAAAAACGTTTCACAACCGCCACTGCGACTCGATCCGCTGGGTGTGTGTTCCATCTTCTGTGACAATGGATTCACAGGACCGTTGCGGTTCACCTTTTGGTGAACGTACCTATACTCCGACAGGGAGTCGTACGCTCGCCAGCAATCAGTACGGATGGTGGTGCCTTCAATTACATGTTTTCTTATTAGATGCATTGGAACCTCGGCGGATCTTACATTGCCTGGACACAACTCCAAACCGAGGTCTTCTTTTTCACCCTCTATCATCCCAAGTACTCAGTGTCCTTCAACTCTCTTCCCTGGAAAATATAAGATAAGTCACAGATAATGCTGTTACAAATTTTGTCCATTATTACCTTTGCTGTACTTTCTTTTTCCAAATTTACTTTGATCAATTTGAACAATTTTTCCAGTGCCGCCAATTCTCCCTTGAACTGCTTGATGATCTAAGTGGTATATTACCACAGCCTGCCTGCAGTAGTTACACCAGTCAGATAGCGTTCTTGATGATAGGACGGTCCCATCCGTTATAAAATCTTCGCGCTGCACCGTTTCATGAGGCGGGCGGTATGCGAACCAAAACATTAAGTAAAAAATACGTGGAAGATCTAGTCGCGCGTTCTCAAACCAAGTGCCTATGGCACCTGCACTAGCCGCGGGAGCACACGAAGAACCCAACTTTGTTGTTGCCTATTTTTAGTCGCATTTGTGTCTTATGTACTACACACAACATTGTTTTCCTCAAGAGGCCAGCTTCTTCCGAGAATTTAAGGCATTTTTCATGTGTTCCTGGTTTGGTTACCACGTCTGTCAAATCATACATTGATTTGACTTCACTCGCGTTTATCCTTTGCAAGCCAGGGCCCAACTATTTCGAGCCTCTCTGCGTCGAGGAAAGGCGTAAAACGTATGACCCTTTTCCGAAAAGCATCCTACCACGCAACAGCTTCGTTGCTTCTTTGGCATTGCACAGCTGTACGTAGGGCCATCGTCATACCCTATTAAAAAGGTGTATTTTATAACATAATAATTTATAAACATATAATAATTCATCAACATGTAATTCCCAATTCAAAAATTATGTTAAATGAATCTTTATACTCCACTTATGCAAATTGAAAAAAAAAAAGAAAAAAAATTCGCGTTATATTTTCTGAATTATGTTTTGTACTCAGTAGAAGTACAAATATACCGTCAAAGCACAACTATCGATCGTATAACATACGATATATGTATGTACAGTTAGTAATAGAAGTAAGTATACACCGGATACGTTTTCAATTTTGCCCTAATCGATTACTTCAAACCATCTAAGTTATAACGAAATTGATAATCATTAATATACATGAATGAAATACAAAAATAATATTTAATTCAAATAATGACAAAATTTTAAAAAGGAACAAAATTATAGCTTTTCATATAAAACTTTATAAAAATGCATGTCTCAAAAGTAAGTATACAGTTCATCACATTATTCATTTGTGAAATTAAAAACATAATTAAAAAAAAATCCTAGTATTTGGTAGGATAACATTAAACTTTTCAGTTACAGCTGGTGATATTTTATTCCATTCCTATTGAAGGACATTTTTCAGTTGCTCCTTATTTCTAATCGGATGTTTACGTATTTGCCGCTTTAAATGTTCCCATAAATGTTCGATTGGGTTGGTATCCGGAGACTGTGGGGGTGCTGTTTTCGCACATTGTATAACAGCCACTCTCGTACAATGTTGGATGTGTGCTTGAGGTCATTATCCTGCTTGAAGATAAACGTTCCTACAAGGCCCAATTTCGTAGCGCTTTCTTTTAAAATATTTTTCAAAATATTTAAATAACCATATCGGTCCATAATATTTCCCATAAATACCAAGTTTTCAACCCCGTTCGCAGCCATACATCCCCAAACCATCACAGAGCCCCCTCCATGCTTCACAGTGCCGGTCATATTGTTTTGATTCAATTCCGCGTTAATTTTTCTCCAAACTTTTTCACGGTCATCAGATCCATAGATACTGAACTTATACTCATCAGAAAATACATATGACTTGGTTCTAAACCGTTTGGTCATATTTTTCACGAAGGGCTTTTTCCTAACATTGCGCCCCAAATAAATGTTATGCTAACTGAGCAATCCTTTGCTGAATACTAACTTTTGTGACATAAATTTCGCTGGCATCAAAGGCAAAGCAAAGCGTGGATAACGGTACCTAAAATTTACAGCTAAATGAAGGCGCATATAAAAGCTTTTCCCAGTATACAATTACCATGTGGAAAATATTTTGATTACATATTAAGGAAAGCGTTAGCATCAAACAATTCGATAAATCAGGCTCCTGTATACTTATTTATGTTACTAACTGTATATTGCAAAAAAAAAAAATTCACTGTCAAGTGTGCATACTGAAAACGAAAGTTTATGCTGTATGGCAATATGTATTACTTAAGCAAATGTTTATTTCTTATTTTCTATAGCAAAATATTTTAGAAAAATTTTTTTTATTAATAAAAAAAAAATATTTGGATTTGATTGTTGGGATTTGATGATGCTCCGAATGCCATGAAAAAAAATAAATCGGTGTTGCTGCATCGAGGATTGCAAATCCGATAGCAATTCAATATTGTTCGCATTTCCTAAAACGGAAGTTGCCTTCAACACGTGGGCTTTAGCGTGCAATGTAAAGATGCCATTTCCCGTCCACAAGAAGCTTTTCATTTGTGAACGTCACTTTGAAAAAAAGTACATTTCAAAAAAAAGACTTTTGGATGGGGCTTTTCCAAAATTAAAATTAAATGTAAACAGTTTTAGTAGTTCTAGTAATAGTGGCTCTTCGGAGTTGATCCTTCAGCCTGTTCAGCGGACTTATATCAGGCCTAATCTGGACGAGGACTTGACATTAGAAGAGTTTGAAAGATTTTCAATTTTGGAAGAAAATAGGCAGCGTTTTGACATACGAGGTAGCGATGATTTGGTCTACGACCAAGAACATTTCGCTCAGGTGGCACGTTCTTTTCAAAGTAATGCCAACAAACAGGACAAAGAAATTATGCAGCTGAAACAGGAAGTGGAAATTTTGAAAAAGCAATATTCAAATTTAGAAAAAAGGGCAATTGTAGCTTCGAAAAATGCAAGCGAAGATGCAATAAATTTTGCTAGGATGATAGTTAGCAAAATTAACACATATACAGAAGAGGAGAAAAACTTGGCCCAAAATTTGAATTATATGTCGACCAAAGCGTATAGTTTTATGCGTGATGACCTCAAATTTGCACTGCCCCATAAAAAATCGTTGATGCGCTGGCGGCCAATTAGGTATGTTAGACCAGGAATTGATGCGAAGGTTTTAGAAAACTTAAAAAAAATAGTAAACGAAATGTCTGAAAGGCAGAAAATCTGCGAAATAATTTTCGACGAAATTTCCGTCAAAAGTGATCTTGTTTACAACAAAAGTAGGGATGTTATAGATGGCTTCGTAGACAGCGGTGGTAATGACAGGAAGATGTTTATTGCAGACAAATGTTGTTTTTTCATGGTAAAAGCCATTGCAGGAGATTGGAAGTATGTAAGTATATTATCTCGCAAAAGGAGGCGTACCTCAAGCACAATTAAAAAATATTTTATTTAGTAATATAGAAGCCGTAGAAAAAATAGGTTTAAATGTTAAAGCGATCATTTGTGATCAAGGCCCGATTAATGTTCAATTGTTTAAAGTGATGCATATCACAGAGACTAATCCGTACATTTTTTTCAATGGGAAAAAGATTTTTTGTATGTACGACTATTGTCATTTATCAAAATCTGTGAGGAACAATTTATTAAAACATGATTTGAAGACTAATGATGGTATTGCTAGCTTCAAAGTTATTCGAAAACTTGTTTCCATTGATAAGGATAATATCAATTTTAAAATATGCCCGAAACTCACTTCGGCTCATATATATTCCAATAGTTTTGAAAAAATGAGTGTTTCCCGGGCGACACAGGTACTCAGCAATTCAGTGGCTGCTGGTATAGACATGCTTTTTAAGTAAGGGTTATTAGGATCAGATACGTATATGTATATTGAATTGCGCTAAACCAACCCAGCTTTTTGTAAAACGAATGAATGCTTTATTTGATGAGTTTGACTGTAAGGGCCTGAAGAGTAATAACCCTTTGAAGTGTCCAATATGGCCAGGGTTTGAGGGAAAGTTGAACAGGCTTAGGGAACATATCGAATTTTTAGCATCAGTTCAACTTCCAAATAATAAACATTCATTTTGTTTTCGTGCTTTTATAATCACAATTAACTAATGATAGAACTTAGCACAGAACTCTTTCAAACCCACAAAGATTTAAAATTTATATTACTTGGAAAGTTGAACCAAGATGCACTGGAACATTTTTTTTATAAAATCCGGGCAAACCATGACATGAACACACACCCTACAGCATATGAAGTCCAATTTATAGTTGCTCGATTGAAGATCCTACGTCAGAAATTTGAAAATAAAGAATCTAACTGTGAAAATGACGATGACATCAACTTGGATTGGAATCTTACTGAAAAAGAACCAAGCACTAAAAACTTGGAACCTTTGGAGTAACTTGCCAAAAATACACAACAATTTTCTAGTCCAGCTGCGAGAAATGTTGTACAGCGATGGTAAAAACGCCAGGGGATTTGAAGAAATATTCCGAGGCATTGATCGCTCAAAGAATTATAAAGGCTGTACCGATCTGAGGCTAATAAACCCAGATGACAAATTATTTGACGTTTGCCGATTGCAAATGAATAGCCTGGTACAAAGAACTCTTCAAGAAATTTGCTCATGTGCACGGACTTCGGGGTTTAATGATGAAAGCAATAGCCAAAAAGACAGAGGAGGTTTTCCCGGAATGGTTTTCAAAAGCTGCAGAATGTCTTGAGCACCGAAAAGAATTAATGGAGTCATTAATTACTGTTTTGCTGTTTAAAAACGCAAAATGGTTAGCCCAGGAGGGTTATGAACAAAATCAGGCCCGGCTGAAAGCTAATAAGCTTAAAAAGTTAACCAATTAAATTCAGTTTTGTCTAATTTAATTTTAATTTACATTTAAATTTAATTAATACATTCGTAAACGCAGTCGCAGCGGCCATGATTTTTTAGTCGCAATTTAGAATATTATATGGTACAAAAACAAAAAATTCATTCATAAGTTCGAGCTCATATTTGTAGGGGCAAAGTACTTTCATTCATAAAACGAGCGTCGAATTGAAACTATTTGCCAATATTTGGCAATCAAAATTATAAAACATGCGCTGCTTCCATGATTTTTGTAAGCCACGTGTCATTACTACTTCAACGTAGTTCGCAGGCTTTCGCACGTGGTCTCCTGATAAATCATATTCGACGACTTTCATTTCATCAAAAGCAAGAACACAAATTTTGTCATAATCACAAAGTTCAGACTTTTGTTTCATTGATTGCATGATTGAAGCAGTTAGGAGACCCTCGCTTATATTACTTTTGCGATACCAGCGCTGCAGTGTAGCCTCGTAAGGAAGCGGAAATCCCTTGTCAGACAAATGGCTGTATGCCCGGGGTCCCGCTGCGTTCAAACATATGGCAGTTGATATGTCTTTCCATGACCACATCACCTTTCGATCTATAATAAATGGATTGTTTCGTCAATTAAAAATAAGACATATCGGGGAAAACTATTTTTTGAATTTAACCGGCGGTAAATTTTTTTTTTTTGAAGTGAAAACTTCTTTAGAATCGTTGGGAGTGATTTGAGGAAAAGTGAAACGAAAAAGCGACCCTCTTGGCTACGAAGCGTTATATTATATGTTGATATAAACGTAGCGACGAACTAAATAAAAATAACTTTTATTTTTTCTTGTGATTCGAACCAAGGATTTTGGATCGGAAGCTCACATTGCTAGTCGCTCGGCTACCGCGCCATGCTGTCATCGCTGGCCTAAAAGTTATTTAGTTACGAAGCGTTATATTATATGTTGATATAAATAATTTTTGTGAGCGTGTAATTCTCAAAAGGTTTATTAGAAAATCTATTGAAGTAGGTAGTGTGGTATCTGTTCGTATCAGCTTAACATCTGATAGATCCTCCGTCGGAGGACAACAAATGTTAAACAGATTTTTGGAAAAGGGCGGAGTATTTTAAGGGCTTGCTCCACCTCTGCCACGGGTTGACCCGGTATTACAGTACCGCCGGGATTTCGGCCTTGAATAAATACAAGAAGAAATATACTAATACATTTAGCTTTGGTGGGAAGAGCCATAAATTTTTATATGAATACATGTAGACGAAAATGGAATTTTTTTTTGAAGTGAAATTTGCATTGTAGGACATTTCTGATTATTTATTGAAAACAGTTTTTTGGTTTAGATACTGAAAGTCAGTTTAAGTGAATCGGTATAAATATTTCGTACATTAATTTTTGTGAGCGTGTAATTCTCAAAAGGTTTATTAGAAAATCTATTGAACTAGGTAGTGTGGTATCTGTTCTTATCAGCTTAACATCTGATAGATCCTCCGTCGGAGGACAACAAATGTTAAACTGATTTTTGGAAATGGGCGGAGTGTTTTAAGGGCTTGCTCCACCTCTGCCACGGGTTGACCCGGTATTACAGTACCGCCGGGATTTCGGCCTTGAATAAATACAAGAAGAAATATACTAATACATTTAGCTTTGGTGGGAAGAGCCATAAATTTTTATATGAATACATGTAGACGAAAATGGAATTTTTTTTTTTTTTGAAATTTGCATTGTAGGACATTTCTGATTATTTATTGAAAACAGTTTTTTGGTTTAGATACTGAAAGTCAGTTTAAGTGAATCGGTATAAATATTTCGTACATTAATTTTTGTGAGCGTGTAATTCTCAAAAGGTTTATTAGAAAATCTATTGAACTAGGTAGTGTGGTATCTGTTCTTATCAGCTTAACATCTGATAGATCCTCCGTCGGAGGACAACAAATGTTAAACTGATTTTTGGAAATGGGCGGAGTGTTTTAAGGGCTTGCTCCACCTCTGCCACGGGTTGACCCGGTATTACAGTACCGCCGGGATTTCGGCCTTGAATAAATACAAGAAGAAATATACTAATACATTTAGCTTTGGTGGGAGAGCCATAAATTTTTATATGAATACATGTAGACGAAAATGGAATTTTTTTTTGAAGTGAAATTTGCATTGTAGGACATTTCTGATTATTTATTGAAAACAGTTTTTTTTTATTAAAATTGATTATAGAAGAAAATTGAATTTTTTCCAAGGTGAATTCATACACTAAGCTAAGTAAAACGTTTCGTAATTCAATTTTGTGTTGACAACCAAATGTACACGGCGGAAGAAAAAAATAACAAATCAGCTGTGTTATTGCTACCACCTTCAAAAGATTCGCCTTGATTTTTCATATAAAAATTATACATATCATCACTTGTGACAACTGTACCCAGTCGGTCGACAGTGTGTGAATCATCTTTACATTCTGCAAGAATACCCCAACCTGCGCAGCGCACAGTAAAATCGACACAAAGCTGAGCGCAGAGCACAATCGTACAAACACACTAACGTACATACATACATATATACGCTCGAATACATTTTCTTACTGTGCTCAGCCAAGGCTGGTAGTCATGCACTGTGGCGATATGAACGCACAAATGCACATACACAGGCACGAACATGAAATCAAACAGCTCGCCGTGTTTAAGTGAATCGGTATAAATATTGTAATTCTCAAAAGGTTTATTAGAAAATGTAATCACAAGGTAGTTTGTTGGTTGTGTATGGTTATCGCTTCTCGGCCTTATGGCTAAGATCAAAGTGTTAAACTAATTTTTAGAAATGGGCGGAGTGCTTTAGGGGCTTTCTCCACCTCTGCCACGGGTTGGCCCGGTATTGCAGTACCGCCGGGATTTCGGCCTTGAATAAATACAAGAAGAAATATACAAATACATTTAGCTTTGGTGGGAAGAGACATAAATTTTTATATGAATACAAGTAGACGAAAATGGAAGAAATTTGTAAGTCTGTTTCTTCGGTCCGTTTGGGTATTTTTTTTTGACAACATCGAAACCAAAGCATTTGTATCATATTTTATCTATCATAAGCCACTCGTATCATTTGTTGAAATTGAAAACATTGAGGATGAATAATAATAAAATGAAGAACATAAAATATGTACTTTATAGCAATATTATAATGAACCTATAATTATCCCGCTCCTAATGCTGCTTTCGTCTCATTCTCTCTCAGTTTGTTTTACGGAAGGTTTCACTTCTATTGCGTCTAACCGTTAGACACGTTTTTTTTTTTTTTAATTATTTACGACTGTGCTCGCTTCCTCCAATTGAATATTTAAATCTTTCTTCTCTATTTTCAACCGTCGCACTTCCTTTTTCAGCTCAGAGAATTCTAGTTTCATTGACTGGAAGCACGATTGAAAATTGTTATGTTTGAAATAGTCAACGAATAAATGCTGTTTTTGTTGCCTTACTCCGTTTGAACTTTACTGTCTTTAACCGGCACTTTGCTTACGATTAAGGAAAAAGGCAACCTAATATAATTGCACTAATAAATATATAATATTTCGTTGTAAAATTAATTGCTTGCATTTTCGGCATGACTTTTGGGACTTAATTATAATTGAATCATGTATACGGATAAGCAGTCGTTGTTTAGACGGCAACGAAGTGAGATGGGTGGAGTAGAATGTGTTGATGTTTTTTTTTTTCTTGTTTTAATTTTTTGTCTTTTTTTTTTTGTTTTATATCACGCTTTTATATATACTATTACTTTATATAAAAACATCACTTTGATGATAAGCCTTATAATTTATATAAATATTTGAAAAGGAAAATTGTTGCGCCTAAGAGCCTATAATGTATGTACAGTATGTGGTTTATTTTGGTGGATGTCAGCGAAATGTTCCGTACGTCAGCCCTACTGTGTATTCCTAAATTACATATTATTTCAGTTAGCAATGTCACGATCCGTGGGTAATTACTCGCTAGGTGCCTGCCACTGATACGTCATAGGTGTATTTGGAAATCAACAGATAATTTTTCTTCGCTTTTAATTATTGGAAAAAATTTGTGATTTTTCTCAAATAGGCAACGAAATGAACATTGCATATTCTGAGGCGCAACGGGTTTTTATTTTTTCTTTTCTTCAAATGTATAATGTATGTGGATTTATGCAGTAAAGTACATATTATATAACGGGTTAAATATAATTCTTGTATGATATATAGGCATTGTACGAGCAGAGAACGGTTATGTTCACGGTCTCTGTATATTCTACCAGCAACAAGTGGGCAAGTTGAATAAAAGGGTAATATATAAAAAAATATACAATTATGTGTAATTAGTGCAATTTTGCGATTCATGAATTTCATAATTAATTCTGCATATTATAGGTTGCGTTCTTGTGCAATCAAAAACAGCTAATAGTTCAACTTCTAAGTGAGGTGGAAGTAGAAATCAGTTTGACTAGTGGTCTAGTCACCTGCCCCCTTTGTGTCGTGATGTCCACTACGCGTACTTGATTGTCGGGTCGTGGATGTAGTTTTACCACTCGTTCCATTCTCCATTCGTTTGGTGGTAGGATGTCCTCCTTAATGACGACAAGGTCCCCTACCTTCATGTTAGGTTTTTGATATTTTCACTTTGTGCGTTTTAGAATTCGATGAGGAATTCCCTTTTCCATCGTTTGCAAAAGGTTTGATGGATGGCCTTCAATTTCTGCCACCGATTCACAATAGAGGCAGGATTCTCGCTGGTTTCTATTTCTGGCGGGGCTAGGAGATGTCTGCCAACCAGAAAGTGACCAGGAGTGAGAGGCTGTAGATCGGTTGGCTCATTGGAAGAGGGTCTTAAGGGTCGCGAATTGAGACGGGACTCAATTTGGCATAAGAGGGTATTAAACTCCTCAAAAGTGTATTTCAGGCCAGAGGCAATCTTTTTGAAGTGGGCTTTGAAGCTTTTCACACCTGCTTCCCTCAGTCCGCCCATATGAGGGGCTGCTGCAGGTATGAAGTGCCATGTTAATGCTTGGTGGACATATTTTGAAAGCGTGTTATTGCGTGCATCCGCAATAATTGCGTGCATCCTACAAAATCTATACCTGTATTGGTGGAAGCACGCGGAAAAGTGGTTCGTACCTGAGGGAGGATACCCATAAGTTGGGTTTGCGACCGTTTTTTATAGATCGTGCAGATCTTACAATTATGGATGATGGATCGGATCATATTTTTAACTCGCGGAATCCAGCACTGTGTTCGAATTAAACGCAACATCAGCTGATTTTCGCCATGCTGTGATATTTCGTGAATGAATTTGGTTATAAGGCACGATAACCTTCTATTGTATGGAAGGATAATAGGATGACGCTCGTTATATGCTAAGTTGAGAGATGCGCCCAGACGACCGCCTGCCCTCATGATGTCATCTTTGTCGAGGAATGGATTGAGAAACAATATCTCACTTTTTGTTTTCTTTTGTTTCAATTTCGCGTATTCTCCACCGTAGTATTACTTTTGACTGTTTATGATTAAGCGTTGTGTCGTTGCTTTAATTTCATCAGGTGAAATCAAGCAAGACTTTGCTTGAAATGCAATCTTCGTATTAGAATGGGTTCTTTGAGAGAATCTCATAATATATGATAAAACTCTCAAAGCCCTTGGTAAATTGAAAAAACGATCAAGAATATCGCTGAAATTGATTGTTGTTGTTGCATGTACCTTTACCTATAGTGACTTGTCTTCTTGCAGGTAAGAAGGACTCTGCCACCACAAAGAATTGTGAACCAGTTCGTTGGCCGGAAGTCCTCTGTTTGCTAAGTATGCTGGATTTAATGCCGAGTCCACATGACGCCAGTTATTGTTTCCGACCTTTTCCGCTATTTTGGTTACTCGATGTGCCACAAAGGTTGACCACGAGCAGGGCGGTTTGCAAATCCATGCGAGGACGATTGTCGAATTTGTCCACAGATGAACATCCAAGTGTGCGAGGCTCAGATTTTCCGTGACAGTTTCTATAATATCTGCTAATAGTACGGCGCCACATAGTTCCAAACGTGGAAGGGATATCGTCTTGACAGGTGCCACTCTGGTTTCCGCGAGGAGTAGGTTGAGGTATACTTGATCCTGTTTCTTCACACGCAAGTAGACAGCAGCCGCGTATGCCTTTTCCGAAGCGTCGCAGAACCCATGGATTTCGGCGTTGTCTGCTGGTGAATAGTGCACCCAACGAGGTATGCGGATATGATCAATTTCCCCATAATTCTGCATAAATGTCTGCCAGCGGTCTAATGTGACCGCAGATACGGTGTCGTCCCAATCAGTGCCTTCTAACCAAATGTTTTGCATAATAATCTTCGCGGTAATTATTATTGGAGCGATACACCCTAGTGGATCAAAGAGTTTGGCGATTGCCGAGAGGATTGCTCTTTTCGAAAGAACATCGTGGGTTTTTATTGGCTTTGTCATCTTATGCCGAGGGCCTTTACCGAACTAGTATCTTCAAAATCTAAATATCTTCATTAAGCAAATGGGCTTTTGGGATGCCTTTTGGAATTTTGTTGCAGTTGGAAGTCCATTTTCGCAATGGAAATCCAGGGACTGCAAAATTTGCATAATTTCGTCTCTGGCTGTTATTGCAGAGTCGATGCTATGACACCCGGCAAGAACGTCGTCAACATACATGCATTTTCACAGTATGTTTGATGCTGTTGGAAAGGAGTTTTCAACATCATCAGCTAGTTGAAGTAATGTTCTTATCGCAAGATAAGGAGCACAATTTATGCCGAAAGTAACAGTCTTTAATTCGTATAGACTAATTGGGTCTTTCGGGCAAGTGCGAAAAACTATTCGCTGATATTTGGTATGTGTATTGCTTATCATTATCTGACGGTACATCTTCTCAATATCGCTGTTGAAGACATACTTGTATAATCGCCAGCGGAGGATCAGGACAGTCATATCTGCTTGCAATACCGGACTTGGATGAAGGACGTCGTTGAGGCTCGTTCCATTGGCAGTCGGGCATGAGGCGTTAAATACCACGCGCACTTTGGTGGAGGTGCTCTCTTCCTTAATGACGGCATGATGAGGTAGAAAATAATGGTCAGTTGCATCTGCAGATATGTTGGTTGTGATTTTGTCCATATGACGTAGCGTTTCATATTCTGCCACCACTCTAGTATATTCCTCTTGCAGGGACGGATTTTTTGCGAGACGCGTCTCATTCCGGAAGAATTGAGAGCAGGCGCTCTTGAGTGATGGTCCCAGCTTGATGTTTGATGGAAAATCCCGTTTGAAGGGTAAAGTAACGACATACTTTCAATCGTGGTTGCGCTTCGTAGTGGTCCGATATAACTCCTCGCAATACACGTCATCCTCAGTCTGCCTTTCTTTTCTTGGGATGTCTTCCAATTCCCAAAAGGCAGCTAGTTGCTTGTCCAGTGTGACTTCGCTGAAAAGAGAAACTATCTTGTTTGGTGGACTGACTGTTTCGGTTCGGCCAGTTAGTATCCACCCGTATACAGTCTCTTGGGCAAGAAGTGTACTTAGTACATTTTTCTTCAAGCCGCTTAAAATAATTTGGGGATAAATGTCTCCGCCAAGGACAAGGTCCACTGGTTCATTGACGAAGAACCTCTTATCCGCCAAAGTGAGATCTGGAAATGCTTGCCTTGTCATTGCGCTTACTAGGCAAGTTGGCAGATTTCCAGTTTATTGCGGCAAAACTAGCGCAATTGTGTTTATTTTTACAAAAGGGTCGATAGGCGACCGCAGTTGTAATGAGCACGCTTGTCTTACCTCCGCAGATATTGAATTGTTGATGCCCGAGACTTGGGCATGCAAGCGTTTAGATGGCAGGTTGATTCTACTTTTGAGGCGTTCAGTGATGAACGAACACTCAGAACCAGAATCGATCAGAGCTCGTGCTGTAAAATTAACATTATTTTGGAATATATTCACCATGGCTGTTCCTAGTAGAACCCCTTTGTCCGTATTGGAATAGCACGATTTAAAATTATGGATTCTGCTATCCGTTGGCCTATTGGAATCGAGTCGTTTTAGGGCCTCCTTGGATGTTGAGGGCAGGTCATCAGCGGGATCTCTGCTTTCCTTAAGAGCTGCTGCTTTTGGTTGAACTGCTGTAATGTGCAGGAGCGTGTTGTGTCTTGAGTGACATGTGCTGCAGTTATACGAGCTCGTACATCTTGACACCGTATGTCCTGACGACAGGCAGTTCAAGCAACAGTTGTTGCTCTTGACGCACGCGATTCGATCGGTGACCTTTAACTTGCGGAACTTTGGGCAACTTTGCAATTTGTGGTCGTCAGTGACACATAATTTGCACATATGTTTGGCGACACTTACCTGAAAGTTACCCATCCTTTTTGGTGTAGTTTCCGTGAACTGTTGTAAGCTTTGCGCCTTGAGCGCTTTGTAGGCTTTAATTCCTGTCTGAAACCTGTTGGAAAGGAATTTGTC
This sequence comes from Anastrepha obliqua, assembly GCF_027943255.1. Taxonomy (NCBI): domain Eukaryota; kingdom Metazoa; phylum Arthropoda; class Insecta; order Diptera; family Tephritidae; genus Anastrepha; species Anastrepha obliqua. Next base: position 45,212,820 of record NC_072896.1, on the reverse strand, counting down.
CATGTCTGTCCACTTTGAAATTTCAGATTTATTCTCTATCGTTTGTTCCCAAAGCGATAGAGTACTCTCTGGCAATTTCGTGGAGCATAAGTAGGTAATAATTGCATCCCAGTTTGAAATGTCAATCTGGTGAGTCTGTAAAGAGGAAATGCAATTATTAATGTCTCGTTGGAGTTTTTTTTATCGAACTGCCACATTCAGTTTCGATTGACTGTAGGTTAAACAGGATCTTCAGCTGCGTGTTCACCAGAATCGGTTTGTTCTCGTACCTTTCGCAAAGATTTTTCCACGCCGTAGAAAACCCATCATTCCTCACGATGTCTCTGGCTTCACCCTGCGTTTTCTGGTTGAGGTGGAACAGCTTTTCGACCGGGGAAGGCGTTTATTTAATATGTAAATGGCCGTGAACATATCGCGGAATGTTGGCCAAGATACGTAGTCGCCTTTGAAAACCTCCGTATCACACGGTGGAAGGTGAATATTATGTTTGCGTACTGCTAGTTCTTCGCCTTCCCGGTCTGCCTTTTCCAGCCTCGCAGAGAGATCAGCTATCGTCGACATGCCGCGCAAATATGTGTGGTAACATATTTTATTCCTTTTCTTGATCGCGGCAAGATCCTTAGGAGAAGGAGTTTCTGTTGAAAGCAAGTGGTCGTACGCTGCTTTGGCCTTTTCCCACATTGCTTTCAACTCCTCCTGTTACGAATTACGAATGGTCACTTAACGGAGTGCCATTAAAGTCGGCTTCGAATTCCGTCACGGCGTCGACTAAACGAATATAGGTATCCATATTGTAAGTATGGGATACAAAAACTTACGCGGTATTAAAAAAATGCTCCTTCGCGAAATGGAGACGAATTCACAGCAAGACCCAAGCCCAAAATGCACCACCGAGATTAAAATAACAATATATATTATGTATCTATATATATTTATTGACAAAAAGATAATATATTTATATTTATGTATGTGATTTCGCCACCCACACAATAATCAGTGGTATGTATATACCTATGCAAAAAGTGCGCTGGGATCGATTTTAATTTACTGCGGCGTTGTTTGTGTAGTTGTGTACTCAACTTCCCAGCGGGAATGTACAAGTAAAAGGAACGGAATAAGAAAAAGTTGAAAAATTCCCAACAACGCGCTGTTAGATGGTTTAGCTTGAAAATACCGCGCGCACTTGTTTTGTCTGTTTGCGGACAGACGGAGTCGTTGAACCTTTTTGATTTTTTTTTTAATTAGCTTATTTCCACCAAAAAAAAAGTGTGCAATAAATCCACGTACCTGGTTTTGCTGGAACGGATTGTTTGCTGATGGCTTGGTACTTGCTGATGGCTTGGTGCTTTGTTAATCTCAGCTTTGCTTGGTGCTTGCTGGCTTGATGCTTGCTGATGCTCTGTTTAAATGGATCTTTTATTATCCGGCTCGAAGGACCATGTTCTCATCGGAGTGCGACGCAATGGGCGGTTTAAAATGTGGGGCCTCCACGGTCGCTTCGATGATATATTTTTGAAAAATAAAAGCACAAAGGCGTGTCAGTATATAGTTCTTAATATTTTATTTGCAGTGTATATATCTATACTAATATTATAAAGAGGAAAACTTTGTTTGTTTGTTTGTTTGGTTGTAATGAATAGGCTCAAAAACTACTGGACCGATTTTAAAAATTCTTTTACCATTCGAAAGCTACATCATCCACGAGTAACATGGATTATATTTTATTTTGGAAATTGGGCTCGAGATATAGGTCAAAACGTGGACCCGGGTAACCTTCGGATGTGTATGTACAATATGGGTATCAAATGAAAGCTGTTGGTGAATGCTTTAGTCCAGAGTATTTTTCATGCCGCTCCGTGACTAGGGTCTCGAGATAGAGACCAAAACGTGAACCCTAGAATGTGTTTGTACAATATGGATATCAAATTGAAGCTGTTGGTGAATGCTTTAGTACAGAGTATTTTTCATGCCGCTCCGTGACTGGGGTCTCGAGATATAGGTCAAAACGTGGACCCGGGTAACCTTTGGTTGTGTATGTATAATATGGGTATCAAATGAAAGCTGTTGATAAGTGCTTTAATACGGGGTATTTTTCATGCCGTTCCGTGACTGAGGTCTCGAAATATATGCCAAAACGTGGACCCGCCGTGTCTTTGCACCGAACTAAACCAAACTTACGCACATTGTTAAGTAAGTATTGAAAATGGGTTTCGTAAAGTTTGGTTGTAATTCGGAGCACTGGCAACGGGTACAGCGTTCTTTTGAACCAGCCATAATGTCGCTTACTTTTTTAACGCTTGGGGCGGAACTGAACTGTCAAATTGACAGTGTGAGTTACAATGTGTCAATATTTCTTTCTGATTTGGATGCCATAAGGAAAAAACGTAAGTGCAACATGTAAAAATTGTTTGTGAATTTTTTTGGAGTGGATTTTGGAACAGTGAATAATTTCTTACGAAATTTGAGAATTTAATGTGAAATCCGAATGAAATAATGTGTTCGTGGAAAAAACAATTTTTTTCGTTTTTTTTTTTGATAAATATAAATGGATAATGGTTAAAAAAGCTCCAATGCTTAATAAAACATATAAATTGAAACGAAAAATTCATGGATGATCAGGAAAAAAGACGATTGTTTATTCATATGCGTTGATTTGAAATTTAAAAACAGTCTTCTTTTTTCCTGATTTTCAATTTATATTTTATATTTACTCAAAAACAAATAGAAAAACAAAAAATATTGTTTATGCCAAAGCGCTTGAATAGAGAATAAAGAAATAAATAATATGAAATTCATATATTTTCTGTTCTAAACCATATCTATTCTATTTTAGTGTACCCAGCGAAGGGGGCCGAGTTTGCTAGTATGTACATATAGCCTTAAAAGCGTTACAAATGGTATATATAGATGGCAATACGTTGCTTACGTATTATGTTAAGTAAAATTAATAATTGATAACATATTACCTTTAGCTGGCTGACACGTCCTGATGCTTTGAGTTCTAAAATCGCAGAGAAAGTTATAATTCAAATTGAAGTGAAAGTAACCTCGCCGAACAACGTTTAACACGGTAAACGTTTTAACTGTTCGGCGGGGAAATGCCAGGGTTAACGGCCTTCACGTTGCAGCGACTGGAAACGGTGGTTAGCAACAGTCGGATCGGTAGGCGCAGTTACCATTAGGGTGGCTAAAAAATGTATATTAAATATTAGGGTGTGGCCTAAACACATAGTTATTAAAGATAAAAAATCTTTGCACTCTAATCCTAAAATAATATGAATTAAATGTATGGCAAGTTCGGGAACTATAAAAAATTATATTAAACAGTTATATTGTTAACGAATTGGTTATTCAATTAAGGTAAATAAATTTTAAAAAAGTGATATTCATAAATACAGGAACATAAATTTAATTGCTGTCATTATCAGTTACGCGCATTCGCTTGCTTCGAACGCGTATACAATAACTATCCTCGCTGGAATAATTTTGAACTGGTCTTTCTCTTGCACGTTCAGCATCTACATTTTTAACTATGAACTCAGTTATGAGCCGTTGCTCGCCAATTCTTGCTACCCCTTTGTATAATTCTTTCTAACAAGCCATACAAGAATTCAGCTCACGTTGTAATTGTGCAGCAGCTCTTTCGACATTGGGATCATTTGTGATGAAATGGTGTCCTAATTTATTTGCAAGTTGAAGTCCTTCTTGAATTAAATTTGCAGTTCATTTTACAGGATCTTCACTATCAGTTCAACAATGTCATCGAATACTAAGTCATCAAAATCCTCCTCACCATTTGCGCAGGAATAATGGATGTCTTTTCCCCCAAACCAATATTATGCTATGATCCACCTTGTTTTTGAGACAATGAAATTGGGGTGATTTTAGTAAGAAAACACTAACAGCATTGAGAACTGCTTCATTCAATATGTTTAGACTTCATTACGATACATACACATATGTCTATGTATTTTTCAACGCATCTTTATTTCTTACAACCATTTTCGCATTGTTCTATTCTTAGCCGGAAATAACACAATAATATTTGAAAATATGTACATAAAAAGAGCAAAAAACGGAAACCAAACATATCAAAACGCTATACTCAAAGCGTGACTCTGAAGTTGAGGATACAGAACCCGCAGTCAATGTGCCATCCGAGAGGCAGAATTGCCCTTCTACGACAATAAAGCCACTATCGTCACCACCTACTGGTTCATCAATATGTGGTTTGCATATATCGTCAACTCCTCCGCCATTTCATATTTCACCGACACCAAGTAGAGCGCCATCACCAAACCTATCACCCGTTGTTTCACCTATACCGCCACCACATATTTTTATTTCACCGACATCAACATTGCCAAAGAAAGAATGCATATCACCGCAATTGTTCCGATAATAGCAGCCTGAGGAAATCGTTCGCGACTGCTAGTGATTTCTAAGTCCTCACAGATGTTTTTGTTTTTGGGAACCTGCACCTACTATACGATTTACGTATACCTTGGTAACGGGCGGGCAAACCCAATTAGAGCCAGTACTAGGTGAGCGACTTCTACTAACTGGCTCTAATCTTAAAGATGGAACAGCCCCATCTCAAACTTTAAAACGAGTTACTTGCTCTGGACTAAAGTGGCGCTTACAAACATATAGCCTGTAAGTATCTGCTGGTTGCACGTTGCAAGCCAGGGCCCAACTATTTCGAACCTCTCCCCGTCGAGGAAAGGCGTACAACGTGTGACCCTTTTCCGCAAAGCATCCTACCACGCAAGACCTTCGTTGCTTCTTTGGCATTGTACAGCTGTACGTAGGGTCGTCGTCATGCCCTATTAAAAAAAATTATTTTATAACATAATAATTTATAACATAATTCCCAATTCAAAAATTATGTTCAAATGAATCTTTATACTCCACTTATGCAAATTGAAAAAAAAAAAAAAAAATCGCGATATATATTCTGAATTATTTTTTGTACTCAGTAGAAGTACACCATCAAAGCACAACTATCGGTCGTATAACATACGATATATGTACGTAAAAAAAATAAAGTGGAAGTGGGCATATTATTTAATACATGAAATTTCAAAAAGCCATAATATTATCAAAAAATATCAAATGAAGTTTAGAGGGAAAATCTTTCGAACAATTAATACCACCAGTAATTTTGACCGGTCGCTAATTTTATCACACTTGGTAATTCCCATTTCTATTTATTTATACATATACATACATATGTATTTATATATGCACATACATACATATGTATATCAAATAAATTAGCACAATATATATATATATGCACTTACATATGTATATGTAATATCATTTACATTCAAAAATTAATAAAATAATTTAAATATTGGATGAATGAAATAAATAAGTGCTCTACTTACTCACGCATGATCCATTAATGAAAGGTCGCCACTCGTTTGATTCGTGATAATAGTCCAAGAAGTAGAATAATTCGTTTACATTCGAGCAATAAACAAGTTTGTCATTCTCTTCATCAGTTTTGAATACTTCTCTGTAAGAAATTCGATCATCATCTTTCCGGGTATACGTAATTCGGAAGTCGTCATCAACTAAATTCCATTGTTTAAATCGAGAAGCGAGCGTTTCAGATTGTCTTCCCGATAGAAGTAAATCACGAGAAAGATCCTGAACATCTGAATTTGATACAATGTATCGTTCTGAAGACATATAACCAAACGGAAAGTACTCTTCATCATCATGTTATCAGTTTGACCATCATCAGCAATGAGCTGAACTGCCTTCAATTCATGACCTGCAGTTGAGTCATTATATCGTTCAAGACTACGGGTTTCTTAACAGTTGTAATATCAGCATACTTTATGTGCTTTCGAGTTTTATAATGATGACCTTTTACGTCCGTTTTACAAAGATAACAGTCATCTGGTTTATGATAAGGCTGATGATGCCATCGGGTTGGTGTTGAAATTCTGTATGTACAAAATTCTAAAAACAAAATTCTGCTTTTTTTAAATTCTGCTTTCTAAAATTCTGCTTTCAAAATTCTGTATTACAACATTCTGTATTAAAATATAATGTTAACAATGTTAAAGAGGTAATGTAATTATTTAATTTATTATTATTATTATTTTTTATTATTATTCGAGATATTAAATAAAAAAAAAAATAATAATAATAATAATTTTTTCTTCAGTTTCGATAGAATCCACCGTATTTTTGCGTAGAACTCCTTTTCGCGTGGGGCGGCCTTCGGCCGCGCTTCAAAAAAAATAACCCTCATCAGTCCAACTCCGGCTAAGCAATCCACAGTATTTTTGCGTAGAACTCTTCTAAAAAAAACGACAGCTGCGAAGAATTATTAAGAAAAGAAATGAATTAAGTCACACTACATATTTAAAAAGAATTCCAAAAAATATTGTAATTGGCTAAACTAAAGTATTGTTATCGCTTAAACATATACACACATACAGTGGCTCACAGCTTATTTTATGCAGTGCATAGTCTCAAATCCCAAGCTTTATAACTACAAAACTAAGAAGAATTTGAAAAAGAAATTGGTACCATTAAAAAGATAAAAAACTCAAATTTAACAAAATAACTTCATTTATTGTGAAAATGTATATTTAAATAACTTTAAACTACGAAAACCAAAAATACTGGTTAATTTCAGGTCACAGCTTATTTTATGCAGTTACTTATAATTATAAAAAACTTAATATTAAACATAATTTGAAGTATTTTTAATATTTGGTATGATAACCCTTGTTGTCTATAACAGATTTAAGGCGATTTTGCATTGATGTCACCAGTTTTTTTGTAATATCTGGCGAAATATTCGTCCACTCCGTTTTCAGCGCCTCCTTTAGGTCGTTTTTGTTAGAAATCTTATGTTTCCGGATATTAGTTTCTAGTATAGACCACAAGTTTTCAATGACATTCAAGTCTGGCGACTGTGGCGGCGGCGTCATCAAGTGAGGACAGTTATATATTAGCCAGCTTTGTACAATACCCGCTTTATGCTTTGGATCGTTATCCTGATAAAATCGAAAATCTGATTTTATACCCAGATCCTCGGCACTCTGCAACAAATTATCCTTCAGAATCTGTAGGTATTTAAATTTGTCCATTGTTGTCTCAATAAATGTCAACCTCCCAGTACCAGCAGCCGACATGCAGGCCCAAACCATGACGCTGCCACCGCCATGTTTCATTGTCGGTTTCAAATTTTCTTTATTGAGTTCCTTATTTGGTTTTCGCCAAACATAGGACATCCCATCCGAGCCGAATATGTTGAATTTCGATTCATCTGCGAAAATAACAGAATTCCAGTACTCTGACGTCTCTGAAACATGCTCATTGGCAAATCTAAGTCGGCAAAGTCTATTTTTTGGGCTGATAAAAGGTCCTTTACGTGCTACTCGGCCATGAAACTCGTGTTTGCGCAGAATACGGCGAACAGTTTCCACACTACATTGTTTACCGAGGTCAGATTGAACTGCAGAGGTCAGTTTCGGAGCCGAGAGTCGTGGATTAGCTTTTATCCTTCTTACAATAGTTCGCTCATCAGTGTCACTGAAAATTTTGTTTGGTGGTTCCCTGCCCTTATTATGTACACGATTTTCATGGACGAAGCGCTCGATGATTTTTTGTACTGTAGGGGCGTTAATGTTAACTATTTCTGCTATTTTTCGCTGCGATTGGCCGTTTTTGAAATGGTGAATAACCAATTCACGTTGACCTATCGTTGTTCGCGGACCCATTTTATTAATCACATTAATTGACACTTCAAATACTAAAATCAAACTAAAAAGCGAATACAAAGTAATTTTATAAATAAGCGATGATATTACATACGCCTACTACTCTTAAATAACGTAATATTTAAGTACCGTTGTACAAAGAAGCGACTGCATAAAATAAGCTGTGACCTGAAATTACGCAGTATTTTTGATTTTGGTTGTTTTATGTTATTTAAATACATATTTTCACAATAAATGAAGTTATTTTGTTAAATTTGAGTTTTTTATCTTTTTAATGGTACCAAGTTCTTTTTCAAATTCTTCTTAGTTTTGTAGTTATAAAGCTTGGGATTTGAGACTATGCACTGCATAAAATAAGCTGTGAGCCACTGTATGTATATTTATGGAATAAATGTTTATTTTGTTACTTCTTGTATGACGAAAATCACAAAACTTGAATAAAGCAGAATTTTTCGCATTAAACATGCAGAATTTTGAAAAAGCAGAATTTTAGAAAGCAGAATTTTAAAAAGCAGAATTTTTTTGCAATTTACAGAATTTTGTCACCCAGAATTTTGTAATACAGAATAATGACACGCTCCCGATGATAACGTTTTGATTTATATCTCTTGAATTTCAATGAACACTCAGTACTAGCAAATTCCGATTCATACCAGCGTTCAGAAGTATTTAGAAATATTGAACTTGGATTTCTTACAAAAATTGTGAATTTGGAAATGCATGTTATGTATTTCCAAGTTCTTTATTGAGTCACTGTAAATAAAAATAATTACAAAAAAATGTTTTAACTTAATCCCAGAATTACATTTTGTGAATTAATTTTTAAATTGAAAACTGATCGCGAAATTTCGCCAATATGACGTTGTTATGTTACCTAAGTATACTGAATTTTTTTATAGAAGAAGCGGATACATCAAAAATTTAGTTGACTAAAAACAAACATTGAACATTCTCGTGCTTTGAAATTGAATTGAAAATTGAAAAAGGCGAGCCGAGAAGCACCGAGAGATTTGGCAACTCCTAAAATACTCAGGTTAAAAGCCCACAAGCTCTGGACAGTAAAAAGGCTGATAGTCACGTAGGAAAGGAGAGAAGAAACAGAGAGAAAGATATAGTATAGAATATAGACAGGGATACCTCGTTCTGTGAGAATTTTCCAGATTCCCTGGCAAATCTCCTCCAGTTTGAGAGAACGAATTTTACTTATTCTCATAACACCGGAACTCAAACTTCGTAGTCTTGTTCTAGCAAACGCCCCACACTCTCAAAGAAAGTGCTCAGTGCTATCCTCTAAGCAATACAGGCAAATCAGGATCCTCAATGATTCCAATGGTGGTCAATGCTGACCATGTGTTGTGTCCCTTAATAATAGCGAACGTATTCTAGCAAGTTTTAGAAGAATTTCGCTGTCGCAGTGTTCTGTTCGGGCTTGTCACAAAACAGTTTGCAGTTCTGCGGCGTTCTAGACCGGACCATCGCTCTTTATGTATATTGCCTACATAATCGTTGGTCCAATGCATAATTCCTGTATAACTGATTCGGATTATTGGCCCTGGTTCCTGTGGGGGTAACCGCTGAGCCGCAGTTGGCTAATTCATCGGCAATTTCATTTTGTTGAACACTGCAGTGTCCTGGAACCTATATATGTAAGTGCAAGCTTATTCCGTCTTGCAACATAATCAAGCTTCTTCTTACATTATTGAACACTTTATGATGTTTGCTTTGTGTTCTTCATTACCTTCAGTGCAGTCTGGCTGTCACTAAAGACTCCAATCTGCTTCTGCTCCATCTCCTCTCGGTTATCCATTCGACTACTTTCACGATGGCAAAAACTTCGGTTTGAAAAACAGTCCTCATTCTTCCCATAGCGTAATGATAATTATTACTATCGCAAGCATAGAAACCTATTTTTGAAGGACTTTGCCCCAAAAAGATACTCTATGATATCCGAACTTAAGCGGCCACATTGTTTTTGGACAGACCCGTGATTCAATTATAGAAGATTAGGTAAGTAAGCTGCTTTCTCGCTCCCTCTTGATAAATTGGCTCTCTTATTTGAAAATGTGTTGTTTCTTTACAAAAAAAAGTACATGTTTCACAAAAAATTTTTTAAATTGTAGTAAAAGTTAAACTTTTAGTGCAAATTATAAGGTCGGCAATACTGTTTGCATTGTGTGAAATATACGCACGCATTTTGTATCCTCAAATACACGTAAGTTATAATATTTTATTAGTAAGTCATCTATTTCTAATCCTTTTTGGAGGGAAATTATATTATATGTATTTTTTGTTAATAATTCGCGTAAAAATACATTCAATTAAAAATATGCCTTTTTCAACTTTTGGTTGAAATATTAATAAGGTTATGCCAAAAGCACATTGCATCTTTTGTCACAAAACATGGACTCAAGAAGCAATCAAGATGTTCCACGTATCAACGAACGTAATAAAAAGAAAAATATGGTCGAAATCCAGTTGGCACTTCAAGCGCAATTCGACGGGTTTATTCGCTAGGCCATGAAATGTATAACGCTGTAGAAAGAGCGGAGTTTGCGAAAGTTGTCAACGACTGGTTCGACATTTTAAATTCAAAATTTTCAACAATCCAACGAAAAAACCGTTTGGCATGGATTTGTTAAATCAAAAGGAATTCATTCACAAAGTTGACGTATGTATGAGAAATACAAAGGCCTTTGGACGCCAATCGCTTTTACCGTTTCAAAAGGGAATCCTTATGAGCAATAATTCGCTCAAAGGTTTACATCGTTATGTTCAGGAAAGGTATGGCATGGAATACATCTTGACTTACTGATTAAATCAAGACAGAATTGAGCACTTTTTTGGAGCGATGCACTTCAATTCAAATATAGATTGCGGAAATATTTGCTAGGTAATATTTAGTAAATGTTTGACATAAATGAATTGATCAACATGATTTAATTATAGCACTCAAATACGGAAAACTTCGCTTCTCGTGGAAACGTAGAGACGGATGAAACCGAGTAGCCTCGCCTCAATGACGTTTTAACGAAACGCTTAAGGACTTTCCTTAGTGATGATGAGGTGGTTTCTGAGGAATTTATGTTTTCCACTTAGCTGGCATTTTCTAAAAGAGAATTTTAATGGCTTGCACGAACATGCCTTAGAATATATAGCTGGCTTTATCGTACGTAAACTAGGCTTAACGGAACATGTTTTCAATGAGCCTACGTTTACATGGATCGACGAATTGTCGAAGGCTTTTACAATGCCAACAAGCAATTTCCTAAATTTGATATAATAGATGGAATCTGTATTTTGTAATTTTAATGGCGACAAAATTTCGACTATTCCAAATTATTTGGAGAAACTTTTAAAACTCTCCTCACACATACATACATACATAAGTGCCAGCGTGGACATACACATTTTTTTTTTAAAAGTGGCAATACTGCTGCACTGATGACAATTTGCAAATACCTTAATGAAATATGACATTTTAACATCAGATGGAGTGCAAAGCTTCAAGATGATAAAAAAAATTGCTTGATATATGTATGTAGATCAAATGAATCCCCATTTTAAAATTTGTCCGAAACTGACGGAGGCCTTGTATCCAAATTTTTTTTGATGAAATGAGCGTTTCACGCGCAACTCATGTCCTGAGCAATTTGGTAGCCTCTGGTATCGACATGGCCTTGACCCAAAATTTATTAGGCAGTGACGACTACGTGATCAAATGCGCTAAGCCCACACATTGGGCTAAAAATTACACAGTCCTGCGAGGTACAGTTTCTAAAACGGCTATGGGTGTTTCTTTAAGGTTTTTTTGTGCTGAAAACGAATATAACCCTGAAAATGTTCCAGCACGTCAGGATTTTTGGCAATTTGTGGTTAAATAGTCCGAAAATGCAGATTTTTACCATTTATATGATTTTTTTTTTTGAGAAAGGTAAATTTTTTTTTAATTTTCTATAACGGCATCGCAAAGTACTACTCTTCAGTATCCATTTAACTTTTTGGCGATTAATATATGTATTTTGAATTCGCCCTATACAGGGGCGTTAGAGAGTTAGAAAGGTTGAATTTGCATATCTAAAAGTCTCCAATTCAAAATAGAATAACTTTTTTTATATTAATCGTAAAAACATTTTTAAAAAAGGACCTTAAAGCTAAAGAGTAGTACTTTGCGATGCCGTCTGGAAAATTAAAAAAAAAAATTTACCTTGCTCAAAAAAAAATTATAAAAATGGGCAAAATCTGCATTTTTTGACTATTTAACCTTAAATTGCCAAAAATCCTGACGTGCTGGAGCATTTTCAAGGTCATATTCGTTTTCAGCATAAAAACACCTTCAGGAAGCACCCATAGCGGTTTTAGAAACTGTAAAAAAAGCGAAATTTCGCAGGCCTGTGTTATTACATAAAATTGAAAAAACATTTTTTATTACGTTTTTCGCATTAATATCTTATTGAATAAAAACAAAAATAAAAAAAGTTACAAATTTCAAAGAAAATCAATTTTCAATTTCAAAAACTTTAAATTTTTTTTTATTTTAATTTGCAAAAAAAGATTCATCGGAAAATAAAACATTACCATTGCCTTAGAGTCCACCTCGAATGTCGGTGAACGTACACCAGACGCGCACGGCGATGTATGGCAGCCAACACTTTAGTGGACATATATGTAGTTCAAATTGTGTGTCTCATTCGTTTTGTCCTCATTATACCAACCATTTTTGGTATTGACTATCATTTTTGCAAAAGTTAAATCATCGCTGCTACAACTTTCTTCCGCAATTATTGTATTATTAACAGTAATTAGCAATGTAAGATATTATTAGAAAAGTTTGTGTGAGGGGCGTAATGTATTTAGCATTACAGGTGTTTTTTTTTTATTTATATCGCCCTTTGGAATTTGGAAAATTGCGCCAGAATAATAAATGTCAACCGCAAGAAGTTAACGGGATTTCAGTTTTGTGAAATTTCGAAAGCGACTCATTGCTTTTCTATTTAGTGGCACAAACTTTCAAATTTCAAAGGGCGAAAGTTTATTCGGGCTTTAAAAGCGTTTACGTTTAACAAAAACGGAAATTTCGTATTTCGAGTGTTTAAAGTGCGGTCAGTAATTTAGCGTTTTTTAAAAGCGCTGTGTGTTGTAAAAAATTAAAATTTGTGACAATAAAAAAAGTAAAATTTTGTGCAAAAATGAGCAACGATAGGTTGTGTCGCGTACGCGGTTGCTCACAGGACGAAAAACGCCTGTTTTCGTTCCCGAAGGATCGCGTAGAAGTGGCAAAGTGGAGGGACAATTTGCAAATCCCGACGGCGGTGCATTTTCCACCCCACAACTCATATGTGTGCGTAAAGCATTTTGAGCCATATGTTGTGGCACAGTAGGTGTAGGAAACGATCTTACATTAGAAGAATTCGCAAAATATTCCATGCTAGAGGAAACAAGGCAGGTTTCCAAAAACAAAAATATCTGTGGGGACTTAGAAATCACTAGCAGTCGCGAACGATCTCCTCAGGCTGCTCAATTTTATCGGAGCAATGACATAAAATTAAAGAAAAGAATTGAGGAGTTAGAAACAGAAGAAGAAACTTCAAGCAGTGATGCTAGAATGATCGTCAGTGGCCAAAAAAATCGTTATAGCGAGGAAGAAAAGACATTGGCTCAAAACATCAATTATATGTCCTCCAAAGCATATACGTTTATGCGTGACGATCTAGGTTTTGCTCTGCCCCATAAGTCATCCCTTTCTCGTTGGCGCCGCATCGAATATGTTGTTCCGGGGTTCGATGCCAATGTCTGTAATTTAGAAAAAATTGTTTCAACTATGTCCGACACCGAACGCATAAGTGTTCTATTATTCGATGAAATCATCATCAAATCGGACTTGAGCTATAATAAAGCTAAAGATGTTATCGATGGGTTCGTAGACCATGGGGAAGGTCAACGCGAAAACAAAATTGGGAATAAATGTTTATTTTTTATGATTAAGGGATTGCGTATTATATCTGCAGTGGTGGTATACGTACGGAGACAGTATTGTCCATTTTGGGAAAAAATATAGCACAACTAAAAAAATGGGGTTAAATTTGAAAGGTATAGTTTGCGATCAAGGGCCCACCAACGTTAGTATCTTTACATCATTAGGGATTTCTGAGAAGTGCCCCTTTTTCCTGCACGAAGGCACAAAGATTTTTTGCATGTTCGATTATTGTCACTTGATAAAGTCCGTCCGAAAAACTTTAATGAAATATGACATTTTAACATCAGATGGAGTGCAAAGCTTCAAGGTTATTAAAAAATTGTTTGATATATGTAGATCGAATGAATCCCCATTTTAAAATTTGTCCGAAACTAACGGGATATATATCCCAGTTTTATGGAAAAAAATGAGCGTTTCACGCGCGACTCAGGTCCTGAGCAATTCGGGTAGCCTCTGGTATCGACATGGCCTTGACCCAAAGTTTATTAGGCAGTGACGACTACGTGATCAAATGCGCTAAGCCCACACAGATGTTGGTTAAAAAAATGAATGATCTGCTTGACGAATTGGATGCAAAAAATTTTCAGTCGAAAAATCCTTTAAAGTGTCCGATTAGGTGGGGTGACACAAGAAAAATTGAATAAACAACTAGATTTTTTGCGGTCATTCAAGTTGCCGGGAAACGCACGCGTGAAGTGCATCGAAGGTTTCCGCATAACGATTTTAGCGATGCAAAAGTTATGGGAGGAACTTTTTATCGAGCAAAGCTCCCTCAAATTTATTTTCACCGGGAAAATAAACCAAGGTGCGTTAGAAAACAGCTCACGAAATCCAATACATAGTTGCGCGACTGATCTCAATGAAAATTTTACGCCAGAGATTTGAGAAAAAAGGTTTTAACTGTGCAGATGATTACGATATAAATTTAGATTGGAATGTAGGCCCCGAGGATCGTCATCTTGAGATAGAAGTAGGATACCAGCGAAATGAGGATCTCGTTTTAGAAGAGATTGATGTGGAAGACGTAAATTTTGCTGAAGAAAGTAATGAAGCTGAGGTACAAGTGCAGCGTTACTTCACTGGCTATGGTATTTACCAAAAAGTACCGTGCAAGTTGAAATGTGAAAAGTGCACCAACGCCATGACGAAAACAAAAGGGAAGCCGGAAGTTGCATTCAAAAGCCCTGATTAGATCCAAAAACTTCACCGATGACAGCGATTTAAGGCTTGTCAATCCTGAAGACAGGGTTTTCGAAGTGTGTCGACTCCAAATGGTGTGGTACCGCCAGCTCTTCGCAAAATATGCCCACATTGCAGGTCTTAGATGTTTTATGTTGTCCGCTCTAGAAGAAAAAACACAAAAAGTTTTTCCCGACTGGTTTGTAAGATCTGGCGTGTGTAGAGATCATCGCGTGAAGCTATTAGATTTTCTGTTAACTGTCCTTCTATTCAAAAATACAAAGTGGCTCTTGCAAAATGAGGTCAATAGGGTCAGAGAAAACTCCAAAATAAATTAAAAAAGCTGTAGTAGGTTGTAAGCCAGGCCCCACGAAAAGAGATACACCGTTCACACAGCTAATTAATAACACAGTCCTGCGAGGGTGAGTTTCTAGAATGGCTGTACTTGTTTCTTGTAGTTTTTTATGCGCTGAAAACGAATCTGACCTTCAAAATGCTCCATCACGTCAGGATTTTTGGTAAATGAAGCCTAAAAGGTCAAAAAATGACCATTTTAGCCATTTTTGATAATTTTTTTAGCTTTAAAACCCAAAATTATTGTACGATTTTTAAAAAAAAAGTTATGACATTTTGAAATTAACAGTTTCAGTTACGCCTATCGTTGGGTATAACGTCTATTGGCGTAACTGAAACTGTTATTTTCAAAATGTCATAACTTTTTTTTTTAAAATCGTACAATAATTTAAAAAAATGGGTTTTAAAGCTAAAGAGTTGTACTATGCGACCTTTTCGTCGAAAATTGAAAAAAAAAATTTTCTATCCCAAAAATATTATCAAAAATGGCCATTTTTTGACCTTTTAGGCTCTTCATTTACCAAAAATCCTGACGTGATGGAGCATTTTGAAGGTCAGATTCGTTTTCAGCGCATAAAAAACTACAAGAAACAAGTACAGCCATTCTAGAAACTGAAAAAAGTTAAATTTCGCAGGCCTGTGTAATCTATTTAGCTATCTTTTGCATATGATGATACCTATTCTTTTACTTCAGGGTTTTCCAGTTTTCTATATTTCAGATTTTTTTTTATTTATATATTTTACAGGTATTTTTCGTTTTAGGTTTTTTCTATTTTTTAGTCTATTTTATAGGTTTCTGTTTCTGGTTCATTCCTTAACTAGCCTGCCTTTTTTCCTAATTCTTTTAAATCTACTTCTTCTTGCTGAACTACCCAAACATATGCTGCAGTCACTGCCGCGCAAACCCAATCAGAGCCAACACCAGGCGAGCGACTCCTATTAATTAATTAAATTAAATAAATAATTACTTCATATGCATGTATGGCTGTGTATAAACAGCTTTTCAATAGGCACACACGTATTGAGAATTCATTTACTTACCCAAGTTCAGAGTTGGAACCGCTCCATTCTTGAGATGTTTTGGTCCCATGGCATCGTCCTCATATTGAGGGCAGTGTTGCCAGAAAAAATTTGCTGTTGGAGCTAAATTTGTCAAAAAAAAAGAGCTAAAAAGAGCCAAAAATTTTTTTTTGGAGCTAATAAAAAAGCTAAAATTTTTTCAGTGACTTTTATTATATTTAACATTTATATATTCACATATTTTATTTTTTTACAAAAATTAAAATTATTTTTAAACAATTCAGTAATAACAATATATGAAAAAGTTCATATATTCATTTATTTGCAAAAGCAGAAACAAAAAAAAAATAGTCTATTAAACATCACATTAAATAAATCTTGTACTTTTAAGAATTCATTAGGAACACATTTATGTATGGAAAACAATGAAAAAAATACATTTCTTACTTTTTTTTTAAATAAAGTGTAACATATCAATTTAAATATATCAAAATATATCAAATTCTTCATCACCACAAAAATCTTCTACAATATCATCATTATTGTTGCAGTCGTATATATCATTTCTCATCAACTTTAAGAGATCATCTTTTATGACAAAATCATGGCAACACTTCTTAAGTCTCTTAAGCCCACATCTTATTGTTAACAAAGTGTTTAACATAACCAAATTAATTTTATTGCGTTGTTTATTTTTAATGCAATTCATCATCGAAAAAGTTCTTTCAACTTCAGCGTTGCTAAGTGGTAGCACAAGAAGAGAAAATACAAAATTTGCCAGTTCATTAAACGGATTATCATTTACAGAATTTTTATATTCCTTAACCTCGATCCAAAAATCTAAAGTATTGTTCACATTTTTCCAATCATATAAATGTATGTTGCGCCACTGCATTTCCAAACATGTAATTTCATCTATATTGAAATTATTTTTTTCGTTTTCAAAGTAATCAAAAATTTGAGGCTTTATTGTTTTTAGAGTATTTTCAGTGGAAAAAAAATCAATTTTTTTTTAAGTATTTATGTTATGTGGCAAACGTTGCCTCAACTGTTCAATTAATTTCATTATAAATTTTCGACAAATATTACGAATTTCGTTTTCTGTGCTCTTATTTATGGTGTTTTCTTCTTTTTTTGTCAAATAAATTGTTCAAAATTATAATGAAAGTAAGGAATAGGAGTAAAAAAATTGTGTAATTCAGACGTTAAAGGGTTGAAATCTTCAGAAGGTGACACTATACTGATGCACAAGCTTGAAATTAAATATACAACTTCGGAAAACAATTTCATAGGGTCAGCTATGTTACTTTCAAAAAGTTTGTTCCTTTTTTGCACTTCACTTAAAATTGGTTTTAAAAACTGGAAATATGCCAAATTTTCATCAGTGTACATTTTTGAAAGAAGTTGGGCTTTGTGACATGATTCATTCAAAGCGGCTATGCCAAAATGAGTTTTAAGTTCCAACCACTGATCTACAATTCTTTTGACTGCTGGTTCGATTGACAGCCACCGTGTTTCACACGCTCGAGTAATTTTTAATGGACACATACCATCGTTAATGGTAGAGTATAGAGACTCGTATTGTGCTTGTCGCAGCGAAGATTTTGAAAACCAGTTGTAGGTTTCGGAAATTATAAATTCGATTTCACTTGGCATACATTTCGAAGCCGCACAAACAGCTAGTTGTATTGAGTGACAAATGCAAGGAACGAGTTTGATATTGGCATTGAATTCCTTCAGTCGAGTAATGACTCCGTTATTAACCCTAACCATAACGCTAGCATTATCTGTTCCTACACCCACCATGTTTTCAAAACTTAAATTAAATTCCTTTAATGTATTGGAAATGGCTAACACAATGCCATCCGCCGTGCACTTTTCCAACTCCGCGAGTTTTAAAAAAGTATTAACGAAAACTTTCGATGAGTTACTGTAGTATCTGACTACAATGCCCACATATTTTTTTGCTTCGTCGATAATTAGACTAAATTTATTATCTTTGAGATCAGCCATTAGCAAACTTTTAAAATAGGGACTTAGCACATTTTTAAGTATAGCGCTACACTTTGATCTTCGTCGCTTCAAATTGGGTGCAGCTTTGCTATCCGAAAATATCCCGCTTTGCAAAATGGTTAGGTGGTCAACCACTCTAATTGAAGTGTGTACTCCGATGAATAACGCATTGGCCAATTCCGCTCTGTGTACTTCCATTTCTTGCTTTTTTATAAATGAAACTGTCGGCTGAGAGCCCGACATAAATGGCGAAGCTGAATTTATGTGCTTGCTTATGGCAGCGTGACGAATAAGGCCGTGTAATTTGGATTTCAAGCTGCAGTGGCAGTACTTACATTGCAAACCTTTTCCAGTCTCGATCAACCACTTCCTGAATCTTTTGTCTTGAAGCCATGTAGATCGCGGTTTTTGCTCGTACTTCCTATAAGCTTTAAAGAGGTTATTTTTATATTAAACAAAAATTCATGGTCAGAACCCTCATTGGCGGCAGTCGGCAGTCTTTTGCTTATAAATCTGCATAAGTAAAAAGTGATCTTAAAGTATTATTAATTAGAAAAATAAAAAAAAGGCTTACCTCTCCATTGCGCGTTTTTAAGTGAAAATGCGCCAATAGTATTAGGTATGATACTTTTGAAACTAATCGATTATGGCTACAGGAGTTACCACACGGCAACAAAAAAAACACGTCGAATTAATTTAAGTACAAAGAGTAGTAAATTATTTCGTTTAAATATTCAAAATATTTGTAGCTAAAAAGAACTATTTCATTTTAAAAAGAGCTAAAAAAAGAGCTAGGAGCTAAATCCAAATTTTTGGAGCAATTTAAAAAAAAAGAGCTAAATCTAGCTCCAAAATCACCAAAATGGCAACACTGATTGAGGGTGAGATCCTTAAATTCTCTTTCCACAAATTTAGTAACTCTCGATTTTTGGGAAATGCAAAACAACGAACGCCTTGTTCACTCTTGCACTATCGAACACGACATTTTGAAGCTTTAGGCATTTTTTGTGTTAATTAATGATTCATAATTTCATAATATTTACTCCACCGCGCACGTGCAGTCACAATGGCCTTCCTTTTCGAATTAAAATTCAAACCAAAGTTCAATTGGTTACATGCAGTCATAAGAGCATTTCAATATTTGGCGCAATTTTCATATAAACCTAACGACAACGAAGTGAGATGAGTGTGTAGATTGTGTTGATTTTTTTTGTTTGTTTTGTTTTGTGTTCATGTTTTTGTAAATATTATTACTTCAATTTATGTATTTGAAAAGGAAAATCGTTGCGCCTAAGAGTATGTAATGCTCATTACGTATTTTATATGAAAGGATTTCGCCCAAATTCTAAAATTACATACTATTTCGTTTTACGCTAGCAATGACATGATCCGTGGGTAAGTAGTCGCTAGGTGCCAGTAATGCGCCATCGGAAAAAAGTAGTGATAAGCACCGGTGGGACATTTCGCTCGTATAGGTTGACGTTTGGCAATATAGCCAACATAAATGAGCATTGCATATTCTGTGGCGCAGCAAATATATAATTTATGTACTTTTACGCAGTAAAGTTAAGTATAATATAACGGACTAAATATGCAAGTTCTTGCTCCAAATTTGGAGGAAAAGTGAAATTTTTAGAAAAAGTAAATTCCCTTTTCCTCGACTTTTATTCAATAAGGAGGTGATTTGTTAAAAGGAAACGAGAAAGCTGCAAGCTGAGCAAACCTTTTATTATTGAATCATGCTTAGGCAGCTTGGATTGCTAGTTGATTACCGGTAATGCCGAAGAGTATCGGTATCCAGATCAGTCTCATTTTTGGATTATGTTTCAACAAGAGTGATCTGATATTCAAGGCGTAAGTTTGAAAGTTACTTACTATATCAACACAGCCAATGTTCATGGCATTCGTATATCACAAGCAGAAGCTAAATTTCGTTAAACATATCCCAGGTGATGTGGCAGCCAAAGTTCTCTTAAAAAAAAAAATTATTTTCGTCAAAGCTATCAAGCAAGCCTTGAAACATATCATGCTTGGCTTCACGTAAAACTCCTGTGTGCAGCGGAGACGGTGTTATTTGTATGAAGCGCGCCTACGCAGAAGAAAGTTTTACGCAAAAATACTGTGGACAGCACATACGGTCTAGTATCCGGTTATTTTATTTATTTATTTATTTTTTTAAGCGCCGTCGAAGGCCGCCTACGCATAAAGGAGTTTTACACAAAAACACTAAAATTTCTACCATCCTACTCGAATTTCTCCTATCGTACCTACTGGGAATGCATCCCTGCATCTTCCAAAAACGGTAATTTTTACTTTCATTTTGTTTTGCATTTTCGTGTTTTCCATTTACCGTTGCCATTTAAAACACGTTGAAAGTTTTCAATTCAGTGATTTAGATTATATTTAATAATACAAAATGAGTCAAATGGAAGCAGGTAATTTATTTCTTATAAAACATATATATATTGAATTATATTAATATACTTTTTAGATGATAATATACCTTCCACAAGCAGTGGAAGGACTTTGCAAGAAGCAGCAATTTCTAAAAGCAATGCTCTCACTGCTGCTGAAATAAAGCAGCGCTGGAATTTTGCAAAAGTGATAAGGAGATTGGGGACAACAGAGCAGTGCGTCCAATTTGCTGAGGATAACGGCCTCATTCTGCGGTCGAAATTATGTAAAAAGCATAAGACACAGATGTCACTGCATATGAGGGGCAACAGCTCACTGGGCATTTTTCGGTGCAGAAAAGCATCATGCCGAGATAATTCTGGGGTGTCTAGAGCGAGCGGGACTTGGTTTGAAAAGGCCAAGATTTCGCTCCCCCATATTTTTCACATAATGTATGGGTATGCACATCACTGGTCGAATGCCATGACTAGAGAAGAAAATTTCGTCGAGTGCTCCTGCTTGTCTAACGAAACAATAACTGACTGGTACAGTTATTGCCGTGAGGCTGTGGTAACATATCAGGTTGACAAGCAGGAGTCCAAAGGAAAAATAGGAGGACCGGGCAAAATCGTGCAAATAGATGAGAGCAAATTCGGCAAAAGAAAATATAATAAAGGTAAATTTTGTATGCCTGCAATATAAAACATTTTATTAATTAAAATATTTCTGTTGTTAATTTAGGGAGAAGAGTGGAAGGCCATTGGGTTCTCGGTATGATAGAGAACGGCAGCGAAGACTTAAGGCTGGAGGTATGTCCGGACAACGTTCGTTCGGCGGAGGTGCTCATACCTTTGATTAAAAAGCATGTGGCGGAAGGTACAACAATCCACACGGATTACTGGAAAGCATACGACTGCCTTCGCGATCATGGGTATGAGCACCTAAAAGTAAACCACAGCGACCCGGACAATCCGTTTGTGACGAGCGATGGCATACATACGCAGAGGATAGAATCTCAATGGAGGGTGGTAAAACGGTTCTTTCAAAAGGATAATTATAACAACCGAAGCAACTTTGCCGATATTATTGTAGAGTATCTTTGGCGCAAGTCAATAATTAAAAATCGCTATGATCCTTTTGAGAAGCTGATTGATGTCATCAAATACAGTTACAAACCATAACATTCAGTATATTTAATCATTTATTCTATTCTACGGTATTTACATATTTCTTGCTTCTTAGGTTTTGTTTAAGAAAAGTTAAAATTTTTTAACTATTCTTATTTTTATATAGATATTTAATATATAAAAAAGAATATATGTATATCATATATTCATAATATAGAGGAAGTTTGGAATTAAAAATCGCGCAATTTTTTATTCCAAATTTTCCCGTTCATACTTTTCAATGCATATGCATTAGAGACTAATAAAATAATTGTAAATCTGTTAGATTTTATTGCCAAAAATGCGCACCGTTGCCTTGTAAGGTCCATTTAAGAATGAAAACGTAGTCTTTATCGGCATTAAGACAATATTGCTTTAGCGATATTAAAAAATAACGAATTCCAGTAAACTAAAGGTATGGCTTTTCAGCAAGAATTGGCTATTTTGAAGACTAATTTTTGCATATAAATTGGCGTCTTATTACACTGGTGGCAATTCAGTATCACCTGCCGGTCGATAGCTGAGATGGTTCGTGTCAATGGTGTTGTGAATCTGAAATAGTGAGTTCGCTTTGAAGGCTAATAAGTAACGGTAATTTGAAAAGACAGAAAATCATATTTCGCAGGCCTAATGAACGCTTAGATTTTCTTTGCCAAATATCAAAAATTAATTGGAATGCACAATAAATTCATGCATAAATCTTTCTTCTGTTTAAACTGCGAGTCGTTTTTGTCTGGCCGGTGGTTTTAGTTGAATTAATGCATTTCTTTCATTAATAATATTTATTTAAATTGAACATCAGAAAAAAGGGGGAAATCCACCAATCAAAAAAGCGTCGCAAGCGAAAATTTGGACTAAAAACCGCGCGATTTTTATTCCAAATTTTCAGTATATTTATTATTTTTTTTTTTTTTTAATATTGTTTCTTGAGAAACGGTTCGCGTTCTTTACTTAAACCTGAATTATTATAAGAATTTATTATATTTTATATAAATATTTTATTGCTTCAATTAAATTTTTAAATGGGTCTAGTTTTCTCGACTTAATGTCGCGTCTCCACATGAATTCTACAATGACATCGGAGAAGTTGCCAGTGTTGTTGCAGTTATCTTTGCAAAAAAATCGTTTCACAACCCGCCACTGCGACTCGATGCGCTGGGTATGTGTTCCATCTTCTGCTACAAATGGACTGACAGGATCGCTGTGTTTCACCTTTTGGTGCACGTACCCATGCTCCGACAGGGAGTCGTATGCTCGCCAGCAATCAGTACGAATGGTGGTGCCTTCAATCACATGTTTTCTTATAAGAGGATTAGAACCTCGGCGGATCTTACATTGTCTGGGCACACCTCCAAACGAAGGTCTTCTTTTCCATCCTCTATCATTCCAAGTACCCAGTGTCCTTCGACTCTTTTCGCTGGAAAATATATGTAAGTCAAGTTACAGATAATGCTGTTACAAATTTTGTGCATTATTAACCAAATTACCTTCGTTGTACTTTCTTGTTCCAAATTTACTTTCATCAATTTGCACGATTTTTCCAACGCCGCCAATTCTCCCTTGAACTACTTGATTATCTAACTGGTATATTACCACAGCCTCATTGCAGTAGCTATACCTTTCAGATATCGTTCTTGATGATAAGACGGTCCCATTCCTTATAAAATCTCCACGCTGCACCGTTGCATGAAGCGTGCGGTATGCGAAACAAAACATTAAGTAAAAAATACGCGGAAGATCTAGTCGCGCGTTCTCAAACCAAGTGCCTGTGGCACGAGAGATATTCTTCTTGGACCTGCACTGACAGCGGGAGCACACGAAGAACCCAACCTTGTTGTTGCCTATTTTTAGTCGCATTTATGTCTTATGCACTGCACACAACATTGTTTTTCTCAAGAGCCCAGCTTCTTCCGCGAATTTAAGGCATTTTTCTTGTGTTCCCAGTTCGGTAACCACGTCTGTCCAATTCAACATTGATTTGATTTCTCTCGCGCTTATAGTTTTTTTCACACCTGCACTGGTGGAAGGTTCATCGTCATCTATTAAATTACACTGTGGTACAAAAAAAAAAGTTGCAAAAAAACTTTGGATCGGATATGGTGAGGGTTGTAGCTTATGAAAAACTGGAAAGAATGGTATAGTTGAAATTTCCAATACACCCTCAAAATCTCGTTTTAGAGCCAAAAAACCGTTTTTAGGCATATTCATGTACAAAATGCATCGTATCTTTGTCATTTTTTGACAAAATTAAAATTTTTTTTTTTCATTTTCCAGCTAAATGTTTAACCTTTCCAACCGTGAAAGAATTTTTTTATTATCTTTTGAATTCACGGAGATAGAGACCAAAAACTTTCAAAAAATTTAATTTTTTTACTTATTTTTCAACTTTGAGACTAGTTGGTAGCTTTAATTTTATATAAAACATCTATTTTTCTCTTACTAAATCAAAAGTGTATTTAATTTTGCTTTTAATGACCCCTAATTCAAAAGAATTCGTTAGAAATTATCCAAGGAATTGCGTTTATAAGATTATAGTCACTTTACTAGTTTTACAAGTAATGTGATATTTTTTCTATTCTTACTTCCTCAAAAATTGTAGATGTTAGTTATTATTCTTTTTAATTTTTGTTAGTTTTAAATTTGAAGATCCCGCCAGAAATATATATTCTTGTTCGTTCCATCTACTACTTACGTATGTGCGGTCAAAAATTTGATTACATAGCAAAACTATTCAAATATCGATATAAATTATGAAGTTTCATTTCGTTTTTGGCGTGAAAGAATTGTTTGCTGCTATCTTCAATGTTATAAGGAATCAATAAAACGGAACTGTCATGTCGTTTATGTGCTAAAGATACAAAAAACGTGTGATCGGAAATGATTTGCGAAAATCGAAATAGCTTTTGCTACATTTGCGGCTGGTTTATAGATAAGAAGCATCGTTTAAAATTTGAAAACAATAAAGCAATGGTTCTAGTGTATAATGAAATTTTTAACCGCTCATACGTAACTAGTAAATGGTATGAACCAGAGTATATTTGTGTGGCTTGTTCTTCAAAATTAAAACTAGCAAAATCAAAAAAGAATAACAATCATCTACAACTTTTGAGTCCAATGATATGGAAAAATCAAACTTATCATAAAGAAGAAGATTGCTATTTTTGCCAAACAAATGTTACTGGTCACCATTACAAAACACGTTCTAATATAAAATATGCTGATGTTCTGACCGTAACAAAACCTGTGCCAGTAGCCGTTGACAATTTGCACACATCTGTAAATATAATAGATTGTGAAGACAGTGATACAGAAAGTGTTCCTTCTACATCACATTCACCTAAACGCCATCTAATAACTAATGCAGATTACAAAGATATTGTACGTGATTTTAAATTTTCTCGAAGACAAAGCGAAGGTCTTGCTTCACGATTAAAGCAGTGGAATGTGGTAGATAGTGACTTCAAGATCACCTCCGGTCGCAATGATTTAGATCGAATGTTCTTCAAACTACTTTTTGAAGAAGATAAAAACCAATCTCTTGTTTATTGTACAGATGTTAATGAATTGTTTATTGCCTTGGATCACACCTATGTACCGCATGAATGGCGCCTGTTCATTGACGGATCGTGTAGAAGTAAGAACACTCTAATTTAACTTTAGATTGACAAATATATTTTTTAAAAATTAATGATAATTTATTTTTTAAGGTCTGAAAGCTGTGTTATTACACAATGAAAATTCATTTCCGTCAGTTCCTGTAGCGTACGGAACAAACATGAAGGAGTCCTATGCTACAATGGAGAAAATACTTCAAATGATAAAATACAATGAGCATAAGTGGCAAATTGTGGCAGATTTAAAAGTTTTAACAATTTTATTCGGCATGCAAGGCGGATATACCAAAAATCCATGCTATTTTTGCGAGTGGGATAGTCGAGCACCGAATAAATATGAAAAAACAGAGTGGCCAATTCGTACATTCTTTAAGATTGGGAAGAAAAATGTATTGAACATTCCGTTAGTGCGATCAGAAAACATAATACTACCTCCTTTGCATTTAAAACTTGGATATATGAAGCAATTTGTTAAAGCTCTCTCAGTTGACAGCGAAGCTTTTCGATACCTGAAAATATTATTTCCAAGGTTGAGTGACGCCAAAGTGAAGGAAGGTAATCTCTAGAAATATAAGCTTTTTTACAATAAACTCAAGTCTTAATACGTTAAAGTAGTCATGTTGTAACTTGAAAATACTGTATATTTTAAAAAAATTTTAGGTATATTCGTTGGTCCACAAATTCGAAAAATCATGAACGACAATGTTTTTCCATCGAAATTGAATGATGTAGAAAGACGAGCTTGGAGCAGTTTTGTTTCCTTATGTCAGAATTTTCTTGGCAACAATAGAAGCCATGATTACAAAGCAATCGTAAAGGAATTTTTAAGTGCTTATGGTGCAATGGGATGCAACATGTCCATAAAAATCCATTTTTTGCACTCACATTTAGATTTCTTTCCTGAAAATCTTGGACAAATGAGTGACGAGCAAGGGGAAAGATTCCATCAGGAAATGACAGCCGTTGAAAAACGTTTTCAGGGGAAAAGCACTATTAATATGCTTTCAGAGTATTGTTGGTCGCTCAAACGCGAAGAAGACGGTTCAAAGTTAAAGAGAAAAAGATTAAATAAGCATTTTTAAATTTTGAAAGAAGATTTTGTGTTATTGAATATTGTTAGATAATTTAATAGATTAAAATGGTTTATGGAATTAATAAATTTTATAGTTTCTATATAACGAAAATATTTATTATTATTCTATAATATCAGATAAACGTATTACTAAACTCTACACACTGATAATTTTGTGGAAAAAGTATAGAAAAGTGCATAAAACGCAAAAAAAAAAATACGAGGAAGTAAGAATAGAAAAAATATCACATTACTTGTAAAACTAGTAAAGTGACTATAATCTTATAAACGCAATTCCTTGGATAATTTCTAACGAATTCTTTTGAATTAGGGGTCATTAAAAGCAAAATTAAATACACTTTTGATTTAGTAAGAGAAAAATAGATGTTTTATATAAAATTAAAGCTACCAACTAGTCTCAAAGTTGAAAAATAAGTAAAAAAATTAAATTTTTTGAAAGTTTTTGGTCTCTATCTCCGTGAATTCAAAAGATAATAAAAAAATTCTTTCACGGTTGGAAAGGTTAAACATTTAGCTGGAAAATGAAAAAAAAAAATTTTAATTTTGTCAAAAAATGACAAAGATACGATGCATTTTGTACATGAATATGCCTAAAAACGGTTTTTTGGCTCTAAAACGAGATTTTGAGGGTGTATTGGAAATTTCAACTATACCATTCTTTCCAGTTTTTCATAAGCTACAACCCTCACCATATCCGATCCAAAGTTTTTTTGCAACTTTTTTTTTTGTACCACAGTGTTATCAATGTAATTAAACTCTTTGTTTGTTAATTTATTTACATTTGCCAGAATAATTATTCATATTGCACAAAATTGTTTCAGTAAAAATATCAACAGCCGTTTCACTGAATAGATAAGGGAAATTTGAATACCGTTAAGAGAGTACCGTTATTGTTAGCCCAACCAACATTTAGGCAAGGTTTTAAAATTCATAAGCAAAAATAAGTACATTTTGAACATATTGAAAAAAGTGCAGAATATCAACTCGAGATCTCTGAAAAAATTAAAAGTTGTCGTGGCTCTCACGCGTGGGGCGTTGACGTCTGGCGGCCTCCGGCCCAAGAACACGCTCATGATCATATAACCCTCAATCAATAGAATTCGTCTTCCTGTTACTGTAGTGTAATGAAACAGAATTTTTTCCTTAACCACAGTATTATGGACTGTTGTTCTCATAATATTTTGTTTTTTATATTTTCTAAAATAAATAATTTAAGAATCAGTGTATATATTATATATGTATGTTATATTGTATATATCTCCTATACATGATATAAGAATTGTTCTCTTGTGGTTGACTGGGGTTTTCTTATTTCGCTTTGATCTTCTCTCTCTCAGCGTTCGTTTGACAAACGTTTAGAAGAACATTTGTAATGGAAATTTGTAGAAATGGAAAGCCAACCCGAATAATGAGATGGCGGCTTTCGTTGTTCGGTTTTTTTTTTTGCTCTCAGCAAATTACACAATGAGTGACGTCGTATTAGCACCAGTATGGCCAGATTACCATTTTCGTAACATGATTTAGCATTTTGATTTTTGTAATTTAGTCTTGGAGTTTTAGTTCTTTCTTCATGACATTTTTCTAGGCTGTTCTAATTAAAAGTAATGTTTTTAATTTTGTAAAATATACATTTTTTTTAGCTTTACTTTTTTTTGTTGGTGTTCTTCTGCTTTCAGCAGTCAAATCTCTCTCTCCCTACTGCAATGTTGCCTAGCTTTGGATATAAAAACGCACTAAAATTTCCATTTAAAGAACATAAAATACCAAATTTTTGTTGATTTACTTAAAGAACTTTGTATGCGTGACAAATTGTCTTTAAAATGTGCGTTTTTTTAAATAAATGTGTTATGCTTATGTACAATTTAATTTATGAGGGAGACTCTAATTTGTTAAGGGAGACTCTTTTGTTAAGGGAACGACTTTTTTGCTATATTTGAAGTTATGTAACTAGATAAGGAACTCTTTTTGTAAAAATGTCAGTATGGTTTCTTCAGTATTTTTTGGTATTTTGTGGCTTATTTTTACTATGATTACACCTCTTGATTAATCCCATTAAGGATTGAGGACCGGTAGAAACGATTACACCTCTATGACCCGATTTACACGAGGAGACATCTGGAAGGGAGACACTGGAAATTCTCTTTTGATGTTTCATTCGCTTTCACACGGGCAAAAATGTTTCCGGGACATTTTTGACATTTTGCATATTTTGACATTTCTCTAATTTGTGCAGCGATTATTATTCTCAATTTTATAAAGTGAAGGAAATATTTTCCAAAAATATGGATAAAAAACAAAAGTGCGAATTAATTACAAGCATATTTCAATCCATTAGAGAAGCTATGCAATTGGACTCCGATGACAGCGATAAAGAGGAAATACTTTTAGGTATGTTACTAAGTGCTTGTAAAATGTGCACATACGATTTTTAATTACTATATATTCCTAATAGGATTGGCCAGATTGGGCGAGAAAGCTGCATCGTTGCCTATCAAGAGAGCCAAGCGGCAATGGATAAAGGAATGGAGGAAAAATAGGTGCGATCGCGGCTCGTTCGCCTTTTTAAACAAAGAATTGCTGGTACACGATGAGCAAAGCTACAGGAACTTCCTACGAGTATCAAAATCTCAATTTGATTATTTGCTGTCGCTAATAGCGAATGAAATACAACGCTCTGATTCGACTATGAGAGCCGCGATTCCCGCAGCAGAAAAATTGGCATTAACGCTGCGATTTCTCAGCACTGGTAAGTTAAAAGAAATGGTAATGTAGCATTGTTATGAGCGGGTGTTTTTTTCAGGAGAGTCTTACGTGAGTTTGGATTACCAGATCCGTGTATCCAAATCTTCAATTTCCATTATAGTTCCTGAGGTATGCAGTGCCCTTTATAACAAATTGAAATCGTCGTATTTAAAGGTATGCACTATTTTTAGTATAGAAATTGTAATATTTTGCAATTAATGACAATTTTTACGCAGTTTCCAAACAGCAATTCAGAATGGGAGGCCATTGCAAAAGAATTGGCAGTTAAATGGCAATTCCCCAACTGCATTGGCGCGTTAGATGGTAAGCATATAACTTTTCGTCCATCACGTACTGAAGGAGCTTTCTATTACAATTATAAAGGGGCTAGAAGTATAATTTTACTAGCCCTGGTGGATGCTAATTCCAAATTTATTTTCGTGGACGTTGGTTGTAACGGTCGCAGTAACGATGCTGGAGTATTTCTGCAAAGCAAATTAAGGGATGTTCTGCAAGAAGAGAAGGAAATACCAAAAGCTGCTTCCGATCGACGCCTACCGTACGTCGTAGTCGGAGACGATGCATTTCCTCTGCAGATGCATTTAATGAAGCCATATCCCTACCACACGCAATGCCAGGAAAAACAAGTTTTTAATCAAAGACTCTCTCGTGCAAGGCATGTGGTGGAACATGCATTTGGAATTTTATCCAATAGATTTCGCGTCCTTCTAGCTCCGATAAATCTGAAAGTGGCCACTGTAGAGAAAATTGTATTGACGTGTTGTGCTTTACACAATTATTTAATCGAAAATGGCGAAATGTTCACTGATGAGAGAGTAAACGCAGAAACTGTAAATAATAACCACTCAACTGATTTCGATGTATTCTACAATCCGCGAAAAGGTGCAGCAGAGAACGTACGTGAACAGTTTCTCAAATATTTAAATGAAGAAGGAAAACTGGATTGGTTACATAATAAATAATTTGTTTTTATTTATATATATGTAAACATTAGTCTTTGTTTTTGAATTAAAAAAAAATTCACTTCATGCGTAAATGTTTAACTGAAACAAAGTTACAAAAAAATGATTGGCTTTCAATGCAGTCTTTTCTTTAAGGCACTTTGGTGTTCACATTTCTTAAACATAACGTCTTATTATCTTATTATTACTTATTTACTAAAACATAATATTTGGCACGGAGTATAATTATCACTTTTTTTGGTGCTTCAGTGTCTAGAAATGAAACAAAAAAACAATTGTAATTCAACATTA
Organism: Anastrepha obliqua; assembly: GCF_027943255.1. Lineage (NCBI taxonomy): Eukaryota > Metazoa > Arthropoda > Insecta > Diptera > Tephritidae > Anastrepha > Anastrepha obliqua. Next base: position 45,182,246 of record NC_072896.1, on the reverse strand, counting down.
ACATGTTCCATAAGTTTTTTAAGCCATACCTACTTTATTCGCAAAAATCTTCTCCGTCAAAAACTCCCTCCATAGATAGCTGCAACAGATCCTTGTCTGACGATGAAGACGTTCTGTTTGATGTTGGAGTGCTACGCTTCTGTTGAGATTCTCCTATATATTTTTTATCACTGATTGGATTTCCCAAGCGGCGTCCTGCTGTTTATCAGGATCTATCTCCTCCATTTGATTGGAAACCAAAGCTCCCAACTATGCGTATTTTTTGCCATTTTGTTGTTTATATTCGATCATAGACCTAAATTCTGACAGCTCCTGTTGCACATCAGCGAACTGGTTGCTTTTCTATAAAAAACAAAATTTGATTTTTTTTGTATATTTATCGTCAAGTTTTGTACCTTTTTTCGTTTTTTCAGTGGCTCATCATTTACACTCGAGCTACCGGTTTCTGCGCTGTTTGCTGTACTTAAATTACTTGAGTTACTCGAAGAAGGCATCTGAAAAACAAATTTGTGAAACATGTTAAATTATGTCAGTTATGTATTGAAATACATTTTATTATTACTTCAGTATTGTCTTGGCTCTGCCTAGTTGCAACATGGCCTTCAAGGAACGATAACTGGTCAAAGCACCAAAGCTTTGCTTCGTATAAATCGTTTACTCCACTTCCCCTTTTTTTTGGAGTTTTTTTGTATACGTAGCTCCCTCATATATTGGCTACGGAGGTTTTTCCATTTTTTTTTTAACATCGTCCAGTGTGACGCCAAACATTTCCGTTTCCAATTTTTTATGGATATCGGTAAATGCTGACGCTTTTTTGCCTCGATCCATATACTCACTAGACCGAACATTATATAAGCAAGTATTTTCTTGCACATATGTACATATATTATAAGCTTTTCCACTGCTTCTCTTTCCCAATTGTATTCCATTTTTACTTTCCGATATACATACGTTTTAAAACACAGGACTTTATCTCACAAATGACGAAAACGAATGAAGCAAGCGTCAAAAAAATAGCTTGCAGCCAACTTCAACATTGAAAATACGGATAAGCACAAAGCGTGTCGCCGAGTACGGGAGACAAAATCCCTTCTCTCTTCCCCGACCGTCCTTCGTCCCCGAACAAAATGTTTCCCTTCCAGATGTCTCCTCGTGTAAATCGGGTCTATGGTTTTAATTCGTATTCAGTAAATTCAAACGCTTTTTTAAATGTGTAAAAAGGTTTTCAATGTTAAGAAGATTTGAGAGAAGAAGATTTAAGATTCTAACATAACCTTAAAAGGACCAACAAATCCTCGGTTCGTGATAAGGTGTCGCCTTGTTTGACACCACTTTCGATGGCAAAGTGTTCCGAGGTTGACTTTTGCACAAGGACTTTTCCTTTGGTGTTGTAAGTTAAGCGTAATAGTTTTTTGCTTATGCCGAGTTCCGTGAATGCTTGAGGGATTTTGATTCTAAGCACGCTATCAAAAGCTTGTTTGAAATCGATGAAGAGCATACAGATGCGCATCGCTGTTGTACTTGTAACATCTTTCAAGGCTTTGCATTAGATTGAAGACCTGGTCTGTTGTTGAGCGACTGGGGCGAAAAGCACACTGATACTCCGCCGCGCATCACATTTTTTCGAAGAACCGTTATATGAACAAAGTTGCCACATCCCAGTTTACTTGTATTGTGACAGATATACTTGTAAGAATAGCAACGTACATAAGTTTAGCAGCCATCTAAGTGCTACACTTTAAACCGAGGAATTAACCCAATTACGGACATGTGAAATGTGAAAATAATTACTGGAAGACAAAATCGCCAATTATTGATCGGTGATGGTGAGAAAAAAAGTTGAGCAACACGAAAAACATATGCTCGTATAGGTATAAACATATGTATGTATGTATGCTGTTGCAAGATGCAGGTTGCCTGTAAATTAATTGTGACGAAATCTTTACTCTGCCTATGACATTTCTTTATTTGCTTTTTTATGCACATGCAAGCCTATGTACACAAGTATGTATGTATGTATTTTCATTCATTATAATTTTTTTGCTGCATGCACCCGATATTTGTTATAGCGGAAGAGGCAGTCACCTGTAAAGTGCCAGCCAACTTTGAAGAAGTCAATGGAAAATAGAGAATCGAAGCAAATATTCTATATTGAGAACACAAATGATGCATGCAAAGCTGCAATGCGTTGTCCCAGTAATCAACTAACAACAACAACAACAACAACAACGCAAGTTTTAAATATAATAATATATATGTATGTATGTATGTATGTAGTTGTTGGCATGAAGTAAAAAACTGTGACAACAACAAACAAGTTGAGCAGAGAAAATTTTGAATAAGCCAGACAGGTAGTTAAAAAGATGGCGAAATGGTAGTCAACGCTCGTGCAAAGAGGAAGTCCGCCACTGCATGCGAAAAGGCGGGTAGGAGTTTGGGAAAACATGTGTTCAATGCTCAGTGGCACAGTACTCCACTTGACCAGCTGAGCATTGATTGCTGTGGAATTTGCAACAGGAACATGCAACGTGCTGCATGCAAAAAATAGTAGCAGGTTGGCTTGTTGCAGGTAGTTAGTCGTAAGAATATTATGTGTAGTTGTTTTTATTTTTATTTCTATTTTTATTGAGATTCTACTACCTAGTAAAAGTCTGATTGTATGGGAGTAGCAGCAACGCGGAAATACTAATAAGAACGAAAAAGAATTTGAGACGAAGGTGTAGAGCTGCAGCAATCGGCTACCGCAAATTCATGTCAGCAGAAATGTGCTTTGGCATTTGAGAAAAACCTTGACCACTGATCGTCTTATATACTTGTACAGGGTCCTGCACTTGAAGTGTAACCAATTAAAAAGGCCATAAATTTAGTTTGGAAAATTACTTTTATTCAATTCAAAGTAAAAAATGTGTGAAAATAATACAAAATTAAGAATCAAATTACTTTTGCTCGATAATACCACCTTGACTATGCCCTTGAGATGGTCCAGAAACGAATCGCAAGCTGCCCAAATGTGACTTGCAGATATTTTGGTCTACTCGCGGACAATGTTTTTTCTCAGCGCTTCGAGTGCGGTGAATCTTTTAGTTCGGACTTTGCACTCCAAAGTGGCCCAAAGAGAATAATCCATGTGATTCGCGTCTGGTGAATTTGAGAGCCATTATGTGGGGGTTATGAAGTTCAGAACGTTTTTTAACCATTCTTGGTTCACTCAAACTTTGTGAAACGGTGCCGAGTTCTGTTGAAACGTCTATGGTCTGGCACCAAAATCTTTGTCTGTTCACGGCTTCAAAGCAACCTCCAGAATACTTTCCCGATAATATTTCGCAATTACCTTGACGCCAGGCTCGATGAAAACGATTGGAGAGCGCCCATCTGCGGTTAAAGCGGCCCAAACCATTTCCTCTGACTGACCTGCTATATAGCGCAGAGGCAATGGATGGCAATACAATCTAATTAGGCGGCTCGTGGAGTGATTAAAAAAATTATAGACTCGAAGACTTTTTTTTATTTCACATGAGTTGTAAATCGGTATTCTTTTCGAAAAGTAAATATTTTTAGAACAAACTTACATAGGTATAACGAATTCACTTGGATGACTCAAACTCTCGTATGAACGGTCAGTCAAATAAACCCTATCATTCAGTGAAATAAGCAACGTTCGGAAATTGACCGCTTTTGGCCAAGCGAAGCAACTCCTTCGCTCTCTCAACTCTGACTTGTTGCTGCTTTGGTGTGAGATCATGCACCTTTTGGATCTGGTAATGCTACCTTGAGATCATTTTGCAGTACGCGGCGTATGTTACGGTCAGATATTTTCAGTTCTTTCACCATTTGATTGGCACTTCGTCGGGGAATTTGCTCAAGTCGCTTCTTCACTTTTTGAATCATTTCACGTAACGTTGCATCTTTTGATGACCACGCCGTTTCACGATGTTACCAGTATCGTTGTAACGAGTAATGGTGCGATATACAAATGCTTTATTTATGCCTGTGCATCAGCTGCGCGAGCAGTCTGAAGTTGGTTGGTTTCGAATGCCGGACCCTGTAGTTTTTCACAATGAATTTCTTAATATGCTGCTTTCATTGCTTTGTGTACAGATACCTTTTCTGGCAAGTGTATATACGAGGTGCGTTCAAAAAGTATCGCGAATTTTAAATTTTCACAGGTTACGTATATTCGAATTTCGATTTTTTTGTGGCGATATGTTAGTACTAATGTCTCTCACTCATGCCGACGAGTTCGGCCATTTTGAATGTTCAATTAATTGTTGACAGCTGCTTTGCTTGCACGTGTTTCAGCTCGTCCTTGATTTTTACCTATCCAAAAAGATGGGTTAAAGAACCTGTATCAAATTTTGTGAGAAAAACGAAATTAAGTTCCGAATGTTTACTGTGTCATACGGAGAAGCTACTTTGGACCAAAGCAACGTTTATCGGTGGTACAAAATGTTTTCAGAAGGCCGAGCAGATGCGAATGACGAAAAGCGTGCCGGACGCGTGAGCACTTCAACAACAGAGGAAAAAATTGATGAAGTGAAGAAAATGGTATTGGCCAATACGAGGGGTGCCTTTTATATTTCGGAATTTGGCAACCCTGGTGTTGCAATCTGGCAATTGACAGCTGTATCGCAAAGTTTGACATTTTTTGGCTTTTACGTACTCAGAACGTTTTGAATTACTAGCGCTATTTGTGTTGTTTACAATAACTTAAAAGATTCATCTCGGTCCAAAAATGGAATTAAATCGTGAACATTTTCGTGCGATTATTTTTTACAACTTTCGACGTGGATTAACTCAGCAACATTGCATGGATGAACTTAATTCATTTTTTGGCGATGAAGCTCTATCAAGGACCAGTGTTTGTCGATGGTATGGTGAATTCAATCGTGGTCGTAGTTCACTCCAAGACGAATTTCGTGAACGTCGTCCAAAATCAGTTGTTGTTCCGAAAACCATTGATGCTGTGCGCGAACTGATATTGCAAGATCGTCATGTGACCTATCGTGAGATTGAGACAATCTTAGGCATTAGTGGGACCAGCATACATTCAATATTGCATAAATATTTGACTGTCAAAAAAATTTGTTCGCGTTGGATGCCACACAATTTGTCAATCGCTCAAAAAAAGGCTCGTGTCGATTGGTCGAAGGAACGTCTATGACATCGTGACAGGTGATGAATCATGGATTTACGCGTATGAGCCCGAAAGTAAACAGCAGTCGACTGTATGGGTGTTTCAAGATGAGCCAAATTCAACAAAAATTGTTCGCGCACGAAGCACTTCCAAGCAAATGGTCGCCTGTTTTTTCGGAAAAACTGGATATGTCGCAACCGTACCACTAGAACAATGCAGAACAGTAAATTCTGAGTGGTACACAACCATTTGTTTGCCAGTTGTCTTCCAAGAAATTAGGAAAACCAATCGCCAAAGACGGATCACTCTTCACCAGGACAATGCGAGCTCTCACACATCGGCTCAAACAAATGCATTTTTGAGCACCCAAAAGGCCTGACTTGGCACCGAATGACTTCTTTTTATTCCCGTGCGTAAAAAACAAACTGAGAGGATAACGTTTTTGGACACCTGAAGAAGCGGTTGCGCCATTCAGAATGCATGTTTTGGAGGTACCTCATTCAGAGTGGCAAAATTGCTTCGACAATTGGTTCAAACGCATGCAAAAGTGTATAGATCTTCATGGAGAATATTTTGAAAAACAATAAAATGATTTTCGATGATTAAAATTTGTTTTTGTTCTCTAATCCCTACATATAAAAGGCACACCTCGTATTAGAGAAGTTACTGAGGACCTAGACATAACGATTGGCGCATGCCATTCGATTTTTTCAATGATTTGGGCATGAGTCGGGTCGCCGCAAAATTCATACCAAAACCGAGCATAAACATTGCCAATGAGATGTTGGACTCTGTCCGCGACGATCCAAATTTGCTCCAGAGGGTCATAACTGGTGACGAATCGTGGGGTTTATGGTTATGACGTGGAAACCAAAGCTCAATCATCTCAATGGCCACGCCTATTATCGAAAATTGAAGTTGCGTGAGTTAGCTGATATCGTAAAGATATCACAAGAACGTGTTGGCTTTATATTGCATGAGCATTTGACTATGAGAAAGCTCTGTTCAAAGTGGGTGCCACGTTTGCTTACTGTTGACCAAAAAGAAGAACCTGTTGATGATGATGGCTAAACAATGGCAAAACTTCATGAATTGAACTTCGAATTGCTTCCACATCCACCGTATTCGCCACATTCTGCGAACTACTGGCTATTCGCAGACGTAAAAAAATGTTCACTGGGAAGAACTCTCGCTCAAATGAAGAGATTACCGCTGAAACTGGGCCTATTTTGAGCCAAAAGGTAAATCGTTCAAAAAAAAGAGGTACTAAAATGTTAGAGCGGCGCTGAAATGATTGCGTTGCTCTTGATAGAAATTAATAAAGCTAATTGTTTTACTTTTCAGCCCATGTGTTAAAACCTACCTCGATTTCTTACAGTTTTAAAAATGGGTTTGAATTTGCAACCTCGAGTTTGTATTAAATTTTGCCTTACAAATGTATTCAATGGTGAGAAAACTTTACTTTAGAAATGTTGAGAAACTGATTCGATAATGATACTCTAAAGAAACCAGGAGTGGCACGAACGCTTTAGGCCATCGATATCGAAAGCTGATGAGAACAACAATAAAGTGATAAGTGAAAAAAAATTTGATCAATAGCCGCAAATGAGTTGGCAGAGGATTCGAACATTACTTATGGATCCAATCAGGACATTGTAGTTGATGATTTGGTTTTACGCCATGTTGCTAAAAAGTCGGTCCCAAAGGACCTCTATTTTCCCGAAGGACAGCGTTGATATCGCCAAAGAAATGATTTTTAAAACTGAATCCGACCCAATATTCATCCAACGCATCATTACTGAAGACGAGACGTGGACTTATGAGTACGACGCGCCACTCAGACGTTCAGGTGGACCGAATGAATCAAAACAAAAAAACACTTAATTTTCAGTCGAAAAAGAGAACGATGCTAACGGTTTTTATGGACTACAACGACATTGTGCACCACGAATTTTTTCCAGAAGTTCAGACAGTTACTAAGGACTATTTGGGCGTTATGAGACGTTTACGTGAAGTCAAAGAGAAAGGATTGGTGGGAAAACCAATCGTGGATTTTGCACCATGATAACGCACCGCCACACAGTGTCATCATTATTTCGTGAATTTTTGATCAAGAATGAAAGGAATACCATCCAACAGTCATCGAATTCACCTGACATGGCTCCATGCAACTTTTTCTGTTTGTTCGAGTCAAGAAATCACTACGGGCAGCGCGTTTTAACAACCGAAAGCAGGTAATGGAAACATCGAAGACGGCTCTGATGGCTGTACCGAAAATAATGTTTCAGAAATGTTTCGAGAGCTGGATTGAACGCTGGTGTAAATACGTTGCAGTTGATGGAGAGTACTTTGAAGGCGATAATATCACTTTTGAGGAATAAACTTGTATTTTCAATTTTCTGAATATACTCCGGAAGCTTTTTGATCAAGGCGTTATTTCAGTTGGTTTTTGTTTTTGCTAAATTCATGCATATTGTTGTTGTATTGCACTTGGAACAGTAGCAGCAACCGCAACACCCAATTGGTTTCTGCTGCCAGCAGTTATTCAGTAATAGAGCAGCAATTTTTAATACAGGCGCATTGATCAACAGGCGCCTCACCACATTTCGCATACCTTAATCTCTTTCTATTCTCCACTGATGCGCATGCGCATGCGCCACTGCCAATGCCAAATTAGCGAGAAAAGTAGGTTAAATCGAAAGATTGCTAGAAACAAAAATTAAAAGTATTTATATTTATTATTCCATGTTTGCGACATACATACATACGCGTATGTGGGTATGTTTGCCTGCAGATGCAGGTGGCAGTTGTATGTCGCCCAACATCACGTACAATGTGCAGTTGAGTGTATTAAGCAATTTGGTTTAAATATTTGTTGTTATTACTTGTTACCACGCTCCGTGCTACTCTCTCATTATATCTTGCAGCAGGCATTAATCATACTTTTATAAACATACTTCCAATTAACTATACCTGTTGCAACAAATTTATTAAAAAGCACTCACTCTTAAATTTTGTATCGAACGCAAAACTTCAAAGTGATAGAAGGAAAGTTTACGCTCGTCGAATATAGTTGTTAAGGATGTTTGAGCCGAACTATTATTTTCATTGGATACTGCTATTATTACCACAGTGGCTCAATAAAGAACTCGGACATACATAGCAGGCAGCTGCAAATTCGAAATTTTTGTTAGAAATTCGAAATTTTTGTTAAATATTTTTATTTCTAAATTTTTCTTCTATTGTCTATTGTTCCAAATACCTGAGTCTTCATCTACACCATTAATCCCGCTGAGCGGTGGGAGGCCGCTTCTTCTCTGTCTGTGGCACTTTCCACTTTTATTTATTTATTTTTATTTAATTTGCGTTTCTTTTATTTTACAACGATTTGTTTGCTGTTCGGCAAAGGGTACATAAGTATTTATTTCTGTAGAATTATTTCTGCTCTACAAAACTATGTTAATTGTATTTTTGACTTAGTTAATTTTTTATTAGTTTTGAGGCTTAGAAATGGAATAGCCCGGAGGTAAAAATCAATATTTTCGATACCTGCTCTTCTTTGCTTTTCGTCGAGGTCAAAAAGTTGCCAAAGCAGAAGGAGACGGTTTCATAGACGAGTCCACAGCACGGAAATGGTTTACAAAGTTCAAAAATGCCGTCCACGTTTGCAAGGTTAAAAAAAGTTGACGTCGATGACACGTCCCGCAGCGGAAGACCTTCTGAATTTGACGAAGAACGTCTCAAATCTTTTTTGAAGGAGAACGGTCGCCAAACCAGTCGTGAATTGACTGAAAAGATGAACTGCGATTATAAAACGATCAATCACATTCATTCAATGTGATTTAACGAATAATTGGGAGCCTAGGCGCCTCACTCAGCATCTCGCCCGTTATCGAGCATCACGCGGTCATAAACAGCGCTTTTTGTACCAAATCGTCACGGGAGATGAGAAATGATGCCTATAAAACAAAATGAAGCAAACAAAGGAGTTTGTGACTCCAGGAGATAGGGCAAAGCTGCGGGTCAAGGCGGGTCTTCATCCAAAGAGGATCATGATATGTGTTTGGTGGAACTGGGAGGCCATTGTGCACTGGGAAATGCTCGAAAAGAATGCCACGGTCAACAAGGAGCTCTACATTGCCCAGTTACAACGCATGGATGAGGCTTTTCGACTGAAAAGATCTGATCGATATGATCAAACCATACTCCTTCATTACAACGCCAGACTCCATTTTGCAGAATCGTTTAAGCCGCACTCCGAGAGCTCGAATGGTAGGTCCCTCAGCATCCGCTGTATTCTCCGGAGCTTGCATCGGCCGATTACCATCTTTTTCGCTCTCTGTCAAGCCATATGAAAGGCGTTAACTACGATACAAAGAAGTCCTTCAAAACTGGCTCAACAACAACTTCTTTCACACCAGACCAGGCGAACTGCATCAACAAATTAATCGAGTAGGGAAGAGGTCGTAAACAGCAACGGCGAATATATAAATGAATAACTTATTGATATAATTATTGGTTTTTGTTTAAATTGAAGTCTTCGGTAAAAACTCTACGAACTTATTCCCCAACCACGGCTCTGAGGTCTACGTGGAATCCAGCAGGACAAAACTGCACTTTGCTCTTGGAATGCATGCATCTGTGTTTCAAGCGGAGGTGTATGCTGTTCAAGAAGCGATGAACTTTGTGGAGGAAAACAGATGGAGAGGCAGACAGCCAAGCTGCGCTCATAGCCTTAGGCAGCCCCCAACCACAACAAGGGTAGTGGAGTCCTGTAAATCCGGGCTGAACTATGTCGATAGACATAATAGCCTGATGCTAATATGGGCCTCGGGACACGTGGCTATCGTGGGTAACGAGACCTCTGACTCCATAGCGAGGATAGGCTCTGAGGCCAACTTCTTTGGCCCGGAGCCCGTTCTGCCACTCCCTTCTGCAGCTATCAAAGCCACGATTAGCAAATGGGTTACTACAACCCACAAGCGAGCTTGGCTGGCTGAGAGAGGCTGTAGATGGACTAAACTGATGTTACCGGTCATGTCCGATCGACTGTCGGAAACCCTTCTGTCATTAAGCAGCAGGGAGCGCAGACGGCTGGTTGGACTGATGACGGGCCACTTTCTGTGGGCGAAGCACATGGAAAAGGTAGGCATCTCAGACAGTGTACTCTGCCCAGCTTGTGAGGAGGAGGATTGGATAGCGGACCACTTTCTGTGCGTCTGCCCCGCCTTCGCTCGAATCAGCCTTGAGGTCTTCGGCACTGATGCGCTAAGAAACGACCACCTTGGCTCCTTGTCACCAAAAAATCTACTCAGATTTCTTCGTAGGTCGGGTAGATTTAAAGAAAATTAAAAGGGAAACCGAGTGCGTACAATGGACTTAATGGAGCTGAGTGCTGTACTTTCTAGTTGCACAGTAACAACAAAAAAAAATGTAAGTAGATGGTTTGAACGTTCTACCATTGGCATTTCAGAATAAAAACTTTACAGCTGAATATCGAAATATACAAATTTTTTTCAAACAGGTAAGGGGTAGACGTTGGTTTGTGTGGAAATACCAGTGAAGGTTTTTGCCGATTTACTGTAAAGCGTAAGAGCGCTTCAACTTTTTTTTTGAATAAAACACAAACGGTTTGACTTTTTTAACTAATTTTTTTTATTATCGAGTTTGAACATATACATTTAAGTATGAAATTCGATTTCTTTTGCATGACCACCGCGTGCACGTTTTACGAAGTCCAATCGTTGAACCCAATTTTCGACCACTCTTTTGCATAAATCGGCCGAAATTCCAGCAATTTCGCGTTCAATATTGGCTCTGAGCTCACAAATCGTCGCCGGCTTATTACTGTAGACCAATGACTTCACATAGCCCCAAAGAAAATAGTCTAGAGGCGTCAAATCACACGAGCGCGGCGGCCATTCGACCGGTCCATTTCTGGAAATAATGCGCTCATCGAACTTACTCTTCAACAAATCAATTGTAGCGTGTGCTGTGTGGCTTGTGGCCCCGTCCTGTTGAAACCACATGTCGTCTAAGTCCATACCATTCAATTGCGGCCAAAAATAATCGTTTATCATGTCGCGGTATCGATTTCCATTCACAGTAATGTGGCGATCGTTCTCGTCAACGAAAAAATATGGGCCAATTAAGCCGCCGGCATGAAAACCGCACCAAACAGTGATTTTTTCGGGATGCAACGGTGCCTCATGAATCACGTGTGGATTGCTTTCTGCCCAGTAACGCATATTTTGCTTGTTGACAAAGCCATTGAGCCAAAAGTGAGCTTCATCACTGAAGATGATTTTTTGGAAAAAATCTGGATCATTTTCGAGTTGATCTTCAGTCCAATTTACGAATCGACGTCGCTTCAAATGGTCAACCGGCTTCAGTTCTTGTGTCAGCTTGATCTTGGTAGGCCAAGATCTTTTCGCAAAATTCGCCACAATGACGACACAGAAAGGCCCAATTGTTGAGAACGTCGTGTGAGCGACACATTTGCGTCTTTTTGAACTGAAGCCCTGGCGGCAGCAATATTTTCAACACTTCGTGCACTTCTTGCTCTCACTGGCACCGGAACATTATGTAGCGAAAATGTAGATACAAATTTTTTCACTAGACGGTCGATTGTCGAACGGGATGGCTTGTTAAAAAATGGACCGTAAAATGACCGTAATGCTCTTAAAGTAGCAGCAACAGAACGATTATTTTCATAAAAAATTTGCACGATTTGCAACATTTGCTCAAGTGTGTAGCAGTTTACAAATGACAAGCGAAAAATAAAAAATATTGCGTCGTTCGCCATCCCTATCGGAAAAAAGTTGAAGCGCACCTATTGAAAAACGCTATATATCCGTGTTATTTCTAATTTTTTACCTCAATAGACATTATTTAAAGTTTTTCACGACGAAAAGATGGATCATCCTAATAATCCAGTATAAAATGTAATAATAAACTTCACCTGCAAATGTTCATATGTTTTGCCGTATTCATATGCATTCTATGAAAGTTATGTGTTATGCCTCTTATCTATATATTTCCTTTTTTTGGTGAAACTGTTTAACAGAGCGTAGTGTGAATTATTTACTTGTATAAAACTCAACAAAAGCAGAGAGAAGTGCAATAAAAGTAAAGCATCAGCAGCAAACGCCATGCACGAGAAATGTGAGCGCTTAAATTGTAAATGCAATTTGTATGTATGTACATATATATAAAAAAAATGTATGTATATACTCAGATAAATATATAATATAGATGCACATAGATATATGCATCCATGACTACTGCTATGTGCAACTACAAATGCAATATTAGCAATTAACTGTAATTATTATTATAATTGCTAGTGCAGGTACTGTAAAATGCATTTATTACCGTAAAAATTGATGCAGTTTTGTTTTTGCAGAATTTTTTACAAACAAAAAATTTCTAACGGGGAAAGTTCGTTACTAAAATGCCTCAAGTGAGGCTACATACGCACCGCTCGTTGCACCTTTCGCCTGCCGCTCCATGACGTGAGATGCGGTGAAATGCGAAAAATCCAAGTTTTCATTTACCTACAATAATTATATTATATTACGACTTACAAGAGCCGATTTGAGAAATTATATGCTTTTCCTAAGATTTTTACTTTCTAATAGAAGCTCATTAGGGAGGAAATTTTTAAAGTGGCTTCCTACTTAAAACTGACAGTTTGCGGAAAAATTTGTATAAAAATAAGCTCGGCCCCACTTCCTTTTAATCTATAAATGTTAGCGTTCGTCTGGCTATTTGTTTGCCCTTAGATTCCTTATGCCACTAAATAGATCTCCCGAATAGATATATCCGGACTGCCGGCTGAGCTAGTCAAACATGGCGGCGAGGAGCTGGTAGGGCGGGTCGATTTAAAAATCGCTCATTGCTCTGTGAAAATCGTATTCTAGGGATCAAAATAAGAAACTTTGCCCAAGGAACCATATCTCTAAAACGAATTCTGATGTCCCCCAATTTGGGTCGAACTTTTGGGTAGGGGCAAATTTTGAAAAATCCCACTTTGACCCATTTAGAGTGCTCCAATCGAGTCCAAATGTATGACCGACCCCCACTAACTTTGGACGGCCGATCCACACATGCCAGTGGCACACCCCCTGGAACTCCCCTGGGGCGTTCCCCATACAATCATTTCAAAATATCACCATTTTTGGCCTTTACATGAGAAAAGAAACTAAAAAGTTCGACCCAAATCGGGGGACATCAAATTCGTTTTAGAGGTATGGCTTAGGCTCCTTTGCCTATGCGGGTCGTATGAGAGCATGCCCGCCGAGTGGAATTTAAGAGTGCTCTGTCCAATCCACAAGAAAGGTTATACTGCAATCTGTGTCAATTATTGCGGGATTAGTCTTCTAAATATAAGGTTCTGGCGAGCGTATTGTGTGAAAGGCTGAAGTCCACCATCAAACAACTGATTGGACCTTATTGGGTCCATCTTTTTGTCGACTTTAAAGCTACATTCGGTGCCGCAATGTCTGAACTTGTTGTCCCCGCAAAACTAATACCAAAAACTCAATACCAGCGGCGCCGTCAGAATTGGGAAGGATCTCTCCGAGCCGTTTGATACTAAACGAGTTTTTAGACAGGGTGACTCGCTGTCGTGTGACTTTTTTAACCTGATGCTGAAAAAGATCGTGCGAGCCGCAAAACTTAATCGCTCCGGCGCAATTATAAAGCGTACAATTGTTGGCATATGCCGATGATATTGACATCAACAACTTTAAGAACCGTACTGCCAACGCTTGTTGTACGAAACGCCTTTCACAGCTTACGATGGATCTAATGTCTAAAGGCACTACGAGAAAGGTATCAAATACCTGCATACCTGCTCAGGATGCTCCATAGCTACCTGAGTGAGTGTGAACTGCTTTACGACACACCAGATGGCCAGAAAACCTAAGCGGTAACTTCTGGCACTACTCAAGGATCTATTCTTGGCTTCGATCTCTGGAATCTGAGCTACGACGAGATTTTGAGCATAGAAATGCCAGAAGATACATATCTAGTGGCATACGCGGACGATATAGCGGCGGTCATACCAGCTCGGGACACTGAGGAGACTAGAAGGAAGCTGTACCAAGTTATGATAAGGACGTAAGATTGAGGACCACGGCCTGGAACTCGCCAAACACAAAACCGAAGTTATCCTTATGACACGAGGTCACATGCCAATAGCATGCAAATAGGCGACACGTCCTTAGTCATCCAAAAAGTAGGGAAATACCCAGGTATTCAACTTGACTGCAGACTTACTTTCTGGGCCCAGGTACGTCATGCGGCTACCAAAACAGCAACGGTCACGGGAATGCTAAGTAGATTAATGGAAAATACCAGTGGGCTAACATAGAGCAAAAGAGGCTAATTATGGCGACTACAAACTCAATACTTCTGTACAGCAGCGAAGTATGGGGATTGTGCTAAGCTGCAAAGCCAACGAACAGCTGCACTCAGAGTTGCCTCAACCACCGCACTGTCTCTGGGGCTGCAGACTTTGTGATCAGCGGGAGGATACCCGTTGTCCTCATGATTCGGGAACAAATGGATACGTGGAACTCTAAAAAGAACCAGACCTCACTAGTATCCCAGAACGGGGATGCCAAACTATGCTGTGGTGGCAAAGCCGATGGGACACTGAACCGAGGGGTAGATGGAGGGCGAAACTTTCTCATCAATTGCCAAATGGTTCCAAAGGAACTTCGGGGAGGTGAACTACTTCTTAACTCAGTGCCTCTAGGGGCACGAATAATTCCATAGATACCTATACCGTATGGGTAAGGTAAGTGATCCCTAGTGCATATACTGCGAGGCATCGAGCGATCATGCTGAACACACGGTTTTTAGTTGTGACTGATCACTCGGGGAAAGACATTTTTGAGATCGTTTAAAAATTACGCACACTTTTTAAGTGTTAAGGCGATATATCCTTCCATCTGTCGGATGTTACAAATTGGCTAGAGCCCTTATAAAATTTTACTAAAACTTGTGAGCGTCGCAATCAAATTTAGCACTTACTTACTTGTTTGTTTTTTTGAAGACTCTATTTCCATAGGTAATGGTTTGAGCTGCTGTAACCGTAGATGGGCGCTCTCCAATCGTTTTCATCGAGCCATCAAGGTAAATGCGAATTATTATTGGGAAAGCATTCTGAAGGTTGCTTTGAAACCGTGGGCAGAAAGAGATTTCGGTGGCAGACCATGGACGTTTCAACAAGACTCGGCTCCGTTTTACAAAGCTCGAGTGAACCAACAATGCCTAAAAAATAATTTGATCATATCGAGTAAAAGTAAATTGATTCTTAATTTTGTATTATTTTCACACATTTTTTACTTTGAATTGACGAAAACTAATTCTCCAAACCAAATTTATGGCCTTTTTAATTGGTTACACTTCGAGTGCCGGACCCTGTATATATGTTGAAAAGTTAAAGTCAATGGCGTTTCTATTCTAAAAATGACATTTTTCTGTCTCCCTTTCATATGCGTCATAAGAAGTTGTTAATTGTTGGCGAATAATCCTGGGATTTTCGGGTCTTAAATATACCGAAAACCTGGTATTACGGGACTGGCATCCCTATTGTTTTTTTTTCATATCTATCGCTGTTTTGCGTGAGTCCACTTGTGCTATATGGGTCAATAGATAAGTCATGACTTTGCAGATTTCTGGGATTTTCTTTCGTTGAGTGACCCTTTTTAATGGTACTTTTAACTAATGTTGCCGGTAATCGCTGCAGCCGCCAAAGAAAACTATCATTCATCAAAGTGCGCTTTAGTAACGAAATGGACATAAGTTCATATTTACATGCACATGTGTGCATGTACGTGAGGTTCAGCGCCAAGTGGTCAACCGTTAAGTGAACTCTCAGGTGCATTTAATACATTTTCTGCCTCACAAATTCTTTGTTGTGGTTGTTGTTCTTTTTGTTACCTTTAAGTGTGTCACAATGAGACAGTTAACCGCAACTGTTTGTTTGTGCAAGCGGCCGATGCTGGCGTGTAACGCGAAAATAGGCGCTACAACAATGACAACAACAAAGTAACAAACAAAAGTCCAGCGTATTAACAATGCTTCATTAACGCTTCTTTCGTCCCTTTATTCGCTTGCTTGATATTTATTTTTCTCTACTCTGGTTTTACCTTTAAACAAAACTCACCTCAATTGCTTGCACTGCCTGAGGCAAATATGTACGAGTATATACATATGTACACACATACATATACATTATGTTTGATACAAGTACGCGCTGCCTTTGGTTGGCGTCTGCTCACCCGAGTCGCCCTGCTCATTACGAGCCAGCAAGCACTTTCCGTCACCTGCTCATTTTCAATCGCAATTTCATGGCGTCGCGCAGAGAATGCCCGCAAAGAATGCAATGAATTGAATGGCATGACGACAATGCAACGAAAACCAATGCATTGCAATATCCAAAGCAATGCAAGGAACGGATGAATGACAATCGATTAAGGTCAATCGACCAACAGTTCCACTCTTTCGGCACTCTTTCACGACGTCGCGGTAAGTGAGTAGGCAAGTGACTAACAACTACAATCGCTACTGCCGCGGGCTGTGGCGCTTTGGGAGCTTTTTGCGTTTTTGTTATTATTGCTTTATTGCCTTTTTGTTTGCAGCGTTTTCGCTAACGATCTGTGCTGGAGCGTTTGCCCATATTGCAGAGAAATATTAGCACAGACATAAATCTGCTAGAATAGTTTTCATAACAGTAGCCAGCCCACCGCATTCTGGCTTTCTGATGAATAAGGAAATGTGGGCAGAACACCGGGAAAAAGAAATAGTGTTGGCTTTGGAGAGCAATAAACATAATAAATTATTTCGATTTGTTAATTGAAATTACAAAAACACGAAAATTGGTATTAATAGTTTAGAAAGGTCATCGAGTAGCTCGAAATCTTACAATTTTAATGCACATATACGATCCATTTATTGTGAAGGTGGGTTAAATTTTTTTATATCATTTATGCTTTCTTTTATAAACAAAATGTTTATTAATTAATTATCACTTTAAATATTTTTATTTTAATAGTATTTAAATAGTATTTTTTACAACCCTATTAAAATTATTCATGGTATTCAAACTAAAAAAATATAATCAGTAATATAATAATAGAGGGTGGTTAGGTTTCAAGGGCCGGTGTTGATTTTGAATAAAATACAATTTTTTTTTTCAATTATTGTCATTTTTCTTTATTATGATAATACTGGTATGGCTCAATTACGTATAGAACAAAATATCGGCCAAATGGCCGTCGCGGCCTCGGCGGCACACCTCCAAAGACCACCAAATGCAAATAGCTCCTTATCTAAAGGGTGGTTAAGTTTCAAGGGCCGGTGTTGATTTTGAATCAAATAACATTTTTAACGGATATTATTGTCATTTCTCTGTATCATGCTAATATTGGTACAGCTCAATTACGCATGGAACAAAATATCGGCCAAATGGCCGTCGCGACACCTCCATATAATTGAGGTTCTATGCCGTTAATGTGCCGAATTATCTCATCCTTTAGCTCTTGAATTGTTGCTGGCTTATCGACGTACATCTTTTCTTTCAAATAACCGCAAAGAAAGAAGTCTAACGGTGTCAAATCACATGATCTTGGCGGCCAATTGACATCGCCGCGACGTGAGATTATTCGGCCATCAAATTTTTCGCGCAAAAGAGCCATTGTTTCGTTAGCTGTGTGACAAGTGGCACCGACCTGTTGAAACCACATATCGTCCACATTCATATCTTCCAATTTGGGCCATAAAAAGTTCATTATCATCTCACGATAGCGAACACTATTCACAGTAACTGCCTGACCGCGCTCATTTTGAAAAAAATACGGCCCAATGATGCCGCCGGACCATAAACCGCACCAAAAAGTCACTCTTTGTGGGTGTATTGGTTTTTCGGCAATCACTCTTGGGTTATCATTCGCCCAAATGCGGCAATTCTGCTTATTGACGAATCCACTGAGGTGAAAATGTGCCTCATCACTGAAATCACGAAGTGCGCGATATGCATTTTGATTTGAACACCCGTTTTCATAATAAGCCTGAATAACTTTAACGCGTTGCTCGATTCTATATCTTTCCATGGTTCAAATTGAGTTAGTCTGAAATTGATAAATTTTTAATGTAATGCAGAAAGAAATTTGACGTTTAGGTGTGGTTTACATTCAACATCTGCCCATCAGTTGATTTTGTTTCTCCGGGTAAGCCTACATACTGGTCAATGGATCCAAGAAAAGTTGCTGACCTAATTGATTTCGGTATCACTAGAAGACTTCTCAGAAATATAGTTAGAACTGATACTCACACAGCCTAATCATCGGATCATTCTCCTGTGAGTTTCGTAGTTATGGATCAACCGCAGCTTACCGATCCCTCTTACAAACTTACTTCGTCCAGCACCAATTGGTTAAAATTTAAAAAATTCATAAGCAAACATATTGCAAATAACCCTCAAATAAACACAGTTGAAGATATTGAATACTCGGTGGTTATGTTCAACTCAATCCTCATATCTGCTGCGCGTCACTTCACGTCGAGCACACGCTTGTCTTGACAGAAAACCCATAATAAATATAACAAATAGTGGAATCGAAAGACTCGTTATGGAAAAACGCACGTACAGAAGAGAATGGCACGAGTATAGATCCCTTGCATCTAAGGTGTGCTTCAAAAACGCCGAAAAAGCTTTAAGAAGAGGACTTAAACTCGAAAAAGAGTAATACAAAATCTATCGAAAACGGGAGCTAACCCGTCCTTATGGATAGCACAAAAATTTAGGCCACCAACTAAATCGGAGGTACCAATTCGTGACAATCAAGGCGCCTGGCCTCGGTCAGATGCAGAATTAGCCAATGTGTTTGCGGCGCATTTGAAGATGGTGTTTCGACCCAACCCACCCACGATTTGACGAAATTTGGTAGTGAGTCTTCATCACCACTTGAATATAGTAAAAATGCAATAAAAATTTCTCCGCATGAGCTAAAGTCATGAGTTGGGAACGAGCTGAATCCTAAAAAAACATCTGGGTATGATCAAATATCTTCTAAAATGATAGTAAAAACTCCAAACTGCGCTGTTATATTTCTCAGTGTGCTTTTTAATGCAATTCTTCAAGTTGGCCACTTGCCTTCTCAATGGGAAAAATCGACCAATATAATGATCTCGAAGCCAAGAAAAAATAAAGCCAAGGCAGCTTCATACAAACCTACAAGTTTGCTGTCATCTCTCTCCAAACTATTTGAAAAGTTGCTAAAAGGAAAACTGATGCCGGATCTGCAGCAAAACAATACTGTTCCAGCTCATCAGTTCGGTTTTCGTGAGAGAGTATGGCACGAGAGACTTGGATTTCGTAGCCAACACCCACCACCACAAAGCTCACACAAGGTATTAGAATCTTATCTTACAAATCGGGTGTTTATGGTAAGATACGAGTATAAAAACTACCTAACTGATGAAGTCGATATCAAAGCCGGCGTACTACAATACAAGGCAGTGTACTGGTCCGCTTTTATATGTAATATATACGAATGACCTTGCAACAAACCCGCAAATATTTATATTTATTTATTTATTTATATTTTGTCGCTCCGAGTGTCCAATAAGAGCATCGGGTGAACTTAACAGCCATCTGAAAAACATAGTAAAATGGTTGGCAGACTGGCGCATCAAAGTTAATGAGCAAAAGTGTAAGCATTTGACTTTTACGCTAAATAGAAGGGACAGCTCCAGTGTATATCTAGACTCCACACTTATTCCTCATTCTAAAGAAGTTACATACCTTGGTGTTCGTATGGGCAGGCGCCTGACATGGAAAAGGCACATTGAGGCCAGAAGTGGACACACCAAGCTAAAAACGAAAGATCTTCATTGGCTAATCAATTCCCGTTCCGGGCTTAGCCTTGATCACAGAATCCTTCTCTACAATACAATCATCAAGCCAATCTGGATGTATGCGTCTAATTGTGGGGTAATGCAAGTGCCAGCAATATACAACGAATACAATCTAAAATATTAAGAATGGTTACCGGAGCGCCGTAGTATGAATGAAAATATCCATAGAGACCAAAAATTGCTCAGAATTCAACATTCGAAAGACCTCATTAAAGAGACAAGAAAAGACAAGAATTCCTTTGCAACATTTTAACTGGTGATGACCACCGAGCCACCAGCCAAAAAATCGCGTTTGGAGAAGTCAAAAATCAAGGGGACTATTTTGAATAAATAAATTCTAAGTTATCAAAACAAAGCTCCTGTCGTTTCTATTTTAGCTATTTCGTTTCTATTTCACCTTGTTGAGTAACAAATAGATTTGCTAGACCTTTATCTTTCATTGTCTAGCATCTGTTTTAAATAGAAGTGCAAAAGTTCGAATCTCTGTAAAAGAAACACTAGATGGTAGAACCTGTTTTTTCGAATAGCGCTTGCTCCTCAGCAGGCAATGGCAAACCTCCGAGTGTATTTCGGCCATGAAAAAGCTCCTCATAAAAAACCATTTGCTGTTCAGAGTCGGTGACCGTACGGAGTACAAACAAGCAACGGAGCGTTGGATATTCAAATAAAGATTTTCATCACTCAAACTCCACTTTTTTATAACGTAAAAAAGTTATTCAAACTCAATTGGATGATTAATTTTGCGTCACCTTGTACAGAGGTCGTAGGCGGCGTCGTAAATATAAACTCATCTGGCGCCGTGACATTGCTACCGGGTTCTATATTATAACTTGGGTTATTGTATTGGTTGGCACATGATCCATGATCGTTCGGACTGCGCTGGACGCTGTATGATCGACAAGCCAGCTCTATTATCGGTTTACGCAGTATTTCTTTCGACTCGGTTGTTGCTTTCGCACCTATTCGATTCTGGCGGCTTTAACCTTTTTAGAATCAGAAAAAAAATTAGAAATTTCAGATGCGGGTTTTTCGTTTATACTCGTTATGCGATTTTTTTTTCGTCTTTGCTAATAAAATACGTTAAAGTTAAGCTATGAGCAAAATTGTATTTTTGACCTCTAAAATAGTCTCTCTCTCACTCTACACAGTAATTATAATGGTGCTCCATGAATGGAAAGCATTCCCCCTGCGAAGTTAGCTGGTTCAGCACCTCTGTTGCAGCTTCTTTGACCACCACCAGCATCCATTTAAGTCGCCATAATGAGTTTCATTGAAGTGCCATAGGCGGACTTCACTGATAGATGGCTTCAGTTGAATTTTTAGGTTTGCAGACGTATTACAAATGTAAAACACATTTTGTTATTTGATAGTTGGCAATTCAGCTGTCAATCAGTAAAAAAATTTTTTTGATCGGTTGCGTAGTTTTCGTTTGGCGTTCATTAAAAAATGGAAAATCAAAAGTAACATTTTTGTCATATTTTGCTTTTTTATTTCCCCAAGGGGAAAACCGCATTGCAAGCTCATAAAAAGTTATGTGCTGCTTTTGGTGAACGGCGGGGTGAAAATTGGTTTGCTTGAAAATCACTGAAAACACTTGCCATATAGTCCTGACCTGGCACCATCTGATTACTTTTTGTTTCGATCTTTACAAAACTGCTTGAATGGTAAAAATTTCAAAAACTATGATGATGCCAAATTGTACCTGATTCAGTTTTTTCCTAATAAATACCAGAAGTTTTATGAAGAAGGCAAAAGGCCATTGATCAAAATGGGTAATACTTTACAGAATAAAATTATTTAGTTTTATGGAAAAATTGTCTTTGATTTTCTAAAAATAATCCGCAATTACTTAGTTGCTAACCCAATAGATTGGCACGGCAACTTTGGCATTTTTTTTTGTAACAAAAAAGCTCTTGAATTCTGAAGGAGGAAAGAGTGCGCTTCATAAATTTGTTGGGAAAAATAGATGGGAGCACCTAGGAAAATAAAATTGAATGTTTAGTTTAAGCTGGTTAAGAAAACTTTCAAGAATGGTCAAAAGCGGCCAGTCTTTGAATCTATAGCAAACAATTCTAAATACATATTTTAATTTTATCCTCAAGCACCATTCAATTTTTGCCACGAATTAGTCTTCTAAAAGGAACGTTTTTATTAATTCGTAAGTGACTTTCACGTTGAGCGAAAATCCCAAATTAATTCGATTGAATAAAAGATTGAAAATAAATTAAAAATTGAAAATTCACTCAAACAACGCTTGAAGGTTAGGCATAAAAAAATATATTTTAATGAAATTCCGTACATGAGTCAGCCTTATGAATGGCATCGACGGTCTTGAAAATTGGCGAAATCAGAAAACAACCGCGCCTGCTTCTCATAAAGCGGTATTTATGACAAATTGCAAACACTGAGATATGTAATAAAAAAGAGAAATTGGAGAAGTCGATAATTAGTTTGAAAAATTCGATAAATAGATACGAGATTCCTATAGGTCTGTTTTGGAGTTTTGAAAAAGAGGCGTGGCAGCGTATAATGCTATGGTTTCATAAATTTTGAAGTTATATTAGGATAGTAAATAAAAAGTTGCAAATATGATTGAAATAAGTCAGTCTCTTGATTGAGATCAGTATCTCTTTTGCACTTCTTAGCCATGCATCATTTTTCACAAAGCAATGCCCTAACAGCTATGAGGCACTTCAATGCGCCTCTCGTGCATAAAACCCGAAAACCTCTGCTAGTTCCTAGAAATTTAAAACGGTGAAAATTTGATGTTTTTCTCAGCAAAAAATAATCCATACGCATAGCTGATATTAACAAAAAGAACGAACAGCAGAGAGCAGAATTACAAGAAAGTCAAACCAATCGACAACGGCCAAAAATTGTAAAATTGAAACGAAAGCGTTAAGTGGCCAAATGTAAGAGTTGGTAATATGAATATGTGTGTATGTATGCACACTCAAGCAACTACCCATCTAAACGTGTGTGCCGGTTTATTTGCATGAAGTGCGTTGCACGTGTTTAAAATCATAATTCCGAAATTTCAAAACGAGTTTGGTCAATAGGAAAAAGCATGTAACCTAACGATTGTACCATAAATATGTGTGTGCGTGTATGTGCATGCGTGCTTCTTTGCGTTTGGGGCGCTCCAAATGCGGTAGTGAATACCCGTGCACCATCACTTCGATTGGATTAACAACGGCGGCACCGACTTTGGCTCGCCGGTGGCTAATGTTGAGCCCAGTTGTTGTCACCGGCAATGAAGGTGTTGCAGTTTATGTTTGTTTATGTTTGCTACGCAGTGTTTTTGCTGTTATTTTTTCGTTTTTATACCCACGGACTTGTGATCAATGGTATTATAAGCTTGTTCACATATCGGTTGCATGTAACGGCATTAAGGAATCGAGATAGATGAGGGCATATATATGTTTAAATACTCAGTCTGATGAGAGCAGTCCATTTAGGCCTGTCTGTCCGTCCGTGGGCACGATAACTCGAGCAAAAATCCATATAGTTCAATGAAGCTTAGTGCATCTATTACTCCTGTGTTGGAAATGAAAGAAACGAACGAGATATCTTAGAATAAATGAAACAAATTTACTAAAATTTGCTACGAATGATGAACTTAAGAAAGGTTCCTGGAACAACCGTCAGACCCTTTCGACAGTTGCCTACTTTGCCGCGTTCAAAGGCTTAAGTGGGGTCAATGAACCAAGGAGCCATGCCATCTCAGGTTCAATCATGTTGGATAGGTCTTTGGAGAGACTCCGAAAACGAAAATACAATCGATTCCCAAGTCAAGGTGTGCTTGGAATCGTGCCGAGGACTCGCTAACAGAGTTTCCTTCTGGAATACCTGGCCGCCTTCGAGAGTAACTGTGACCTTACAGCGGTATGGGGCACGTCACACAACCGTAAGAACCAGATGATGTCGACCGCCATGTGACGCTCTAAGTCAACTGATTTGAGTTTCATTTCTTTGTTAGGTTGTCACATCTGCGACTAACATTTCTACCGAAATTTTATGACCATTGTTTGGCATTTGCCTTGAGCAAATCGACCGCTGCACGTGTTTTTGATTTTTCACATTTTTTAAAATGGATTTTAATTTGCGATGGTACGAAAACTTTAGAAATATTGGGAACCTATTTCGGTAATGATACTCTAAAGAAGGCAGCTGTTTAGGAGGGGCATGAACGCTTCATACGAGATCCTGAATCCATCGAGGACGACGAACGTAGTGGCAAGCCGTCAAGATATAAAACTACTGAAAACATCAACATAGTCAAAGAAAAGTTTATCAGTAACCGCAAACTAATCATCAGAGAGCCGACAGAGGACTTGAACATTGCTTATGGATCCGTTGTGGATCCAATCATTGTAGTTAATAGTTTGGGATTGCGCTGTGTTGGTGTAAGGTTAGTCCCAAAGGAACTGAATTTCATGCACAGAAAGGTCCGCGTTGATATCGCCAAGCTGAATCCAACTCAACATTGATCAAACGCATCAATGGAGACGAGACGAGGGTTTATGAGTGCGATACGCAATCCAGACATCAGGCGAGCGAGTGGAGCGCTCCGATTGAATGAATGAAAACCAAAACAATTACGTCGTTTTCAGTCAAAAAAGAAAGTGATGCTCACGGTTTGTATGAATTACAACGTTTTTATGGAATGTATTGTACTTATACACCACGAGTTTTTGCCAGAAGATCAGCCGCTAATAGGGACTATTATGTGGGCATTATGAGACGTTTACGCGAAAAAATTTGGCAAAAAGTAAAAGATTTGTGGGAAAAGAGCTGGTGGATTTTACGTCATGATAACGCATCGTCGCACAATTCCATCAGTATCCGTGAATAGACCTTTTCAAATTTCAATTTCAAGTGCGTTGGAGTTGATGGGGAGTACTTTGAAGGCGATAATATCACTTTTGAGAAATAAACTTGTGGTTTAAATTTTCTGAATATATTCCGGGAACTTTTTGATCAGGGTGGTAAGTAAAATTAAAAACATAAGCGGTGCCACGTCCAGTTTCAGGAAAATGCGCGTATCTCGATATGTACTTAGACTTAAAACAACTCATCCAAACCTGGTTCACGTGCTGCTCTCCACCTCATTTAGCTCCGACATAAATATAATTAAGATCGGGTAAAACCTCGCCCCCACTTCATATGCTAAAACTAAATTTTCTTCCGTCCCTATGATGCTTCAGGCTAATTCTTTCATTGTCTATGAGATTCCAAAAATTAACAGCCAGTCCTCATAAAATTTTACTAAAATATGCGCGGGTATACAAATTTCAGTTCGGATCGAAATTAGCCTTCCTCACTTGTTTAACTTTTTTTTTTATATTTTTTAATTTTTTTTTTCTAACAGTTGCTGTATTTTTTTCTATTCAATTTTTTTATGCTGTTGACAGTGCAACACCGATTTCACCATAACGAATTGTTGCCGTAGCGCACAGCGGCACATTAGCGTCTCATAGTTTGTCGCGCCGCTTAATGCCTCCTCTAACTGGCAATCCATGCACCTTGTCGGCTGGCTGCGTCCGTCCGCTGTTTGTCACTCAGAAACGCGCCCAATTTTCCAATGGTAGCCCATTTGCCGACTAGGTGCGTACGCAACGCACCAGAAAAAACACAAACAAAAACAACAACTAAAATGCGTTGCAAAGCAACTACCATTAGCCGCTTCAATGATTTCGTTGCATTTTTTGTCGTCTCGGCTACCACTGACTGATTGACTGACGCATTATACCGAATGTCTTTCTTTGCTTCGGATCTTTGATTGGCTTTTAGTCCTGGCGTAAGCTGTTTTGGCTTCATTTGGATGGCACATACGTATGTTGTTTTGCTATGTGCTCGTTTCTTGGTATATTCACCCTTTTTGGAACACCGCATACCTTTGCATACCAACCAGTCAGTCATTCGCTAGTGGGCCTGCCTTCAATGTTTGATATGCTACTGTAATTGACAGTCTAGAAAATAATAAAAAAAGGTCTGTCTAACTAATACTCCAATGGTCGGTTTGGTAATTTTTTAGGAGACTTCAAATCCAAAGCAAAGAAATATTCATAAAAATATTACGCATATATTACAAGCCAGTTTTCAGCAGAAAAATATGTTTCAGACGTGCTAATAGTGACGAAACACGAAATAGTGATAACTGATAGTTTTTCATAGCGGATATTGTGCATTCGAGCAGGAAATGCTAGAAAGATTCTTCGCTATCGTTCAGCCGTAGCTTATGGAGACTTTACTGTAAGGGATACTGAAGATACTAACGGCAAATCAGTTGAAGAAAGTGCAGCTAAATTTCTACCTTGGTTCAAAAAGATATCTGTATGCTATTGCTATAGATTTATCTAAATAAAGTTATTAGTCCGCCATCTCATATGACTGGAATCTTTGAAGTTATTGGTAAAAGCATGCCCAGCCTATCATAAAATATTTTTACTGTAGTTTTGCCAATGAATCTATTCTTTAAGACTTTGCTGACCTCGCTTATATATTACTTAGAATTTCCACTCAGAAGATTTCGACATCCATGATTTCCCATACGGAGTGATTGGAGGTCACCAAGGTCTTCAGAGCTATGCAGCTGAATCGTGGACGCTAATTGAAGCAGGTAAAACAAAACTGCCAGCCTTCGAACGAAAAGTACTCAGAAGAATTTTCGGATCAATCAAAGATCACTGCGAGTGGCTTATAAGATGGAACGACGAGCTAGATCAACTGATAAAGGGTGAAAATGTTATACGTTTCATCAAAGCGCAGCGGTTAAGATGGCTGGGTCACATTACAAGAATGGACGGTACGAGGGCGCAAAAGAAAATCGTAGAAGCCAGAGCGTTCAACATTAGAGCAAGAGGAAGGCCGAGAACAAGATGGACCGACGAACTAGAGGATCAAGAAACTTAGGATAACGAACTGGAAAAAAGTCGCAAGCATTCGAAACGTATGGAGGTCCCATGTCTAGCTCACAAAGAGCTGCAGAGCCAAAAGATGATGATGAAGCTCTTCAGATCCTACTCTTTCCTCTTATATAGAGGGAGAGTGAGGGAGAGATATAGGAGAGGAAGATATATAGGAGAGGAAGAGATATAGAAGAGGGAGAGATATAGGAGAGGAAGAGATATAGGAGAGGTAGAGATATAGAAGAGGGAGAGATATAGGAGAGGCAGAGATATAGGAGAGAGAGAGAGAGAGGAAGTGCGTTTATTGGGTGCCGAAATTTGCGCTTACTATAGGAGTATTGTAGAAGAAACAGGATTTCGGACCTAATTGCATACCGAGTCCGAAAACTTGAGCAAATATGTATGTGCAAAAACTAGCTGATACATAAACGTGGCGAGAGCTTGAAAGCGAGACTCGATTTTTTTCTGAGAAAATATAAGGGGTCTTTCAAAAGAGACGCCAAGGCGTCAGTAGTGAATAATTCCTATAATAATTTCTTCTTTCGCCTTTATGACATCTTTGACATTTGTCGACTGACAGATTTACAAATTTTACACGATAGATTTACGCGTTAAAATTATTGAAGCTGATTATAAAATTGGTCGATCTTTAAGAACACCAAAATACGTGATGTTTTTTGGGGAAATACTCATCCAAATGAGTCGACAATTCTAGGGTTGGTGAAAAATTTCAAGAAACTGGGTTTGTTGAGGCTAGAAAAAGGACTGGATGTTCTGTTGAGAATATTGCAGCTGTTGTGTTGTGTGCTGCTGTGTTAGGTGCGGGTCCCAAACCACCTCACTATCAGATATCCTGGGTTGCTTCGTCTTCTCACTTTAGTTCGCTCTCGAACGGATGTTCGGAAGGTACCCAGAGGATACTTGGGCGAAGTGCGAAAGTTGTGAGCTGCTTGGACTATATGCACAAGAAACGTCCTGTCCACTCCCAAGTGAATGGCGATCCGGAACTTCCAATGGGTCTGTTGGCGAAAGAGAACAAAACGAACTACCTCCCATAATCAAATAAGCAGTGGGCGCAGTCATGTATCGGCACCTACGTCACTGCTGACCGTTATGATTTCCAGGTTGTAAAAGACTTCGTTTATTTAGGAACCAGCCACCAACACCTATAACAATGAAAGCCTTGCAATCCAACGTAGAATCTCTCTTGCCAACAAGAGCTACTTTGGACTAAGTAGGCAATTGAGTAGTAAAGTCCTCTCTCGACGAACAAAACTAACACTCTACAAGGCTCTCATCATGCCCGTCCTCACGTATGGCGCAGAAGCGTGGACGTTGACAACATCCGATGAAGTGACGGAATTCTCCAGTTCTGAAAGTATTCGATGCGGTACCAGGTGGTAGCAAACGAAGAGGAAGGCCTCTTCAGATGGAAAGATCTGGTGCAGAAAGACCTGGCTTCACTTGGTTTGTCCAACTGGCACCGGTTAGTATTAT
Organism: Anastrepha obliqua; assembly: GCF_027943255.1. Taxonomy (NCBI): domain Eukaryota; kingdom Metazoa; phylum Arthropoda; class Insecta; order Diptera; family Tephritidae; genus Anastrepha; species Anastrepha obliqua. Next base: position 45,153,773 of record NC_072896.1, on the reverse strand, counting down.
ACTCGAAAGAAACGACTGGAGCGCTTTGTTATCCTTGGCAAAAATCAAGTAAGCGGTTATTGCGCCAATCAAGAAGAAGAAGAAGACATCTCGACATTCTCAACCATTAGGTATTCATAAATTGACTGCTTAGCAGATTTTATTTGTAGGTGTGCTTGTAGTTGGATATAATTGTTAAGAGGCGTACTTCGAAAAATGAGTGAAACCTGAAGGAATCTAAATTTTGAAGGACCCTTGGCATACATAATTGGCACTTACAATCATGTCCAATCCGTAGCGAGGAAGGATATCCTTGAACAACCAATATTAGCTCAGTCGTTCATTGAAATGGCAGGAGGTTTGATATTCTTGCTGAACTAACGACTGGGACCGCAGTGCCATTGGGCATGATGATACCAATGTTTTGTCTAACGCTTTAAGACTGAACTGGGCAATACAAAGACTTGGAACGGGTTATCTGGAACCTAAAAGGTAAACGAGAACATGATACACGGACGGATTCTTCCCCGATGAAAGTACAAGATCCTCGGAACCGTCATTGGGCAAGAATACGAGTAATTTTCCAGCAGAAGTCTACGCAATAGAAATACGCCCTCACTTTAATCCTAGACGGAATTCTAACACCAGAAGCATGGCTCAATTTTTTCAAAGTACACCAAAACGGGTGCTGGCATGATAAGCTGAATATCTTAGGCCAGAACAGCCAGGCACGCATTCTAAGTATTCCAGAGCTTTAGGAATTACACGAAACGAAATGGAATTTTACGACCTAGGACGGGGTAACTTCTCCGCTCCTATTCCGGAAGTAGAGGAAAGATAAAGAAGATCATAGAGGGACAATCAAAATTATTGTTAGGTTGATTTAACCTTAAGGGGGCAGATACCTATAAACGGCCATCATTCGGCGGGCATTGTAGCATCGGCGTCAGTGACCTGAATACAAAAATCCAAACATTTTTTTGTTTATTAATGTCCTAATTTCTGTATAAATTAAAAACAAATGGAAAAAAAATTCGCGGAATAAAATGCTTCAAAAAAAGAAATGAATTTTGGGGCGAATTTTCCTACTATTTTTGCTTCGAAAAAATTATTTTTTCGAAATTGTAAATTCACATAGACATAGTAATATCATAAAAAAGATGTGTGCAAACTTTCAGAGAGATCGGTCAATAACTTTTCGAACTTATGGACACACATTTTTTTTTTCGAAATTTTACAGGAATCTGTCCCCTTATTTATTTTAGAATCACCACAGGAAACATATCAAGACATTGTAGATTGAATTATCAACTTACTTATTTGGAAATATTTTCCAATGCAATGTGCAGATTCAGTAGGGCGGGGGATAAACCGCCAACCATGTGCTGGCATCGAGCTTGGTAAACATATTTTACCAGAGGAGGAAATAAAATAGGAAAATACTAAAATTTATTGAGAAAGTTTGTACAGAGAATTCGAACCTGAAATCCATTTCCGAAAGTATTTTACCGGTAATACCATTTTCGAAAATGAGCAAATTATTTCTTATCATTTAGCCCACTCCTTTCATTGAGAAAAATTCGAAATATTAATACAAATACTCGCGACTAATTAGCACCCTGCACCCTGTTTCGGATTAGCCGAATTATATTCGGGTGCAGCGTAGTCCAATACATATTTTCGGAAATATCATATCAGCTTTAAGTCACAAATTTATTAAGCAGTGAAAAAACACAAATTTAAAGAACGGCAATGGCAATGTAAGGGATACGCTTGATTGCAAGTGAAAGTTGGTGCGCTTCGGCGTATAAACCATTTCTATACGTACAATTTTTTCTACATTCTTACACGTCTTTTGTAATGTAATTAGAACGAGTGCTAATAATCACAAAATATTTCTTTCCGTCACTTTCATCAATCAAATTTACGCTCTGATTTATGTAAACTTATCGATTAGTTAGTAATAGCAAAGCCAATGCGATTTTAGCCTCCATACGAGCGTATGTATGTAATTATGTACACAGTATTGATTTTTAAAACACTTTCTCTGCATTGCAATAACAAAAAGGAATCAAATAATAATAGTAGAGGGATTTTTTCGACCAAAAATTGTTACATACGCGTTACTTTATTCGAACGAGCTCATATATGGAGTTACATATAATATGTATGTATGTATGTAAGTATGTATGCACATACAACGTACTTATGAGCGACTATAAGCCGTAAATATCTTTATACAGTCAATACGATTGCATTTACGCGCACGTAGTTAAAATTGTTTATTTACAATATTTTTTTACTTCTCTGTAGCACCAAAAGTGTAACATGTTGCACTACGCGTTTGGGGGGATTTATTGCTTTTCACTTGCAATTAATGCATTTAAAAATCATATTTCTTGTTATAGCTTTAAAATAAATAACTACACGCACCAATAATAACAACAACAAAAATAGCGCAACACGCCAGCAATTGCAGCACCTGCACTATGATCGCTGTGCGCACCAACTGGTCTGGCAAGGCGGCTGCAGCAACAACAACACTGGCAACGGCAACAGCGACAAGTGCAATTGGCGGCGGGCGGTCGGTCGGCCGGTCGACTGAGTCGTTGGTTGACCAACGCAATGGCGTACGCACAACAAATTCCCAGCAGGAAAAACTTGAAGTGGTCAAACTAATTTCTTGTGCAGCACTAACGCCATTTTGCCAGCAATGAGCCACTTCGCTAATTATTATTATTTTTTATATTTTATTTAATAAGACGTCATAGATACTTAGCATTTGATGTTGTAAAGTGTTTTCCAATAGCAGGTGTTATTTTGAATAGCCCGTTATTTCGGTAGATATCACTTTTGAAGCTGCCATTTCTTGATATTTGACAAGTAGAAACTACGCCATTAATAAAAATGGTGAAAATTTGGCAGAGACGTTTCCTAAAACTCGAACATTTTTGGGTCATCGTGAAGCACCTTGTCGGACCGCAATACAGAAATTGGTGAAAAAATTCGAGCTGTAAGTGATGTGAAGAATAAAACCCGTGCACGTCGCTTAAAAACAGCCGAAAATGTTGCTGTTGTAGCCGAAAGTGTTGGATGAAAAACCAGGTTTGTCCATTCCTCTTTGTTCTTTGGAATTAGGCATTCCACAAACGTCATTACACCGTATTTTGCATAAAGGTTTGGATCTTAAAGCTTATAAAGTCCAGTTAACACAAGAACTCAAGCCGGCCGATCATCAACAACGTCGGGTCTTTGCTAATTGGGTCGTTGAAATGCATGAAAATGATCCGGAATTCCATCGAAAAATCATTTTGAGTTATGAGGCTCATTTACACCTAGGTGGCTTCGGTAATTAGCGAAATTGTCAGATCTGGGGCTCAGAAAATCCAAGAGTTATTGTTGAAAAGCCTCTCTATCCTCGACGTGTGACTGTTTGGTGCGGCTTATGGTCCGGCGGAGTCATTGGTCCTTACTTTTTCGAAAATGAAGCTGAAGCAACAGTTATGGTGAATGGCTTGAGCTATCGAGAGATGATTTACGAGTTTTTATGGCCGGAATTGGATGGTATTGATCTGGACAACGTTTATTGCCAACAAGGCGGCGTTATGTGCCACACAAGCAACGAAGCCATTGATCTTTTACGGGAATAACACCTCTAATTGGAAAACCCTTTATGTCTGCGTAGCACATCAATAAGAAACTAAGTAAATTCATTCAAAATTAGCTCTCTATACCTTAAACAAGGGAGATCCAATTAGTCCACTTCTTAACCTAATGCGATCCCTGCCCTATTGCTTCTTTGGCCAGTATGCAAAGGAATCTGTTTGTCGGTAGACTAAAGCACCGTATAATAAAAGTCGTATATGGAGTGTTGAAAAACTGCGGTAACAATCCTTATTCTAACTGGAGCATATCGAGTTTAGAGGAAGAAATATTCACTTTTTTAAGTTTCTCTACTGGCTCATATCTATCAACACTTCGTTAATTAATTCAAAAGTGATCATCTACTTGTTATCGCTCACTGTTAAAATCATTTGAGAAGGGAGCCAGCCATGGTGGCTTTTTCCCATGCCATAGAAAGTTTAGTTGCGATCCCGACTGCATAATAACAAAGTTGACTCTACTAAAACTTAGTAAATTTAACCTTTGGGTGGATAACCATGACAGCATTTCTTCATAAACGAATTCTTACCAAAAGATAAGTCTTCCTTACTAATCTTCTATTCCAAATTTGTCTCCCTATGTACTTATCGCAAAAAGAAGTTCAAATGTTATATCTTTGAAATAATGAGCAAGATATTTTCTTTTCTAATATCCATGAAAAAAGTTTTTATTATGTCTTTCTAGCATTCAGAGGTAGCATAAAATTGAGGGCTCCTCCATTTGTTGGAGTCGTGTTAAACATAGTTCGTGATACTTGATGCACAGAGTGCCAAGATGTCGTCAACGTAAACTGTTAATTGGCTCTCTAGTTTGTTGAAGTAAGAAGTGAGATAATAGCGGTTATACTTACGACAGAGGTTGGCAAAAACTGAAATTGTGTTGATGATGTGAGAAAAAATCAACATAGCCACTGTCAATGCTTTTTCGTTGTCATCTAAACAATGACTCATTGGAAGAGCGTAAGAATACGTGTGGGCACAATTGTGCTGTCAACGCCCCGATGACGTAGCAGCTAAAGTTATTCTCGCAATTTGGCTTCAGATAGCCAAGTCTTGTATTCTTTCATCATTCTTGCATAAAACAGGTTGAGCTCTCTCTAACTGTAATCGAGCAATTGCCGTCCTGCTGGAACTATGTACATTTGTGGCCTTTGACGCAAAGAAATGTCGTCCAACAGATCAACAATTCTGTTCTGCAGATAAACTAAATAAGTAGCGTCTGTTAATCAGTTTGGACTTAGAAACTTATCGCTTACAATACCTATACAAATTCCAAAACAAAAACACGTGTCTGGGGCGTCCAGATTCCTTTAGAGTACGGGATTTCCATTGGCCCAAATATGTGAATTACAATAAATAATAAAATAATAAAATAATAAATAATAAAAATTAATTACTCAATTTCGTGAGAACTTAAGCTCATCAGAAAATAGGATGTTGACAAAAAGGCAGAGGTTTTCAGAATCACTGCGTAAAAGCCAGCGGCAAAATCCAAACATACTTGTGGATCGAGTTGAGTTAAGACCAGGATTCATTCTACCTCTGCTGATACCGCGCTAGAATTTCATCTTCTGCTCTAGGGACAGATACCGGATCTTGATCTTCCGGTTAAATGGCACTGTTTGTTCAATGAACAGATGTAACGCAATCTTTCGTGAGGCCTTCCAAACATTTGATGCGAAGGTGACTTGGATATGCTTCAGCATAAATACGTGACGCTTCGGGAGCTATCCCATTAACACAAAAGGTATTTGACCTTATTTTTAATTTTTTGTATATTTTAAATCTCAATAATATTGTATCAAAGCAATCAGAAGTTCTGAATATTTCAGTGTTCGTTGCTCCAGGCCGGGTTTTATAAACTGCTCTTCATTAAAACTTGTTATGTTTAAAGTCCGTGTATGCTATAACTCAAAATCTCGACCAACGCTTTTAAATGGTTTAATTCTTCACCCAATTCCTGAGACTTTTTTTAATAAAATTATGCAATTTGTTTTTTTGCAAAAATCTGGTTTTTGGCTTCAAAGTGTTACGAATAATTTAAAAATTGAAAAAACCTCTCTCAAGAATTCCTCGAGAAACATCTCCTTAAACAAATGCATTGTTTTGCTTTTTGGGGATCAGGATATTTTGTTGTGAATTAAGGTGTACACCGAAAAACAACTTTTGTTTTGAGACGCCTCTGGAGATTTACTATCACTCGCCTAATTTTCAATATTTCGCAATGAGAATGTGGAAAAATATTGTTAAAATGTTTCATTATTATATGGAATTTGACTGAATAAACTACATCATCGATTTCGCCAAGAAAAATTCCCAAATTTATGCCTCTTTTTCTCCGAATAAACGAAGTATAGAACGACAAAAAAGTATAGAGCGTCTCATCAGTCAAATTGAGTACTTATACCAAACCACCGCAAGAGCTGTGTGTTACAGGGAGCCATTGACGCTTCAGAGAATATATTATATGTAGCTGAATTGCTTACTTGTAAAAGAGAAGGAACACACTCGCAGCGAGCACGATCAATACTAACGGATTTCCCTGTTGGGTATTTGTTGTAGTTATGTATTTAGCTCTTGCTGCTGCACTTCTAACGAGCGAAAGTTTATAAGTACAAACATATGTATGTCTGTATGGATGTAAGTGTATAAGTGAAATCAAAAACAATCGTACGCACTTATCTACTTATAAAAACTAAATACAATCATACAGGTCTCCAAAAGGTTCACGCTGTATACCAACACACATGCATACATGCGTACACACACTCGTCCGCACTCCCAAACACAGAATACAACTAAAAAATTAGATTTGATACAATTAATCATTTATTGCCATGGTGCGTTGCTGTCACAGTGCGCAAGTATTTCGACAGGCGGGTGACGAAAAGAGGTAGAAAGAAACAGCTACCAGGTTTGGTAGCTAATGAAATTGAAAAGTTGAAGCTGTTCACGTTTTAGGAAATGCGATCACAACTATTGCAATCAATGAACTGTGAGTAGCTGCATCCATATGTGGAAGTGATTAACACTTTTGGTAAGCCCGATTAGTAAAATAATGACTAAAAAATAGTTAAAACTATGAAATGGAGTTTTTTGTATTATTACAAATTTTGCATTCATAAAGGCTCCCTCACCTAAGAAGGTGCATTGAGCAAATAATTAGAAAATTTGAAATTTAGGTTTTAAATGAATATTTTGTACATGAAAAATAGGCGTAAAACTAATTTAATTCGATTAAGAGATTTTACGAAATTTTAAAGGAAAACGTATGAGGTTTTACAATCGTGATTAATCCTGATTTTGTTCCAAAATTGGAGTGACCTTCTACATTTTGAATTCGACTCCGAACAGCGGCTGTTTTTTGTTTTTTTTTTTTTGAGGAACTTTTTCATGGCAGAAATATACTCGGAGATTTGCCATTGCTTGCCGAGAGAGGACCACTATTAAAAAAAAATTTCTATCATTTGGTGTTTCATGCCCGTGTTTCAAATCTGTGCACTTCCGAATAGTAATAACGCGTCAACCAATTCCGATACGGCTTTTATTACTTACTTAAGGGGGAAACCAGTTTAGACTTATCAAAAAATCGACATTTTTTATTGCATAAATTGTTAGTATAACTACTCAAAAATATGTGGTATAAATTTTAAAGCGAAATTCGCATTATTTCCGATTCTATGAGCGCTTCAGTGACTGCCCGTCGGTTCCGCACCGTAGCGCGCGTTAGTTAGAACGACGTTTTTCTCAAAACTGCTTTTTACAACTGGTGGGCACTCTAGCTCAAAAAACTTATCGACCAATCGTTATAATATTGATTTTTCGGAGTATTATACAATATATTTTTCGGAGTATTTTTTATTCAATCCTAATTCATATGAACCTAATTCTGGAATTATATTATCATTAAAAATATTTTTTTAAGCAAAATAGATGAAAAAATATGGTATGAAAAAATTACATTGTGTTCAAGCGCCTCAAAGATGCAATTTTCAACATTGTTTTATCAAAATTAGGTTCATATTCTTAGGAAACTTGTTGTTAACGAAAAAAAAAAATTTGTTGTTGATTACGGAGAAAAATTGCAACTTCAGGAATGCTCACCAGCAAGATACTAGGAGGGCGATCGTCCATGGACAACACGCTCTAACGCCACTATTTCCGGCGGAAATCGCTTGAAAGAATTTTAAAGTGTACTTAAAAATATGAGTAAAATACTCTCCAAGTTCAAACAATTTCTGATTATTCTTTCCTTGTTCAAAAAATTCACGAAGAACACCAAAATTTCGGCCTCCTAAACCGGTTTCCTCCCTTAATATATATATATGTACATGTAAGGAGGACTTTTTCGAAAGAAAACTATTAAGTGAAGTAATCTCTTGCTTAACACTAATGATGAACTTTAGTTATCAGGAAAAAAATAAGCATAAATATATCTAAATCTCAGTCCAGCGAGAGCAGGACAGCTTGGGAGAAGACACTGAGATAATTCCACATCATTAAACAGACAGCTGCTGAGGAAAGAAGTCGAAGCAACATCAAGTCACTCCGCGTAGACTGCAAGGTTTCAAGGGCATCCAAACACGTTTATTACACAGGCAAACCCCTCGACGATCCACTAGGTAAGGCATCCGCCTAGCAGTTTCCTGCCTGCAATGTTCTTGTGACTAACGAAGAACCCAAATGGGCGTACTGTCGAGTTATTAATATGTGGTCGAGAGGGAAGTCAGGTATACCCCGACTAATTTCGAGCACACTAAGAACGAGTCCAGGGCCCTAGTTGCCGCTTGTCTGGCTGAGTAAATATTTACTTCCTTGATAGTAGTTAAACAAGTAAGCAACCAATCAACTGCTCCTTTGATTCCGGCTACCTTCGCCTGGATCACATTGCAGTGGTTCGGTAGCCTTAACTTCTGTTTGATGGGGACCTCCTCACAAAACTCTCCAACCTTTCCGTCCAACTTCGAGCGATCCTGCAAAAGTAAGACATGTTTTGCCTCCAAATGCTGAACTCCACCTAATCTTCTCTTGAAGGAATATCATTGGAAAATGTCCCACTCGGACCCAGTTATTAAAGATACTAGAGTGTTCGTAGCGTAAGTTTAACTTGTAGTCCGAGCATCAGACTAAGATGCAAACATGGCACATGCAAACATAAGTTTTTGACGTGATAACGTCTTATAATTCGATTTAACAGGCTGCACGCACGAAAAAATGTGTCGTTACCTTGCTCATTTATTGTTACCTTGCTCATTTGTCGTTACCTTGCTCATTGCCGTTACCTTGAATGAACTGCAAGCGAAAGCGCGGAACGAACGACAAAGCAAACAAAGCAAACGAAAGGCAACGTTCGACATCTTGCTCTCTCCTATTTAAGTGAGCGTATATATGTATGTATATGCGCATATGTATTTGTATTTGCATATGCCTTATTATTGATTATTATTAATTTGATTTACTTGAAGGATTTAAAATAAAACCAAGTTTGTTAATAATACCTGTTGTTTTAATGTTATTATTATTAATTTTTTTATTATATATGAAGGAAAAAATGTATGGTATATTAATATTTACCACATACCTTATAAGATATGTTGTATACTACTATATGTATATAAACATGCATATACATATACAATTTCGCGCAATTTTCAAAAAGAATAAATCTATATGTAAAGATGCATACAAATCATATGGACATATCAAATATACGAATCTATTCCGTACGCAAGCAAATGTAAGCTAATGTGCTTGAACTGTGCTTGAACTGCAAGCGAGAGCGTGGAACGAACGACAAAGAGCACAATCGGTCCCTGCGTTCGGCAACGTTCGACATCTGGCTCTGTCCTACTTGAGTGAGCATATATATGTATGTACATGCGCATTTGTATATAAATTCACATACTTGTATTTGCATATGCCTTCTTCCTGTGTGCATGGTAATAAACCAATCCTCTGTTGAGAATAGGACGATGATAGAAAAAGTAGGAAATGAAAGGGAGTGTTTCGAGTGTAAAGTGTCTTGAAAAAGGCAAATCGATGATGGTGCCTCTTAGTGTTGTTGACTTATTAACGTCTGATGCACAATCGAAATTGAAGATATCTTTCATGAATTTGGTAAATGTTTCGTCATTTTTCACGTCTGTGTAAATGTAACTTGACCTATTCCATTGCAATTCCATTTATCTCCTCTTCTATATCCATACAAAATATCTATCAAACAAATAAAATTAAAATTTTGTTTTGAAAATTGCAACCATTCCATCAATATTTTCTTATGACGTTGTCACGTTAAACTATCGTCAGTAAACCGACTTTACAGACAACCTCTTTTTGATTTAATAATGACCTTGACTGCCAAATTCCAGGCAAATTCGAAGAAAAAGTTTAAGTTATCAAAATTGGAATTAAACAATTAAAGGACTTTTTACTTTCAAGGCTACATTTTCCTTCACCTTTTACTATGCTCACGTCTACAGTTGTGGTCCTTGTTTCTACCGTAAAAGTATATTCAGGTAATGAATTAAATCGGTCTATAAAAAAATTCGTTCAATATATCTCGCCAACAGGAAAATAAACACATTCTTCACTGATAGATCACGCGTGAGTACTGTCAAACAAAATACATAATTTTTTTCAGTATTCATTAACATTTCATCATGGAAAGGCTTACGCGCTCAGGCAAACTTATGGGGTACATCGATGAGGCACATTTTTAGCTTAATGGTTACGTCAATAAGAAAAATTGTCGTATTTGGGCTGAAGAGCAGCCCGAAGCCATTCAAGAAGAGCCATTACATCCATTGAAAACAACCGTTTGGTGCGGCCTACGGGCTGGAAATCTACTGGCTGAAATCATCGGCCCATATTTCTTCAAAGACGAGGCTGATGCCAATGTAACAGTGTTTGGCGAACGCTATCGCGTCATGACAAACGACTTTTTGATACCGGAAATTAAAGCCTGTGATCTCCACAACAAGACGGCATACGACACTACTTGCCATACAGCCGGTGAAACAATGAATTTACTCTGTCTTCATTTCGGAGAGCAATTTCTTTCTCCTCTCGGACCAGTGCATTGGCTACCAATATCGTGTAGTATAACACCTTTGGGCTTTTATTTGTGGGGTATGTAAAGTCTAAATGCTTTGTGGAAAAACCAGCTTCCATTGAGACATTAGAAGCAACATTACTGAAGTTATACGCGAGGTACCCACCGGAGGACTTCGAGTCATTCAACATTGGTGTTGACGGATGGCCGAATTAAGGCGCAGTTGCGGGATTATCTTTGAAAAATAAGTGTCATGAATGGTTTTACCCAAAAGTAATACAAATTGTCCAATCAATTTAAATTTCTGTTGTTGTATTTCAATTTAAAATCCGATACCTCTAAATTGATCACTTGATCATTTTACAATATATTCCGAATCGATATACAAAGTGAAGTTCAAAATAAACAAGACTGAGCTAAAATAGAAACGAAAGGAGCTTTGTTCTGTTAACTTCGACTTTATTTATTCAAAATGGTCCCCTCTAGCCTCGATACACAGTTCTGCGCGATCTAAAAGCTTTTCGAAAGATTGTTTTAGGTCATTGACCGGAATGTCCTTCAGGATGTCGGTAAAAGCCTTTTCCTTTCATGGCCAAATGCCATTTTCCGAATAGGTAGAAGTCACAGGGAGCCATATAAGGCGAATACGGTGAGTGATTGATTGTTAAAATGCGATTTCTAGTCAAAAAATCAGTCACAAAAGTAGATCGATGAGATGGTGAATTTTCATGCAATAAGCGCCAGCTTCCTCCTTCGCGGTATTCCGCGTGAATTCGACGAATGCGATGCAACAAACGCTTCAAAACGCCAAGATAGAAAATTGCATTGACGGTTTGGCCCATTGGCACGAACTCTTTGTGGGCAATTCCCTTGGAATTGTAAAAACAAATGAGCATCGACTTGATTTTTGACTTCTCCAAACGCGATTTTTGGGTGGTGGCTCGTCCGGGGGCCTTCCATTCGGACTTTGACGCTTAGTTTCGGGTTGGATGTTAGAAACACCACGTTTCATCATCAGCTACAATGTTGAAAAGGAAGCTCTCGTATTTTCTCTCCTCTTTAATGAGGTCTTTCGAATGTTGAATTCTGAGCAATTTTTAATCCTGAGTTAACTTGTGTGGAATAAAACGTGCACAGACCAAATGATCAGTTAAAATGCGATAAATCGATGTTTTGGAGATATTCAACTCCGATTTCATGAATTTCAACGATGATTTCGGTTCATTTTTACTAAATTTACGAACAATTTCGATGGAGTTCTCGGTGATTACTGATTTTGGGCGGCCCGTGTGTTCATTGTCATTTATGCCTTCACAACCATCTCTGAAACGTGTAAACCACTCATGAACTCTGGCATGAGATAGACAATCATCGCCATAAACTTTTTTCATCAATTCAAATGTTTCGGTAAACGTTTTACCGATTTTAAAAATAAATTATAATTAGCTCTTCGCTCGAAACTCATTTTTGTACCGATGACACAAACATACTGACACTTCAGACGCAATAAATTTCATTTGGAGCCCAATTCTCACTTTCTAGAAAGCCTCCTATCGAATTTCACGACATTTTGAAGCGTTGAAACTTCTCCTAAAGTGTTACGGAAGAAGTCGGCCGTTAAGCCATCAGTGAGTTAAGGGGAATAACATGCTTTTTTTGGAGCGTGCCGTAATTGACTCTCTGATGGAAGCCTGAGCTATCACCTCCACGCGGTAACGGCTGGAAACTTCTGTGTATTTGTTGGTTGTCGTAGTTTGTTATTTTGTTAACAAATGCTTTAATCGACAAATACGCAGAAGGCTAAGATAGACAGACTCCTAATCCAAGGCGGAACAGCATATGCCGAGGGATGCGTGGCTAAGAGGGTGCTTAGTCGTGAATATGCGAACTCCGGATACCTGGTGACCTCCGGTTTTAATTAAATGCCTTCCCGCGGTACAAGGGCTCTGCCGTGGGTGACCTCACTTCCCTAACACTCGTGGGAATCACATGGAAAAACCAAAAGAAAAAACAAAAACCAAACACGACGAATCTGCTGCTGGGCAATCGTCGTCGGTCAACTCGACCGAATCAGCCATCGGGCTGAATAACCCTCTTTCGGCTGCGCGCAGCGTTGTTGGACATGCGCCTAGTCAACCTTCAACAGCATCTGCTTTGGCAGGTGCTGTTGGAAAGAAAATCCCCTCATCAACATCCACACAATCTAAGGAAGACCGACCTCTCCTGGCTCCTAGGCCAACGTCGGAACTTTCAGAATCCGGTCATGAGTCAATGGACTCCTCTGATACCGACACCCTGTGTGGAGACAACAATAGTGTTGTCTCAGAAAAATCTGGATGCACAGTCATTGGTTCAGACCTTGGTAAACTGAACCTAACATCTGGCTTCGTCAAAATGAAGTCAGCTGAGAAAAGGCGTTTCAAGCAAGCGATGGCAAGTGGTCACTCTAGAGAGAAGGCTCTGGAGATAGCGAGAAACGCCTCCACGGCGAAAAGAGTGCGCTCGGAAGAGTCAGCCAAAGAAACGCCAGGTGGCAAAAAACCCAAAACGTCTTCGCACGTGGGAAGGCCAACTTTTAGCCAAGTGGCTAGCATTGTTCGGCTGGGTATTGTCCCTTCTGATCTAGCTAAGTCACCTTTTAACAAAGAACAATTGGTTCTTATTCAAGAAACGGTTATTGACGTAATGATCGAGGTCGACGACAATAACAAGCCAGTATTTGAGGGTGCAATACACAGGAACGGTTGGTTGCTGTTTCTTTGCTCCAATAATGACACGGCCAAATGGATGCGAAGTAATTTCGATCTGATTAAGAAGAAATGTGGGCTAGAAATGATGCTCGTGGAGGAAAATGATTTTCCTAAAGCGTTCATCGTGAGGGGTTTCTTCCCACAGAGTATTGAACTCTCTAACGAGAAAATTCTTGCGACCATTGGGGTCCAGAACAACCTAGCAGCCAAACACTGGAAAGTGATTCAAAGGTCGACCGAAGGTGCCATACTTCACCTTATCATGGCGGTTGACGACGAATCGCTGAGTAGGCTACCAGAGCTGAAAGGCAAGATTGCATATCGCTTCGGCCATGTGCGCCTTATCCTCAAAAGCAATAAAGCGGGGGTAAGGGCAGAGGAAAGCGTTGGTACAGCAGAGCGCGCAAGAAGTACCTGCCGCAACATCCGTAAGTAGTGCTGCTGGGCATACTGATGAAACGACACCCAAAGAGGAAGAAGAGGAGAAACCCTCAACAAGCAAAGCGGCGTTAGAGCGACAAAACGCGATAAAGGTCGTGAAAAAGGCTACCGCTGCAGCTCGGCACACACAGGTGCCAAAGCAAGCAAAACCACGGCCGGTGGGGGGTCATAAGGACCACAAAAACAAGGGACCTCGGGGCGCAAGGCTCCAGCACCTTGTGGCAGAAAATAGCCACAAATGAGCACATTGAAGGTGCTACAGGCGAACTTGCACCATGCCACAGGGGCATCAGCCACCATGTGCAAGAGATTCGCCGAGGAAAAAATATCCATAGCTCTACTACAAGAGCCGTGGGTATTTGGTGGTCAAGTTAAAGGACTATCTAGCAAGGAATGTAAGTTGGTTTATTATCACTGCCCGCGTCCAAGGGCTGCGATAATGGTAGACAATAACACTAACTACTTTCCACTTTCAGAGTTTGCCAGCCAGGAGCTGGCAGCTATCCAAATAGAAATCGCAACGGAAAAGGGGACACAGGAAATTGTTTGTGCGTCTGCTTACTTCCCGGGCGATTCCAACGATATACCTCCTGTAGAGGTGCAGGCGCTTATTGAGCACTGTCACTCACGGAACATACAGTTCGTGATCGGATGCGATGCAAACGCGCATCACTGTATCTGGGGCAGCTCGGATGTCAACAATAGAGGTGAGTCTCTCTTAAATTATCTGTTAAGCAAAAACGTAAACATTAGTAATAAAGGTACTAAACCTACGTTTATTGACGCTATTAGAGAGGAGGTACTAGACCTTACTCTAACAAGCCCATACATTGCTAACTTTGTGAGAAATTGGCATGTGTCTGACGAAGCCTCTTTGTCAGACCATCTACACATAAAGTTTGATCTACCAGGCAGAAGGGATCTCAGAAATGAGGTCTTCGATCCTAAAAGAACAAATTGGAAACGATATCAGGAATTACTAGAATCAAAGGTTGATTCACTGCCTATCAACATAAGTTCTGTTGGTGAACTAGATGAGGCAGCGTTTCAACTAAGGGATACAATAATTTCAGCATACCACGAAAGCAACGTAGTCAAAACTCGTAATGTGACTAGAAAGGTCCCATGGTGGAATGATAAACTTGCCAAAATGCGTAAAGAAACAAGACAACTTTTCAATCGTTGTAAACATACAAAGGTATGGGACGACTACAGGGTTGCTCTAACAAATTACAACAAAGAATTGAGAAAGTCTAAACGCGAGTCATGGAGAAGATACTGTGAAAGTATTATCGAAGCGCCAGAAGGCGCCAGGCTCCTTAAAGCTTTGTGCAAGGAACACTCAAACGGTGTTACAACTTTAAAAAGACCAGATGGGTCGTATACAAAAAATCGGAAAGATACTTTGGAATATATGCTTCAAGTACACTTCCCGGGAGCTATAGATACGTCATCGACAGGGAGGGAGGATCAGTTAACACCAGACCAAGGGGTCGTGGCTAACAAAAAATCCTGGAGTCTGTCAGGACGTATCTTTACCCCAAACAAAGTACGATGGGCCGTTGGGTCCTTCCAATCATTTAAAGCACCAGGGGTAGACGGTATTTTTCCAGCCCTCCTCTTACGAGGGATAGAAATACTGGACTATGAATAAGTTCGTGCGGTTTTTTTCGTAATTTGAAACTTTATTGACGTAAAATGGTTACAAATTTAATATTCAAAGTATTGTCCATCGCTTACTACTACTTTTTCCCATCTTTCTGGCAATTCACGGATTCCCTTTGTGAAAAATTCGGTCGGTTTTGCCGCAATCCACGCATCGATCCATTTTTTGACTTCATCGTAATTACGGAAGTGCTGGTGAGCCAGGCCATGTTGCATCGATCGGAAAAGATAGTAATCGGATGGCGCAAGGTCTGGACTATACGGCGGGTGGGGTAGGACATCCCATTTGAGCGTTTCTAAGTATGTTTTGACCACTTGTGCAACATGTGGCCGAGCATTGTCATGTTGCAAAATAACTTTGTCGTGTCTATCGGCGTATTGCGGCCGTTTTTCTCGCAGTGCTCGGCTCAAACGCATCAATTGTCGTCGGTAGACATCCCCCGTAATCGTTTCATTCGGTTTCAGTAGCTCATAATACACAACACCCAGCTGGTCCCACCAGATACACAGCATAACCTTCAGGCCATGAATATTCTGCGCCGACGTCGATGTTGAAGCATGGCCAGGGTATCCATACGTTGCCCGACGTTTTGGATTGTCGTAATGGACCCACTTTTCATCGCCAGTCACAATTCCATGCAAAAAACCCTTTCTTTTGTGCCGTTGAAGCAGTTGTTCGCATGCCATAAAACGGCGTTCAACGTCTCTTGGCTTCAATTCATACGGCACCCAATGGCCTACCTTTCGGATCATTCCCATGGCTTTTAAACGTTTGGAAATGGTTGATTGATCAACTCCCAAAGTTTTTGCAACCTCTTCTTGCGTTTGAGCCGGATCTTGATCGAGCAATTCCTCCAATTCGGTATCCATGAACTTTGGCGGCGCACCCTCGCGTTCTTCGTCTTCCAAGCCAAAATCACCACTTTTAAAGCGTGCAAACCACTTCTGGCACGTTCGCTCAGCTAGAGCATGCTCACCATAAACTTCCACCAAGATACGATGACTTTCGGCTGCTTTTTTCTTCATATTAAAAAATTCCCCGCAAAAACACATTATTTGGCACGAAATTCGACATTTTCAAGTGTGGTAAAAATATTGTTGTTTACGCTTCAAATAAAAAACTTATACTGACGTTTGTGCCTTACGACAGTAGCTCTCCAATGAATGTTTGGAAATGTGGATCGATGGAATAATAATCAAGTTACGCCATCTGTTGTAAAACCGCACGAACTTATTCATAGTCCTATTAATAAAACCACTTGTTGCCATTCTTAGGAATAGCTTTAGTATGGAATACATACCAAACGTTTGGCGTAAGGTCAACGATATTTATTCCAAAAACGGGCAAGAGGTCCAGTGAACTTCCAAAGTCATACAGACCTATTAGTTTAACTTCGTTTCTCCTAAAAACAATGGAAAGATTGGTGGATCTTCACATTAGAGAAAATCTAGAAAAGAACACACCTTTGCATAAATCGCAATACGCATATAATAAAGGGAAATCTACAGAAGGAGCTCTTCACTTTCTCGTATCAAAGATAGAGAAAGCTCATTTTTCTAAGGAAATCGCCTTATGCGCATTTTTAGATATCGAGGGTGCATTTGATAATACAGATTATCGCTCGATTGATAGAGCATTACAAAATAAAAACATTGACAAGCCGACCATAGGGTGGGTAAAGGCAATGCTGGAAAGCAGAGAAATCAGCTCATCTCTAGGAGATGTATCAGTCTCAGTCAAAGCATTAAAAGGATGCCCCCAAGGTGGTGTTTTGTCACCTTTATTATGGTCCCTGGTTATTGACGACCTCCTAGTCAAACTAAGTGAGTTAGGCTTGGAGGTAATTGGCTATGCTGACGATATTGCAGTGATTATTCATGGCAAATTCGACAGAACAATATCCAGCATTATGAATCAAACATTAAATTTCATTCAAAACTGGTGTCGTGCAGAAGGACTTTCTATAAATCCCAGCAAGACTATTATTGTACCCTTCACAAACAGATATAAGTTGGACCTTGGTTCAATTACTGTCGAAGGAACAAATATAAACTATTCCAATGAGGTCAAATATTTAGGAGTTGTTCTGGATAAAAGATTAAATTGGAACTCTCACCTTAAATCGGTGATAGATAAAGCCACCAGAGCCATGTGGGCATGTCGCAGTCTCCTGGGGAGAACATGGGGTATTGACTCCAAAATGATTCATTGGATGTATACAATGATGATTCGACCAATCATCACCTATGCGTCCCTTGTTTGGTGGCCCAAAACCACACAAGAAACAGCCAAGAAATTACTGGCAAGTCTTCAAAGGCAGGCCTGTTTGTCTATAACAGGTGCCATGCGAAACTGTCCCACAACTGCAATTGAAGCGATAGTAGGACTATCCCCACTGCATATATTCATATGGAAATGTGCAGCCAGAAATGCACTAAAAATGCAAATCTTGTCAAATAAGGAATACAGTGACTTTGGTCATATGAGTATTTTAAGAAAAATACCGGATAAGGATATTAGCTGTTCAGTAACAGACTACATGATTCCGAAACGGGTCTTCAATAGAAATTATGAGATAATTATCTCAGACCGTGATGAATGGGAAATTGGAGGACCTTGGGTTAACCCAAAAAGTCTAATATGGTTCACTGATGGTTCAAAAACAAATACTGGAGTTGGTGCCGGGATCTTTGGACCCAACACAAAAATTTCAGAACCCATGGGCAAATGGCCCAGTGTCTTCCAGGCCGAAATCCAAGCGATTTCGATCTGTGCACTGACAAATCTAAAAAGGGGTATCAAAGGGGCCCGCCGTAGCCGAATGGGTTGGTGCGTGATCACCATTCGGAATTCACTGAGAGGTCGTTGGTTCGAATCTCGGTGAAAGCAAAATTAATAAAAACATTTTTCTAATAGCGGTCGCCCCTCGGCAGGCAATGGCAAACCTCCGAGTGTATTTCTGCCATGAAAAAGCTCCTCATAAAAATATCTGCCGTTCGGAGTCGGCTTAAAACTGTAGGTCCCTCCATTTGTGGAACAACACCAAGACGCACACCACAAATAGGAGGAGGAGCTCGGCCAAACACCTAACAGAAGTGTACGCGCCAATTATTTATTTTTTTTTTAAAGGGGCCCACATAACTATATATTCGGACAGCCAAGCGGCACTGAAAGCACTAATGTCTCATTCTTTGGAGTCGAGACTAGTGGAAGAATGTGTAAACAATCTTCAAAAATTAAGTACAAAAAATACGGTTGTACTTTGCTGGGTTCCAGGTCACTCTGGAATCGAGGGTAACGAAATTGCTGATGAACTGGCAAGGGCTGGATCGACATCAGACCTTATAGGACCAGAACCATATTGTGGTATCAACTGGGCGGAAGCTAAATCCAGAGTAGACCAGTGGGAACATACTCTCAGAATAGCTTACTGGGAAAATAATCTGAAACTTCGTCAAGCCAAGAGGTTGGTTAGACCCTTTACCTACAAAAAGGAACTGATTAACTTACGAAAAGTAGATATCAGGAAAATAGTAGGCTTTCTTACGGGCCACTACTATCTAAACTATCATCTTAACAGAATTCAACTCGTCAGGGACACTGAGTGTAGACTCTGTCTTGAAGATGATGAAACAACGGAGCAC
This sequence comes from Anastrepha obliqua, assembly GCF_027943255.1. Classification (NCBI taxonomy): domain Eukaryota; kingdom Metazoa; phylum Arthropoda; class Insecta; order Diptera; family Tephritidae; genus Anastrepha; species Anastrepha obliqua. The sequence continues at coordinate 45,134,580 of NC_072896.1, read as the reverse complement.
TTATTGTGCGAGTGCGTTGCACTGGCTAGAACCAGAATGCAAATTTTCCACCGTGATCAACTGGATCCGGAAGAAATAAAGAAAGCTCCTATTACAGATATACTAAGGTTTATACGTATAGCAGAAAAATTGTTGGAAGAACATGGCTTTCAACCAACTCCTTTCCAAAGGCAGAGAACAACTAGGCAAACTAGAACCTGATGTAGTGGTCGGGCAACTTTCGCGGATGATCAGAAGGATCATCCATATTAAATTAGGTAGCTTGACACAAAAGATCTTTTAGGTCGCAGTGTCGGTCATTGGACCACCTACTAGGGTAAAAAATTATTAAAAAAATTACGGAAGAAGTCCAGGTGAGAGGCATTGTTTCGGTGAAGCGTCTGAAAATGGTGAATGATGAGAGAAAATGTTGGCCTTTCAGTTTTCAGAACCATGTAAATTTAATTACGACATTATTAAACATTATTAAACAATTACGTAGTTGAACACTTTCAGATCTTGACACTTAAAAATTTCGAAAACTTATGTGCCGAATGAAAAATGAACCGTGTTGAAAGATGAACAGGGACGGCATTGGGGAATGCATACAGTATGGACAAGTGCGCAAATCTCCAGGTGCACTAAACTGCGAATATTTTGTTCATGCGTGAAGTCAGTCAGAGCCCATCTTAAGGCAAATCAAATCTTAAATACAATGGGCTCTTTAGCCTCAGTGTTTTAGGAGCCACCAAATTTCCTGGTGCTCCTTGGCTCGACCTATTCAAGGCAAATCAAATGCAGAAAGTGGGGAAAGATAGGTCACATGCTTAGAAAGCCACCAGATAGCAATACGAGAATGACATTGGACAGGAATCCGCAAGGGAGCAAAGGTCGCGGTCGGCCAAAGATTACTTGGAGAAGGTCGATGCTGCGCGAACTAGCAGATGCCGACATCGCATGGGAGGGTGCAAAAACAATAGCGCAGAACAGGGATATAAAAAAATATAGGATCATGTTAAATAACAATCTGCAGGCCTGGAGTGACAGCAAGAAAAAACGTTTTAATCAACCCGAGGAAAATGAGACAAAATTCTTTATCCTGACCTATCCCAATATAGTGTGTACATATCTACGCACCTGCTTTGCTCAGCACCTTTTTCGTGCGGTTACCATGATATATAAGTAGAGCTATGATATAACCTTAACCTCAACATCCATACATACATACATACATACGTACATACATATAGGTGCAACCTCATGGGGGCAATGACCAAATCACTTCCCTAACAACATAACTACTACGAAATATTTACCAGGAACATTTTTCAATAAGTTGTTGATACCTTTTAAAATTTTCGCCACTACTTAAAATGGCAATGTACAATAACAACACTAAAATCGTGAAAATAAATACCAAAGGCATTTGTCATCCTGGCCATGTGTGGTGATTGGCGTAAACGTTTGAAATAATTTTTTCACCTTTTTGCTGATTTCCTGCGCCATTTTTTCATAAATATTTTGAAAGTGTCCAAAAAAGGAAGCTTTCCGACACACCATAAAAAAGTTAGAGCAAAGTAAAGTAAAAAAAAAAAACAACAAAAAACAAAGAAATGAGCGGCAAGAAATTTCACTTTCACAAAAGGTCTTTGGCACGTTTGCGCCAAGGCATGTGGGGCGAGACGTTGCAGCGCAGAAATGGCATGCCGCGACTTGCTCGTAGGTATTTTTGTTTGCTTTGACTTTGCTTAAGTATTAAATTGGCGTGGCTGCCGCTTGGGCAGCAGCGTGGTTACATTTCATGTGGCATTAGCGGCATTTTGCACACAAGTGTCTGGCGGCCTGGCTGCCGCTACGGTCGTCTGTGCGCCGCCCCACCGCGCGACACCTTACACTCCCGATTTGCTCGCTAGCAGACGACGATTTGCGCATGCAATGCCTGCTCGCAAACGCTTAGTGTCGTGTGCGCATACGAAAATGTGGTACTGCAACTGCAACTGAATTGGTACCAGCCTTTGGCTGTTAGCCACATATTTGTGCAGCTGTTTTTAAATTTTTCAGTTTTTTCCTTATTCGTTTTGTGTTTTTTGGGGTTTTCATATTACTGTTGTTTAGTCGTTTGCGTTACGAATTGCAGGTTTCGCGCACCCAAAGGCTATGCAGGTGGTTCAACCGGTAAGTGCGCAATGGCCCAACAAGAGCCCAACTTTTCCTCTGCGCAACAACAACAACATTTTCTGCATAAACAAATGCACGCATTGCGCATGCACGGCTGTCTGGCTAAGACGAGACAGCTGAGTACAGGTATTTGGTAAAAAAAAAACAAAAACAAAAAAAACAAGTATCCAAAAAACATTGAGGGTATATTACATAGTGGCAGGTTATTTTAGTTTGATGAAGAATTTATAATAGGCAACTCATACTTGATTTTTAAATAATTCAACAATTTTCATATTCTCATATACTTGGTTTTAATTTGCTTGAGCCTATCTAATGCGCAACCCAATTTCAATAACAACCTACACCTGTGTTAACAATAATAGCAACGCAAAGTAGTAACTATTTACTTACTTTCTGGAATTTTTATAAAAATATAGTTCATACTACAACAATAACAATACAACTCAAAGAAACAAACTTTGCCCAAAATTTGGAAAAATTCAAGAATTTTCGTGAAAATTTCAAACTTTTCATCCAGAATTTTTAGGAAAATTTCGAGCGTGCAGTCTCTCTAATGTGCGGGCAGCACTGACGAAGCTTCAACGCTTAGCATGCTTGTGGGTCACGGGGCCGATGCGAACCTGCAGTGGCGATGGTGGTGATGCCAGAACTGACACTCTGTTGAATATAATTAGGGAAGGTTTCGGTAAAGGAAAATCCAAAAACATGGAATCGTTGACTCTACAGCTCTCACAATTTTTTTATTCATCTTTATTGCAGGACTAGGTAATATTTTTTTCAACGAAAAAATTACAATATGTTATTGTTGTTTTAAATAAAAATATAATTATTGCTTCATTCGGATTCCACATGTCCAACGCTCGTGCCAATGCTTTGGTGGTCTTCCTGGGGGTCGTAGTGTTTTAAGTTGATCTTTCATCACAATCTTTTTTTCTTCTCTTGAGGCCCCATTTTACTACGCCAATGATTTCGCAGATGTCTCATCCTTCTAGGCAAGACCAGCAATCTATCCGGACGTCAATTCAAATTACTCATAGAACAACGAAAACGATATCACAAAAGTCATTAAATTTGACAAGTTCAGAATTCAATTGGACGATAAAGTAAACTGGAGTGCACCAGCACTTGAAAGGAAACTCCAAGAGTGTACGCTGCACTGGTATACAGATGGCTGGAGGACACTAGAAAGCTTAAGCGCTGGAATATAGGGCTCCAGAGCGAAGCGTTCTGTGACGATAGGTAGTTTTCCAAGCATCTTCCAAGCGGAGGTGTATGCCATTTGCCTATGTGAAGAGATCAACCTTCACACGAATTTCCGGAATGAGCAAATTGCCATTCTGAGCGACAGTCAGGCGGCATTTAAACTCATTGTCATTCTCTGAGATTAAGTAAGAAGTGCTTGAAAGTATCAAGAAACAGAATTTGTTGGGAACGCACAAAAAGGATTGGACACAGAGGTATAACTGTGAACGAAGTAGCAGACGCATTGGCGAGAGAGGCTACGGCCTCGTTACCAATAGGACCGGAGCCCTATTCTGCCATGGGACAGCTATGTTGTTTCTCAAGGAGAAGCTTAGAACTGAAGAGCTAAGGCTAATGGAGGTTAGCTGGCACTAAATTATGTAGCTACGCCAGGCGAAGTTCTTCAAAAAAGGTTTAGAAAACTCACACCCCTCCCTGAGGATAAGCTGAAAATGCTGTCATCTGCACAGGACTGGGATATGGTTCACGGACTCTTGTCGTTTTTGCGAGCAACGCCTGGAGACTCCAATACTCTTTCCCCTTGAATATGGCGCTATAGCGCGGAGAACGTTGAGACGTCTCGGCCAATTACACCCGGAAGAAGGGCCCTTCCAGCCTTTATAGAAGGGCCCTTCCAGCCCGATCCAGCTCTATCTTAACTTTAATAAGGGAACTGGGTTTGGGTGAGTTACTGTGATGAGTAGAGGGCACAAAAGGCCATGAGGTCAAAGTGCAAACCTCAAATTTATATATCTATCTCGATTCCTTTATGCTGTTACATACAATCGGTATGTAGAAGAAATTATAAATTCTTGTTGTCTCCAATAATGACAACATCTTATTCAGGTTTAATCCTTTAAATTTTGGAAATCCGACTAAGAAGCATGCGAACGCACTCTTTTCGTTTCGTTTCTTGCCACTAACTTCACTTCGTTATGCCCAGTCATAATGGATTTTCCAACCACTCAGCATTGCTGCCGAGTTAATTCGTTTTGCGTCGCAAATCTATTCAACTAATCTTTATCTGCAGGCATAAAATTTAGGAAAAGGAAGTGTTATGAGCTATCGAGCGTAAAAGCAGTAGGCTTTTTAGAAGCTGGCTTCAATAATACTAAAGACGTAACTGTCTGCCTTTGCCGCATGTGGCGAAATACGTACAAATATTTCACTAAATCGCAAATAAAGTCTATTTAAAACTAATTGAAACTCTTAGGTAGGCAAGAGCACCACGGGTCCACTAGAAGTAGCACTAAAGTGCCGTTTGATACCATAATGCAGACCACTACCTGCAAAAATTACAAAACTTTAGGAAAAGGAAAACCATCTACAGCCATCCAGTGCTGTTGATGTAGTGGAGGAGAGAAAATCGATCTAAGCTGGAGAACTGCCTCAGGCTATCCGCAAAAGGCACACTAAGGACCTGAAGCGCCTAGCCACCAGACCCGGACATTTGCAAAGAAAGTGTTCAAAAATATCTTTTTCTGCCGGTTCCTCACAACTTCTGCAATGGGGCTTGTACGGAAGTCCAAGCCTTTCCGCATGAGTGCCACCCAGTTCTCGGTGACCACCGCTATGAGTTTGGAAATTGAATGGCGGGGGGATACCCAGCATTTTAAGCGAGCTGCTTCCGTTGTACTTCGGCTTAAGTATTTTTGAGATTGCACACGGTAAGAAAGAACTCCGTCTGTCTTGCGCTTTTTTAAGAAAGAAATTGTGGAGTTTCCCTTTAACAAGAGTCAAGGGGACACCGATATCTGAGATGGGTCAACTAAAATCGGTGCTGTCGACCCCCTCCTGGCAAGCTCATAGGGAATTTCATTTCCTTCTCTGTTCCTATGCCCCGGAACCCATATAAGAGAAATGTTTTCTGCATACTCGAGAGTTGACTTTGCAAAAGTTGACTAGAAAAGAGCTGCAACATGGCATCGTCAGGGTCTTGATCGCAGCTTCACTTTCGAAAAAGATATTTATTTGTCTCCTTCCAACAGCGATTCCTAAGCATTTTGCATGCCTGCAGATCGCGAAGACTTCTACTTGAAAAACACTACTAATTTTCGTCAGCTTAAAAGCTGAAATATTAGCCGCTCCAACTTCAGATTCCATTTAGGATCCGTCGGCGAAAACAGAGGTACCTATGCCCGTGCAGACTCACTCCTCCTTCAATCCAGCCTGCTTGGAAAGAGAGTCCTAGCACAAGCCTCAAAACTCCGTATGCGGATGGAGACATCTGTACGAAGTACAGAAAAGGAAGCAGAAATCTGCCTCAAAATACTACCATGCCCTACAAAAGATTGCCTCCAGAGACCAACCTCCTTCTGCTGATAGTAGAAGAGTATATTTAGTAAAATAAACACTAACAATAAAAAAAGCAGTAGTTTGAGGAACCTACACTTAGTGTCATAAGTCTACGCTCCTTTCTGGGTAGTTGAATAAGTGACGTGAAATAATTTTTTTAGATTTTTGAAATAAATTTTTCTCATTTTTAATTAATATACTGACAATAAATTTATTAACTAAAATGCATAATTTATTTTAGATCACACCATTTGAATAGATAAATAAATAAAATTAATAACAGATTTCATTTGAAACGCATAAATGAAGGACTCCAAAAGTCTGCGCGCATTTATAGAAAATTAAAATTTTCAAAAAATTCTCAAAAACCCAGGACGCTTCAACAATTCCCCCAGTATCTCGGTGCCTTGCTTTAAATATTATTTTAAAATATCCAAATAAGCAAACTATTCCATTGTTGAATCAATAAACTGGAATTTTACCACGTCGTCAGCTACCATTCACCTCCATAATTGATAATAAATTTTACTTTTTCAGCGCCATACTAGATTTTCTCTACACAATTTTTCTTCCTTTGATACCAAAAATGCAAAATTTGGTTCTATCTTTGCATTCCAAAAATAACCGTTTTGCGAAATTCTTAATTTAATTCAAACTCATTTACGAAAGCAATACGTTTTTGTCTATTTATTAGTGATATCACTGTCTGCTTTCTAGCAACTTCCTCATGATAGCCGGCTTGTTTCAAGACTCTTCAGACAGTTGAAGCACAAATATATTTCTGGAACTTATTCCTTATTTTAGCTTTGACTTTTGAAGCAGTTATTTCCATATTTGTTCACAAGCGCTTTTTTCCTGTGCTTTTCCCTTTTTGGTAATTTTAAAGGATGCCCTGCTCTTGACTTTGAAGTTATAGTTCCGGTTTTTTCTGAGTTTTGCATTATTATCCGAATCGATGTCGCCTGCATGACTACGAAAATGATAAAAAACCAATATGATGAATTAAGCTTACTGAGCTTACCGTTATGAACTGATGATAAAAAATGTGATGAATAATCAGTGACCAATAAAAATAAATAATTAACTTGGAAATATGTAAAATTAAATCCAATGCAACAATTTTACTTAAAAATAAATAAAGAAAACACGAAATAGCATAAATCTGATGCACGAACTGCAAAATTGCGCCATATTGAATCCGCCATATTGGATCCGCCATTTTGAATTTCAAGAAGTGCCACTTTGCTTTCGAAAGTAAACATAATTACCTACATTTTAAGCCCTCATAGACCTCTTTTCGTCAAAATCTATTCTGGGGGCAGGGGGTCTCACGTTCAGAAAGAATGCCCCATATATATAATTATAGCTTCATATTTCACAATTTTCTTATAATATATTATATCAACACATATCATATGTTATTATATAAAGAAGTAACAAAAAAAAAATTTTGTTTAGATTTTATCGTAAATTCAAATAACCGGCAGGAAAGATTCTGCACGGTCTTATAAAGGGTGGTTAAGTTTCAAAGGCCAGTATTGATTTGAAATAAAATAGAATTCTTTTAGGACATTAGTGTCGTTTCTCTTTATTATGATAATATTGGTATGGCTCAATTACGTGTGGAATAAAATATCGGCCAAATGGTCGTCGCGGCCTCGGCGGCACAGCTCCATCCGATGGTCTAAATTTTCGATGACGCTGAGGCATAATTGAGGTTCTATGCCGTTAATGTGCCGAATTATCTCATCCTTTAGCTCTTGAATTGTTGCTGGCTTATCGACGTACATTTTTTCTTTCAAATAACCGCAAAGAAAGAAGTCTAACGGTGTCAAATCACATGATCTTGGCGGCCGATTGACATCGCCGCGACGTGAGATTATTCGGCCATCAAATTTTTCGCGCAAAAGACCCATTGTTTCGTTAGCTGTGTGACAAGTGGCACCGTCCTGTTGAAACCACATATCGTCCACTTCCATATCTTCCAATTCGGGCCATAAAAAGTTCGTTATCATCTTACGATAGCGAACACTATTTACAGTAACTGCCTGATCGGCCTCATTTTGGAAAAAATACGGCCCAATGATGCCGCCGGCCCATAAACCGCTCCAAACAGTCACTCTTTGTGGGTGCATTGGTTTTTCGGCAATCACTTTTGGATTATCATTCGCCCAAATGCGGCAATTCTGCTTATTGATGAATCCACTGAGGTGAAAAACCGACATAAAAGATGGCGCACCCTGTAATATTAAAAAATACTCCGGAAGGAAGTAGTTTCCTAATTAATATACATAAATAGTTTTTGTAGGAGTATTCTATCTTAATAAAAATATTCAGTTTTCCTATCTTCCCAATTGACGTCATCCTTTCTTAATTAGCAGTCAAATTAAACTTTTTAAAATAAATACCTATGACAAATTTCCATTGGGCCTTTCCAAAAAATAAAAAAATTAAAATACTTCTTTATATAATTAAACATATACGAGTACAGGTTCGATTGAATCAATTGGTGATGGTGATGTGTAGGTCCATTAACTTTAAGTTCCAATAAGCAAAATGCAACTTACATTCAAATCTTGTGTAAATATTCTTGTATGGACACCCTTTATTTTGTGAGCAATGAAAGGAGCAGATTTTTGAAACAGGTAGCTTTATATGGAGTTTCTTGATAAGAATGGTTCGCCGGTGAAACACCTTAAGACAAGCAGTATTTTTGTTTTTTACTGATTGGTGGGAGATCCGCCAACCAAGGGTAGTCACATAATCCAATATTTCCCCTTCTCCCAATTTGAAAATTTTGACGGTCTTCTCCTTCTGGACAGCTGACCCCAGCCACACTGTTCCTGTGTAAGAACAGCACCAGAAGCGTTGAACCAAGACTTTCACAGTTAGTCATGCCACCCTCCTAGTTGATGTTAAACAATCTACTCTCCCACTCGGACTGAAGAGGTGGCCCGCAAATTATCTGTGTGATGAACAGTTGTCCAAAGCATTTCGAGATCAAATTTTGAAACGAAGCTGCCTCAACCACCAGAGGGAGGTTCTTTGATCTCATAAGCTGACGATCTCATATACTTGATAATGGCGTCCCGCAATGCTATCGAAGGCTTGTGTTTAAAAGTGAACGGCTACCTCTTCAGACTTTCGCTCTTCTTTACTGAAAGGAACCTCCAACTCTCACATACTAAATCCACGGTGACCCTATGTACGACATGAATGAAGGAGATCAAACTACAACTTATGGTAAAAGTCGTCGATACACCAATATCGGCTGTGGATAAGGCAAATTTACTATGTGTAACGCTCGATAGTTTGCTCTCCTTCGTGGCGCACTTAGCCGCAATTGTCGCTAAAGTGAAAAACCGCAACAAGATCCTCAAGACGATAGTCGCTTGGAGCAAAGACAAACAAACGCGGCTGGCGACATTTAAGGCAATCGGCCGGCTGGTTAAAAATTATGCAGCGCCCATCAGACCGCCTGGAACCTGACCAAATACTGCTAATAGGAAGAATACGGGATTTCTCCTGATGACCCCCATTCAACATCTACTCAGTGAAACATCTATGCTCCCAAGTATGTATATAAGTTTATATGCTTTCCTTTAACCTTTTGCGGAGCATAGGGGGTCAGTGCTCCCTGTTAAGGAGCATAATACTTTGCTCAGCAATCAGTTCCTGTTGGGGTGCCATCGTACTAAGTATCTATATGACTTAACTGACGAGATCCACAACTACACTCGACAACCACTGGACCTCCAAGTATAGAGTCAGGCCATAAGCTACATTCAATGGAGGTTCTTCATCGCTTGTATGAGCTCCCGCTTCGCTATTGTTGTCATTGGAATCTAACCTTCACCACTTATTCAATACGAAGAGCTTAAGCTACCTTGTAAGATCCTGTTTTTTAGAAAGGATAACAATAGAAGTAAATATAAAAAGTTGTATACTTTATTAGTACTTAAACTTTATAAAAAATTTTATTTTAATTTTTTTTTTTACAAAAATGAGAATATATAAAATCACGTGACCCAAAGTACAATGAAAAAAAGTTGCTCCACGGCCTGCACTATTTCTCCTGCAAATGTTGATGGATCTGTAAAAAGTAAAAAAAATCTTGTAAAATAAAGTTGTAGTTATAGTCTGTCGAGCCAGATTTTTTAATTTCAAAAAATTTTGCAATTTACGGCATTTTAAAAAAAGTACGCGTTTTACGTCATAAATGTCACACTTTAACTATTTTTATAAAATTTTTTAATAAAAATATCAATAAAAAAATATTAAAAACTGTATGAGTTATTTTGTAGACCGCGCCAAAAAAAGTAGTTTCGAGAAAAACGAGTTTAAAGTTTGAGGAGCGCGCGGACCGCTCTCTACCTAGTTAATGGGCTGTAGAAGCTATTAAGTGCGCAACTAAGTTCCCCTTGTTTGTCAATAGATGTGTGCTAGTCGATTCTAACATAACCTAAGCGTCATAAATCAAGCTTAGACATATGGCAAACCAACTGCTTCGACACGTTAGTGATTTTGTTTTGGTATCACTTCACTTTTGGTTTTGTGAAAATGTCTGATTTTGTGCCGAATAATTGTCATTTGTGGGAAGTGTTGATTTTCGGCTTTCATTCGAAAAAAAACGGCGGCTGAAGCGCATCGAGAGCTACAAAAAGTTTATGGAGATGCTGCTATAAGTGAAACAACGTGCTGAGCTTGCTACCGTCGCTTAAAAGACTGTGATTTTAATGTTGACGACCGTCCACTTGAAGGAAGGCCAAAAACCTTCGAAGACGCTGAATTGGAGGCATTGCTCAATGAGGACCCGTGTAAAACGCAAGAAGAGCTTGCTTCAGTATTTTGAGTTACCCGCCAATCCATTTCCAAGCGATTGCATGCTTTCAGAATGATTCAGAAACAGGTGACTTGGGCTCCTTATGAGTTAAAACCAAGAAGAAACGACGTTCAAGTTTGTCGCCTGTGAACAACTGCTCCAACGGCAAAAAAGGAAGGGTTCTCTTCATCGCATCGTGACGGGTGATGAAAAATGGATTCATTACAGCAATCCAAAGAAAATATAGTCATGGGGATTGCCCGGTCATGCTTCTACGTCGTCGCCTCGGCCGAATATTCACGCTGCGAAGGTTATGCTATGTATTTGGTGGGACCAAGTTGGTATTATTTCTTATGAACTGTTAAAACCAAGCGAAACCATCACTGGGGATCGGTATCGACTTCAATTGATGCGATTGAGCCGAGCACTGCGCGAGAAGTCGCCGCAATAGGCGGAGAGGCATGAAAAAGTGATTCTATGGCATGACAGCGCTCGGCCTCACGTCGCCAAGCCCGTTAAAACCTACCTGGAAACATTGAAATGGGAAATCCTACCCCACTCGCCATATTTTCCAGATATTGTGCTGTCCGATTATCACCTGTTCCGATCGATGGCACATGGTCTAGCTGACCAGCAGTTCCATTCATATGAAGACATCTTAAAATGGCTTGATCCGTGGATAGCCTTAAAAGATGAACAGTTTTACCATGACGGTTTACGAGATCTACCAGAAAGATGGGGAAAAGTAGTAGCCCGCGATGGAGAATACTTTCAATGGTTCACTTGTAACAATTTTTTCAGAATAAAGTTGTATTTTCATCAAAAAAACAGCGAGAACTTGAAAATTCTGAACGTATGCAATCCCTTTAGAAACTTACTCATCTAACACACCTTTACCGCTGCACTTACCCTGTTTCCAGGGCCTACAATTAGATGAGATGGACGATGACAACCGATGACTTCACCGCGCTAAGCTGGGCTTGGTAAATTGCTACAACAATAACAACCGACACCGTCAGAAAAACATGACCGTTCTCAGCACGTCAACATCGAAGCCCCCATCTTTAGATCGAATGCAATATTGTGATTTAAGTTATTTTAAATAAACTTTTTTATATGCACTGGCTAATTGCATCTACACCTGGGTGCGAAAATTTCATTTCAAAAATAATGTTTTTTTTTTACATATTAGCAAAATTGGGAGGGAAATTATACACATACAAATATTTTTAAAACAACACTGCTTGAATTCACTCCATGCGAATGGAACTCTTTTCAGTATTTCAGAGCGCCACAACTCCAACACACACATTCGCTGTCGGTGCATACCCTGACCTCACCTACTATACATCCAATCAAGCGCCAACATCAGTGCAACTCTGCGCCAACAATTTGGAGCTCTTCAAACATTTTGAACGAACATGTTTGAGGTACAACTTGGGCATCATGTTGCCCGTTTAGCCGGCATTGCCATTCATTGGCCGTCATGCGATGAACGGCCAACAAATGAAACCAGTTGAGTTGTATTCACGTATCTGAATAGGTACGCGTACGTGTCGTGCACGCATGAATCGAATGACTACAAAAGATCAACCGAAAAGAAAATTAATAAAAATTAAATTTCTTAAAAATAAATAGAAACGTGTCATTGCAAACAAGAATTGCAGTAAAAATTCAAATTCAACCAAAATCACTGCATTCTCAAGTGATTATTGCCGAAAAATGTCGCTCTTTGGCTATTAAGTAAATTCAAATGTGCAATGCGCGAACTGTTGTGGAGTGGGAAGTGAAGTGAAAAGTAAATACGCGACTGCGAAAATGGGCACGAAATAAGTGATGGAGTAGTGAACAACAACAAACGCCGTGCATGAAAGCAAAAAAGTAATTTTTGTGTTTTTTTATTTGTTTTGTTTTTTTGGTTTGTAAATTTATATATTAATTTTATAAAAAAAAAAAATGTAAAAATCAAACAGCAGGTAGTTAACCAGCCACAGACGCAGAAGCACAAGTGAAGGCAAATAAAAAGGTGTTTGCGGGTGTGTTTGTAATACAAAACAAAAGTGCTCAAGTGTGTGTGTGTGTGCCTGTGTGTTTGGAATTGTAAAAAAACAATGCAGCAAAAATCAACGAAAATCGTAGCTAAAAATATGCAAAGAATATTTAAAGTGCAAACGTAGCTAATACGAAAACAAATGGAGAAAATACAAAAGCAAATATAAACTGGCTATTCGGGCAGACAGACAGACAGACAGACGAAAATAATGAGATGTGGCATGCAGCAAGATGTGGTTCGCCTTTTGACTCGCTGGCTAACTGACTTCATGCATACACATGTACATACGTACATATACACATGTGTGCATGTATGTATGTATGTGTATATAATATGTAGTTAACTGCTTGAATACAGCTAACTGGCTGCGTGTGCTACCAACTCGTTTTGTTGTTGGCTCTTCTGAAGTTGACTTTGAGATATGTATGCAGCTGTTCTTAGTGTTGTTGCTGCTGACGTTCTTACTTGAGATTCACATAATTGTCAATAGTGTTGTTGTAATATTTGTTGGTAGAATTCGTACTATTGTCGCTATGCGATTATTAAGCGCTGACGGATATTTTCTTTTATACAAAGCCATTCAATGTGGCATTTAATAATGAACTGTGATGAGATTTTATAATCGGGAAGCAAGCTTGGCTAGTGAAAAAAAAAAATTTTAACAATAATAAAATAATAATAAATAATAGCGGCTTATGAAAGAGCTTTGAGACTCTGAGCTCAACTGAGTATACTGGGACATACATAAGCACATAAGCGCATAGAGGGTAGCCGCATAGGCAAGTGCGCGGGTTTGGAACCCACTGTGGGCATGAAACACTAGTTTTTTCTAATAGCGGCCGCCCCTCAGCAGGCAATAGCAAGCCTCTGAGTGTATTTTTGCCATCAAAAAGCTCCTCATTAAGAAACCATCTGTTGTTCGTAGGCGGCGTCGAACTGTAGGTCCCTTACATAGCACGTTTAGGTTAGGTTAGATTTTTGTGGCAGACGGCTTAGAGCAGCCAACTCACTTAGACTATGTAGGTCCGTTGTCGTACCACTGTTTACTTTTCATAGCACCAATTACACTCTCTTATGAAACTTAAGATAGGTTTCATCCAAACACCGGTTAGTTCCATAAGAAAGTCAAAATGGTATTTTTCTAACCATTTTGTTGGACTCCTAGCTGAGGCTGGACAGTTGCAAAGGAAGTGTTCTACTGCTTCTTCCTCTTCTTCGTCTCTACAACTTCTACAGTATTCATGCGAAAAGACTCCTAACCTAGAAGAGTGCATACCTAACAACCAATGAACGGTGCCAGCAAGTCACGACCTTCGCGGTGTGCTCTCTTGAGAGTTTGAGCAATTCTCCTGATCTTTTCTTATCTATTTGAGGCCAAATTGGCTATAACACAAGTATTTTCCTGTCTCCATGACCTATTGGCCTCCTGGAGAATATTTTTTTTATACTTAATTTGCAAGGAATTCTAGTATTTCCTATGTTTTCAAGCAGTGGCACATTAGTACCTTTTTTGACTAGCTCGCCGGCCTTGCAATTTTCTTTAATATCTTATGTCTCGGGCTGACCTTAAAGACGGTGCTAATATCAGTCAGAGCTGCCAGACATTTTTGAACAACCTTTGATCTTAATATAACTGCCTCCATTGATTTGATAGCCGCCTTTCGGTCCGAGAAAATATTTATCGTTGTTTTTATTACGGCGTGTGGGTTAAGGTACGCAGTTACCTCCTTTATGACTAAGACTTCTGTCTGGTAGGCGCTACAGTATTCCGGAAATCGGGTAGATAATTTTAATCCTAATTCTTTTGAAAAAAACACTGCATAGCCTACTTTATTTTCTAGCTCGGATCCCTACGTGTTGAAATTTATTTCTCCTCTTCTGCATGGTGTTTGAGTTTTCCTTCTTGACGGGATGCTGTCGGAGGGAGGTTTAGCGAAAGAGTAGTAAAGGATTTTCCAATAACAGGTGTTATTTTGAATAGCCCGCTACTTCAGTAGATGTCACTTTTGAAGCTGTTATTTTTTGATATTTGATATTTGGTGAAAAAATTCTAGTTGTTGGGACAAGTTAGTGATGTGAAGAATAAAACCCGTGCACGTTGCTCAAGAACAACCAAAATATTGATGTTGTAGCCGGAAGTGTTAAAGAAAATGCAGGTTTGTCCATTCCTTGTCGTTCTTTGGAATTAGGCATTTCACAAACTTCATTACGCCGTATTTTGCATGAAGATTTGGATCTTAGGGCTTTTAAAGTCCAGTTAACACAAGAACTCAAGCCGGCCGATCATCAACAACGTCGTGTATTTGCTGATTGGGTCGTTGAAATGCATGAAAATGATCCGTAATTCCATCGAAAACTCATCTTGAGTGATGAGACCCATTTCCACCTCGGTGGCTTCGACAACAAGGAAATTTGTCGGATCTGGGGCTCAGAAAATCCAAGAGTTATTGTTGAAAAGCCTTTTTATCCTCAACGTGTGACTGTTTGGTGGGGTTTATGGCGGAGTCATTGGACCTTAGGTTTTTCGAAAATGAAGCTGGAGCAACAGTTATGGTGAATGGATTGGGCTATTGAGAGATGATTAATGATTTCTTATGGCCGGAATTGGATGGTATCGATCTGGACAACGTTTATTTTCAACAAGACGGCGAAACCATTGATCTTTTATCAAAATAATACCTCTTATTGGAAAACCCTTTAGATTTCTTAGAACTGCTCATAGCATGCAGTATAGAAGCGTGGCCGTATCACCGTGTCTTCTATAGCGCCTTACTCTTAAGTCTAAGTGCTGAACCGAATAGCGGCAAGAGATATACGCGCCAATTATATCTACATAAGAACTTACATAAAGGAACATAAATTTACATGTATGTAGGTACGACGAAGATAAGTGCATGGCACATAGGCACAAACCGTTCTGATCACACGATCACCGAAGACATTTCGTCGATCAAGCGGAGTTGGGCAGTGAACAACAGAAAAATATAACGAACCAGGTCTTTGCGAAGTCCACTGCATTCACAAGATCAAAGAGTAGCATTTAATTTTGGTATTAAATTCATTGACATCGCCGAGTCCACTTTGCGACTTTGTTAAGAATTTTGTGTAATGAGCTTGACTTGCACCATTACAAGATCAAATTAGTTCCAGAAATGAAGCCTCTTGATCATTTCAAGCCCCATGATTATTTTCAGGAACAATATCGATATGTGGGAGAATTATGGAAAATTAACCCCAAAGATCAATTGCTGTAAATTGAAAGAACTGGAAAATTTGCCACTCATCCTGAGATATCAAAAAAATATACACTGTATAAGTAGATGATCCAACTATTCCCATAACTTCTGCACGAAAATATCAGTCATAGCCGAAATTAACGAATAGTTTAATAATTCCCAATATCATATGTCTAATTTTTATTGATCGGGAAGCTATGAAATCAATTGCCGCATACACTTTTAACTCAAAAGTTATACTAGAGTCAACAGTCCTTAATGAAGGTATATCAGAGAATAGCCCACCGAAACTTTGTTTTGAGATGAAACAATATAACAAACGAACTGAGGGACAATGTCTAATATAGTGAATTCTGTAGCTTAATTACCTTAACTGTATGTTAGTAAGAGTTGGCTTAAAAGTCAGTTGAATTACCAAACATACCAATTTTACCGAATGTCAGATGTTTCCGCTCTTGCTCTTTGAGTTCTATATGTTAATTGGCAGGATATGATGCCTCATTGAACAGTAAGTGATCCATCAAAGTTCTTGTTGCCTTATTAGGATATTTCTTCAAACTTTTGAAGGCAGTTTAATACGTAAAGGTGTTTGTTTCTTGAATGTCTGATGAATATACTTCCAAAGTCAGTGATATCAACCGTTAATAACACAGGCCTACATGGTTTTGTTTTTGATATGAGACTGATTTTTTATATATATTTTTGTGCGCTGAGCGCGGTTTTGAGCTCCAAAGGTGCCCACCACGTTGTGGTTTTGCTCAAATTAAAGCTCTAATCTTCAATAATACTTGTACTTATAGACATATGTATGAATGTGAGTTCAAAAAAAAAAAATAAAAAATAAATTAACGGTGTAGAATAAAATAAAAGAAGTGAGTTTTAAAGAGCTTCATAATTCTTCAGTAATAAATGCATATTCTTTTACAAGAAACCGTCAGTTCGATAGAGATGAAAAAGGAGTTTAATTATTTATGCCATGCCTTGTGTAAGTCTGAACTAGGCATAATAAATGAGTATACAACAAGGATATTACAATTTTCTTGACTCGTAACAATCCAACTGATCAGGAGTATGTATGTATACATATTTACAAATATACAATATAACTACGTACTACATACAGACATTTTAAGAACTGGAACTTCGTTAGATGCCAATCTCCAGATGCATGTATGGCAAGAAAAATATTTCTATAAAAATCATAAGCCGATAAAAGTCGACATAAAACTGAAGACGTCTCCATTTATGGTAGTACAGTTCGTCCATACATTTAGCAAAGGATTATTCATGTATGAGTTATTATCACACACTCTCTTCAAAACTGGCTCATTGTTATGGTGCTCACACTCATCAACGTAAATGGTGGGTGAGAATTCATTTACATGGGGCTCTTACTAGTGTGTATGGGGCTCTATAGAGTGTGAGCACCATTAATCTGTCCACTAATATGCAAAATTCTCCCATATCTTTATTGTTGAAAAAAAAAAACAGTTAGGCCTCTCTTGTTGTTACTAATGACACTGCGCTGCAATTGGCAAACATTTCATATTTTTTGTTGTGTTGTGATACTCGAAGTGCGTAGATCGCTACCATTTACCGAAAAGGGACCTTTTACGAGTTTTGACTCTTTGTTTCTCTCTTTAAAATTATTTTTCACTTATTTTAAAACATTGTATATAAAAAAGTCATTAAAAGTCATACTTTTCAAAAAACTCATAAATAAAATAAAAATAATAAAAATCAGTTTTTCTAACAATCTTTCTGAAACACAATCTTCATAATCTATTCTCATATCATTCCATTAAAATACGTTTTATTTTTCTAAAATATTTTGCAACGTCAAAATTGGTTTTTCTCGTTTTTTGAATGGATCAATTGTGGCACTTTTGAATGGGCAATTGCTCTTGAAAAAAATACCTAAAAGCGCTGTCAAACAAACTAATAAAAATGGCTCAAACGTGGTTCAAAATAGTAATTCCCTATTGAAGTCCCTTTTAGTTTTTATTTAATTAATTTTATGGCTTCCGAGGTGAAGTTTAATGTAAAAAGGGCTTGAAACTACCAAACTAAATTTTTTAATTGAGTATTGTTTTCTGACGGTCATTCTAGAATTCATCTTCAGTTTAATTTCGATGTACGAGTATGCTATCATTGGGCTTTCTTGATATTTAGATCTTTTGCTCCTTTGTGATGAACGAAGAAGCTATTCCTTTTTCACTAGTTTCATATTTTTGTAAGCAACTTTCTTCATTGTCATTTAAGAACACTCTCGTGCCTATGAGGTGTATAGAATAAAGCAAGGACCGTAGCAAATACATATATAGGTATATTTTATAATAAAGGGTTTTTTAATAAGAGGTGTTATTTTGATATTCAAAGAAAAATGCTATTTTTTAATTTAAACGATCGGATGTTAATTTCATTATAAAGAGGAAGGTATGCCGTTAATAGTGGAAAATAACATCAGGCAAATGATCACCACGACCACGCTTACAGGACAATATCCTTTTTAATGAAATTTTCCATAACCGAATTGCAAAGTGGCTGCCCTAAGTGCTCGATAGCCTCACGAATTCCATCTTTGAGGTCTTGAATTGGCCCTGAGCTGTTGGCGTAGACCTTCTTTTTCACGTGGCCCCAAAGAAAAAAGTCACAAGTCACAAGGTGTTAAATCACAGGATCTCGGTGGCCAATTGTGATCACCTCTTCGAGTGATAACACGGTCCGGAAACTTTTCCCGTAAAATCTCAATGGTTTCGTTGCTTGTATGGCACGTAGCGCCGTCTTGTTGAAAATAAACGTTGTCCAGATCAACACCATCCAATTTCGGCCACAAAAAATCGTTAATCATCTCTCGATAAAAGCGGAATATCTTAAAAAATTCCTAAAATATCGCACAAGGTCACTAAATTTACCCAAAAGTACCGACGAAATCCAAAAAATTACAGATTCGTAATTAAAATTCGTTGATTAAAAATTTTTTAATTTTATTCATAAAGTAATTGCATTATAAAATAAATATGTTTTTAATAAAAAATAAAATAAAATAAAATCTCCCAGCGCACTCTTAATCAAGCCTTTTCCAACGAATAACATTCGTGAACAAGAACCAAAAGAGCAACATATACAAAAATAACTAAAAGAACGCAAATCAGTGATTTACTTCACAGGTACAGTTGAAAGACCCGGTTAATTCAACAAGTTCAAAATGAAACAACCGTAATGTATGCTCGAAAGCTTGCGGGTTCGATCGATTTTAACAAATTATACTACATTTTTTGTTTGGCGTGAAAGGTTTACAATAAGAACATCTGTGTAGCTATAAAAATAAGAGTTAATAAAATCTTAGGACTGAGTTTTGAATTAGGTGTAAGGGATCTACCTCTTGGAAAGGCCAACAAATGTAAAAATCGCAGGGTCGTCCATATCATTTCGGTCTGTTTATCGAAAAGTCTAAGAATTTATTTTCTTCATAAGAGCGAAAAATATCGTAATATAGTGAATAATCCATTTGATTTTAGTGAATGACGTACAAAAAGTAAAAATAAAACTCCACTGAAATAAGACGCGTAAACCGTCAACCTGCTGACCAACTTAAAAGCGCAGTTTAAAAACGGTACAGCCGCAAAACAAACACAATAATGATAACAACAAAAAATAAAAATAAAAAAAATTAATAAGAAATACACAAAGCGACAAATATGAAAAGCAAATAAAATCGCTAAAATTTACAATAAGAAAAAATATGAAATCATGAAAAGTAAGCAAAAATGTGTTCATAAAAAGTAAACAAAATAAAAGACAAAAAATAAAAATAAAAAAAGTTGAAAACAGCCACAACCGTTTTCGGTTTTTCATTTTCAGGTGCGTCTCTAAAGCAAATACGAGTAAAGCTGTGAGTTGGTAATAAAAAACCGTAACCAAATGTGAAGCCACAACGCGCCTCTCCCATTTTTTGATGGTAGAAAAGTTTGAAACAGCTTTTCTTTTGTAATTAAATTAAAAGGTCTTATCAGTTTTCGTTTTATTTAACTTTATTTTTAATTAACTTTAATGTTGACTTTTCTAACGAATACTCGAATAACAGTGCTTCGCTCAAATTCATATTATTTAGCAATAGATAACTTCTTTTTTCGTGTAGTTTTTATGACCTCTCTCGTTTTACACCAAGTTCACACACACTTTACATCCACCTACATAGTGTGAAAAGTATGTATGTGTGTATGGGCATATGCTCATTGGCATGTACATAGTTGAAGAGCCACTTGACAAAGATGAAGAAACTACTCATATTCGAGTACATACAAGGAGAGCAAAGTTAAACAGTTGGAAAAATCGAGCAAGTAATTATTCAGTTCGTTATTGCTGATATAGATTGAACTGGCCGATCAAAAATGTGATCTCCATGGACCGTATACCTACATCAGTGGTGGGATCCACAAAGGTGCCAGCTCATGAACCAGAAGTAATATTGAAATACAAAAAACATAACTGTCATATACTGACCACACATACAAGAGAGAAGCTTGATTTATGGTCTCATTCTCGCATCTTTTCACACTTCATTTCAGTGCTTGAATATTAAATAGTAGTCGTTTAATTTTTTATAACCCAATTTTTCGCACATGCCATATTTTTTGATCATGTATGTATATACATATGTATGTACATATGGCATATATGTAGGTGCATATGTACTTGTATGTACATACATATGTAAGTGCTTAAATTGTGCATGCCGTATTCAATGTTTTTTATGTGCACTATTTCAAGAGTGTCACGTGTCAAAGCGAACTGTCAAAAATTGTACGCATTTCAAGTGCTCGAGTGCAGTTAATGTATGCAAAGAAATCAAAACAGTTTTTTGACATTAACATTCATAAAGTAATATCATTGAATTTGTACTTCTAAGATAAAAGTTATTCTATAATTGGTTGGCTTAAGTGAAGGTCAAATGCTGAAGACATGGAACCCAATGAAACTGTAACAACAGTATAAAACTGTATACTACACTTGTATATTTTGTTTGGCTTGAAATGTATATGTGTGAGTACGAGTATACATAATTAATGAATTTATGGATATAAATGAATGGTTGGTAGCACCAAACTATGTATAAATATTTATTCGCCCTACCAACTCTATAATTTTAATTGAGTTTACATTGCTAAGCTTTGCTTGGTAGCCACTGTGGATTACAACAGTATGGGAGGGGGGCTGTAATTGCCCTCTAGCAACATACCAGATGCGCCAAAGCTCCGCCTCCGTTCGTCATTGAGTCGTTGAGCTCGACTAATAAATAAAAAAATTCGTATCAAATGAAAAAAAAAAATAATAAAAAAAAAAAAAAAAAAATTAAAATAAAATAAAATAAAATTTTTCAGCATACAAAGCACACTAGGTCCACATACCCTCAAAACAGGTATAAAAGGCCAGTGTTATATGTAGACATGGAGACTGGTAACTAGGGCTTTCCGGCTCCCAGCTATGGAAAATCGGAGACTGGAAACTCGTTCTTTTCAGCTCCCCACATCCTCATCTATCACACCCAAAAAACGTGCACAACCAGCATGAGGGATAACGGAAGCTTTAAGGGAAACTGGAAACTAGGCCTTTCCGGCTCTGATGGACTAAACTGATGTTACCTGTCATATCCGATCGACTAGGGCAAATCCTCTTGTCATTAAGCAGAAGACGGGAGTGCAGACGGCTGGTTGGACTGATGACGGGCCACTTTCTGTGGGCGAAGCACATGGAAAGGCTGGGTATCTCAGACAGTGTACACTGCCCAGCTTGTGAAGAGGAGGATGGGACGGCGGACCACTTCCTGTGCGTCTGCCCGCCTTCGCTCGAATCAGGTTTGAGGTCTTGGGCACTGATGTGCTAAGAAACGACCATCTTGGCTCCTTGGCACCACAAGATCTACTCAGATTTTTTCGTAGGTCGGGTAGATTTAAATAAAATTAAAAGGGAATTCCAGTGTAGTACAATGGACTTAATTAATGTCTGAGTGCTGCACTTGCTAGTTGACAAATAAAAGCCTCTCCTAACGGACACCTCTATTGGCTGAGCGGACACCTCCCTTGAGCATACATTTTTTTCCATGCCAAATTTTATGTATTGACAGAAGTTCCTTATTTGGAGTGGACAACTTTCATGGACGGATAAAAGCTGACTGACAGTGAGTGTTCGCCCAAGAGAGCCTTCACTGTAGCTGTTGGAGGATGCAACATTTGCCTATTTTCCCATGTCTATGATAATAATGTATTTGCAGAATCCCTACGTGCTACTAACTATCTTTTCTCATGCTCACTCAAACCCACTTATTTAACACTCCTCTCTAAATGGCTCGTCCTCTAGAACTAGCACCATTCTTGGGCCTACCGTTAGATATGTTCGATGGCAACACTTAGTGCAATGTATACCTAGGAAGGGTTTGGTAAGCCTGTTAGATTAGATTTGTTGGGGGATGGACAAGTCCAAGCACTCAGTCAGTAGACCATTGTACTACACCTGGATAGAAATCAGTAGAAAGAATAGAGATAGGAAAGATAGAAGGAGGATGGTAAAAACGGATAAATTAGTTTGAGGTTACTCTTCCACAAATCTCTTGGAATCATTGATGAATTTTGAGAGATCCGGAAGAGGAAGAGTATGAACTGTGTCCATACTCAGTGTATCGCAACCCAATACCCTAAGTCTGATTGTGGAAAATGCAGAAGTCGTCATTCTAAAGACAGGATAGGCATATCGGGTTGCCTACGACCCCCATGGTAGCCATATGCTGACCACAGACGTTGTGCCCTGTGATTACACCCACCAGTACTCTCAGGTCCTTCCTGCTGAGTTTTAGGAGAAAGGTCGCTGTTTTCCTGTTTGGTTCTTTCACAAAGCATTTGGCTACTCTGCACGAGTTCAACTCAGACCAACGACCTCTCTGAGTAGACCTCATGAAGTCGTCAATCCATAGTTGAATCGATGCGGAATTGACACCTACAAAGGGTTCAGAGTCTAGTGGCATACTTGCAGAGCCTTCATTTGTCAATTTATCAGCTAACTCGTTCCCTGCAATACCACAATGTTCAGGTACCCAAATAAGACTAACTTTGTTGTGTTTTGCAACACTGTTCAGTTTTGTCTTACATTCACCGACTAACTTCGAGGAGCAGCGTGGGTTAGCAAGGGCTTTTCAGTGCAGCTGAGTGCCACACCCCTTTCCTCAATTAGCCAGTGCGCCGCATTCAAGATGGCATAGAACTCCGTAAGGAATACCGTGGCCATCTGTCCTTTGGTATAGGAGTACTTAGTGTCTTCGTCTAAGTACCATCCAAATCCGCTTTCATCACTGATTTGGATCCGCCGGCGTTGAAAGTGTGCTGGTATCCCGTTAATACGTTCTCTGGACTTAACCATTGATCTCTATCTGGAATCAAAACATCATACTTCCGACCGAAGCTAACGACAGGCACCCGATTGTCCACCCGCATCGAGAACAGTGAGCACCGTTCCGACAACTGTGTCGTCCTCATAGTAGTCATAGTCAGTCCTAAGAAAGACTCATACAGTGAGAACAAAACACTTAACCCCCCTGTTACAACAATAAGAAGTACTTCAACAAGATCAACAGCAACAGCAACAACAATGAGAAATAGGTCTTGTAATAAAACTTAAACTTAAAAATAAAAAAATATAGCTAGCATTAAATAAAGCACTGAAAAATAAAAATTAAAGCCACAACCAAAGAGCTGGGAAGTAGCAGCAACAATAACAGCTATTAAAAATTAGTGGGCCAGCAAATACAGCAAAACAACAAAAATACAAAATCTTTACAAATTTCCAATAAAATATTTTTGCGCTGCTTGTTTTTTTAATTAACTTCGAATAGCCACACAATAAAAGCAGCAACATCGACTGGAGCAGCAACAATAAAAACAAAATAAATAAATAAATTACAACCTTAATTACAGCATATAATTAAAACAGCCACTAATTCATTAAGCAACTACAACAAAAGAACAGAAATATACATAAATTACAACAACTTTAATCAATGCCAACCTTACATATGTATGCGTTACAATAAAAACAAACTCAGCTGAAACAACCAGGCTATCAACAAAAAAACAAAAAAAAAAATAGCAAAAATTAAAAGAAACACCGCAAAAATGTCGGCAACACGCACCTCGGATTGTCGTAAATTTTCACCAAATATCTTCAACAAAAGCAAATGCAGTCACTGTTTTCGTCAGCGCGAGGAGCATAGCGCCGCCGCCTTGGAATGTAATCGGGTAAGTTAGATGCACTAGCACTTATTTACATATGCATACATATGACTACTAAGTATATAAAGTAAATAAATGTATGTATGTATACACATTCACACATACTACACACATCCATGCGCGAGTAGTTTTGTGCTTGTCTGTTTGACGTAAAAATGCTTTGGCTTTTGGAACCTGGCATGCTCGGCATGCTTGCATAAATATTTCCATACAACAGAGCGCTTATTTTAAAAATAGAAGTTTTTTATTTACATGCGTACACACATATGTACATGTGTATGTATGTATGTCTCCGCATGGTATGTGAGCCATAGCCATAGACAGATATGCCACAAAGAGTCATTCAGAAAAAAATTAAAATAACAAGTTCAATGTGTAAATCGAAAGAATTTTATATGTGTATGTAAATATATTTGTATGTATATATGCGTGTAATCCGAAAATGAAAACAAAGTCGCATCGTTGCCGTGTTTTGTTAAGCTCACCCGACCTGCATGCTGGCATAGCATAAATAATTAGTTGAAATTCTGTCGCTTTGTTATTCTAATCAAATGCTTTTTGTTACTTTTTTATGGTTTCCTGATAGCTTTTCCGTACTTTATTCAAAGCTTACCTTTTACTTTAATAATTTTTCGCCTCTTTTTCTTTTACTTTGCATTTTCTCAACTTACCCACCAAATTTAGAAAGCGATGGCTTTGTTTACATTTTTTCGGGCCGCAGTGTCGTCGCACTGCTTCTAATATTATATTACATCGCTTGTATGTTTTGGTGTGTATTATTGCTTAACTTTTCAGTTGTATCGCATAAAAATACACACATTCACACACATATGTACGTATGTATTTTTTCAATTACCTATGCACTATTTGGATTCTTACACCGCTGCGGTATTCGTTCAAATCAGATTAAAACTGCAAACACTTATTGAAATTTTTGTATTGGGTGTTCTTTTTACTGCATATGAACTATCGAAGCGTGTATTTAGGAACCAGCATTAACACCGATAACAATGACAGCCTTGAAATCCAACGTAGAATCTCTCTTGCCAACAAGTGCTACTTTGGGCTAAGCAGGCAACTGAGCAGTAAAGTCCTCTCTCGACAAACAACACTAACACTCTACAAGACTCTCATCATGCCCGTTCTAACGTATGGCGCAGAAGCTTGGACGATGACAACATCCGATGAAGCGACGCTTGGAGTGTTCGAGAGAAAGATTCTGCGTAAGATTCTTGGACCTTTGCACGTTGTCAACGGCGAATATCGCAGACGATGGAACGATGAGCTGTATGAGCTTTACGACGACATAGACAGAGCGCAGCGAATAAAGATCCAGCGGCTACGTTGGCTGGGTCATGTCTTCCGAATGGATACAAACGCACGGGGTATGACAAACTGTGCTGATATTTCTGTTACTTGCTGTTTCTTCAGTAAGATTTGACAAGTCATTAGGAAACTTTTAACGCCAGCTAAGATGTGGAGTATGTGAAGTATGTGCCATTGGAAGCTACAACTTTACCCCATCTTTAAGGAGCAAGGGGAGCAATTGAAGAATAGCATTTAGGACATCGCCGGTGCTTGTACTCATGGCATCTGTAGTGCATAAACGTATGTATGTCTTTATAGCCTGGATATTTCCTGGCGTGTGGACTTAACCATGGTCCCTCGTCACCAAACCACAGAGGCGTAGGTGCTGATTGGTCTGATAAGTGTTTTGTATATCTAGAGGACCGCAGCAGGTTTCAAACCCCATTTTAACCTTAATCCCATGTCGATGGGTCGTTCGCGTCGGTGGTTATTTCTACTATACAAGGTGATGCCAATAATAAAAAGGCTGCTGATATAAAAATGTTTTTGATGGCATCATATTTTTAATGAGTTAGTGCGTTGGAAGTTACTTGCCTAGCTGCCTTCCAGTGAAAGCTTGGTGACATCCGGTTTAGTGGAAGCGAAGTTATTGCGTCTAAATTGTCAGTTTGTTTGTGTCATCGGTACAAAAATGCGTTCCGAACAAAGAGCTAATATCAAATTTTGTTTTAAAATCGCTAAAATGTTTACCGAAACATTTAAATTGTTGAAAAAAGTTTATGGCGATGATTGTCTATCTCGTGCCAGAGTTCATGAGTGGTTGACACGTTTCAGAGATGGTTGTGACAGATGACGGGCCGCCCAAAATCAGTAATCACCGAAAACTCCATCGAAATTGTTCTCGATAAAATCTATTAAAAATGAACCGAAGTCATCGTTGACATTCATGGAATCGGAGTTGAATATCTCCAAAATTTATTTTTTTTATCGCATTTTAACTGATCATTTGGGCTTACGAAAGGTCTGTGCACGTTTCATTCCGCACAAGTTAACTGAGGACCAAAAATTGCTCAGAATTCAACTCTCGAAATACCTCATTAAAGAGTTGAGAAAAGACGAGAACTTCCTTTACAACATTGTAGCTGGTGATTTCATCACCAACTGGTGTTTCCAACACCCAACCTGAAACCAAGCGTCAAAGTCCGAATGGAAGGCCCCAGCCGAGCCACCACCCAAAAAGTCGCATTTGGAGAAATCAAAAATCAAGTCGATGATCATTTGTTTCTACGATTCCAAGGGAATTGTCCGCAAGGAGTTCATGCTAACGGGCCAAACCGTCAATGCAAATTTCTATCTTGGCATTTTGAAACATTTGTAGCATCGCATTCGTCGAATTCGCCCTGAATACCGCGAAGGACGAAGCTGACGCTTATTGCATGAATCTCAGCGATCCACTCTTGTGACTGACTTTTTGACTAGAAATCACATTTTAACCATCAATCACTCACCGTATTCGCCTGATATGGCTCCCTATGACTTCTACCTATTCGGAAAATTGGATTTGGCCATGAAAGGAATACGTTTTGCGTCCGTAGAGGCCATCCAAAAGGCTTGTACCGACATCCTGAAGGACATTCCGGTCAATGAGCTAAAACACTCTATCGAAAAGCTTTAGGAACGCGCAAAACAGTGTATCGGTTCGACAGGTGGGATTATTTGGAATAAATAAACTCGAAGTTTTCAGAACAAAGCTCCTGTCGTTTCTATTTTAGTTCAGTCTTGTTTATTTAGGCCTTCACCTTGTACCTATAACGCCTACAGAAAATTAGAAAAAATTCATAAAGTATTTTCTAAGCTTTCACTAAAAATATCTGAAGAGATTTTTTCAAAATTTTTTATTTTAATGATATTTTATTATAAACAAATAGTATGACAACCGTGCAGTAGTTTCATAAAAAAATCATGATTTCTCAACAAATTGGCCGAACACGAACGATCCATCGACATGGGAGTAGGGTTAACTTCGTTAAAAAGACTGAGTGTTTCAGTGCTGAAAGACTAAGTCCATCCAATTTCCGTTTTCTTGCAAGCAAGACGAAGGTAGTTTTGTTCGTTCGGCCTCGTGCAGCAGTCATCGACTTTATCCAGAATTCTCTGCACGTTCATAGTAAAGTGATATATTGTACTGTAAAAGGTGTTTGAAGTTTTGTGGAGGTATTTCAATTTTCACTTTAGATAGCCATTCCTCTCGTCATTCTGAATAGTTTGCTTTCATATTTCAACTAGTGCAGAACTAGTTGAAATCAATTTAAACAAGCGTTTACAAATTTATACTGCATAAGTAATAATCGTTTGAAGAGTCCGTGCAAAGTCAGAGAGATGGCACTAATTTCGCATATCGAGGTTGTGTTTAGTGAGTAGCATCCCTTGGAAGAATACACACCAAATTTCAGCCAAATCGGTATATTTCTTTTTTCGTTTGAATCGAGAAAGCCGAGTGAGTTTCCATTTCCATCACGAAAACGCATCAATACACGCTTCGGAGGTTGTAAAGTTAATGTAAATAAGATTTCAACTCGTTTCACATCTCTCCTATTTTCCCTCGGATTCCTCGGGCTACTATTGTTTGTTCCCCAATTTGAAGAAATCGCTGGCAGGAAAAAGATTCTATTCAAATGAGGAGTTGATTGCAGAAACGAAAGGCTATTTTTCAAACTTGTACAAATTCTATTATTCGCAAAGGATCAAGAAACTAGAACAGCGTTGGACGCAGCCTAAAAGAAGACTGTGCCAAAAATAGAAATGTTTACCCGGAACGATTCCGTAGTTTTCATTTTTGCACGGACTTTTTAAACGACCCTTGTACGTACTTTTGTAGATTTTCTATCGATGTTGCTGAAGTGAGCACTCGTTTAAGTTCAAAGACTTTTATGCGAAAAAATACTCTCAGCTCATTTAATTGTTTCCAGTTTTTGAGACTCGAAATTGTTTATATTCTACAAAGAATTTATGTTTATTTATTTACATATGCACATATGTACCGATGTAGCGATGTGCTGGAAGTCTATTTGTGTCTATTTGTCTTTCCTGAGGGCATTTCAGTCAAGGCAATAAATGCTTTTAAAAAATTACAAGAGATCGATCATAACGCACACATGTGTGGTAATTAAAAAAAATACACATGCATATGCCTGTGTGTGTATGTAAATTCGAAAACAGCTAAACACAAATTTGAAAAGGTTAAAAATACGCACATTTACATAAATTCATTATGTATCTTCTTTGTTTTATGCACAATAAAAGCTATGCGCATACATACATATGCATGTATGTACATAATTAAGTTGCCAGGTAGAAAACATAAATATTAAGTAAACTTGTCAAAACTAAGGTTTGCCATGAATTGATGACAAGCACCAAAGAGCGAACAAAAAAACTGAATACATCTGCTCAGTTGGTGGAATACATAAAAAAAATCAGTTGCTTTGATTTTATGCGAAGGCACGAAAGGAATGGAAATAAGCGCAAACTTACAAACACGAAGACCGGTAAAAGTAACAACACATACTGCTATTATTGATGTTTGACCAAAGCAGCTCTGCAAATTATTAAATCCTTTAAAACGCCTACAGTCTTCCATAAATTTATGAAGCACATCTCCTTTTCTCTGAGTTTGTAGTCTATTGCGTGAATTCGCTAGATTTTTGAAACCCATGAAAGCTTTTTTGAAGAGTCATATAAGTACTGTGTGGCATAATATAAAGGGTTTTCCAATAACAGGTGTTTCAGGCGAATGGATTGCGCTATCGAGAGATGATTAACGAATTTTTATGGCCGGAATTGGATGGTATTGATCTGGAGAACGTTTATTTTCAACAAGATAGCGCTACATGCCACACAAGCAACGAAACTATTGATCTTTTACGGGAAAAGTTTCCGGACCGTGTTAGCTCTCGAAGAGGTGATCACAATTGGCCATCGAGATCTTGTGATTTAACACCTTGTGATTTTTTTCTTTGGAACCACGTGAAAGAGAGGGTCTACGCCAACAGCCCAGGGTCGATTCAAGACTTCAAAGGTGGAATTGGTGAAGCTATCGAGGACATAGGGCAGCCTCTTTGCACTTCGGTTATGGAAAATTTCATGAAAACGATATTGTCCCGTAAGCGTGGTCGTGGTGGTCATTTGCCTGGCATTATTTTCCACTATTATTGTCATACCTTCCTCTTTATAATGAAATAAACATCCGATCGTTTATATTAAAAAATAGCATTTTTCTTTGAATATCAAAATAACACCTCTTATTAAAAACCCTATACCAAGTGTTCGGTCCTAAAGCAAATCAGCCTTCCTTGTGTAAGTACGAGTCGAATTCAGCTGATATTGGAGCTTTGTTTTTGCCAACCCAAGAACTACTTGTTTCTCGCCTCTCGTTCATATGACGACCAGACAAGAATAATCAATTAAAAGATTGCGACATCTGTAGGACTATTTCTTGCTTTTTTCGGGATGACGTCCGTGAAAAAGAAACTCTTCATATTCTAAAGGGTTTTCCAATAAGAGATGTTATTCCCGTAAAAGATCAATGGTTTCGTTGTTTGTATGGCACGTAGCGCCGTATTGTTGGCAATATACTTTGTCCAGTTCAATACCATCCAATTCCGGCCACAAAAAATCGTCGATCATCTCTCGATAGGGCAATCCATTCACCGTAACTGTTGCTTCAGCTTCATTTTCGAAAAGGAAAGTCCAATGACTCCACCGGACTATAAACCGCATCAAACAGTCACAGAGAGAAGGGTCCAATTGTTGACGAGGTCGGGCCGAACCCGGGCGACGTGATTTTTCAGCCGAAGGAGCACTTCTTTGTAAAATTCCGCGTTTACAGTGCTTCCTGGATCAAACTCCTTGTGGACGATGCCTCGAGAGTCGAAAAAGGTGATCAGCATGGTTCTGACTTTGGACGCCACTGCAAAATCCTAACACACTTTTAAAACAGCTTTCACACGCGGAGCGATGTTGGCTGCACCGCTGTTGCCAGCGAACTGGGACCGGTTTCTAGTGGAAGGGGAAGGGGTCCAACGATAATTTTCCCCCTCCAGCCGATTCGGTTTATCGCTTGGCAGACGCTCCGCGCGGGAAGGCTTATTACTTTTCAATCAAACCCTGTATAAGCTTTAAGACCCAAATGCAAAATACGGTGTAATGACGTTTCTGTGACGTTGAACGCCTAATTCCAAAGAACGACGAGGAATGGACAAACCTGGGTTTTCTTCAACACTTGAGCCACTCGTGAGCGACGTGCTCTAACTTGTCCAAACAGCTCGAATTTTTTTCACCAATTTCTGTATTGCGGTCCGACAAGGTGCTTCACGATGACCCAAAAATGTTCGAGTTTTACGAACCGTCTCTGCCTCATTTTCACCATTTTTATAGTGAATTTTAATAATTTCAATACGTTGTTTAATCGTCTATCGTTCCATTTTTATTAATGGCGTAGTTTCTTCTTGTCAAATATTGAAAAGTGACATCTACCGAAATAGCGCAACTGCCAAAAAGGTATGACCTCACGGAGCTGGTTAGCTCAGAGGCCGCTAGTTATTGTTGACGTCTACAAAGTTCCGCGCGCTTTAAATCGATATGAATATGTTTTAAATGCGCACAGATTCCTTTGCAGTTATCAGCTGATTTTACAATAAAATCTATGATATTTTCTCCGCTTAAGATACTGAAAGGCATTGGGTTAGGTGTTAGTTTGTTTCCCATGGTTCCTTTTTAACCATGACGGAAGGATGGGTATTAACTCATGCGTCCATCTGCTCTTCAGTGACTTGTTTCACCGGTGGGTGCTCGAACGACGCCTTTCTTCTGCTGCAATATCTTACATTTTGATCCACCGTCGTTCTGGGGATGGGATTAGTCCTGCAATGACGAAGCAAGTGTCATACGAAATTGTACGGAAGCCTCCGATAGTCCACAAAGCGCCTAGCCAATAGACGGCTATCAGTTTTCTTGTGCAGCTATTTATGTTCAGTGTGTCAGCACAGATAGGTGAGGCATACAAAAGAACCGTACTAATATATAGAATTCGTTTGCAATAGCTAGGACCGCCTTTGTTCGGCTTTATTCACAAGACTGCACACTCGATGCATTCTTCACAGCATGTTCCAGGTGCGTTTTGAAGTTTAAACGACTGTCAATTATCACTCCTAGGTATTTAATATCGGGTTTTAAATTAATAGTTACAGTTCAACATTTACATTTATAGTTTCTATTATCTTCCTACTGCTTATTAGGATTACATCGGTTTTGTGTTCAACTAATTCTAGCTTCATAGACGCCAACTAAGCCTTCATCCGGCTTACTGATTCGCTGGCGATCCTCTCAATTTCGTGGATATGTTTGCCACCATTACCACCGCGATATCATCCGCGAATCCAATGGCTTTAGTTTACGGTCCGTGAAATAGTTCCCAATTATTCTTGAGTGTTTCTGGCTGTGACGCAACAATTGTCAGATAATAAAGAGAGCGGTGTAGTATGATAAATTCGCTCGTTAATAACACTAGAAATGAAAAATAATGTAATGAAAACGAATGCCAACTTATTACATCAGCTCAATAGCTGATTCTGTCAAATCTACTGAGAGTGAGATAGCAGTTCGCGGATGTGTCACCTTTTGTATTCTGTCCACCACGTCGAACAGATATTTTAGTTTCTCCATTTGACATCGCCAGAGGCATGAAAGGCAAGAAGTTTCTTAAGCATGTCGTTCTCTTTCTGGTTACGTCACAGATAGAAATACTCTCACGGGTTTCGCAATCTCTGCTATAGAATTTCTTAAAGTGAAATATGTTTGGTTCTTCAACTCGTTTTTATAGATTTTTATTTTTATTTTATATTTTATACTTAGAAAAAATTTTGTTTAATATTTTTTGTTCAAAATTGTTGTTTGAATTTTTGTTTTTTTTTTTTGGAAAAAAAAAATAATTTTTTGTATAATATTGTTGGAAAAAATTTACTTTTTTTTGTGCAAAATTGTTGAAATTTTTTTTTTTGTCAGTTTTCTAAAAGGTGTCGAGATCACTTCAGACTTTTTCTTGATTTCTAATTTTTTGAAAAAAAAAACTTATTGTTTTGTTCAAAATTGTTGCCAAATTGGTTTCTATCATTTTTGAAAAAGATCTCATCTCAGTCGTTTTTTTCTTATTTATGGTAAAAAATTTAGTTTTTTATTAAAAAATTTTCTTATATTTTTGTTGGAAAAAATTAATTTCGTTGTTCAAAAAAATTTTTTTGTCAAGTTTTTGTTCAAAAGTGGGGCTTGAATGCTTGTTTTTTAAGTAAATATGTTTATTGTTGGGAAAACAATTTTTTTTTTTCGTTTTTCAAAAAGATCTCACCTCAGAGATTTTTTCTATATTTTAGTTTTTTTGGAAAAAAAATTATTTTTTGTTCAAAATTTGTTCGAAATTTTTTTTTTTAATCATTTCTCAAAAAGGTGTCATCTTAGTCCTTTATTTTTGAAAACAATTTTTATTTAGTTTTTATTCAAAATTGTTGCTTCAAATTAAAAAAAATATATGATGCTTTCCATTTCAATTCAACCGGGCTATTCGGGTCATGTTCTTCGATTTCGATGTAACTCAAATATGTTGCTCTCTGGTCAAAATAATGAGACACGTATTTTTTTGTTCGCCCGAAAAACATTTTTTTCAAGAGTTATCGGCAATTTTGTTTTTCGGCTCAAATTCGATTTTTTTTAATTATGTAAGAAAAAAATTTTTTTAAATGCCCATAACTTAGTCAAAAACGAACCGATTTTAATAATTCTGAGTTCAAAATGATCGCAATTACTTACACGAGCGACTTCATGTAGAAACAATTGCAAAAAAGTAGTTGAAAATTTTTTATTTAGCAAAAAAGAAAAAAAAATTAAATTTTTTCGAAATTCAATATTTCAAAAAGAGTATTTTTGTTTTTTTTATAACTTTTTTTAAATCAAAAGGACATCTCAAACTTTAATTGAGCTGAATGCCTAGTAGCTAAAATGCGTTGTTTTTGAATAATGAATTTTTGAGTAAAAACCCTGTTTCGCACTTTTTGTTTTTTGCAAAATAAAACATTTTCAACTTCTTTATTGCAATTGTTTCTGCATGAAGTCGCTTGTGTAAGTAATTACGATTATTTTGAACCCAGAATCATTCAAATCGGCTTATTTTTGACTAAGTTATGAGTAATTAAAAAAAAATTTCTTATATAGATTCTTTCCATTTCAATTCAAAAGGGCTATTCGGGACATGTTCTTCGATTTCGATGTAACTCAAATATGTTGCTCTCTGGTCAAAATAATGAGACACGTATTTTTTTGTTCGCCCGAAAAATTTTTTTTTCAAGCTTTATTGGCAATTTTGTTTTTCGGCTCAAAATCGATTTTTTTTTAATAATATAAGAAATTTTTTTTTTTAAATGCTCATAACTTAGTCAAAAATGAACCGATTTTAATAATTTTGGGTTAAAAATGATCGTCATTACTTATACGAGCGATTTCATGTAGAAACAGTTGCATAAAGGTAGTTGAAAATTTTTGTATGTAGCCACTTCTTCTATGGCTAGAACCTCTGCCTGATAGACACTACAGTAGTCTGGGTGTCGAACGGATAGTTCCAGTCCTAATTCTTTCGAAAATACTCCATAGCCAACTTTATCGTCTAGCTTGGAACCATATGTATAAAAATT
The DNA here is from genome assembly GCF_027943255.1 of Anastrepha obliqua. Lineage (NCBI taxonomy): Eukaryota > Metazoa > Arthropoda > Insecta > Diptera > Tephritidae > Anastrepha > Anastrepha obliqua. The sequence goes on along the minus strand of NC_072896.1, from coordinate 45,100,444 downwards.
TAATTCCCCCCTTCTCCATGGCCTCGCTGTCTGCCACTCTCTTCTTGACGGTATACTTGTCTTGAAGAGCTTATCGAAAGTAAGTCTAGGAGTAGAATAGTCTATTTCTTGTTTGTGACTGTTCAGAGGGTGGAAAATACAGGCGTGGCCAAACCGCCGTTCTTTCCATAGCGCCATACTTTTGAGTGTAAGCGCCGAGGCGGCGGCCACGTTTTTTCCTACGAGATTTAGTGCAGGCAAATTGAGCACTTTAGCACTTCTAGCGCTTTGTTTGGGGTAGTCCTTAAAGCACCAGAGATGCATAAAAGTGCTGTTCTTTGGACCTTACTCATGATTTTAGCGTAACTCGCCTTTAGAGTAGATAAGTATTCCATATATATATATTTTTTTTTTTGTAGTCAGGAGGTGTAAATCAATGTGCCTGAAACATCATCAAAGGTGCCGTCACACCAATGGTATGTGGGGCATACTCCCACTAACACTCCTCCTCGGCTGATTTCCACCCTGGAACCGCGTTAGCATTTCTTCAAGGTGGAACCGCGTTTATGTCTATTGACACAACAGGCTCCTGCGTCTAGGTTCCGCTCCTGTGGGCGTATGGAGATTTACGCCATCGATAGTATTCACTTCTCCCACTGGCTTCGAAAGCGGTTGTGGGGGGAGTTAAACATCTGAGAAAATGCAATAGTCCGATACTCACAAAACATTTGTCTTGTCTTCAGTTCGGTAGTGTTGTGAGTGTTTGGCTCAAGCGTCTGTGTCTGTCGTCGGTTTGTCTAAAACAGTTCATCTCCACTGTCTACCTGCTAGCAAAGGTACCAAAACTTTGTAATCAATGCATAGGCTTTATATTTATAACGTTGTTTGGTTGATTTTTCCCCCTTCCGTTTCTGCTAAGAACTGTCGAGTTATGGCTTGGCTGGATTAAGCACATTGCATAAAAAATAATCTAGCTGGTCTTGCTACCTAATTAATTTAGTATCTTAATATTTTTGAATACTTAGTCTATCTTTCTGCGTCTACTGCTGTTGTTGCTGCAGAAGCAACTGTTGCTGTCGTTTCTGGGCTTTCCTTTCCCAGGCAATGCGGTTGAGCCTCGTCACGACTGTAGCCACGAACGTTTTTGCGGCGTCCCATTTAGTGATGGTCGTGCACATATCCTGGACGAATCTTGCGTGGGATGGCGGGTGTTCGAATGCCTTCGCCAGTATTGCTCGTTCTTCACTGAAACGTCTGCAGTGAAAGGCCACATGTTCTGCGCTCTCGAGTGTATTCGAGCAACTCGGGCAAAAAGGGCTGTCGGCCAGCTGGAAACGGTGTAGATATTCAAGGAAGCAGCCGTAGTATTCCATATATTAAAATTGGTCTAACTACCGAAGTATGTATATAGCCAATCAATATTAGGTTTCCATGTGAGTTTCCTATCTAATATGAGTCCTAAGTACATTCTCTCTCAAAGAATCTCAACACCCTTAAAAGCCAGCGGGGAGATTATAGGAAGCCTATGTTTGCTTGTGAAGAGAATTATTTCAGTTTTTGCGTGATTTATAGCGAGTCCCCTACTCTACTAATAAATTAATTACTAGCACAAATAGTTTTTTGTCTATAAAAAACGATAAACAAAAGCTGTGCCCAGTTTTAACCCTAGAATCGTAATATACGTAAATTTTACGTGTATGTCGCAAAAAAAAGTCAGTTACACTTTACCGTTTGGCGCTATCGCTACGACCTCTTGGCAGTGCTTCCTTTATTTTATTGTTGCATTAACAAGTGAATCATAAATCAGTTGTTACTTCGCGTTTAGCTTTAATCGTTCTTTAAAAAAAAGTGTGCACGTAAATTTTACGTGGTCTTAGCATTAACGTATACATTTTTGTACGTAAGTTTTACGTGGTCTTGTTATTAGCGTATAAATATTTGTAAATGAAATTTATGTTCCGTGCGGTTTTCAGGAGAAATAAAAGAAAATAATGGAAAACTCAAGTCGTTGCCTTGCGGATGCAGAAATAGAAGCCCTCCTGGACAGTATTGCCAGCGATGTAAGCTTTACTGAGGACAACCTTGAAGTGGAAGTTGATTTTGACAGTGACGATAGTTTGGAGGATCCAGACTACTCTCCTGAATTAATAATAAAAATACTTTTGAAGAGGAACTGATGAAAGCCGTGGAGTCCGCTCAAAATATGGCATCTGAAAAAAAAAAATAAAGGTCCCCCGGCAAAAAATCAGAAGTCAGCACCAACTGTGCACCTACAACTAAATGACATTGAAGATGTATCCAGTTCTAATCCACTTTTGGGAAGGAATGGTCATGTTTGGAGTAGCAATCCAGTGCATCGTAGTAGTGGAAGAGCAATGGCTATGAATGTTGTTTATATTCGACCAGGTAAATATTATTAAAAGCGGATGTTTTTTAAAGACTGTTATTAAAATAAAACATAAACTAGGTCCATATCCATTTTTTTATAATTCACTTTAAGAAACATAAAACTTTGTATTTTCAATAAATAAAATCAAAACAGAAGATATATAAGTTTTTGTTGAACATTTATTTTAAATTTTTGTGCTGTACGTAAAATTTACATATATTAGCATTAACGTACGGTAAAACTATCTTACGATTCTAGGGTTAAGGTTTGCACTATTCCCCTGCACTAGCTCCCTGTTTTGTTTACATATAATGAACTGATTATCCCGCAAAGCCGGATGAAGTCATTGATCTCATCAACAGTTACCTTTCTTCCAAAGGAATAAAATAAGCACAAAGCAGCAGTCTAAGGGAAACAAATGAAAAAATGAAATTGAAGAAAAACGGTGGAAGCTTCATAAGTTTATAATACTTTTCGAGTAGATACTTCCACCTCTGCCACGGCATTTGCAATACATATAACAACAATTAGTTGCAGCAATCAATGCTGTGCATTGAACCCGAACGCGAAACCGCACCAATGATTCACGAGCAACAACAACAACAAAAACAAAAACAACACAAGTGATGCACCAAGCGTAAGCAAACATAAACACAAGCGCGCATATATTATATGCTACATACATACATACATACATACATACACACATACATATGTACATACGTACATACATACATACTTACATACACACATACATACATACATATACATATGTACAAGCCCGTATGTATTGCAATTGCAATAGTTAAACGCAATTGAGGTGTTGGGACCTTAAGGGTGGAGGAGTGCGCGGTCTGGTTGGGCGAACGAAACAGCTTTAACAATTTATGTTCTCACTTTTGTTGCGGCAAAAGAACGATAGAAGTTTGTACAAAGCGTAAAAAGCAACAACAGTAGTACCGCTTGGTGGAGAATTGTTGCTTGTTGCCGATCAGCAGGGAAGTGGTAAATGTAAATGCCGAGGATAGGTGGGGTGGTGGCGGCAGCGCAGCGCATTGGTTTTGTACTGTGGGCTTCATTGCATTTGTGCAAATGTTAGCAAATCCAGTTTGCATGCCAGACATTCTTGTTGGCTGCTAAATACCAAACACCAGTTTGGAATGTCAAAAGCGCACACTCGCGCACACACATACATACATAGTATTATATGTAGAAGTAAGTATTTGTACATATGTATAAGCGTGACTATATAGTATTTATTTTGTACTTACAACCATACACAGAAAAAATACATCCTCAGTGATTTTACAATAATACTCGTAAAGTAGTAGCTTTCGCGGGGACACGTACAGTGGGGCTGATGGCAGGCGCGGTGTCTATGTTGGTTTCGCGCTGCGCACTCAGCGCTGGCGGTGGAAGGTTAGACCCGTAATGTAGTGACAAAAGATTTTCATTAAATGCGCGTAACCACGAGCAGCCAGCTCTATTACGTGTACGGTTTTTTTGTCTTTTATTTTTATACTTACTTTACACCCGTGCCAACCACAGCCACAACAAAAACTACATGGAATTCTTACATATGAGAGTATGTATGTACATATGTATGTATGTATATGTGTATATGTATGTATGTGCGCACGCAATAATAAATGTGGTGATAGCAAAATTGTGCGACGTTATATAAATTTCAGCTAAAAATAATAAAATAAAAAGCAAATTAAATGATAAATCAAGAGTATATTTTTTTGTGTAGAAATGTCTCGCTAACTGTTCGACTGTCTGACTATACCTGTAGAACAGTTAGCATACTGGGTGGTCCAAATACTTGTATTGGACACTCACAGCCTTTTCCCGCTCAAACATTCAGCTGTCAATCAACATCGTATCACCGCCGAGGGAGAGGAGAATATTGCAAACTTGTTGGCAAAGTGAATGTTGTGTTGCCCAAAGTGTGCGCTTACCGAAAAGAAGTTTTGTTCGTAATGAAGCACAAAATGCGTGTGCCATGCGCAAGTTTGTGCAAAAATTTCGTGAGACTGGTTTGCAAGTAGACAACACCCACGGTCACCGTCATCGTATGGTGCGTACCAATGCGAATTTGGCTGCTGTGGTTGAGAGTTTTCAACTGGATCCAGACAAATCGACTCGTCGTAAATTTCAACAAGCCCAATATTTCACACGCTAACTTAATTAACATTTTTAATATTCAGAATTTTCGCTTAGAAGGTTTAGTTGCATTAGTAATTGAAGACAAATCACTTTCTATTCGTTATCAGTTCTCAGTTTGAAAGGGGCATAGAGAGGGCACACTTGGATGAAAATCAAGAATTCGTCCTTTCTGATACTAATGCGAAGTAGATGCGAAGGCTGAGAAGAAAAGAGGAGGGGTGATGTGTATTTGTTGAAGGCAACCGAACGATGACTTATTTACGGTGATGTTAGCCGCTTCGCACTACTGCTGAAATTCATCAAGTTTTGATACCATTGCTCGGTATATCAGCAGGTGTAGCCAAGAGATGAGCGCCAAGAGTTTTAAATCTTGGCCCTGTAAAAGCAGAGCAGTTAAGGAAAAAGTGCTGAGATGAATCCACTTCATACTCCATGCAACTGACGCAAAAAGGGCTCGGATTAATGCGGTCTCTCACAGCATGTATATCATCCTGTAACTGCACCCATGAAATTCGAGAGCTGAGATTTTGTTAATAGCGGGAGATCCCTCGAGCGCCTCTGATCCACTCATGGCCAGGACGATTTCGCGACCTTCCAAGTTTATGTACTTGCCCAGCGCTTGCTGAGTTGACGCGAAGCCCACCTCTCCAGAAGCAGACCGCAGGTAGGGGGATCCAAATTCTCTCGCATCGTGGGGTAACGACCTCACAGGTCACCAGTCTAGCCAGGTCGTCTGTCTCACAACTTCTTACAATGTCGCTATGACCAAGTACCCAGAAGTCAAGCATTTCGCAACTAGTTTGGAGTGCACCATCATCGAGCCCAGGTCCTTAATTGCAACTTTAAGCCTTACGTTAAATCTGTGTGTCGAATTAAACTGAAACAAAACTGGCTTATGCGAAAAAATGTGGGACTTAGAGTGGTGGCATCATTTGGGATTATTTTTTTAAATGCTGCCATTTCGATGAACGATGATACAGAACCCGATCTCTTCATTTTCTTGAAGAGCGTACGGTTGCTGGCGCATGCCGATGATATTTATACGTCATTAGTTCTGTCTTTCCTTAGCTGCATAAAGAAGCCAATCTAATACGTCTGGTGGTGAACGAGGGCTAGCCGGAGTACCTCCTGTCATGAAACAAGCAGTCAGCGCACTCGCAATGGGCACCCACGTCACTGTTGACAGTTATGATTTCGAGGTTGTAAAAGACTTCATTTATTTGGGAACCGGCATTAACACCGATAATAGTGTCAGTCTTGAAATCCAACGGAGAATATCTTTTCCCATGAAGTACTACTCAGGACTAAGTAGACATTTGAGCATTAAAGTTCTCTCCAGACGAACAAAACTACCACTTTATAAGTCTCTCATTATGCCCCATCCTATTGTATGAAGCAGAAGCTTGGCCAACATTCGATGAGGCGTCCCTTGGAGTGTACGAGAGAAAGATTCTGCGGACAATTTTTAAACCCTTGGTATATATCACAGATATCACAGAGCATAGAACAAAAACCTAATTGAGCTCTATGACGACATAGACATATATGTATAAAGGGTTCTCCTAATTCCTAATTGGAGGATAAGGCGCCAACAACTTCTCTAAGCTCTAAATTCTTTCCAAGTCTTATTCAAATATCTCATTTCAGCCACCGTTGAACGACGCCAGGTGGTTCGTGGTCTGCCTACATTTCGTCCTGGGTTTTGGAAGGGTCACAGCGCCTGTTTGGTAATGTTGTCGTCACTCTTTCTCAGGGTGTGTCCCATAGACATAGCGCAGCGAACAAAGGCCTAGCGGCGACGTTGGCAAGGTCAGGTAAACTGAATGGATATAAACACTTTAGGGCCTGTAAGAATTCGTTGTGGAACTCGGTGATGGTAGCAGGGGAAGAAGAATACCTTCTTTGTGTTGGAAAGTTCAGGTAGAGAAGGACTTGGCTTATCTTAGTGAATCCAGCTGGCGTCGGTTAGTGCGAAGAATAAATGTCTTTGTTAAACTCAGTTAAAACTACTTAAGCGGTTGTTGCCTCAATCAAAGGAAAAATAAGATTGGCGACCAAAATTGAAGACATAAAATAAGATGATCTTCGGATGGTTCTCCATGTCACAAAGCTCGGCAGCAATTGTTTTTTTTCTTTGCGTATTACATTCGCTCGTAATTTTATCAGCCGATTTGATGACACTCGGCTTTTTCATCATCATAATAGCCTCATAGTTCGGGGTGAACCATTGCTTGCGTTACAATTCGTCTCCACGTGACTCGGCCATCAGCTTTTCGTTTGATATCAGATATGCCCATGGCTCCAAAATTGCCTTCGATGTCGTCTCTCCATCGTTTTCCCAGTCGGCCTCTCCTGTCGTCTTGTGGATGTGTTTCGAAGATTTTTTTTAGAGTTCTATCGTTGCTCATTCATAACATCGAATCCTTTGCGCTTTGATGTATCTGATTACATTTGGACCCCTGATAAATGAGTTTAACTCGTCGTTTTACCGAATGCGTTAAGTACCGTCTTCAAGTCGTGCAGGTCCATATATTTTTCTTAAAATCTTTCTTTCAAAAAAATTTAACTGATTGATTTCAATGGATTTTAGAACCCAGACTTCGCACCTGAATGTGAGGGTAGGTCTTGTGACAGTTTTGTAAATTCGTAGTTTCTGGTTCCTGGGAAGTAATCTCGACTTCATTAACTTTTTGCAACTTGTATCCTGTGTTTTGCTGGGGTAACTCAACAACGAAATTAAGCCAACAATTCTGAAATGGTTCAGACCATTAAAGAGAATATTGTCTGAGAAATTGTGAGAAAATTTTGCAGGAAATTTTCAACAAGGCCTTCAAAAATTATCTGAATATATAGACAGATATTAAATGACATTCATCGGGAGACCTTTACCACTTTCCTAAACTTCCAACCTCCGAATGCTGTTATCGGAGTTCAACCGCCACCTGGTGCCGACGAAGAGCTTCAGCTGCTTCGCGAGTTCCGTTCTGGATCAATTACGTTCTTTATATTGTGGAATGTTAAATTCCCATTTATCCAGAATCGATCCCGATACGCCCAGTATATGTCCAGCATGTGAAGGCACACCACACGATACTAACCACCTATTCACGAGCCCTATCAAACCTGCTCACCTAACACCCCTTTCCCTCTGTATCCAACCTGTCAAAACTGCATGTTTTCTAGGCCTACCGTAAGATGAGTTAGACGAAGACGATCACTGACTACACCGCACAACAAAAAAGTTGGCCTGAAAGCATAGCCGAGACAGTATTTTCCTTTTTTAATTATCTTACATTTTTATTTTCAAGAATACCACAATACCCGATATAAAAATGCCACAATGAAACCAGGCATAGTGAAACTTTTGAAATTAGAGTGACTTCTTATGACACAACATTTTTTGTGGGCCATAGCATAACACATAAGTATGTCTACATTTCTGTATATATTTTGAAAAAAATTTAGTTTTCACAGAACTCCCACATTCGCCATGGACTTTAAGTAGTTTCTTCAGGGTTTCGGTCGAAATCAAACTAATTTTTCAAGAAAGCAACCGCGAATTGTGACCGTCGTGTGACAAAATCATGAGACGCTGCCAAAATAAAAACTCGAACTTGAAATACCCTGTACATACGATATATATACGCATATTTGGATCACCCGGCACATTTAAAAAAAGTCAGTCAGTTGCAGTAGCAAAAATTTCGCAGCCGTAAGCAAACAATTGGTCTTGCAAAGTAAGCATGTGCGATTGCCTTCCCTTTTATCCCAATATCTTCATTGTTGTTCTGAGCCAATGTTTGTGCTTTTTGCTTTTGTACTTATATACATACATTTGCCATATGCCATAATTAAGTCGCACTTATGCAGTCACAGCTAAAAAAGCAGTGACAGATGAGAAATGCAGATACTCGAGTATCTGAAATACATCTCTCACACGCCGTAACTAAATGGAGTGTACACAGATATGCACGTAGGTATGTATGATATACCAGATAGCGAAATGTTTGGGTTTTAATAGAAGAACTGCAGACTTGGAATGATTATTGCAAAATGTTCGTTTTGAAACAGATGCTGAGCTATAAGACCTCCTATTTACCCATAAAAAAATCAGAGAATGAGGAAATCTCGGTATAGAAACATCAAGTCCACATATGATGTTCATTGATAGTGCCTAATTATTTTGCAAACAATTAATTTTTCGATTCTTGCGTAAAAGTTGTGCTTGATCTTCCTTGACCTATAAAAGCTTTGTTTGTTACTAAACCCTGTTGCGTTTCTTAGGTAACAGATTTTACATTTCATTTTAATGTGAGTGGTTAAGTTAACGGGTGTTATAAGGATTCCCTAGTATAGCGTGGGATATATTATTAACCCTTCTCTTCTCAAAACACTTATCGTGCCCAACTGAGAAAGTTATAAACAAAATATTACCTATGGTTTCTTGCAAGTCTAAAGGAAATAGAAATAAAAATCTACACTTTGATAAGCTGAGAATTTGCCCCATCAGACCTTTGGCAGGCATTTAAGGGGGGAGCCTCATGTAGAAGCCTCAAAATCGGTCATTCTTTAAACATATTTTTAAAGTTTATAAAATAATTATATTATTTTGAAACTTTAACACAACTTTATTTAACCTTTTTTCATTTTTTGTTCCAAAATGACGGCTCAGGATCATTCCTTGACGGCTGCCTACGGCGCGAGGTCCCAAAACTGCTCTATTTATTACTCTTAATCTATCGATCTGAAACAAAAAAATGAAATTGGTTTTTTTATAACATATTAACGGGGAGGACGAACCTATAAAATTAAAAAACAAGTATAAAATTAATTATAAAATAAGCCTTTGAAAAAAAGTCAGAATTTGGGGCTATTTTATTGACATTTTTAACCCCCAAAAAGTAATTTATCAACGTGAAATATCTGAAATTTTAAGTTTATCCTTCCGATAGTAATGTACAGAAAGGCCTCACCAAACTTCAAAAAAATCGGTCTATAACTTTTTGAGTTACGATACGAACAGTTTTTAAAAAAGTCGTATTGAGATAATTGAGTTTAAAGTTTGAGGTACAAGAGCGCGCGGACCGCTCTCTACCTAATTAGTGGGCTGTAGAAGCTATAATATTGATAATTTCGGCATGAAAATTTCACAGTACATTTTTAGGATAACATACTTTCAGATTATTGAAAAAAATCGATTTTTTGAGGCCTTCTATATAACCCTACCCCTTAACAGGCATTTGAAAATCGATGATTTCTGGTACAACTACAGAGTTTGAAAGGCTCATCCAACCAATAGGAACCTTAGGTTGGAATGGAATTGCAGACAGTCCGCAATTCCTTTCACACACTGAGCAAGCAATATTGCTCATTGCACTTAAGACCAAGAGAGAGCATTTAAAGGTAAGAAAGAGAGAGAGACAGGTAGGGAGGGAATTCATTGCTCCTCTGCAAACTTCTCAGATTTTGTTACGAATCTTAGCCAAGGATGATGATGCCAGGTTTGTTCGTTAAGTATGGTAAAAAAAAAATATTTTTGAGGAGAACTTTGGATTTTACGTCATTCTTTTTGTCTTTTACAAAATTTAGATTTAGTGAAACACAAAACGAATGACGTTGGCATATCTGTCAACTTCGCTCAGAGCCGAATAACGGTCTGCTAGGTAGTACAACTCTAAAAATCTTTTCAGAATGAATCTTAGCAGCTTTTCCATTCTCAATACAATCCAATAATGATAGAACACAAGATTGCGCCCATCAGAGAGTCGCGATGTCACACTTGCACAGTTGCGTGAGAGAAAAAGCGTTTTGAAAATGCGAATAAGAATGCACATAGAAGAAGAAATTACAAGAACAACACACGAATAAATTAAATAAATGTGACGCCAAGCAAACAGCGATTTTGTAAAATTCGCTAAGAGCAAACCGCAGACTGGTACAGTACCACAATCGGCACCACCTTTTATTCCCTCCACCGACCCAAATTTTAACTTTTAAGCATGAGGAAGGCTGAGCAGCGGTAGAGAAAATGCTCTGTACTATCCTAATTTTCCAAACAAGTTGTACACAATAGATCGTCGATGATGCCTATGGTGGCTATATATCGTCCCCTTGGATTTTGTCCCGTAATTAGTCCTAACAGGGCTCGTAATTTGCCCCTCCTCTGTTTGAGAAGGAATTTTGCTACCATCCTCTTAGGCCTTTTCAGGAATCTCTTGGTTGTTTTGCAAGTATGAGTACTGCACCAACAGTTAGAGCTTTCTAATTTATATATAAAAGGTTATCTAATAAGAGTTGTTATTTTGATATTCAAAGAAAAATGCTATTTTTGAATATAAACGATCGGATGTTTATTTCATTATAAAGAGGAAGGTATGCCGTTAATAGTGGAAAATAACATCAGGCAAATGACCACCAAGACCACGCTTACAGGACAATATCCTTTTCATGAAATTTTCCGTAACCGAATTGCAAAGTGGCTGCCCTATGTCCTCGATAGCCTCACGAATTCCATCTTTGAGGTCTCGAATCGACCCTGGGCACCTAGCGCTGTCCTGTTGAAAATAAGCATTGGCGAGATCAATACCATCCAATTTCGGCAATAAAAAATCGTTAATCATCTCTCGATAGCGCAATGCATTCACCTGTAACTCCTGTTGCTGAAAAACCCTTTATATACTTATATAATTGACGCGTACACCATTTGTGGGTGTTTGGCCGAGCTCCTCCTCCTATTTGTAGTGTGCAGATATTTGTTTGGCAGATACTTTTTATGAGGACCTTTTTTATAGTAAAAAAAACACTCGAAGGTTTGCTAATGCCTGCTGAAGGGCGACGGCTATTAGAAAAAACTTTTTCTTCAGTTTAGTGTTTCACCAAGACTCGAAACTACGTTCTCTCTGATTTCCGAGGGGTAGTCACGCGCCAACCCATTCGGCTACGGCGGCCGTAGTTTTTATTAAGAACGTGAAACTCTTTGATGCAGCTCCCAAGTTTAACAGCAGTTATACGAGTAGAGTAGCCTTTGGATCTTGCCTGTTAAACCTTTCACAGTTCAGCTGGTTTCTACAATCCAATAAAAACGAATATAATAAATATTTCTAATAAAAAATACTGCCTTCACGTATTTTACATATTTTTATGCAAATAGTCATTCAATTAGGAAAATGAAGTAAATTTATTTCTATTTGTGATAATTAAATTAACTATCATACTTTCGTGTAATGTTTGCTGGGCACCTGACTACTTACCTGTCAGCAAGTACACGCGTATATGTACGTGTACAGGCATGTACATGTGTCAATATTCATGCATAAGTACATCTATGCACATACACACACACACACACTGGTGTTAGCTAATTCTTTTTGTGTCGGCATGCGTTAACCGAACAAGGGGTTCTCATTTCACTTTATTTTATTTACTCCAGCAGCGCTCCCAAACAGCCAACGGCCAGCTGGGGAAGTCAATTGTAATCCTACATATGCATGTATGTCTGTATGTGTATCCACAAATGCATACGTATAAATGTACTTGTGTGGGGAGGCTGGGGTTAGCGGTGGAGCAGGCATACAAGCAACCAAACAGCTCATTATACGTAATTTTCATTTTTATTATAGGCATTTCTAGCGCGCTGAGCGCCCCACAGAGGAAAGTTTTTAATCGCATTGACGTGAAGTTAGTTGGTGGTAACACTTTATGCACCGGACTGTCAGAGAGCATTCACCATTCGCTCCGTGCTAACTGGTGTATGGATGTCTGTATGCGCATACAATAAGTTAGTTAGCATGTTTGCTCGTTTGTTTGTTTGTTTGTGTGTGTGCCGCAATTGTTGGCTGGTTATGTGTTATATAACAATTTTCAGTCCCACTGAACTGCTTTCATTTATTTTCTGCATTTTTTCACAACTTTTTTTTTTTTTAACTCATCTCATTTCATTTCAGCTCATTTTTCACAACTGAATTTTTTCGTAATTGTTTTCATCGCATTGTTTCTGTACTGGTTTCTGATATTTTCATTACGTTCATTATATTTCTGTTTTTCTCCTATGTCGCCGCCATTCATACGAGCATAGATATGGCAAAAACATACGCTCGTATATATTTAGTGCTGAGCTCAGCGCCCATCAGCGAGTCTCAACTTACTTTTTCTTCATTTTTTTCATGCTATTTCATTTTTATTTTCCTTAGCTCTATCTAAGATGGCCAACACTTAGTTTTATTACGTGTTGGTAATCGATTTTTCACCACAAAAGGTAATCAAGATAGGTTCTACGCACATTTTTTGTGTTTTGGCTGTTTTGTAAATGTTTTCCTTTTTCTGTCGCTCTCTCTCTGATTCTTGTGCGGTTTTAGTCCAGCGTCACTAATCAGACGCAGTTAAGTGAATTAGTACTGCTCGTAAACTGGTCGAAGAGGTTGATTGGGTACTCAACAGAATTTTTGTTAATTGCCTTAAAATCGCTCTTAATCGCACAACAGATTCATGCTGTTGCTTCGAAGCGCAATATTATTTCATTTATTTCATTATTTGGGCAAATTGAGCAATCAGTTGTTGGGTTTTCCAAATTTTCATTAAATTTGATTAAAGTAAACTAAGATTTTGCTGTGAAGAATCTGAATCTGCGCTCAGAATAGCACCAGTATTTCAGGTATTTGAAATAGTCTGGCCAAAATATGGAACGGACACGATTTTTGAGTATGTTTGAAGAATTTTTTGTTGAAACATCGGGGCAGTATTTCAAAGTACAAGATGTAATCTGATATTGTCGATTTGAATTGCCGCTGAGTTAGCCAAATGCGGATCAGTGGTTACCCCACAAGGGCCAGAGCCAATAATCGGAATCAGTTCCGCAGGAATCATGAATTGAATCAGCGATTCTGTATGCAATCTACATAAAGAGCGATGGTCCGGTCTAGAACACTGCAGAACTGCAAAGTGTTTTGTGACAAGTCCGAACAGAAAACTGTAAAACGTTCTACTAAAACTTGGAAGGAAAGACGTTCAGTTGATGGTCGGTATTATTATAAGACCCAATCCATGAAGTCAACATATTACCACCACTGGAATCATTGAGGACCCAATGTGCCTTTCGTGCTTGGATGAGGCGGATAGCACTGATCACTTTCTCTGTGAGTGTCCTGCCTTTGTTAGAGCACGGCTACAAATTTTGGGCTCCGATGTCATGAGACTGAGTAATATGCGTTCTCTCAAACTGGAGAATATTTTCAGATTTACCAAAGAATCTGGAAAATTCTTGCAGCACTAGCTATCTCTGCCTCTGTATCTATTCTTTCCTATCTCTTTGTCTCTGTTATTTCTCTCATTTCCTCTTTGACTATCTACCCTTTTACTTTCCAGAACTTTGAATACAATGGGTTTTTTAGCCTGAGTGTTTTAGGAGTTACTAAATCTCTCGGTGCTTCCTGGCTCGCTTTTTATCAAATTTAAATCTGATTTTTGGTGCTGAAGGTCAATGAAATTTTGTCGGCCCTTGAAATTAAAAACATATTTCATTTTGTTTGAAAAAGAGCCTAAATGTAAAGACTCTACGCAAATAGTAAACTCTATCTATGAAAATTTTGTCAATATGGGCTCTCAAGGAAGGCCCAGGTATCAAAAATGCAATACAAATTTTAAAATAAAGGGTGTTTTTTTAGAGGTTAGATTTTCTAGATGAAATAAAACGTATATAATTTAATGTTATGGCCAAGAATTTAGCTTTATTATAAAGATAAGGGTTTGCCATTATGTTTTAAAAATGATTTCGGGCAAGTGGCCGCCGCGGCTGGCTTGAATAAATTCCAGCCGAGAGGCCCAATTTTCGACCACTTTTTGCAGCAATTGGGGCCGTATGTCAGCAATAACGCGCCGAATATTCTCTTCCAAGACGTCAATCGTCTCGGGCTTATCTGCGTAGACAAGTGACTTCACATAGCCCCACAAGAAATAGTCCAGCGGTGTTATATCGCACGATCTTGGAGGCCACGCCACAGGTCCACGGGGCGAGATAATGCGCTCACCAAAAGTTTCCTTCAATAAATCGATTGTTGCGTTGGCTGTATGGCATGTAGCGCCGTCTTGTTGGAACCAAAGGTCGTCCACATCAACATCGTCCAATTCAGGCACGAAAAAATCATTAATCGTGGCTCTATAGCGCTCTCCATTGACTGTAACATTATGGCCAGCTTCATTTTTAAAGAAATATGGACCAATGATTCCCTCTGCCCATAGAGCACACCAAACAGTGACTTTTTGAGGATGTAACGGCGTCTCAGCAATGGCTTGTGGATTATGTTCACTCCAAATGCGACAATTTTGCTTATTGACATACCCATTCAACCAAAAGTGAGCCTCATCGCTGAACAATATTTTCTTCGATACGTCGCGCGAACCGAACCATTATTTTCGTAATAAATTTGCACGATTTGCAAACGTTGTTCAGGTGTAAGTCGATTCATTATGAAATGGCAAACCAAACTGAGCATAAATCAAGTGACAGCTGTCAAAAAGACCATCTACGAAAAAAGTAGTGCCAACTTGAAAACCTAACCTCTAAAAAAACACCCTTCAGGAGCATTTTTTTTTATTTAATGTTATAATTAAATGAAAATCCAAATTTTCGTTTAATACAATAGCATTTTCTAAAATTTGAGCAATTTGACTTTTGATTACTCCAAATTTCCAATTCATCAATTAACCATGTCAAATTGTAAGTGATTCGAATTTGCATAAAAGTTATTTGGAAATCTGGCAGCATTTTAAGTGCATTTACGAGTCATGCCAACTAATCAAATTAGGCAATGAATTAAGATCGACCAAAAGTAATCGTCTAGAGGCTGTTCTACCACGCCCAATTCAAGTATGTCACTAAAGGAGTTGGAAATCCAAGGGCAAAGTCTTTCCCTGCAGCTTTTACAATCGATTATTTTCAAAAGATAATCTTTAGAGGAAAAACGTACTTGAATTTTCTCTACTAAGTGCACTTTTCTGGTCCTGGATGCACAATTGAAGACAGTGCACCAGAAATGGTTAATAAATCGATCGAATAATCGATGGGCGAATGCGTGAAGAGGCTTACCACATGGATCAGTTATTTAGTTTATTTTACAAATATTTGGATATGAAACCGCAGTCCATTAAATGTGTGTTGCGTTTGCTTAGAATATATAACCGCGGCTATTTTTATTTGTAGACTCTACAGTAGGATTTGTTGATGCTCACTCGCTAACCGAACGAGTTTTTGGCCGATCTATCCATCCATCACATCTATTTATCCATCGCAATATATGTATGAGAAGTCATGTACTTTGACCTCAGACAGCGGTTTTACTTGGTGAATTGAAGCTGAAGAAGGCGAAGGCTAATGTAGGTCTACCAGCCAACAAGGTAATACCAACAACTTTTTCGAATACCTGCGCTGTTGTATTGATTCGTTGAGACAGCTGATACAGCTTCATAAATGAAATTCATAAGGTCATACCGTTAACTGGCTCTCAGCGAATTCGAAAGAATCAGCTGATTGGCTAACGTAACCGGAGTCATGGAAAACTGAGTTTGTGTTGGTGATATGCGAAACTAAATCAACACAGTCTACGCTCATATAGATTCTTCTTCACCTGAACAACGGCGGATTGGATGAGTGTGTAAATACGTGTGAAATTAGTAGGCAGAGTTCTGCTGTAGAGTACCCGGTGATGTGGCAGCCGAAGTTACTCGCTCAATTTCGTTTCTCACCATAGCTGAGTGCCAAGCTTGGCAATCTATCATCCATGACTCATACTAAGAATGTATTTTTTAGTCTACAATCCCTGGATTTTCGGAATCTGCAATTTCTTACGAATCATTGGAATTGGAAACAGAAAAATCTCTTTTCATACCAAAAAGCAACATTGACTTTAACTTTTGAGCGAATATGAATATGTTTGAACGTTGGTTGTTTAGGGAAACAGGATACATTGAAAGTTAAAAACAAAATACAAAAACATAAATTTTTCACACAAAATCCACCGCTTGATGAATGAATACGTGTGTTGCTATCTATATCCTGGGGCCAGTTTCGGTTTCACCTTATTGCAATATCGAGATCCCGAACATCTCGGAATCGTACAAATCGAGAAAATTGATGTCCTTTGTTAATATGTACATATTATTTGATAATGCAGCTGATGGATAATAAATAAATGTATACATTTCATCTAGATGGCAGTTGGAAGCGGTGACAATGACATATGGGTTCTTATTTTTTATGTACGTCGAACGTGTCGCATATTGACAAATATTTACGGTAATCGCGATCCATCATATACAACTTTTAAAGAGTGGTTTCGACGCTTCCGAAGTGGTAATTTCGATGTGAGTGATAAAGATCGCGATCTGGTGGGATCGGAAAGGTGTCATCTATTATGAACTCCTTAACACGTTGACTGCCGAGCGAAATTTGCTGGTTATCACACAGCGCCGCAAGTGTGCATCACCACCACACCAAAAACAATGCGCCGGCACCCATTGCCCGGCGCGGCAGTCAACGTGTTAAACCATCTGAAACTATCACTGGCGATCGTTACCGACTGCAATGTGTTTGAATCGAGCTCTCAAAAAAAGGCGGCCGAAATGGGACGGTAGACATGACAAACTGATTTTGCTGCATGACAACGCCAGACCACATGTTGCTAAATCGGTTCAGAAATATTTGGAGGAGCTGAATTGGTAAATCTAGCACCACCCGCCGTATTCCCCAGGCATTGCACATTCCGATTACCATCTGCTCCGATTACCGATCAATGCAGTCAGCCCAAAATAAAAGTCCAAAGAGTATTTCTGTTTGTAAGGAAATCGAATTTAAAAGGAAAGGAACTGAAATAAGATAGAAATAATAATGACTTAGTGCGACCTCAAATAAAATCATATAGGCTGGTTCTGTAATTCACATCCGATTGAATTTCATTGAAATTTTCTGGCAATAGCACTGATATCCACCCGGAATTACTCGGGATTTTACTCGTGTATTAGAGAAATTTGGAAATTTGTTGAGTAGTGTAATTGGCGCCACATCCACATCTTTGGCCAAGCTTCAACTCCAATTTGTATGCGTCTTAATTGATGTTTTTTAATTGAAAAATCGCAGGTTGCTCTTACTTACAACTGAGGGTCGATCGCTGTTTGTAAAATATTTGTATACAACTGGCTGGTAAGGCAGTACAGAAGAAAGTATTCCTTCACTATTCGTAATGATGTGCTACTGTCCGCTAGTGTGCAACACTATTTTTGTGCGAGAAGAGCCCGTCTAAAATTTTTTGGGGAATATTTTTGCGAAACATTTTAACCTACATTGACGCTACAAGTACAATATTTTTCCGATTTTTAAAAATAAGGGGCAAAATTATCCACTCTCTGAGGAAATATTGGATACAAAGGCTCCACAAAAATATGCGGCATTAAATTTCATTACAGACGCTTAAGGATAAATGTATTTTTATATGATTTTTTTTTTAATATTTTCTATCAACTTGGACATAAATTAGAAAAACTGCAAAACGCTGTTAAAAATTGTGATATTCAGGTACAAAACGGCAGATACAAAAAGTTTTTTGATACTAATGGACCCAATTTATTTATTGCTAAAGATTTATTTTTAGTTGTAATGCATATCCAGAGATTTGATTTGTGCTTTTTTTAACTTGTTTTCGTCCTTTAGTAGTCTGATGGCATGAAATTATAACAGTAAACTGCTAAATAAAAACAAATCAAGCGTTAAAAAAAATTAATTTCTTTTAATCTGCGAAAACCCCGAATAATTATCGTGAGATTTACTAACTTCAATCAAAATAATGAGGGTAAGCATTCACTTAATTGAAATTTTAATCAAAATATAAAAATAAGAAATTAATTTCACAAAGTTCTACTGCATCTATTTTCAACCTGTCTATTGTTTTTGTGTTCTAAATTTTTCTTGTTTGAATATTATTTTTATTACTTACATTGTGGATTATTCTAATGCCACAGCCATCGCTAAAAATGATTTACGAGTGGCATATATATACCTACATACATACATACATACATACATACATACATACATACATGCATATATACAAATAGTTACATACATGCACACGTCTCGCACAATCTCGTCAAATGTGAAAGGCCAAACAATTGACTTGCAGCGAATTCATTTACAAACATACATACATGCACTCATCTATAGACATGTAGAAGTATTTATTTATTAGGGTGGGACAATCTGTGCGTCTTGATGTTGTTCCATAAATGGAGGGACCTACAGTTTTACGCCGCCTCCGAACGGCAGATGGTTTTTTATGGTAAAACAACATTCGGAGGTTTGCCTATACCTGCCGAGATGCGACCGCTATTAAAAAAAACTTTTTCTATCATTTGGTGTTTCATGCCCGGAGACTCGAATCGGAGTCACGCACCAACCCATTCAGCTATACGCTCCGCAATGGCCAATGTATAGGAATTCAAAAAAGTGTGTGTTCAAAATTTAAAAAGAGCTTGTGGAATACAAAATCTAGCAAAATATAAACTTAAACTTAAACTTTACGTGTGAGAGTCATTTGCTGATTGCTTTCAATACAAATTTGATAGTGAAAGTGAAAACCTAGACGCTTGGTCAATCTTCCATTTCTTATGTAGATCTAAAAACGTTTGACGATTTGCCCCAAAACTAAAAACCTTCGCAAGTTTTTCGTCTCTTCTACGAAATCAGGTCAATTAATCCTACCAAGTGCAGCGGGGTACTTCTGAGCATAGACCTTCAATTGTGTTCGCAAGCAGATTAGCCCTCGTTGTTCACACATGGGTGGTGAAGCCAAAGATCGGTTCACCGAAGCTTCATTGCCTATGCATACAAAATAGGAAGGACGATTTCAGTTGCAGAACTTTTTTATCGACAAGCTCAAAAAGGCACCTCTTAGTAAGAATTATTTTTCGCTTGATCTTACGGCTGAATTGTGTTTGTGGTATTTACATTGGTTCTTAAGTACACAGAGCGACTATATTTATTTTTGGAGATAACTTACACAACATTGCACTTTCTTAGCCATTTTAATAAAAAACAAGCTAAGTACTTATATTTTAGACTTCGATGGCATATTACTACATCAACATTTTCCTTACAGTCCAGGATGGCTCTAGGACTACTTTAAATGTAACCTGCAGTCAGCAAACTCAGTGATCCTATATTTAGCTCTTTCGCATGCTCTCCAATCCCATGGAAGCATCGCAGCTTGGGGTGCCCTTTGGAACACATTTTGTGGCATTGGGGCAGTAGCACTAGAATCAGTAGTTATCTGCTCCGGCGATACGGCCTATGTCTACCAATGAATTTTCATGTTCATCATCACTAGCATTGACTGAGCAAAAAGTTTAATCATCAGTCAATTTTTGATACAAAAAAAGTACGTGTAGCGTAGTACACATAACGGGAAGTGAAACTTTCAAGGCAGACAAAGAAAGAGGGGGAGACCCGAGAGAGAATAAATGAGAGAGAGAGAGAAAGATTATATATCTAAATAAATTCACAACATTTACAGAGAATACAAATAGACAAAATTTACAAAAAGCGGAGAAGGGTCGACCGGTGTAGGTAAACGCCGGACACAAACCGTGGCAACAACACGCACTACTCTGAGCGTTTATCACCCGCACAAACGCAGCGATTCCAGGACCGTAGCAACGGCACAATTTACCGCAAGGCAATACCAATAAATTCGACGTCGGAATGGATAGCACTTTATAGTACGCACCAGCACTAGCCAGGAAACGGAAATAAGCGCCAAAAAGTAGGCCCCAAAAAACATGGGACCAAAAACCGCCCCAAACAGTAGGCACCAAGGAAATATAACGCCAAAAAGTTGGCACCAAATATATATTTCCCACAAGTTTGCGCCAACAAACAAGCGCCAAAAAGTAGACAGTGTTATTTCTCACTAGTAATTTGCAACCACAAGGCATTAAGGAAATATAACGCCAAAAAGTTGGCACCAAATATATATTTCCCACAAGTTTGCGCCAACAAACAAGCGCCAAAAAGTAGGCAGTGTTATTTCTCACTAGAAATTAGCAACCACAAGGAAAAACTCAGGAAAAATAGCCTAAAGTGTATCTAAGATATATAAGGTATAGCGCTCTCTCTCTCCTTTTCGTCTACGTTATATCTTTTTTCTCTCTCGCGGAACAAAAATGCCCAAAACGTTGCATGGCCTTGAAATTTTACTCTCCATTCTCGCTCGTCCATCGACGTCTAAGAAGTTTCCCCCAAAATTGCATGTGATATGAAAATATCTCTTGGCGTAGGAATAATTCTTATGAATTCTTGTATTAATTTTCTCATTTTCAGTGCACAGTGTGTAAATGTCATTTATTCATTACAAATCGACCCGCCTTAATGAAAATCGCTCTATTCAAGCATTTGTTATGGCAAAGTATCATTTAATTATTGCCAATTATATTATTCTGTTTATTCGTTGAAGGTAGATAAATTTGTATGCTTGCCTTATATGTTCATACATTTGGTTGCATGCTGACAATGAATATATCCATTATCTTCAACTTGTCAGTATGTACACACACACACACACACACACACACACATCTACATACACATTTGTATATCTGCCACTTTTAACAAGCCATCGCTAAATTACTCTGCCGTCAGTAGATGTGTATATTTTGTTGACCCTTCCATACCCCTTTCCTCCCCTTTCCCCCGTGATATTCCTTTTGCTCAGCTATTTGTCGCTGAATATTTATGTATTTGCCGTTGGCTCGCTTAATTGAATTAGTCGGTTATTACCGAACAACACAACGCCATCATCTTTTTCATAAGACAGCTCCTCAACTTGTCATTCCTTTTGAATTGCCTTCAATGTTGACATCAGCCAAGTTGACAGTCGCATTCACTGTCGCAATGTACGCTGCCAAACTGTCAATGTTTTCCCACTGTCATCATCTTCATAAGATCATTGACTCCCAAATTGGCGGTTTGAGCATACACTTTTGAAATGTTGGGTTTTTTTAATATTTTAATCTTTTTTATTTTTATTTTTTATTTTTGCTATGTCATGATTGTGCAAATTTAGTTATCTAGGTTTTACATTTTCAAATGAGATAAATATTTTTCTAATTTCTTCAAATTTCAACAATATTCCAAGTATGTGAATGACATTAAGCCATTTTGCAGTGAGGCAAAGGCCCGAAACAACAACAAGTGTAGGCAAGAAAATTGACTATTCCAGAAGATTTTAAGGTAAACGATTGTATGCTGAAGATCTGCCGAAGTTTTTGAAATTATTTTTTTTTATTCAGTGGGAAATCGATTTATATAATATATTATATTTTTTTATTTTTATTTATTGGGAATTCGATTTACCATTTTTAATTAATACCTCGCTGAGCTTTTATATTTACACAGATTTCGAAGTGCCAATTGAAAATACCTTTTTGAGCTGAACCATTTAGTCAAAAATTCGGGTAAAAATTTAAAGCCATCAGCGAACTCGAAACCATAAAGAACCAAATATCCATAACTCTGTATGACTACCATTCTAATCCTCATATATAGTATGTCGCTTTTTCCGAGTCAGGATATTACTTTAGTGTTTCTCTTTTTGGTTTTAGCTATTGATAGGTGAACTGCTATTGTGGTATCACGATGGATGGACAACGCTCTAAGTGAGTTGGTTTAAAGACCGACTGTCTCTTCCACCTTTACCACTTCTAGGTAGGTAGGCTATCTGACACAACTTTGATTACTTTCGTTTCTTTAATTTCATCTGTGCTGCATCTTTTGTCAAGTAAGAGACTCTCGGTTTTTCCTTTTTTCTTTTTAACTGTGGCCGAGTTCTTTGTATACCCACCAGCATCCAATTTTCTAAATTTTTTTTGTATAAAAAATGGTTAAAAAGAAGTGTAATGACAGAAATATACCATATGGTTTAAAATGTTCTTATAAATTGAGATCAATTTCAAAACCTACTTGTAGCATAGAAAAATGATTTCCAAAAATACTGTAAATTGTTCAAATATCAGAAAGCTATATACATATTTTGGAGGGGCTTGAGGTCTTGAATAGAAATAATATTTCGCCTCAGAAATCCTCGGTAAATCAAAGCTTGATCTTGTTACAAAACAGCAATCGACAGTATAGATGTACCAAACGAGCTTAATCCACCAAAAATTTGTCACGGAAGAAGCACCTCATAGCAAAAGGGCGGCTGTTTTTTCAGAAAATCTAGTCATTTCGCAACTTTCCACTAGAGGAACTTAAAATTATAAATTGTGAGTGGTACACAACTATTTGTTTCTCAGAAGTTTTCGGGAAATTAAGGAAAACAACCGCCTAGACAATGCGAGCTCTCACATATAAGAAGAGAGTTTTTGAGCACTCAAAAGAACGAATTAATTGGTCACCCACCTTACAGCCCTGATTTGGTATTTAAAGATTTCTTTTTGTTCCAGAAGATCAAGAAAAAAGTATGGGGTCACCGTTTTTGAACGCCTGAAGGAGCTGATGGAGCTTTTAAACAGCGCGTTTTGGAGTTGTCCACTTCTAAGGGGCAAAAGTGGTTTGAAAATGAGTTCAAGCGAATGCAGAATATTTGGAGAAAGAATAAAGCCATTTTCATTATTATTTTGCAATATTTTCATTATTGGGCCAATTAGGTAAAAGGCAACTCTCGTATTTTTAAACATCAAAATGTTTCACATCCGATTTTTTTATTTGTACCAGTGACCATTACTTGATATATCCTATTTAAAGGAGTTGTCTAAGGTATCGAAGTTTGCAAAACATTTGCAGAAGGGAGAAGGACGTTTTTCCTCCTTATTCAAGTTTTTAGCTTTTTAGAAAATCTTCAGGTAGACAAGCTTAGTGTTTCTGCACGGCATCTTTTAAGGAAATGCCTTGTTTTAGTTGGAATTCTAGCATTTAAATTCCTCTTTGCGATTCCTGAACGTTTCCGTTTCTCAAAATTCCGTTCCTCTTATGTTGCCATGAAGCCTGAAATTATTTCTGCTTATGGCTACACTATCAGATGGAACTGCTTCGAAGTCGTGCGGCAAAACTACTATTATTGATCCGGCTTGTCGGACAAAACTAAACGTTTTTAGTATTAACAAGTTACCCAATGTTTCAAGTCTACATGGAGATATATTCCTTAAAGGAAGAGCTGCAAGTATTTCGTCTCGAATATTTTGTTTCAGCTATCTAATAGTCTCTGGTTTATTAAGATTCACTTTGTCTTTTAAATATCCCCATAAAAGAACTCGGGCGGAGTCAAATCTGGCGAACGAGGTGGCCAATGGAAATCTGAATTTTTGGAAATCAGACGTTCGCCAAAAATTTTACGCAGCAGGTCCATAGTTTGCCTAGTAGTATGCGCAGTTGCTCCATCTTGTTGAAACCACAAATTAGGATACTGCTCCGCCATTGGCCGCAAAAAGTTTTCAATCAATGTTCTGTAAGAAGCTCCTGAAATCGATTCTGGCGTTTCATCCTAATTTTCGAAGAAATATGGGTGCGACTGATGTTGGTGTGTTGCCCTTCACAATCTAAGGTTTTGTTTGTTGACATAACCATTTAAATGGAAATGCGCTTCATCCGACATCAAAACATTATTATTTAAAAAATCAATTTGTGTGGCTAATTGTGTAAAACGAATAGGCTATTGTAGTCGTTGTCGGTGGTCTTGCGGTAGGGTTCCATAATAAATTTCCAACAATTCAATCATAACCTACAAAAAGAGAAAAATAAATATGTCAAAGAATAAAAAAGTTATTTGTGCTTAACATTAGTAGGTCTTATTTGGCCTACCCTGTACATTTCATATAATTGTATACTTTAATCACATTGTCAAAAGTAACATTATTTAATAGAGTGGATGGTACCATAGTTCCAAATGCAGTAGTTCGTTTGGTGGTTAGTGTTGGACAGAGATCTAGGATGTGTTCGATGGAGAGATGCCCTCCACAAAACTCACAAGTCGGGGAAGGAGAGCCGAGGAGAAGATGTTCGTGTGTTAGTTTAGTATGACCGAGTCTCAGACGCATGAAAGTTGTGATCTGGTGTTTGAGAAGGGTAGTTGGGAATAGGGATTTTTTACAATCAGGATTTATAAGGGTGTATGGATGATTAAATTGAGACCATTCATCCTTTTTTTTCAAGTGGGAAGAATGAAGGTGGATAGTTTTAAGGATGTCATTCGAAGAGAATATAGAAATTTAAATGCTTTTGATAAAACAAAAAACATACGAAAATATTAACACAATTTTTTTTTTATTTATTATGAATGAACTAAGTAATAAATTGAAAAAATTCAACCATTATTCTCTACATGTTCACATGTGTAATCAAAAAAATATAATATTATTGTGAGTTTACAGTTGAATTTTCAAGTGAATTGGTCAAAATTTGTTCGAGTTATCAGTCCGAGCGACTTAAAAAATGTAGTTTCGAGAAAAGCGCGTTTAAAATTTTCGGCACCGGATAGATATCGATACAAGACTGAGAGGCGCTAAGCAAACATTCATGTATAAAATTTTAGGTGTTTTCTCCGCCTTAATCCTAAGTATATTAGGACATTTTTTAGTAAAACCAAAATGAAATTTTTATAGTCACCTAAAGGCTCAATACATTTTAGAGCACAACAATATTTTTTGTAAATTATTGTGTCAATCCAGTTGAGACGCTCTTTGCTGAGAGTCTGCGAGATGTACGCCTTTTGAATTTTATTCCTTTCTCTCGCACTCGCTGAAACGGAACATTCTCACTCTCAGTTTTCTCAGTCCTGAACCGCAGTAAAAATATGGAAAATAAGAGATTATTAGCTATTTTTTGATAATTTTAAAAATTATTTTTCTATACTAATATTATAAAGAGGAAAACTTTGTTTGTTTGTTTGTTACGAATAGGCTCAAAAACTACTGGACCGATTTTAAAAATTCTTTCACCATTCGAAAGCTACATTATCCACGAGTAACATGGATTATATTTTATTTTGGAAATAGGGCTCGAGATATAGGTCAAAACGTGGACCCGGGTAACCTTCGGACGTGTATGTACAATATGGGTATCAAATGAAAGCTGTTGGTGAATGCTTTAGTACAGAGTATTTTTCATGCCGCTCCGTGACTGGGGTCTCGAGATATAGGTCAAAACGTGGACCCAGGTAACCTTCGGATGTGTATGTACAATATGGGTATCAAATTGAAGCTGTTGGTGAATGCTTTAGTACAGAGTATTTTTCATGCCGCTCCGTGACTGGGGTCTCGAGATATAGGTCAAAACGTGGACCCGGGTAACCTTTGGTTGTGTATGTACAATAGGGGTATCAAATGAAAGCTGTTGATAAGTGCTTTAATACGGGGTAATTTTCATACCTATTGATGACTAGGGTCTGGAAATATATGCCAAAACGTGGACCCGCCGTGTCTTTGCACCGAATTAAACCAAACTTACACACATTGTTAAGGAGGTATTGAAGATGGTTTCCGTATAGTTTGGATACCTATTGGTAGATAGGGTCTCGAGATATAGGTCAAAACGTGGACCCGGGTAACCTTCGGATGTGTATGTACAATATGGGTATCAAATGAAAGCTGTTGATAAGTGCTTTAATACGGGGTAATTTTCATACCTATTGATGACTAAGGTCTGGAAATATATGCCAAAACGTGGACCCGCCGTGTCTTTGCACCGAATTAAACCAAACTTACACACATTGTTAAGGAGGTATTGAAGATGGTTTCCGTATAGTTTGGATTCCTATTGGTAGATAGGGTCTCGAGATATAGGTCAAAACGTGGACCCGGGTAACCTTCGGATGTGTATGTACAATATGGGTATCAAATGGAAGCTGTTGGTGAATGCTTTAGTTCAGAGTATTTCCATCCGCTCCGTGACTAGGGTCTCGAGATAGAGACCAAAACGTGGACCCTAGAATGTGTTTGTACAATATGGATATCAAATGAAAGCTGTTGATAAGTGCTTTAATACGGGGTAATTTTCATACCTATTGATGACTAGGGTCTCGAAATATATGCCAAAACGTGGAACCGCCGTGTCTTTGAACCGAATTAAACCAAACTTACACACATTGTAAAGTAGATATTGAAGATGATTTCCGTATAGTTTGAATACCTATTGGTAGATAGGGTCTCGAGATATAGGTCAAAACGTGGACCCGGGTAACCTTCGGATGTGTATGTACAATATGGGTATCAAATGGAAGCTGTTGGTGAATGCTTTAGTTCAGAGTATTTTTCATGCCACTCCGTGACTAGGGTCTCGAGATAGAGACCAAAACGTGGAGCCTAGAATGTGTTTGTACAATATGGATATCAAATTGAAGCTGTTGGGGAATGCTTTAGTACAGAGTATTTTTCATGCCGCTCCGTGACTGGGGTCTCGAGATATAGGTCAAAACGTGGACCCGGGTAACCTTTGGTTGTGTATGTACAATATGGGTATCAAATGAAAGCTGTTGATAAGTGCTTTAATACGGGGTAATTTTCATACCTATTGATGACTAGGGTCTCGAAATATATGCCAAAACGTGGACCCGCCGTGTCTTTGCACCGAATTAAACCAAACTTACGCACATTGTTAAGTAAGTATTGAAAATGGGTTTCGTAAAGTTTGGTTGTAATTCGGAGCACTGGCAACGGGTACACCGTTCTTTTGAACCATCCATAATGTCGGTTACTTTTTTAACGCTTGGGGCGGAACTGAACTGTCAAATTGACAGTGTGAGTTACAATGGGTCTATATTTCTTTCTGATTTGGATGCCATAAGGAAAAAACGTAAGTGCAACATGTAAAAATTGTTTGTGAATTTTTTTGGAGTGGATTTTGGAACAGTGAATAATTTCTTACGAAATTTGAGAATTTAATGTGAAATCCGAATGAAATTATGTGTTCGTGAAAAAAAAAATTTTTTCGTTTTTTTTTTTGAAAAATATAAATGGATAATGGTTAAAAAAGCTACAATGCTTAATAAAACATATAAATTGAAACGAAAAATTCATGGATGATCAGGAAAAAAGACGATTGTTTATTCATATGCGTTGATTTGACATTTAAAAACAATCTTCTTTTTTCCTGATTTTCAATTTATATTTTATATTTACTCAAAAACAAATAGAAAAACAAAAAATATTGTTTATGCCAAAGCGCTTGAATAAAGAATAAAGAAATAAATAATATGAAAATCATATATTTTCTGTTCTAAACCATATCTATTCTATTTTAGTGTGCCCAGCGAAGGGGGCCGGGTTTGCTAGTAATATAATAATTTCTTAATCCAAAAAATATATATGAATAAAAGTTTTCGGTACGCAAACTTCTATACACGTCTCTCAGACGTATGTGCGTTTACTTCGAAGTGCAAAAAAAAACGTTATCTCGGCAGTGTTAGTGAGCATTAATTCTCATAAAAAAAAAATGTAATGTAGTAATGAGAAATATCGATCTAACCTCTGGCATATTTAATCAAAGCAGCGTCAAGCCTTTTTCATTTAGCTTTTACTTTTTTATTTTTCATTCACTCAAAGGTGCTACTATTGATTCATTTCGAAATTAAGCCGCATTGCCAACGAAAAAAAAAATCGTTCATAAACAACGTTGACATCATTTTACAATTTCTAAGTACATATGTACATACACATGTACAATCACGAAATACACGAAAAAACACCCATTATTGTGCAAATGAAATAAAAACGACTGCACTTACAAAATATTGAACAAATTCGAGTACAACTATGAGTGCGAGGGACAAGTTGTTGCAACAAGAAACGATGAGATACGATCGGTAAACTATTTTACTGAGGCCGATGCTTCACCAAAAAAACAAAAAGTGGGTGAAAAAGTACAGAAAATGGTCTGAAATATGAAATATCAAAAAAAAAAAATTAAAAAAAATCAACAGTAAATACCATAAGTAGAGTACCGGCGGAAACGCGCTGTACTAACACAAGCGAACCATTTACCTAAAATATTATATTGTTGAAGCCGTTGGCGTTAGTGCAGTCGCAATCGTTGTTGGTGCTATTGTGGTTGGTATTGGTAAAGTGGAAGTTCCCTGTAGAGAAAACTACTAATTCTGAACTGGCGATTTAGTTGGGGATTTAGAACCATAGATAGCAGGCAAGTGTGTATTTTCTTTCCAATTGGCATACAATTCATACAGTTTTAATATTGATGTCTTAGGAAGTGACCCAGTTTTGAACTTTTGCTGAAGTTGTCTTAAAATAATGAGTTTTTTGTCTAAATAAAAAACGCAAATTTTAGGTAGACGGGACTCTTTTCTATGGTTCATCAGTTCTGGAGATTAATAAAGGGTTTTCCAATAAGCGGTGTTATTTTGATATTCAAAGAAAAAAGAAAAGAATTCCTTCTTTGAGGTCTTCAATCGACCTTGGGTTGTTTGCGTAAACCTTCACTTTCACGTCGAACCAAAGAAAAAAGTCACAAGGTGTTAAATCACAAGATCTCGATGGCCATTTGCTATCACCTCTTCGAGAGATAACACGGTCCGGAAACTTTTGCCGTAAAAGATCAATGGTTTCGTTGCTTATGTGGCACGTAGCGCCGTCTTGTTGAAAATATACATTGTCCAGTGTGAAACAACGTGCCGAGATTGGTTCCGTCGCTTCAAAGACGGTAATTTTAATGTTGACAACCGGCCGCATGAAGGAAGGCCAAAAACCTTCGTAGACGCTGATTTGAAGGCATTGCTCAATGAGGATCCGTATCAAACGCAAGCAGAGATTGCTTTAGTATTAGGAGTTACCCACCAATCCATTTCCAACCGATTGCATGCTTTGGGAATGATTCAGAAACAGGGGACTTGAGTTCCTTATGAGTTAAAACCAAGAGATGTTGAACGTCGTTTTTTCGCCTGTGAACAACTGCTCCAGCGGCAAAAAAGGAACGAGGTTCCTTCATCGCATCGTGACAGGTGATGAAAAATGGATTCATTACAGCAATCCAAAGAAAATAAAGTCATGGGGACTGCCCGCTCTACGTCAGCTTCTACGTCGTCGCCTCGGCCGAATATTCACGCTGCGAAGGTTATGCTATGTATTTGGTGGGACCAAATTGATGTTATTATTATGAATTGTTAAAACCAAGCGAAACCATCACTGGAGATCTGTATCGACTTGAATTGATGCGATTAAGCCGAGCACTGCGCGAGAAGCCGCCGCAATATGCGGAGAGGCATGAAAAAGTGATTCTACAGCATGACAAAGCTCGGCTGAACATTGCGAAACCCTCTAAAACTGTGAAATGGGAAATGCTACCCCACCCGCCATATTCTCCAGATATTCCACCGTCCGATTATCACCTGTTCCGATCCATGTCACATGGTCTAGCTGACCAGCAGTTCCATTCAAATGAAGACATCATAAAATATATTAGCTTGATCCGTGGATAGTCTAAAAAGATGAACAGTTTTACCCCGACGGTATACGAGATCTACCAGAAAGATGGAAAAAGTAGTAGCCAGTGGGCAATACTTTCAATGGTTCACTTGTAACCATTTTTTCAGAAAATGTTTGTATTTTCATCAAAAAAACAGCGAGAACTTAGTTGCACACCTAATACAATAACTTAGATGATTGAAATAGGTGAGTAAGTAAAAAAATATGCACAGTTGGAAGCAAAAGCGTCCATATGTTTTCTCAAAACAGTTACATTTTTCGGCACTTAGCAGCCGATTTTGCTCCACACTGCCGATTGTTACGTAATTGCCCAAGAAAAACCACATTTTTCACAGAAGTTTCAGGGAAGTTTTTTTTTCATTTCAAAATCGGTGTGCATCTGCATCGGAAATTGCAGTAGTGCGTGCCCTTTAGTTTGATTTGTTGCTAGAGTTCAAGTTTTCCCTGCAGGGTTCTGTGATGCTGTGCGATAGTGTTGAATTCATTATTATACTTGGAATTATGCTTCTCGTACTTGTTGTTGTTGTATTTATCACATTACCAGACGCAAAGTGTAGGTGTTTTTGTCGGTGTCGGTGTTGGTGTTGATTTTGATTTTGACTACCTTGTGCGCTGCGGCATAGTAAACGAGTTTCCGTTAAAAAAAAGCTTATTTCGGTATATTCCTTTGCTTATTTGTATTCATATGAATTCGCTTTGTTTATTTTTCTTTTTTTTGTATTAATTTTTTCTCAATTTAACCGTGTGTTTCGTGGTATTTTGTTGCTTTTGCTCTGTTTTTCATTGTTATCGTCTTTATTAATACAACAAAAACAGAACAAATAAACAGAACTAAAACTGTAACAATAGTAAAGTCTAATTTGGAGCGGCTTGACGAATTTCGTAAATTTTTTTCAATATATTTTGATTTGCTTTTAAATGTTTTATTAATTTTTGTTTTTGGTTTTTTTATTCGATTTTCCTCGGCGCTTCTCTTTAGTAATGGCGCTGTACACGTGTTGCTGTGCTTATTAAGGAAAAAAATACATTTAGAATTGGTAGCGTCCATAAAACGTAAACAAATAGAAGTGTTGTGGCTTGTAATTTTAAATTTTGTACGATATCTAATTAAAATCAAGTTTTGGTAACTGCGCCGGCTCGTTCAGCACCAGCGCCGACATTCTTGTCAGCTGATTGTGCGGCTGGTCTAGGCGTATGTAGGTGTAAATGTGTATCTGTTGTTTGTATAGGTTCTCATGCTCACATCCAATGGAGTTTTTGCAAATATTATATCAACACTTGGTTTTTGCACACCTGAGACACATTTTTAATTAACCCTTTCAGTATGGTTTTTGTTTATTCAAGATGAAGTCCAAAATAAACCAGACTGAGCTAAAATAGAAATGATAGGAGCTTTGTTCTGATAACTTCGAGTTTCTTCTTCTTCTTAATTGGCGCGATAAGCGCTTACGCGATTTTGGCCGAGTTAAACAAAGCGCGCCAGTCGTTTCTTTCTCATGCTAATCGGCGCCAGTTGGACACACCAAGTGAAGTCAAATCCTTCTCCACCTGATCTTTCCAACGCAAAGGAGGCCTTCCTCTTCCTCTGCTACCACCAGCTGGTACCGCATCGAATACTTTCAAAGCCGGAGCGTTTGTATCTATTCAGACGACATGACCTAGCCAACGTAGCCGCTGGATCTTTATTCGCTGCGCTATGTCTATGTCGTCGTAAAGCTCATACAGCTCATCGTTCCATCGCCTGCGATATTCGCCGTTGCCAACGTGCAAAGAACAAAAAATATTTCGCAGAATCTTTCTCTCGAACACTCCAAGCGTCGCTTCATCGGATGTTGCCATTGTCCACGCTTCTGCGCCACACGTTAGGACGGGCATGATGAGAGCCTTGTAGAGGTTAGTTTTGTTCGTCGAGAGAGGACTTTACTGCTAAGTTGCCTACTTAGTCCAAAGTAGCACTTGTTGGCAAGACAGATCCTACGTTGGATGACATTGTTATCGGTGTTAATGCTGGTTCCAAGGTGACCCATTAATTCGATCTTTTGTCTTGGTGAAGGATGATACGGCGGACACCGCGAAACGAGTCCCTTTTTAGGCAATTGCCAAATTATGCGGTATTCAACGAGAACCAATCTTCTTGGCGACCAAATGTTAATGCAATATTGAATGTGTGTTGGTCGCACAAATGGATGTCTCTATCTCATGATATGTCACATGACGATCTTGTGTTACCAGCTAATGCACAGGGTCGATTGTTTCTGGCGCAACACCCGTTTTTGGATGACCTTCACGGAATTCATAATGCAAGTAACGATGGTCACCTTGGAACTCGTTGTTGCAGCTTTTTTCAGCGGTTAAGTGCTGGGCTTCAACGCCAAAGGCAAAGTTAGTTGTTCAATGCACTCCAGCCTCGATAGTGCACGTCGAAAATGGTAATAAATTGTTGGTCGTAAAGTTTTACAAGTTAATTCCATCTTTTGAGAGAGATAAATTTTTAACTCACTAAGAGGAGAATAAATAATGCTCGTAAGTGGAAATATATTCGGCCCCAGAAGGGGTTTTAAATATCCCAACCTGTATGACTTTGTGATAAATTATCTGCTGGCTTGTCTGACACAGTAAATATTTTTGCGTGATTTTTCAAATCTAAGTTTTTGCCGCTGGTTCACCATCTGTAGACTTTGGGGCGGTGGCTGTCACAGAATTAGATGTCAATATCGGTATATCTTCCCTGAACGCATCTAACCTTGATGGACTTTCTTCGATTTTTTGTTTAGGAAAGGTAGTTAGTTTATTGCTTGCTAAGCCTTCATCCTGCCTCATCAATATTTGCCTTTCCGCTGGGGTTTTTTTTAACTTTGGAATGTGGGTTGAATGGCACCGACTTTTGCATTTGGTAACAAAAGTGATGTTGGAAATCATCAGATATTAACTACCTTTTCAAAGTATTTCAAGAAAGTGGTTAAATACAATTGATTCTATTTAATTTAAGAAATAATTTAATCAAATCAACACGGTGTTGTCTGTAATCGCTCCACATTTACCAACTTGACAGTTTTCTACCAGTATTACTTCTCAGCGTTTAAGAGTGGACATCGGGTAATCACCATTTTTACTGATTTCGCTTTCGAGAATACAGCGCCACATAATATTCTCTAGCCTAAGCTTGAATGCTTGGGATTCAATTCAATGTTTCTAAAGTGGCTTACGATCCGATCTCACCAACGGAATTTCCTTCCTAGAAATTGAAAATAATAAATCATAACTATTTGTTGCCACATCTGGTATACCTCAGTATTTCTGGGCCCTTATTTTGGACCACTTGGATTAATTTTTGCTCTCTTTAACCGTAACATTGGAACATGTTGTAAACATTTTAAATTCGTACTTTACTCGACGACTGGAATATTTGTAGAATTAAGCGCTTGTCAACTTTTTTTTTTCTACAAAATAACCTTAACAATCGAAGTGAGTGGAGTATCCAAAATAAGTTATCGCTTAAGATTAATAAATGTTTTCATAGCTGTGTTTTTTTTTCCTTTTTGTTGCTTGACTATTGGTATAACATGTAAGCAATTGATGGTAAAAAATATGATGGAAAGAATAATGAGATGGCGCCTATCGTGGTCCCGTTACTTTGCGCTCAGCGAATTTGACAACTAGTTACGTGATTTTAGCTCGAGTATGGCCAGATTACCATTTTCGTAACTTGATTTAGCATTTCTTTTTTGTTATTTTTATTATTTTTTGTCTCGGAGTTTTAGTTCTTTCTTCATGACATTTTTCTAGCTGTTCTAATTAAAATGTCATGTTTATAATTTTGTAAAATATACATATTTTAAAAATTAGTTTAATAATTTACTCACTTTTATTCAGCTTTACTTTTTTTTAACATCTGGTAGCATTGCCCGCAATTGCAGGTGTTGTTGGTGTTCTTCTGCTTTCGGCAG
This sequence comes from Anastrepha obliqua, assembly GCF_027943255.1. NCBI lineage: Eukaryota > Metazoa > Arthropoda > Insecta > Diptera > Tephritidae > Anastrepha > Anastrepha obliqua. The sequence continues at coordinate 45,066,496 of NC_072896.1, read as the reverse complement.
TCAAATCTCTCTCTCGCTACCGCAGTGTTGCCTATCTTTGGATATAAAAACACACTCAAATGCCCATTAAAAAAAATAAAATACCAAATTTTTATTGAAGTACTTAAAGTATTTTGTATGATCAATTATCTATAAAATGTGCGTTTTTTTAAATAAATGTGTTATGGTTTTGTAGAATTTAATTTATGAGTTTTTTTGTTAAGTGAGACTCTTTTGTTAAGGGAACGACTTTTTTGCTATATTTGAAGTTAAGTAACTAGATAAGGTACTCTTTTTGTAAAAATGTCAGTATGGTTTCTTTAGTATTTTCTGGTATTTTGTTGTTTATTTTTACAATGTAACTCTTAATGTCCTATGTCTCACTAAGGATTGATGGCCAGAAGAAAATATTACACCTCTATGGTTTTAATCCGCATTCAGTAAATTCAAACGCCTTTTAAAATGTGTAAAAAGTGTTCAATCTTAAGAAGAGTTGAGAGAGAGACATTTAATATTCTTCCATAACCTTAAAAGGAGCAAAAAATTAAATTCACACTTTCAAAATATCAAATTTTATAAGATTAAAAAAATTTCAATACCACTAAAATCTTCTCAGAGTGACCTTTTCTAACCTTTTTTTGTTTAATAATATAGTTTTTTTTTTAACCTAAAGTTTCGGTAGCTTTAAATTAAAAAAAAGAAACAAACACGAAACTTCAAAATTTTCGCATTTTCGGTATAAAAAAGCACTAAATTTATTGCGAAGAGCAAATGATTGGCAACACTGCACAACTCAGCTAATGCAACGTCACGCACTCTCTGATGGGCGCAATCTTGTTTCTATCATTCTTGGGTAAAAAATGCACAGTTGTGTAAAAAATATTCCTATTTAAATTAAACAAAATCACTCATTGGGACATGAGACGCACAAGTACTGAAAAGGTTAAAGCATTTCCTTCTATTAGTTTTCAATTATAAACTAATAATTAAAGTACATTTTATCCTTCATTAGTTTTTGCTTCTTTCTCATGCTAGCTGACGTTAGAGAATCTGTAATCAGAGAAACTGCACTCTTGCCCCATTCCTCTATCAAAAATTGGGAATGACATTCACGACACTAAAAACTAATTTGTTTTCTATTTTATTCCTACTTTAAACAATTTTTGTTTTAGCAGCCTGCGTATCATTTTCACGAGTTTTGGTGCTGAAACGTGTCGTGATTTGCAGTTTCTTTATTAAGACGTTCTCTGCTAATGATTAGTACGAGGTGTGGCTTTTGATAATGAGACTTACAATGCTGAAGAAGAAGTTTGCATTCGCCAAATGCCAGCGATCGCCAGCTGTTTAGCCTGCAGCTCTTTTGGTTTTTTTCATGCAACACCTCTTGATTCGGTAAACAATTCAGCACAGCCATAACCTTCATTCGGATTAAGTGTTAAGTGTAACAATAAAGCAACCAATTGTTGTAAAATTTCAATGAAACCGGCGAAAATCACTACTAAAACTTTTAATTCATTGAAAAAGTGTATGCTAATGAATGCTTATCGCGTGCACGTGTTGTTGTGTGGTTTAAGCGCTTTTAAGATAGCCGAGAAGAGGCTGCAGATGATTCATGCCCTTGTCGTCCCTCCACGTCAAAAACGGATGATAATATCGAAAAAATTGGTAACCTGGTTCAATATGACACTTTCACTGCGCTGCTATGGGTCAAAATATTAGCTAACATTACGATCTTCACCTTCTTGCCGAACTTTGTGAAAATAAGGTAAGCACTTCGCGAATTGCGGATGAAAAACTGCACAGCAACACAGTCAACCCATAAGTCGTATAAGAACTGTTCCTTAAAGTTATGCTTCTGAGAATTTATCAGTCACAGTCGAAGCAAAAGCAAAAAACGTTAACTGAAAGACTGATCGGCAACTTTGGCAGTTTTTAGGAACGTTTAACAACTTTGCACATTTTTGGCTACTTCTGCTGCTTCAAGCAATGTAGAGCAAACAGTGAAATTACCGAATAGAAATCAAAAGAATTTACCATAAAACTATCAACAGCAACTGCAGTTATATTACATATTTGCCGAAGAGGGCCAAGAAATTATGCTGCTGCTTCAACTTCATAATTCGCCAAAAGTTGTAGTCAGTCAAACGTAAAACTGTCGATTGCCGACTGTCGAAGTAATTCGTAGACTTTCAAGGATCGTTTTTTGCTTTTCCTTCGACTGCTACTGATAAATTCTTGGAAGCACAAGTAGTAAAAAAAATTGCAAGTTTTTAGCACTGATTGACAAGTCTTGGGTCCTATACCAGAACAATGCGCCGTCTTATTCCACTTTATTTTTCAAAAGCTTTCTAGTCAAGAAAACATTGTCTTGGACTATCCACTAATAAAGTGGACTCGTCGAAGCTGTGAAAGAAAAAGCGGCTCACATCCTAGAAGAGCTGTCAGATAGAAGATGTCTTTCAGCACCCCTTTGAACAATAGAAAATTTGCATGCATTTTGCAGGGACGATGGAGGGGTTTATATTGAAGGATAGCAAGTAAATATTTGTGTATGAAAATAAAATTAATTACAAGCCAGACTCGTTATTGAACAGCCGTGCCTTGCATGTACATCAAGCGAGGCCCAACTTATTAACGTTTAAAAATAAAAATAGGCGCCTACACGCTTTGTTGGGTATTTGGTCGAGCTCCTTCTTTTATTTGTGGTGAGGGTCTTGCTATTTTTCCACCAAGTGCAGGCATCTATACTTTTAAGCCACCCCCAAACTGCAGTTTGTTATGAGGAGCTTCTCATTTGCATACGTTTTTCTGCACCGAATGTTTGCCATTGTCTGCTGAGAGACGAACGCTATTAGAGAGCGTGGTTTCGAAACTGTGCACTTCCTAATGGTAGTCCCGATCCAACCTATTCGGCTATGGTGAACGCCAAAGTCCATCAACGGGTATTCCTTCATATTCAGGGTTCAGGGCTTGTATCCTTATGCAAGAAATGTCTTAAGTACTGAAAATACTGAATTTTAATTCGCTTGACTAAATCGATTTGTTTGCAAAACTCGTAAAAAGTGATCCTACGGCAGATTTCTGTTGGATTCTGTAATATTAAAAAGCGTATAAAGCCAAGAATCTCTCATCCCAACTCGTTCCTCTAACGAAACTCGGATATGAGATTGCATCATACAAAAAACTAAATGGTTCAAAATTGAATCTAATTCTTTACACATTTTTTGTTACTACTTCAAAATTATAATTATTAAGATTTATGATTGGTTTGGCGATGAAAGATATTTCGAAGCGTTCTCCTCTAGCCTCTTTTGATAGATAGATCGATATGATTTGAGGTTTGCACTTTGACTTCATGGTCTTTTGTGCTCTCTACCCATCACAATATCTCATCCAAACCCAGTGGCGTACTTGAACTTATAATAATATAAAGCTGAGCGTATATGCCTTTCTTCTGGCTGCAATTGGTCGAGATGTCATAATTTTCCCCGCACTCAAGGAGAAGGTGTATTGGAGTCTCCGAAGACTGGTTGCAGAAACAACCAACTTCAACTTTATTTGTAGTGAAACAGCAATGCATTCATTTCACTTCTGACGGAGCTTATAAGTTGTAAGAAGAAATCATCAAATATGTTTGCTTTCTGTGCTATCGAAAGTGCTTTTATTCACATTTTATTCACATTCAGGTTTTGATCCTCTTTCCACTCCTGCCTCTATTAGCCTTTGTAGTGTAATGATCGATAGATCGTATTTATATGCAATATCATAAATACTGATTCTTAAATTAGCGCAGATTGCACAAGACTGTGCCCAACTTTGTTTGGCTACCTTTTCCTTCAGCGAATTGAACTTTTTTTTATATTTTTGGGAATATTGAATTATCAATGTTTTCGTTCGATGTGTACAATATTTTGATGTATGATGTTAAATCGGCAAAGCGTCGTTATATTTTTCATGTGAATCCTTTTATTACAATAGAATAATTACAACTACAATTAATTTCCAACTATTCACTTAAAATTAAAAACTATACCATTTTTAACAATTTGTTCTGTTTTTTTTTCTTGCAGGTAAGCTTGCGAACAGAATTAACTACAAAATATTAAAGGAATTAAGGGGGAAGTCTACTGTGACAAGGGAAAAAACAGGCTTATTTTCCGGATTTTATTTCTAACAAAATATTGCTCGTACATAAAATCTATTTAAACTCTTATCTTTATTATATATTTAAGTTTTTGAAAAAAAAATTGTAAGTCAAAATATTCAAAATGGCCGCTGTGGCACTTCTGCAAGCGCAGGTCCGCTTTTCTATATGGTGTACACGATATCTCGAGTTCTGATAAATGAATCAGCTTAAAAATTTAATTATATATTCTCTGTAATAGTGTCTCTCGTCTGACATAGGATTTTTTTGATATCGTTATTTATTAAATTGTTATAAACAATAGTAACATCAGTTTTAGGCAAAAAAAAAGAAAAAAATTTCAAGAATTTTTTTTTCAACGCCAAAATTTTTTATCGACATAATCCTACGTCAGACGAGAGTCAATACTATGTATATGATAACAATATTTTGTTTTTTTGTTTTAGATCACCGAAACGTAAGATTTCATGTACACCGTTTAGGCACCTAAGAAAAGCGGACCTACGCTTGCAGAAGTGCCACAGCGGCCATTTTGAATATTTTGACTTAAAATTTTTTTTTCAAAAACTTAAATATATAATAAAGATAAGAGTCTAAATAGATTTTATGTACGAGCAATATTTTGTTAGAAATAAAATCCGGAAAATAAGCCTGTTTTTTCCCTTGTCACAGTAGACTTCCCCCTTAAAGAATTAACAATAGAAGGTAAAGGTAGGTAGATAAAATGGTTGAAGTGCCAGTCTAGCACTTCTCAAGTAGCACTAAAGCTCCGATATAATTATGAGAATGTTGGAGGTCAGATGTCTACAGTCAGCCAGAGCTGTTGATATAATGGAGGAGATTGATTGAATATAGGTTGGCGCACTGCCCCAGGCTGTCGAAGAAAGGAGCGCCCAGTGGCCTTAGTCGTCTAGCTGCCAAACCCGAACATTTAGAGAGTAAATGCTCTACAGTCTCCTTCTCGAAAAGGTCCCCACAGCTTCTGCAGTGGGGGTTAAATGGTAACCCAAGCTTTTCCGCGTGTGTGCCAATCGTCCAGTGACTGGTAAACACAGGTACGAGTTTGGAAATTGAATGGCGAGGAGTCTGAAGAACTTTTTGAATCCTCCATATATTGTACTGGCGCCAAAGGGTTTTCGAAATAGCACATGAAGAAATGGAGCTCCATCTTTTCAGCGCTTTCCTGAGAAATAATTTGTGCAGTTCCCCTTTAACAACAGTCAGGGGGATGCCGATGACCGGGTAGGAGGTCTCTGAGGCCAATTCAATCCCCTTCCTGGCAAGCACATCAGCAATTTAATTTTCCTCTATATTCCTATGACCTGGAACCCAGCTTAGAGAAATGTTACCTGCACACCCAAGAGACTTCATCTCCTCTTTAGAGGAGTTCACTAATTTCGTTCTGCATCATGGCGTCGTCCGAGCCTTAATCGCGGCTTGACTATCGGAGAAAATATTAATATCTCCCTCGCTCCCGCGTTCCTTAAACATTTGCATGCCTGCAGGATCGCAAAGACTTCTGCTTGAAAAACACTAGCAGTGTTCGGCAGTTTAAAGGAAATAGATAAATTGGCTGATTTAAAAAAAAAACCTACTCCGACTCCCGATTTTAACTTGAAACCGTCAGTGAAGACAGAGGTGCAAGCTTCGGTGCAGATTTTCCACTCGATCCAATCCTGCCTATTTGGAAAGATTACCCTAGCACGACCCTCAAACTTCCGGATAGAGAGATCTGTTCGAAGTTCGGAGAAATACGGTGTTAATAGAAGGTAAAATTAAATTGAAAATCTTTTAAAATCGGGATTGTTCTATAAAAAATGGGAGAAATCGTGAAGCTCTTAAATTTCAATGCAGGTATTCTGTTCCGACTGATGCTGGTTCGGCTCTAATGCTGTTGCATGACAACAAATAGATGTACATTTTTTCACACACAGTTTGTCCGGTGGCAGATTTAGGCTTTAAATTTAAAGTTTCTGCCTAGCCGCTGAGTGTATGAGGGAGATGGTGCCTCTCAACGGCGAATGCTGAACGATTACTTTCTGCCAAGATGGCGTCACGCTTTCTACGGCCAGAGATACCATGGCGATACTGCTGCGTGATTTAGTTCCAAAGGTGGCATAATCTTAGCCACCCAGGTCGCCCAATCTTACCTCTATTGATTTTTTCTGCGGTGGTACCCCAAAAGTAAAATCTATGAAATAAGCCCAGCGAATATCTCAGCACTAAAATAAAACATCGTTCGCGAAGTTAATGACATCCCAACATCACTTTTTCAGCGAAAGGCATAGAGTACGGAGGCCAGACATAGCGGGATACCGCTAGTTAGATACGAAATACGTCGGCTTCTTATCCGAAAACCACATTTCGTTGATATCACAAAACGGTGTTTAAATTGTAAAACATATCTTATGGCAATAATGTAAAGCAACTGCAGTAAAAATGCCTGGGAGCCTCATTGTTTGAGGGTCTGGAGGACGTCTCAAAAGTGGATCCCCAGCACTGCTTAGATTCGCCAAAAGCGCTGACATCCTACATGATGTCTACTTTCGGTATTCATAGAGATCGGTCTCCATCTGATATCGCTAGGGACCAAAAGGTTTATGCGTGGCTTATTGCAAACCAGGCTAACCTAACCTAACCCTACGCCTGTTTTGTAAAACATTTATTTTTGGCCTCAAAATACGCTTCAGTTTTAGCGATAACTTCCTTATTTGATTAAAATTGCATTCCCTGGAGTATTTTTTTGAGGTCTGAAAACAGCCAGTAGTCACTAGGGGCCAGATCGGGACTATACAGTGAGTGGGGAAACAATTCGAAACGTAATTCGTTCAATTCGACCATCGTTTTCATCGATTTGTGACACGGTGCATTGTCTTGGTGAAAGAGGATTTTTTTCTTCTTTACATGGGGCCCCTTTTCTGCGATTTTCTCCTTCAATTGTTCCAATAATTCACAGTAATAATCAGAATTAAGTGTTTCGCCTTTTTCCAAATAATTAATGAAAATTCGCATGGTATCCCAAAATACCGACGCCATAAACTTTTCAGCTGACTGTTGCGTCTTTGGTCGCTTTGGACGGCTTTCACCGGGTCCAGCCCACTCAGATGACTGCCGTTTCGACTCGGGTGTGTAGTGGTGGATGCGTGTTTCATTCATTGTCGCATATCGATGAAAAAATTCAGACTTATCCCGCTTAATAATATCCAAAGAGCGATTTGAATCATCAATTCGTGCTTGTTTTTGTTCCGGCGTGAGCAAACGCGGCATCCATTTCGCCACTAGCTTTTTCAAACCCCAATGTTCGCACTGCCTTTTGATATCTTCAGGATGTCAGCTATCTCTTGCAACTTCACTTTGCGTTTGCCCATGACGATTTTGAAGGTTTTTTCAATATTTTCTGGAGTAACTGCCTCATTTGGACGACCAGAACGTTCAGCATTATCGGTGTCTGTACGGCCACATTTAAAGTCAGCCCACCATCGTTTGCAGGTTGTTTCCGATGGAGCAGAGCACAGATAACGTTTATCGAGTCATTGCCAGAGGCCAGGCCCCAGACTTATTGACCGATGGTTACTTATGCTTTTTGGCAGCGCGAGTGTCATAATCACAAAAAAAAGTATTTATGTTGAATGTGAACCAAACCTAAACGTCAACGACACCGTTCGACTTCTTTCTTTGGGGTTATTTGAAAGAAAAGGTGTACGTCGATAAGCCAGCAACAATTCAAGAGCTAAAGGATGAGATAATTCGGCACATTAACGGCATAGAACTTCAATTATGCCTCAGCGTCATCGAAAATTTGACCGAAGCCGCGGCGGCCATTTGGCTGATATTTCGTTCCATACATAATTGAGCCATACCAATATTATCATAATAAAGAGAAATGATAATAATTTCCTAACAAAATTGTATTTGATTCAAAATCAACACCGGCCCTTAAAACTTAACCGCCCTTATGTTGTGTAAAAAATTCGCGACGATATCTATTCACAATATCTCATGAGATAAAAATGTGCATTTACTTTACTTCGGGAGCCAAAGTAAATTTAAAACTCTGATACATTTTTTCTCGATTGTTTTTTTTTATTTATGACACTCTTGTGCAAATGAGCCATATGTGCCTATATTTCATTTTAGATTTATTTGGCAATATTATTTTATTGAAGCAAAATTCTGGCGCCAGCTTCCGTAATACTCATAATTAAAAGCTTTGCTCACCGCATCCATCTTCAAAATGTGTAAGAGTATTTTTGGTATTTTGCACTAGATGGATGTTCTACGTATGTATATACATATATAGTGTGTATGCATGTGCAATTGACTACAATTATGCGGCAAATGTCCAAGATGTGCATACGTACGAGTACATATTTATGTCGAAATTTGTGCCAAAAATGTTAGAAGTTTGCGTTTGTGACCTAAATACCGTGCCTACAAACTCGACATACATACATACATATATACGTTTGCATAAACTCGCACATTTGCGTGCCTTTTCGAGACTTTTTGGGTCTCTTACCGACATACTATATGCATATGTATGTATGTATTATATCGTTTTTTTATTCGACTGCTACCTTTTTGGCAGGCGTAATTGTTGCTGCGTATTGTCTTTTACGGCTTACACAGCCAAAACAGCCAAGGAATACAAATGTGAATGAGAATGCTGGTTGTACCAAATTTGCAGAAGAATTTAACTATGCTGCGCACAAAGTTAACTCATACAGTTAACGGCCATAAAAATGTTGAAATAATAAAATTGAAAAAATCAAGCCAACAGTATTCGGAGAGGTAATGGAAAATAAAAGGCATTGAAGTGAGGACAGTATGACTTTTACTTTATTTTTATAATTAAAAATAATTGCTCAATTACATACCAAAAATGGTTAGCCGTTGAGTATCGAAAATAGAAATGTGGCACCTGTCTGTGATGACAATTTTCTAAATTATCTCTATTCATTTGATTATTTTTTATTAGCTGCATAAAAAGCAATCTGGCATTTGTGGCAGTGAGTTAACAATTTAATGAATTTTTATAACACAAAATAGAGTTTTTCAATTTTTGAAGCAATCATTAAAATTTTCTACTAACAAACTATTAAGAAAGTATAAATGAAATGTCTTCAGAAGAAAGAAACGAAGTTCGGTCATCAACCTCATCATCACAAAAACATAAAATAACACACGCGAGCGAAGCGCGGCAGCATCCAGCGATAACAAAAGTAGCAGAAGTGATGCTACAACAAAACCAACAGCAACGGTAACAAAACAAAAATAAGAGATAATCAAAACATTAGGTTCTGCTATTCAAGTAACTTGTAAAGGCAAACTACTCGTGGTATACCATAGCCTACCCTGTAGGGAAATCCACTCACGCCACATCGGCGCCATTCAGGTGACTTTGGAACATTTTTGAAAAGTGAAAGGGAATGCCATGCAATGTGCTTTATTACAACAATATTTTATTACACGTTCAAAATAATGGCGCAAAATTTCGTGTTGACTGAAAAAAATTAAGTTTCTTTTATTGAATATTTCAACTATTTTGGGGGAAGTTGGGAAATTGTACGATATGGGGAATTGCGGGTGACTCTGTGTTACGTGTACAGTATGACAGATCGAAGTTGCTTTGATTTCGTCTCATTAATACCAAGGATGGTAGATTACCAGGTTTCGCATTTCGAGTAACTTCGGCTACCACTTCGACTAAAAAATGAACAATTCAACACTGAAGAAGAAAGAAAACTCTTCTTTCAAAGCAGAAGATGTTGATTTCTGCATTGCTTGCAAAGAAGATATGCCTACAAAGTTTAATCGAAATAATTCCATGAAATGAGACTTTCAGCTATTAGTCCATAGATGTGGTTAGGAGTATTTTTAAACCTTCCAAATGTCTTGGTGTTTTTCGTCTGTCATCTGTCAAAAATATTCAGTTCATTGTTTGTTTCGTTTCATACAACAATGCATTTTTGTCGCTCTTAAAAATGTCGAATTTCGTGCCTTCAAACTACGATTTACGGACATCGTGAAACCACTTGTGAAATGCTGCTCTCCCGGTTCAAAAGGAAGTCTTTTTTGCATTGAATCGTTATGGGTGATGGAAAATGGGTGTATTTCTCCAATAACAAGCGAGAAACGATCGTATGGCCCGCCCGGCCACAAGCCAAAAACAACAGCCAAACCAAATCGCTTCTTGGTATGATTTGGAACGAGCTATTAAAATCAGGTGAAACAGTTGACGGTGCACGCTACCAACGACAATTGGCCGATTTGAACAGTGCTATACACCTAAAACGCCCAGAATACGCCGATCGGCGTTTTTTCTTAATGACAATGCACCGTCACATCGAACAAGAGCAATCCGGAATATGGTGGAGACGTACGATTGGGAACCGCAGGTGCATGCGGCTTACTCACCAGACTTCGCGCCTTTCGATTATCTTTTGTGTGCATCGATGGGCCACGCACTTTCCGAGCAGCGCTTCAATTCTCACGAAGAAGCCAAAAAATGGCTTGATGATTGGTTTGCGGCCAAAGACGGCCAATTTTTTTGGCGCGATATCCACAAATTGCCTGAGAGACGGGAAAAATGTGTCGCTAGCGATGGCTATTATTTTGAAGATTAAATTTGTAACCATTTTTTGTTAATAAACGTTTGAAATTGAAAAAAAGTCTCATTTCAAAGGTATTACAATACGAGGGTCTCCTGAAAAGACCGTGCAGAGTCAGGGAGATGGCACTACTGGCGCGTACGAAGGTCATGTTTAGTTAGCAGTATCTCTTGGAAGAGCACACACCAAGTTTCAGCCAGATGGGTCTATTTCTTTTTGCTTGCCATTCGTTTGAATCGAGGAAGTCGGGTGATTTTTTCTTTTTCATCACGATAACGCACCAACTCACGCCTCAATAGTTGTGGGTACAAAATTAATGAAATAGCGTTCCAATTCGTTTAACATCATCTCTATTCTCTAGACTTGGCTCCCTCTGATCCTCACGACTATCTACTATTTGTTTCCTAATTTAAAGAAATGGCTGGCGGAAAAATATTTTATTAGCAAACGTGTAGGTGATTGCAGGAATGAATGTGTGGAAGTTACTTAACAAGTTACAAATCGGAAATCTGATGAATGAGAGACTCAACTTTTTGACTCTTTTTAATTTGGTTTAATGATTTCTGTTAATTTGTGGCGTTTAATAAACATTTTTCATATAATCTATCGCTTTTTACGAATTTGAAAGTTGCACGAAATATCTCACGATTCTTAAAACTTTTAAAACGTTGTTTTTGGAAACTCACAACGGTGAACTTTTTAGTTTTCGGAAAAGTTGGATTTTTTTCCAACTGCCTTTTTAAAGAGTTAGATTTTAAACATAATAAGTGTTCCACTTTTGGAATTAATAACTAGATTAAGTTTTGTAAAAATTTGTAGTTAACTTCTCCGCCCTATTTAACTTAATTGCCTTATTTCGGTTGATCAAAGTCTTTATTTTCGTATGTAAAAAAAAATGAAGTGGGCAAACTGACTTACAAGGTTTTGTTCAAAAATAGTATATTCCTATAACATCTCTTATAGAAATAAATAATGGAAGTTAAAACGTACGGCAGCCATTCACAGTATTTTATCGCTTTTTCGAGAAACAAAGTGGTTTTACCAAATTGGGAATTAGAAAGAGAACCACAACTAGTGGTATCACAATAGACCTGACTCTACACCCTTATGGAGTGCCACTCTCCACCATTACCACCACTGTAACCTAACTTAACCTGAGTTAAAATGGACTTCATCTCTATATAAAAAACACTCTTTTTGTAAAATGTTTTCGTTAATCTAAGTGTACATCCGCCATATTTAAGTTCAATACCACATTTTTGTTCAATACCGACGCGTCCTACAAAAATGTTGTAAGGGCATTGATTGTGAATATTTTTCGCTTGTTCAGGATTTCCTGGCAGGGTTTGTTGGCATGTGTACACACAGTTATTGAGTTCATATTAACATTGCCTTATGAGCAATGAAGCATTTCAGACACACGGGACACATGTTTGAAGACGCACAGTGTGTGGTTTTGAAGTTCGTAAGTCGATGTCCAATTTTCAAAAGTTTGTATTGCGCTTAAATTTAGAATATTTGAAATAATTGTAATAATTGTACTGCGTATACCTAAAAGTAAACCTTTTCAACTTTTTAGTTAAAATATTTATTGCATTTTGGTATAGGTATACCTGAAGGCACTTTAATGGTGAAATCATCGCAAATTCTAGCTTTCGCGGATGTGAGCGATCTAATATGCAGGAGTACAGCAGCTTTGAAAAAAGATTTTGGAAACTTAAGCAGCTAGAAGCTTGGGCCTCCCCATAAATGGATCAAAAACTAAATTTGTGTGCACTTGAAAAGTTCTAAATGAATAGAAATCTGCCATATCGATCGGCAGTTACACTTTCGAGCGGGTGACGTTCTTAAAATATCTTAAATTTATCACCTCTGCATACGGAACGCCCAAACAAGAAGTTAGTGCTAGGCTTCAGGCGGGAAGCCTTCTTTGCCTTCTTTTCGCTACACAAGGCTTTAGGTTCTCCGCTTCTTTCTAGCAAACGAAGCTGAAACTCTATGAAACATTAATCAGGCCTTGCCTTATGCTTTTGAAACCTGGGAGATGCGTAAGGCGGATGAATGAAAGCTTCACATATTTCAGCGAAAAATCCCCCGGCGCATCCTTGTCGGCGGATAGATCACGTCAACTATCGCCTACGTTACAACGATGAGTGCCTTGCTGAGCTGAACAACTTCCAAATTACCAATTACATCAAGCTTCAGCATCTTTAGTGGGCTGTTCATATTCTTAGGATGTACCCCAATAAAATTGGAAATAGTCAGCTGTATGTCCGTACAAAAGGAGTCGCTCAAAGGATCGATTCTTAGTCGAAGCTATTGAGTGAGGCTAAGCTTCATGCCGGACCGTCACGCCAACACTGATGACGAGGAACTTATTTCAAATACATTTTGAGGTACATAAATTTACTTTGGTCAACCAAGGACACGCTGGAGACAACCCTGAAGTTCTTAATGACATGTTTGCTTCACTATACTTTTTCCTTTTCTTGGATGGGGCAGCAGCCTCCTCGTGGTAAACAATTCGCGCCAGTCGTTTCTTCTTTCTTAGGTTATTTGACACTTCCTGATTTTTCGAACTCAGTAAAACATTCCTGTTCCTGTGCCACCACCAGCGGTCCTTGGTCGAATAATGTGTTAGTATAATCTCGTCAACGGAGCCGCTGAATATTTATTTGCTTCACTATATCTATATTTTCTTGAAGCTCATATAGCTCATCGTACAATGGCTTACATTATTCGTCCCCATCAAAAAATACTCCTTGGGCCATCTCATCGAATGCTGTCATCGTCATTGAGAGACTTAAAAAGTGTGATTTTGCTCAGTTCAAAGAGCTTATCGGCTAGTAATCACCGTAGCGGAGTATATTTCAGTACGACTAAGTTCGTTGGTTCCAAGTCCGTTGAGGACACGAAATACCAAGTAAAAGGGGTTTTCTAAAAGTGGTCGCCTCTCGGCACATATTAGCTAACTTCCGAGTGCATTTCTGCCTCGAAAAGAAATCGTCGGTCGTTCGAAGGCGGCATAAAATTGTCGGTCCGCCTCTCCATTTGTGAAATATCATCAAGGAACTCACCTTCAGAAGAATATTTACACTCTTCAAATAAATATTGTTTGATTGGAATTGAATTTTTTTATACCCGCGCAATTGTGCTCAGGGGTCGACTTATCCATGTCAGTTCATCCGTCCACCTGCGCATGATAAATCGAGCAAAAATTAATATATTTTAATGAAAGTACCAAGCTTATTACTCCTTATTCAAGGCAGAATGGTATTGTGAGTGGGCGAAATCGGTCAATAACACCAAGTCCATCCATCATATAACGGTAATTTTCAAAAAAAGCAAAAAACGTGGCATCCCTGTTATAAACGAAGAAAAATTACTGGTATAAAATTCGTACAAATTGTGAACTCCAAACAGAAAACAAAAAAAAAAACGATGAAAACTTTGCCCATTTTTTACTTGCTAAGAATAAATTTCCGTCCATACGTCCACCTGATGTTATAACCTATAACTCGCATTGCCTATAAGTTTGTTTGAGTAAAAAAATTTTGCACTAATTCAATTTTACTAAAATATGCGCTGGTATATAAAGCTCAATCCGCACCGGAACTAGCTTTTAGTAGGTAAATGAAAAATATTTTATTCTTGCACAGTTTAACCACTGTGTGCGTATGCACACACATACATATGCACCTACATGACCATATAATAGAAAGACTTGCGCTGATGTTTAAAGAGATCACTTCAGGAAGTACCTACAGTGGTGAATTCTCAGTAGATGAAACCGCATTGAGGGCAAGTGCTTAGTGAATAGTCAGCGAGTTGTGACGAGGTAGGCGGAAATTTCTCAGGAAAAACATCACAGCTGTAACACACACACATACACACTTACCCATGCATATTGTGCTGATGATGCTGCAGACTATGATGTTGATGATAATACCAATGTTAGCTAGCGATAAAAGACTACAATGAAGTAAAGTATGATGATCATCCTGTGGTTACAACAGCCTCTGTTGGTGCGTGTAGATATTTGTTGGTTTTGCTGCTGGTTTGAAAGATGTTTAGGAGGTTGTAGATGCTTGACGAACGCGTGTGTGTATATATGGCGTGCACTGCGTGGTTACGCATACATACATACAAGTCTATATAGCTGCTAAAAAAATCGCATTCTTTTCACTTAGTTTTATTTTGTTGTTAGTTGAAGTTTTGTTTTACCAACGTAGAAGGAGCTGGTCAACTCAAAGGAAAGGTTTATTACAGTTTATTAGGGGCATACATATGTATGCATGTACATATGTACGTTTAAATTTTTATGAAGTTCTCTTGATTACTAGCCACCGAGGAAGGTTTCTTTGCAGGAAATAAAACCGAGGCTCTGACACAGTTCGTCCATTGAGTGAACTTATTGAACGAATATTAAATCTCTATGCATCTCGATAAATCTCCTCCTCATAAATGTAAAACTACATAACTTTTAAGTAATGCCAATGTATTTTTAAATATTTAAATATAAAGAAAATTTGCAAATATCCCACAACCCATATGAAAGGATTCGAAATACTAATTCGCGGACCCATCTCGTGGTCTAAGTGGCATCGTTGTCTCTATGTGCGATGCGGCTGCCAAACCTCACCTAACCTAATTCGCTTATTTTCTAACTAAAAAAGAAATTCATGCCATCAAATGGCTCAGAAAATGTTCTTTTAAAGGGAGGGCCTAAAGTAATTCTGCATTTCCACATAACATCCATCTTTCTGAAAATGCAGTTCCCCGAGATTACCGATAATAACCCAATAGCTATTCCGCTGAAACCAAAGATCATCTAAAGATCGTCTCCCATAGCTTTCCACAAGGTGTCGCAAAATTAATCACCCTATTGGAAGATTTGCAATTTGGATGCAAGTGGTGTCGTATGTCAATCATATTTGACACTTGTGAACTAGACAGATGCAGTACTGAAACACATAAGCAGGGGAGTGATGAGGATCAAAGTAAAGACTTCCATCATTCAAAACATTTTTTTTTTTATATTTAGTAAAAAGTTATTCAAAAAAACATCGGATGATTTTGGGATGCCTTCTAGTATTCACCATTTAAAGAAGTAGTGTTGCCACACCATTCCGAAAAAGTAGTGTGCGTGTGCTAATGATAATAATGTGCTTTTAATTCGGCTTGTAGACAACTCCCAAATAATCAAATGATTCAAGTATTTTTGAAATTTCCGTATATTAATTTTTTATTTCACTTTCACTTTACAGAACTTTATACGAAAATTTTCAAAATTGAATAAATCTCAGAAGTAAATCTTTTTGTAATGTTTTTAGTTTAGATTCTTTTCATACTTAAACCTACAAATTAACATTTTCTCCAAAAAAATTACGATAATATCTAGAATATTTGGATCACTCAACATGGAATCGCTCATACCCAGTATGGTTCAAATAAACTTTATTTAAACAGGGTTGTAACGAATGAAAAATATGGGCTTCTTTTCCATTGGAAAGTTTACTTGAAGATCTAAACTTGTATGAAAAATAATGTCTGTTAAATCATTAATTTTTTAGTTAATGCACATTTGAACACATTTTTTGGCATTTCGGGTTGCTGTTCTGGCTCCAAATTGGTTTCATTTTCATTGCTGGCTTTCAAGAAGAGTAAGTCAGAGTTAGCACTTTACTGGGATCATAGTAGATTTACTACGATTTTTTAAAAATCTAATTTTCTTCTATATTTTGACTATTTTTTATCTTTTTTTTGTTTTGATCACAATCTGCTATGATTTCTTATGTTAATATTTTTTCAATCTGGCAGCATTGGGAATATTTGAAAAGCTTTGAACTCCTTGCCGTAAGAACAAAAGAGGTGATTGACCCTTTTTAGGTGTTTGGCCGAGCTCCTGCTCCTATTTGTAGCGTGCGTGTTGATGTTATGCCAAAAAATGGAGGTACCTACAGTTTTAAGACGACTCCGAATGACAAATTGTTCTTTGTGAGGAGCTTTTTCTTGCCTGCCGACGGGCGACCGCTATTAGAAAACCGCTTTTTCTTCATTTTGGTGTTTCATTTTTACTACAGTTTTTGTTTTTTTTGTCATTTATCCCTTCTGTAGATCTATCCCTAAGGCCAGATTTGTGCGTGGTTTCCAGACACCTTAAAAGGATGAGTATGGCACCGTCAGATCTAACGATCTGTACGAACAATCAAATCTCCGAAACGAGAGTTCGTGCGGCCTGGTAATTTGTGTATTAAAATTGGCAATAGGATGTGGGGCTTCATTGCTTGTTGCAAAATAATTTTCGGCTTGCAACAGAAGTCAAATCACAATGAAGCTTTCAGACTTCAGAAATCAAAGGTTCAAAATAGGCGACAGTCGGTTTTAACGGGAAGTACCCACTTCGTACCGACTTAGTCCTTTTGACTAATTTTGATCAAAAATGGCTACAGGATTGAATTTTTGACCAATTTAATATTTTTTTTAATTAAAACTTTTTTTTATTATATCAAAACATAGCAATACACTGTTTTCGAAAATCGATTAATGAGCTAAGATGGTAATGTCATCTGCCCATTAGCAAGCTGTGATTTGACTATATTGGACTAATATTCATGGGAGGTCAGATAAAAGGAGTTACGAATAAATTTAGTGCCAACCAGCCAGAGACGATTCAAGAGTCTGAACATAAAATCGAAGTTGCGAAAATGCACTGAAAAATTGGTGTCACAAGATTTTTTGTTCCTTGTTCACTGCTCTCGGAAGCATTGGGCCTCGACAAGACTCTTCCATCTTACACGGTTCTGTGCTGTTGTTTTTGCACCGCCTCATGAGGTGTCGGCATCTGCTAGTTCGCGCAGCATTGACCTTCTCCAAGTGTTTTATGGTCGACCGCGATCTCTGCTCCCTTGCGGGTTCCAGTCCAGTGCCATTCTCGTGATGATATCTGCTGATTTTCCCATGTGTGACCTATCCATCGCCACTTTTTCTGCGTTTGATTTGCCTAAGGATGGGTTCCTCGTTCATTAATCTCCACAGTGCGCCGTTACTGACGAATATTCTGCAGATGATGCGGAGTCATTTGTTGATGAAGGATTGTAGCCTTTGTGTGATGGTGTTAGATACCAGCCATGTTTCGCTTCCATACAACAATACAGACTTCACGCGTGAGCCAAATATTCGTAGTTTAGTGCACCTGGATATTTGCGAACTCCCCCACACTATATGCATTCGCCCGAATGCTGCCCTTGCTTTGTTTAGCCTGCACTTTACATCTTAATCTGCTCCACCATCTGCCGTGATGAGGCAGCCGAGGTAGCAGAAGCTTTCGACAAATTCCACCGAGCATCCGTCAATCAATATCTGCCTTGCGTTATTGTGGTTAACTCTCGTAGACTTGGTCTTGGCGATGTTGACCTCCAGACCGACAGTGCGTGCCAGCGCGACTAGTTTGGCCGCCTTCGCTTGCATGTCAGAGAGTTTGTGAGAGAGGAGGCAGATGTTATCGGCGAAGTCCAGGTCCTCAAGATGTCTATTGAAACTCCATACGATGCCTTTTTTGTGCAGGGTCAGTTGGCTCATGACGTCACCAAGGTCAATGGCGAAGAGAAGGGGCGACAGGGGCAAGCTGGCCTTACGCCTGCGTTGATAGTGAGTGGTTTGACAAGATGCGCTGCTGTAAATCAGCCCTGAAAGCCATTTGAGTGAAATTGTGTTCCATGTTTGGTGGCGAGGTTGCCTCTTCCCAATACAAAAAATTGCATTGCAAATTATTCACGCGCCTTTCATTTATATTTAGTTGAATCAAATTAAATTCCAGACGCTAGATGGACCACCTTGTACATTTAGGACACGGAAAAGGTAAGATTTACCCCCATTTCCATCACTGATCTGTAGACGCTTAGTTTTAGCGTAAGTTAGACCTGATGAAACACGGACAACTTCTTTGCTTCTTACTCGATTGCTACGTTTTTCTTTCTATTAGTGGGTTTTATTTTTTCATGCTCTCGCGTTGTTGTATTCCTTCCATTTGTTCTTGCTTGTAACGTTGTTTGTGCTCCGTTCATCGGTAATTGAATTTTATACCGTTAACAGTAGCTCGATTTGTATGTACTACAGTATGTAAATATGTTTGTGCATTGGCACATTGGTTATACTCTTTGGCTGTTGCGCTTACTCGCTGCTGCTTTCAGATCCTCCTCCGCCTCTTGCATGCTTGTTGTACATTTATAAATACAATGACTTTGAACCGGTACGACTCCATGCCACGCCACTCAATACCTGCGTACACGCGATCAAACGCAGTCATGTAGCATGAAATACAAAAACACATACACACATCTATACATAAATGCAGACATATGTAAGTTTTTTTTAGAACAACAGCACAACACGGGGCTGTGTTATACAACTCAACAAAGTTGTGCGAAAAGAGGCAGCCAATTTGTTTATTTGCCACAAAGCGTAGGTACAAATATAGTATATGTACATACAAACGTATGCGTGTACATCAGGTTTGTCCATTTACTAGTATTTACAGTATTTAGTCAGAAGTTATAGAAAAGGCTGTAGTGACTTCGAGGCAAACAGCGACATCAAATCAGGGTCCTCACCAAGCTGCTCTAAATGCCTTAGGAGTCACTCGCACCTCTTCGAAATTGATTAGGGATGTAATGCATATGTTAGCTGATGCTAAGCTCGGTTGAAAGATGGAATGAGCTTGGACTAATGTACATACCAGGACGCTGATGTCCAAGGCAACGAACTGGCTGATGAATTTGAGCATCCAGTCGAACGAGCACATCAAGGTTTTCATTAATAGAGCTCATGAGAGCCATTGCTGCAGTACTGACTCCATCAAAAGAACTAAGTGTTTCCTGAAAAGGTCTGACAGGATGGTAGCAAAATTCCTTCTCAGACAGAGGTGAAGTAAGCAACGAGCCCTGATCGGAGTAATTATGGGGACGATAGGTATCATCGATGGTCCACTGTGTACAGAGAGCATTTTTCGATTTTCCCAAGATTTAGATGATACACTTATGGGTCGGATTTATTGAGAATGGACGAGCTGCATTATTTCTCTTTCACTCAATAAACTGTTATAATTACAAAAAATTGTGGGAGCTTTTCAGAGTAATGAATTCCCTTTCTGCTGGTTTTCCTCATCACTTGAAATCTTCTTTCTAGGACTTAAATGCAATTGGCAATATTTTTTGAGGGCTTGGACATCCAGAATTTCATTCCATTCCAAGCGAGTGTCTATCGTGTAGTCAGTACTACCAGGGATTTACTCACCAAAAATCATGGAACTTGTTTTATGAAAATTTATCGTATATACTTGTAAGCGGCTTCGGTAGTCTAGCGCACGTGCAATAGCCTGCCATCCCAGAGGTTGTGTGTTCGAATCCCACGTAAAGTACGGTCCACCCACTTTTCCAAACTTACCTACTTTCCTACTTTCTAAAAACAAAAAAACAAAACAAACAAAAAAATCATTCCCCAACCCCCCCAAAAAAAAAACACTTATCCTTCCAATCCTTACTCCCGCACGAAAGTCAGCGCATTGGCTGCTAAAACACGCAAAAAACCAAAAGGAAAAGACACGGTTACACATTGCATCAGTGGCGCCAGCAAGAGGAAGTGGGCAATCGCGATGATAGCGCAGACACACTAAATTAAGCTAAGTCCTCAACCACCTTTGTGATCCTTCTGGCAAAACAATTTCGAACGCAGATGGCGCTCTAAACAGTTAGAAGGCGTTCTTCCTAAGCAACGACAGGTGGGCAATCCCACTATTTAGGACTGGAGGCGGCAGAGGCTAATCACTTACCCTGCCAGAAAGCAAAAAAAAAAAAGATTAATAGCGAAAACAACGCAAGACTGAATCTTGTCGAGGCCCTATATGCAGCTTATCAAGATAACCCAGAACCAGTTTTGATGTAACCTGGAAAATTTTAAGAGCCTTGAGCGTTGTCTGGCTATCAGGCTAAATTGGGGTTAAAGCTAAAATGAGCGTATATTTCTATTGAGCAGACTTCCTGTTGAAAAAGCCTTGTATTCTTGCCTAGCGCCCCTGAGTATATTTTTTCCGTTTCGCACACACCTGCCCTTGCATCTTTCTCGGTGAGGGATCCGTTTGTATACCATTGTTTTCATGTTCTCGGTTTCGGTTTTAGATAACCCCTCTCCTCTTTTATTGTCCAGTTTAGTCTTGGAACGTTTGACAACAGTGAAAATTTGTCATGTCATTGAGAATTCAGGATGACGAGGATTAAAATGCCTAATTCATCATCAAAGCTGCCGTCGTAGCAATGGTATGGCCGAAGTCTAAAACACTTCCCCTCATTTGGAACCATCGCCCACCTTGAAACCGCTTTTGCATTACTTCAGAGTGGCGTTCCAGTTTCCTCATTACAAGGTCTACGCTTGTGTGCCTGTGACCAGGCTTTTTCATTCAGAATTTTTTTTCAGCGAAACCACTGACGATTTCTCACGTTTCCTCGCTGCCTGTCGATTAAATTTTCAGTGGTTATGATACCAACTGCGTTCGAGATCTCAGAGGTTAGTTCAGAAAGAAGAAATAATATTGTATAACATAGCTGTTTAGATGGTGCGTAATCACCATTTGAAAAGTATGGGTTCGAATCCCCCTGAAACACCAAATGAAGAAAAAGTGTTTTCGCCCAAAGTCGTCCTTTTCTTTGTAAATTCAAAAACTACTGTGAAAAGACTGATTTTTCTGGAATAAATGACTGGGTCCGAGGATGAACAAAATGTTATTGAGTTTATCTCTGAGGATGAGAGAAGAAAGTACAGAAATTTTTTTTATATTGACTCACCGAAAGCAACGACCAGCCTTATTACAGTTGACAAGGCTAGTTCAGGGTTGAGCGTACTAGACAGGGCTAGTCCTTAGTCGGGGAAAACCCTAGTCATTCCAGTACATATAATAGTGTGCAGGATTTTGTACTGGGTTAAACTTCTAGATATCCAGAATTCACCCCGATATACTCAACATATGTCCGGTATATGAACGTGCCCCGTACGACACTGACCACCTATTCACATACTCACTTGAACCCACTCAACTAATACTCCTCTCCCTTTGGATCCAACCCGTCGAAACAGCATATTTCTTGCGCCTACCCTTAAATGAAATAGATGATAACGACCGGTGACTACACATTACTGGCAGGGCTTGTTAAACTGCTACAACAACAGCAACAACCAGCTAAATTGCTAAATAAATATATAAAATCTGGCAAGCTACTTTACCAACATCTCCATCTTATATTGCTTATAATGTGGAAGTGCGAAATCTTCCGAAGAATCTTCTTAATAACTTTAATTTACGTTGGTCTCGGCATAGCTCAAAATTGTTTGAATTACAAGGTATTTGTTTAAATTTTTTTCCCCTACAAAACGTATTTAGAAAAGCCATTTTCTAATGCACCAAATTATTCTTTTTTCGTACACAAGAAAACATCGCGCTTTGTGTTTCCTTTCTCTGGAAGTTCTACAGTAACAAGAACGCAATAAATTCAGGAATTAAAGTAATTTTGTCTGGGTATCAATGACGTCTAAGATGGTTGAATAGATTGAAAGACTCTCAACTCACAAAAAGGGAGCGCAGATGCTATTGTTTCCCTTATTTGCGTACAACGCATTCCACCGCCTGGGCCTCCTCTAAGCTGACAGTTCAAATGCCATTATCTGAGTATGCCGATCGCATCCAGACGCTTAAGTTTTGAAAAATTACCAGTAAGTAAACATTCAACGTACATATTTGCAGAGCTAACTATTCAGTAGATACCTATGTAGGGCATACATACATATAGAATTTAGGGCATACAAAAACTCGTTATAATCCAAAAGCCAAATTTTTATTTTAATTTTCACTGGCCAAACCCCAAGAAAAAAGAATTCAAAATTATTTGAAATTGTTGCTTTTAATCACGTGCCATGCAAAATGTTACAACAAATAACAATAACAAAAAATTAATTCAACATTTTGCAATGAGTTAAATACGAAATGATTTCGTGATTGATTGCTTGACAGCGACACCACAGTAGCCACGAGCAGAAAATTAGGCACAAATCGGTGAGTTTGAAAAGGTGAAAGAAAAAGGGAAGAGTTGAAAGCGTAAATACAAAGCTATGCACAAGTGTGGAATGGGAGAGGAGGAGAGGGAGCCGTGTTGAAGTGCGAAACAGATGTAAAAGCGAATTTACTTTATTTATTCAACAAATTGCCAAAAAGCGGTTAGTAACAAAAAATTTAAATGAGTAGAAAAGTAGGAATTTTGTTAAGCTTATATAGGTTTATATGTGTGTATGAGTGTACTTGTAAAATGTGGTGTATAAATGATAAGAAATAAATAATGCGATTCTTAGGGCTGGCAATGAAACTGGTAGGGCTGAGCTGGGTTGGATATTTTTCTTTTTTTTTAATTAGCACCATTTAAGCAACAGATGCATAAATTCACTGGAATATACGTATTTTCATACACACATGGATACATTTTACAAAGAAAATTTTCATTTCCCTTGTGGTAGATATTCCACATTAAAAATTTTGAACTGAAAGCAGGCAGTCTTGAATGAAATTCTTTAAGTCTGGAAATAATAATGAAAATGTAGACTTTTTAGGGAGTCTTTGGATGCACTTAGAATTCATATTCTCTATCGTTTCATTGCAAGGATAATAGCAAGGCAAATTTTTACAGCTAATGGCATCCGAATATCTGTAAAAACATACGTGGATTTATTTTTTGTTTCCTTTTTGAATTTCATCAAGTCAAAATCAGCATATTTTGCCTCACACTTGCCGTTTCGGTTCCTCACCAGGAACGTCAAAAAACGGTTCTTTACCTCACTTAACTTTTTCAAGCATAACACACTATTTCATGTCTTTTTTTTTTTGCTATATTTCACTTTAGATATTATTTGAATCACAAACTATGAATTATCAATGTACACAAATGGTAAAGTAAATACACCGATGTGAACAAAACAAATCAATTTGAAGTTATTCATATCCGAAAAAATCAGCTGGACGGATGCCATCAGCTGTAATAAACCAGCCTTGGATAATAGATTACCAGGTTTGGTCATCTGCAGCAAAAATTCCAAGAGACACTTCGGCTGTCACTTCACCGGAGACTCGGCAGCAGTATTCTGCCCGCTCACTTCACACGCATTTACACACTCATCCAATCAGCCTTTGTTCAGACGAGAAGGAAGCGACATGAGTGAGGGCTGTGTGTTTTTTTTCATATCAGATCAACACAATTTCCGTTTTTTCGTAAACAAACTGCATTATTCGGTTGCGGCAGCCAATCAGCTCATTCCCTTAAAGTCGTTGAGAGCCAGTTAACTTCGGCTGTCAGTTCTCCGGGGACTCGGCAGCGGAATTGTCCGCTCACTTCACACGCATTTACACACTCATCCAATCAGTCTTTGTTCAGACGGGAACGAAGCGACATGAGTGAGTTCTGTGTTGTTTTTTTTTTCATATAAGATCAACACAATTTCCGTTTTTTCGTAAACAAACTGCATTCCCCGGTTACGTTAGCCAATCAGCTCATTCCTTCAAAGTCGTTGAGCGCCAGTTAACGGTCTGTTGACCACACGTCTACATCATGTGTGACTATATTTTTTGGAAACCAGTATTCATAATATCGATAATAACGTCGGCCTTGAAATTTAAAGTAAAGTTACTCTTTGAACTGAGTAGCCAATTAAGTAGCAAAGTTCTCACTCGAACAGGAAAAGCTTCAAAAATTATAGAAACAAGATTGCTCTCATCAGAGAGTGCATGGCGTCACATTGCATCGCAGTTGCATGAGAGAGTTGTGAAAAAGCAAACAAGAATGCAAGAAGAAGAAAAAATTACACAAACAACATACGAATAAATTGCGCAAGTGCGATGTCACACACATAGCGATTCTGTCGAATTTACTGAGAGCAAAGTAGCGGTTGCCGACGATCGACACACACTTATTATCTCTATCGTGGAAAATCTCTGCTGTTCTATTGTCGAATGAAGAAGACAACAACTAGTTCCAATCCTTCGGATTAAGGAATAAAGTAATACAACATTGCACAGATTAAAATATAAGAATGGGTAACTTTGCCGTGGCATATGTTATTGTAAATGCAAGAGAGCTAAGAAGAGAGTGCTCTAATAGCGTAGTCAATGTAAAGTTAGGCTTATTCATGGAAGGGAATAGAAGGAAAAATCAAAAATTAAAAGGAAAAAAAGAAAAAAAAAGAAAAATTCAACAATTCTCTCAAATTACTTCTCCAAAACCTGTTACGCGTTATGGACCTTATTTCTACACAAAAGTACACCCGGTACAAAGCGGCAACACTGATCAACCCCAACAGCAATTCGTAATGGGTCAAAAAGTTCGGTCAGTTCCAGGTTCAACTTTCTAAACTTTTATTTAGCTATTCATTTATTTAGTCTATCCAGACAAATTGCTATTACTTTGCTACGGGACGGCCATGTTAATAGGAATGTGAATTATTTTCTTGAAAGGAAAAATGTACTCTTAAGCGAAATGCAGTGCCTTAAATTTCAGGAAAAGTATAAAAATTATAATAAAATCTATCAAATAAATAGAATTGAAAGGTATTTAAAAATTCCTGCGGAATTTAATGTGGATGCGCTAAATAACACTTAAGATGACCGATTTCCCCTAATTGCTTTCACATTTAGTTGGCATATATTTTTTCTATTTAAATTTTGTTTCTAATTTGCTGCCAACTCGTTTTTTTTAAATTTGCTTCCATTTGGTTGTTAGTGCATTTAAGCGGTAATTTTATAATTGCAACAAATTAATGGTGGCAAACGTTAATGGCTTTTAATTTTTTGTTTTTGCTTTTTTGCAAGGTTGTTAATGACTTAAGACGAACTCATTTTCAAGTTGACCGATTTTTCACTTTGATTTTTGGAAAGGTAGACTTTGGCGAACAATACCTACATACTTACATACTGGTACATACATACATACATATATGCATAGGCATGCATTCAAACATATATATTTATATGGATTCTTAGTGTAAGCGCATATCGTTGCCTGAAATGCAAAAGCCGTAACTAAGAAACAATCCAAAATTCGCTTTTTGATTGATTGTGATGCATTTTTTGAGCGGTAACTGGGATTTAGTATTTTGTGAAAATTTACCAAACACTGGTTTCCTTTCTAAACAACTCTTATTTTATATCGTTTTTAGCTTCAGCTGCAAAGAAAAAAAGTTTTTTGTTAGTTACAGTCTTTTGCAATTCAGCTGACGATATGTCTGTAGATATATAAAGGGTATTTCAAAAGTGGCGCCCAGATATCAGTAGCGAATAGTTCCTAAACTATACTCGTTTTATGTCATCTTTGATGTTTGTCAAGTAGTCAGATTGACAATTTTACACTACAGAACAACGCGTTAAAATTATTGAAACTTATTATAAAAATAGTGCGTCTTAAAGAACAACATAGGGCAAAATTCGGCACTTTTTTGGTGGAGTTGACAATTCAAAGGTTGGTTAAAAATTTGAAAGAAACTGTCGAGCTTTGTCGAGGATAGGAAAAAGGACTGGCAGACCAAAAACTGAACGTTTTGTTATGAATCTTGCTGCTGTAGCGCAAAGTTTTGCTGAACGATCTACACCCAACAGCAACGATATCTCGATGTTCTCAATAAATAGACATTCATGAATTGATTGCTTGGAAGACTTTACCTTGTAGACGTGCGCATGGACGACATTTAAATGATGTAATTTTTCAAATATATTTGTGACGAGCTGTAATTTTAATAAAAATAGTGAAACCTAAAGAATTTTAATTTTAGATGTTTTATTTTAAAACACCCTCCAGGCGAAAATCTGCACCGAAGCTTGCAGCTCTTTCTTCACTGACGGTTCCAAGATGGAATCGGGAGTCGGAGCAGGGGTTTTCCCTATATCAGCCAATTTATCTATCTCCTTTAAACTGCCGAATACTGCTAGTGTTTTTCAGACAGAAGGTTTTGCGTTCCTGCAGGTATGCAAAATGCTTAGGGAACGCGGCAGCGAGGGAGATATTAACATTTCCTTTATCGGTCACTGGACGATCGGCACACACGCGGAAAAGCTAGGGTCACCAGTTAACCCCCATTGCAGAAGCTGTGGGGACCTTTCAGAGAAGGAGATTGTAGAGCATTTTCTATGTGAATGTCCGGGTTTGGCAGCTAGACGATTAAGGTCCCTGGGTGCTCCTTTCTTCGACAGCCTCGGCAGTGCACCAACCTAAATCGCAGCAATCTTCTCCATCATATTTATCAAAAGCTCTGACTGGCTGTAGATATTTGCCTGTTGGAGGTCTCATAATGGTATCAAAACGGCGCTTCAATGCTACTTGAGGAGTGCCAGATTGGTGCCATTTCATCTACCTACCTACATCCAGGCGCGTATTTTGAAAACCCCTTTACTTTAGGTGGTATCAAAAAAATTGTGCTCCGTAGAACATTTTTGGACTTAATACAATATAAGTTTATTGCTTTTATTGCTACTTGACTGTCCACGTATATATTAATTGTTGAGTTATTTCTTGTTCCAGCGTAGGCTAGCTCCGCGGTTTTCCCCACAGCAAAAAATTCTGCTTGGAAAATACTGCTGTGGTCTGGCAGCTTGATAAGCTGCCTTATCCCTAGTTTTGAGCAGCAAGTACCCACTTCTACTCCTTCTAAAGTTTTAGAGCCGTCTGTATAGATGTGAACAGTTCTATGGCCAGGCTTCATGCCTTTGTGCCATCCTTCCTTTTCAATTGTAGTGCGAAACCTTCTCTCTCATCTAAAGTACGGAGTCATGTAGTCTATGCAACCTGAGCTCCACTTTCCTATTGAGCTGAGACCGAAGGTTCTACAGGTGAATACTTCAGTAGCCACTAGCCTCCTTGCGGATTTCGCTGCCAGGTTTTCCGCACCACCGTTGGAGTGGTTTTCATCGCTCCTGTTATGCACAGAGCAGCGAGTCGTTGTATCCTTTCCAGTCGCATTAGGTATGTCAGTTTTCTTGTCGCAGTCCACCATACTAAGGCACCCATATCTGGTGACGCTCGCATCGTTCCACTCCGCTCTTATCTTTCTGCTAGCTAATAGTTGCCTTATGCATAGATAAACCGCGGGTTGCACACTTAGTGACTCCATCCCATTTAAAATAGCATCTTTCGCTACGTTGTTAAAGGCCCCTGATATATCTAGAAATACTCCAAGCGCGTACTCCTTACATTCTAACGCCTTTTCTATGTTAAGTACAAGTGAGTGAAGTGCAGTTTCAGTAGATCTGACTTTAGTGTAAGCAAGGTAAGCCTTGGATAATACGTCCGGCGCAATTGTATCTCTAATGTTTGTGTCTAGAATCTTCTCTAACGTTTTCAGGAAAATTATGTCAGACTAATGGGTCTGTATTCCTTCGATTAGAGAGGGTTGCTTTTTCCAGCTTTTGGAATAAACACAACTCTCCCTTCTCTCCACAATACAGGAACATAGCTGAACCTCAATCATCCCCTGAATATCGTTCTTAACCATGGTACCACAAGATGGCTTACCTTTTGGAGCATGGCTGGGAAGATTCCATCCAGTCTTGGCGATTTATATGGGTCGAAACTTTGTATAGCCCATTCTATATTATTGGTCATAATTACGTTCGTCGGGATGTCGTGCACAATATCTCCCCTTGGTTCGAGATCTGTAGTGTCCGCACACCCTGGAAAATGTGTGCTGACCAGGTCTTCTAGAGAGTCCTCACAGCTGTCAGCGCACTCCCCGTTAATTTTTCGTATTCTTCTTGGCATAGACGGATTCTTGGATAACAGTTTCCTAAGTCTAGCCACTTCGTTAGAGTCTTCCATACTGCTACAGAAGTCTTTTTAAGATTCTCTCTTGGCTTTACGTATCTCTTTCTTGTATCCTTTTTGTAGATCCTTATACTCTCTCCAACAGAACTCATTGTCAGCAACTTTGGCTAGCCTATAGAATTCATGTACCCTACGCCTTTGTGCTCCTAATTCCTTGTTCCACCAAGGAGGCTTCACCTTGCGTCTATTACGTTTTCAGGGGCAGGATCTTTTCAAGGCTTTGACGAGAATGGTTGCAAACAATTCAACCCCTTTCTCAAGTGCGACGTGTGATCTGTATTTCCGGGGTATCATTGGTGTTTTGATAGTATATCCCTATACAAGTCCCAGTTCGTATTTTTATGATTTCTAAAGGATATAAGTTTATTTTTTGGGCGTAATATAACCTAAAAGCTTATGTATCTGTGATCAGAGAATGAGGGCCTACTCAACACTTCCCATTTCTGTACCATAACATGTTTGCTTGTGAAAATATGTTTTTAAGGTGCATTAAATTATTAAATATTAAAGTTTAAAATTTTACGAGCAATAATTTTGTAGAACATTTTAACCTATTAGCTCTCTCAAGAGAGCATCGTTTTGGCCCCTTTTTAAAAAGTCCGTATAAAAAGGCACTTTGGAGGTCATCAGAGGGTTAAAATGTTTTAAAAAATTATTCGTCATCAAATTTCACTAGGGGTCTTCTCAGAGACAAATTTTGTAAAAAGGATTTTTAAATCCCCTGTCCGCTGATTTTTAATATAATATTTCTTTTTTTTTTGCTTGACGGTTTTGTGCCTTTTCGCCATATAATAAAAGTATGACATTTTTCTCTTCATGATGGAAAGCAATTTTTCTAATTGTGATATACAATTTCGAACTCAAATTTTTATGGTGTTTGTTAGACAACGAGACACACTTCTGTAAAAAAACGCGCATTTAAAAAGGATAAAGAAAAAATTATCAATACTGGCAAAAATCTTGATATGCTATCATTTATCGCGGGCTGTACATACGAGTACTTGAATGTAGTGAACCTTTGTATGAGATGCAGCAGCAGCAAGTAGGAATAAATATATTTATCTATATTCAGGTAGTTGCCAAATTTCTGCCAAAAAATGATAATATCGATAAGTATTTATGCGCATAGCTGGGTTGCCCCACTAATACCACTGACCCAATTACATTTATGTGGAAGCAAGTAATGCTCGCCCAAAAAAAAAAAATGAAGTGCCTACAAACAGAAAAAAAAACTATTTTGTATTAGTTGAAAAAGTACAGCAGAAAAACTAAAAACTTTTTCAGGTACATATCGGCAATAGTTAGCCAATGATTGGCACATGATTGCTTCATTTTCCGCTGCCCTAATTTCACTCGAAATGGAAATTTCAGCAAAAAAATTTAATGCAAGTAGATAATTTAAAACAAGCTATTCATTAGGGAGTTCAATGTTAGGCCGATGTGAAAAATGGTTGGAAAACTATAAAAAATTAAAGGAAACAAGAACAATTCAATTGATGAAAATAGTTGCAAGCCAATATTTTTTTTTTGCGTGCATAGCTACTTAAAATTCACACAGTAAATTTTTGCTGGAAAATATTGCAATTGCAGTGCAGCGCAAGGCAACAGCAACGACAAGAGCAAAAACAATTACAGGTATTAAACAAACAGCGCAAAAATCTGTTAAGTAGTTTAGTTCCAAGTCAAACAATGAGTTGTTATTGTCGGTTAACCCAAATTGATTGATTTTTTTTCTTTCGCTATTCCTATTTTGCCTTTGTATTATTCGTATTTTTGCCACAACTGCCTACTACCGTTGGACTTTGCTTGGAAATTGTCAGATTGTGATTGTTGTTGCAGCTACTATGCAATTTAAGCATCCACTAGGCGACGTTGGCAAACAACCAGTCAACCAGTCAGTCAAGCCGCCAAACAGCTAAGCGCACTTGGCCAACCTACTAGTATGCAGTACTACCTGACTACTACTCGCCTCCCATAACCACTCCAAATATGTGGCCGCCTGCCAACCTGCATGTGCATGAATGTGTGTGTGTGTGCCTTTGTTTGGTTAGTGGCTCTCATCACCGCTGAGGCAGTCAGTTACCCTGCAGGAACAAACTGAACTAGGCACACAAATTACTAGTTCGCAACTAGTGTTATTTTGCCAAAAGTGAAGCAGATAAAAGTTTGTTTTTACGAAAACAAAAAACAATAAAACAAATATTTTTTCCGGAGATTTCTTAACAAAAAGGTGAATATTTTGGCAGTAATTCGTTATTGGCGTCCACCGTAGAAATGATAGAAAAAGTTTTTTCTGTAAAAACAGACATTGCTTGTAAAAGAGGTATATATTGAGTCAGTTTTCTGGTACCGTAACATTACCTTTGGTTCACCCCACAGCGCCAGTTCTACTTACCAAAAAAGGCCCACTGGACAAATCATAACCTCAACCTTCGTATCAAGAAAGGTGAGGTTCTTACCCATTTTAAGTTTGAGAATTGGTTAAAATCGTTTCGACCCTAAGGCCTCTAATCATTCGCTTTACCAGATAAGATTATTTCACATAAATTTTAAAAGCACCAGCTATCCTGAGGAAAACTTCGAAGGGAACCAGCAACTAGATGGTTCGATTGGTCTTTCGCCAAACTTCTTCTTGATCTTAATGGCTTATTTAAATTTTTTTTATGGTAAAGCAAAGTTGTTTTCTGTAAAATTTACCACTTTTTGTATCAGCATTTTGTATTAAAAAAAAAAACGTAGTTATAATCTTTGCAGCCCACAGTTAAATTAGGTTAGGGTAGGATATATGGACAGATTTTCTAGAAGGCAAAATGACAGGAACATCTGATGATTTCTCAAGGAGGAGGAGGAGTTCTCAAACATCCAAAACATGACGAAAGCGTCACCTCCTTTTGAAAAATTTATTACTTCATTACGAATATTAAAAATTATTTTGCAAATCGCACCGATTTAAAATCGTACGGCTTGCAGGACATGCCTCTATTTTCAATAGACGGGCATCCCGTCAACCCAATTTTCCAATGCTTTTATGAATGCTATTATTATGCTTCTGGCTCTATCTGACGAATTACTAGTACGAATAGACCTGAATCATTTCGAGATTGCACGCACTTTCAGTGCGCTTCAGGAAAACGACAGTGGGATCAAGTCTCAGCTTCGAAGCGGCGACAACTGATATAAACTTAGATAACTTTTTCAAGGACTGCGTGCTATGACCCGCCATTCTGCTGAAACAAAAGCTCATGCATACCATTTCAGCCTCCAAAAAATGGAGCTTTTAGTAGCGTGTTTGAAAAAATAGACATTTGATGCCACTACAACAAAAATTGCGCCAAAGACTCGCGCTTTGCTCGTGCGTAGGGGCTTAACAGTCTCTTTCGGGTGTTCCGATGCCCGGATGCGACTATTTTGCAATCCGCTTCAGACGAAAACTCGAACCGTACCAAATTGAATTGCATACTCTTGGCTACTCTTGCTGGGTATTAGTTGAAACGCAAATCGTGAGTGTGGTTACCCGCGAATATGGGTACCCAGTCATTAGTACGAATCCAATAGAACTGCCTCAGTTCGAAATCAATGGTTTTCCCCACAGGGATGCAATGCACTCTACTAACACAATCTCGGCCGCCGCCAACACTACCAATTATTTCAAATCTGTGCGCCAAGTGGTTATTGCAGCTACTGTTGTTATTACTATTATTATTATTGTTGTCGTTGTTGTTGTAATCCCAAACGAAAATGAGGTTGTCGTTATTAGCCTGATTTGTTACAACTCGCTATGAAGGCAATAGCAGCGCCAGAATATCCATCAGTGAACAGCAAAAAACAAAAACAACTAGAATGCAAGATTTTCATACCTGTTCGCTTAATGTTGTGCGCTGTGTTACAACATATTGCCCACATGCAACAACGGTTGCGAGTGTATACACTTGCTCCAATGAATATGTACGTACACCACACCTTCTTTGAGATCCGAACAGCTGGGCTGTCCTCCTTCATACAAAGCCTAATAACAAAGGGTAAATACCGAATTTACTCGCAAACATTCTTCTTGTTGTTGTTGTTCTCTAAGAGATTGCTGCGCTTGGTAAGAAAAAATACTTTATGACTCTCTTCGTGAGTAGGTCAAAAAGGAGCCTCTTGTGTGAAATCCTTGAGTTGACGTGGGAAAATCCTTTAGTGTAAAAAATGGTTTACGTGACGAGCGACATGAAATTACTTTTCTCAGCTACCAACCAAAGCAACAACAGCTAAGAACATTTGTGAGAAGAAATTTGCTTATAAATACATTATATCCTTAACTTTATGTAGGATATCCTTAAACTTTATGTAAAAAAAATATGTGATTTTTTTTAAGTCACTGATATTTTTGTTTACCCCAAGGTGTAGATAAGAAATATCGTCGCCTCATATAAAATTGTATTATACTTTGATCCATCAGAGCTTAGAAATCACTGCGTGGTTTATATACAGTAGGTTCTGTTTTTATGCGGCTTTTTTTTATGCGGTTTTGAAATAGTGCGGTTTTTTTTTAAATTACAAAATGCATGTCGACCTATGGGGAATTGTACATATAAACAAGATTCTAAACCAGCTAAGCAAAAACTCATCACAGATTGCATCAGAAATGCTAACCCTACAAGTATGGAAGATATATAAAGATATAATTTTCAAAGATACAATATTTTGTTTATGCGATTTTATTTAATTATTTCAGATTCATGCGGTCTATGGAACGTATCTATAGTAATAATATGGGACTAGTGCCCTTTTTTATGCGATTATTTCAGATTTATGCGGTTTTAGCATTTGAAACGTATCTATAGTTTTACTATAGAACTAGTAGCTTTTTTTATGCTGTTTTTTTTTTATGCTGTTTCTTGCGGAACGTATCTACCGCATAAAAACAGAACCTACTGTACTATGTATTACAGGGTGGGCCATGTAAAATTTACTTTTTGAATCGGCTATAAAAAAAAAAAAACTAATCAATATTTTTTCAACCTTTGTTTTTTATTTTGAAGATTGAACATTGTCATTTATGAATGAAAAATAATATCGTTCAAATGATTGCCACGACTGGCTTTTAGGCCATTCGATCACCCCAATTTTTAAGCACATTTTCGATTGTTTGATGGCAATGTGCGACTGTGCGTTATCATGGTGCAAAATCCGAGAGTTATTTTCCCACAAAACCTTTCGGTTTTTGCAAATTGCCTCACGTAAACGTCACATAATGACCAAATAAGAGTCCATATTAACTGTCTGATTTTCTGGAAAACTTCGTGCTGTACGATACCGTTGTGATCCATAAAAATCGTGAGCATCGCTTCCCCTTTCGATTGTAAACGACGTGGTTCTTAGGTCTTGGTTCATTTGGAGCTTGCCACACACTCGCCTGATGTCTAGATTACGTATCGTACTTATAAACCCATGTCTCGTCCGTCTTGGAAATCATGTCTTTGCCGATATCCACTCGGCCCCTTTTTTCATGAAATTCAGGTCCCGACCAGCTTTGCAGCAACATGTAAACGCAACCGATTATGACCGGTGAAGTAACCTGTGTGCAAGAGCGCTGTGCATTAAGAGGGCTCTATCCAACTGGCTTACATCAAACTCACTATTGAGCCATCTCGAAGTGTTGCATACCTGAGACGCTCTAATGCACCGCAGTATTTATCCCACTCTAAGTGTAGATGTAGAATAGGTCAGAAAATGGTTTCGATCTCATGGGAACAGCAGACGAACAACCTCTTGGATGGCTTACCTCGCTTCCAGTATAGTCTTCTTCTTAATTGGCGCGATAAGCGCTTACGCGATTTTAGCCGAATTTAACAAAGCGCCCCAGTCGTTTCTTTCTCGTGCTAACCGGCGCTAATTGGACACACCAAGTGAAGCCAAGTCCTTCTCCACCCGATCTTTCCAACTCAGAGGAGGCCTTCCTCTTCCTCTGCTAACACCAGCTGGTACTGCATCGAATACTTTCAAAGCTGTATCCATTCGGACGACATGACCCAGCCACCGAAGTTGTTGAATCTATATTCGCTGCGCTATGTCTATGTCGTCGTAAAGCTCATACAGCTCATCGTTCCATCGCCTGCGATATTCGCCGTTGCCAACGTGCAAAGGTCCAAAAATCTTACGCAGAATCCTCCGGGATAGTACAGTATGCAAAAACCACATTTTTGCGTTTTTTTTTACGAGTATATAAAGGATGATCAATTTAAAGGTATCGGATTTTAATTTGAAATAAAACAACAAACTGATTCGATAACCATTATTATTTCTGTGTAGAACCATTCATGATATTTTTTTTTTAAGATAATCCCTTTCAAATGTTGGCCGTAAACACCAATTTTGAATGACTCGCTGAAGGACTTCGGTCGGCATCTCGTGAGAATTTTTAGTAATGCCTCAATCGAAGCTGCTTTATCCACAAATCATTTGGTCTTTACATACCCCTACAAATAAAATTCCAAAGGTGTGATACCACTCGATCTTGGTGGTCAGTCCACCTGTCCGAGAGAAGAGATAAATTGCTCTCCGAAATGACAACGCAGTAATTCCATGGTTTCACGGGCTATATGGCAAGTGGCGCCGTCTTGTTGGAACGAGATGTT
This sequence comes from Anastrepha obliqua, assembly GCF_027943255.1. Taxonomy (NCBI): domain Eukaryota; kingdom Metazoa; phylum Arthropoda; class Insecta; order Diptera; family Tephritidae; genus Anastrepha; species Anastrepha obliqua. Next base: position 45,031,245 of record NC_072896.1, on the reverse strand, counting down.
TACACGGTTTTTAATTTCCGGTATCAAAAAGTCGTTTATCACGCGTTCGCTAGTCACTGTTACATTGGCTGGCGCCTCGCCTTTGAAGAAATATGGGCCGCTGATTTCAGCCAGTAGATTTCCAGCCCGTAGGCCGCAGCAAACGGTTGTTTTCAATGGATGTAATGGCTGTGCTTGAATGGCTTCGGGTTGCACTTCAGCCCAATGAAAGCAAATTTGCTTTTTGACGTAGCCATTAAGCCAAAAAAGGGGATCATTGCTGAACACCATAAGTAGACCTGAGCGCGCGATGAACATTTCTCACAGAGCATCGATTTTTTTAACTATTTATATGTTTTTGATTTAGATTTTTTATAAAATTTTTTTTCGCTTTTCATAAAAATTGTTCTTTATTAATTTTTATACAAATATTATTTTTTATAAAAATATTATCTACACTACAACAAAATCCATGTAACTTAAAAAGTTAAGCCTCCTATAAAATTAAAAAAAAAATTTAATTCTTATCAAAATTTGAAGACTTTAGTCAGCATTTTAGAAAAATTCTAGGTATGCATTTTTGCAGCCCATTGAATTATAAACCAGTATTGTAACATTTTGAAGTGACTCAAACCTAGAATTGATTTCTGATAATTTGTTTTTTTTTTTTTGGTTGCCGGTGTTATGCATTTACTTCCATATAACAAATGCTCGAAATCTTCAAATCTCCTCAATCTGCAAATTTCCTGCCAAGGCCGATTTATTTAGACAGTGATTAAAAATGCCAGATTATACTCAAAATACCCGTTTGCCATTTGCTTTTTGGCAAAATTTCGCCTCGTTTTCACTGCTGCTTGTAAAAATATGTGAAGAGGAGTCAGTCATAAAAGGGACTCCATCGACGCAGTCGGACAAATTCTTAGCTATCATGTGATAGAGAGACAAATATGCGCGTAGTTGCATGCATAGATATCTCAGTGAGGTTATCAAATATGCGCTTATCTCAGAAATCATACATACATATGTACAGTTTTTATCAGTAATATATTTTTTAACCAGGCAATCAACATACATTTTTTTGAGGCTATGGAATTTACGATGAAAACTTTTAGAATTTGCGTATTACTGTATCAGATTTACCTTCATATGAATGAAATATGTTGGGGTAAACAGCATTTGAAAAAATACTTATCATAAAAGTAAACAAATGCAACGACTTAGAACACTTGCGAGAAGTAGAATTTGCGCACCCAACAAATTAGTCTTAAAACATTCATACATACATATATAAGTATTTATACAAGTACAGATGTGCAGGGTTATGGAAGTTCAAGTTTCATTATCATTGGGTATAGCGGGGCACGTTCGTCAATAGTTTATTAAATATTTCAGTGAAGAAGGCAAATTGTATTGGTTGAATGATAGATACTTTTTTTTAAATTTAAATATATATAGAAATTTTTGTACTTGAATAAAAAGTATGAAAAATACTTCAAGTATAAATACTTAACCTAAAGTTTGCGGAATCAATGGCTTTAAAGGCAGTATCATATTTTTTGGGGCTAAAACTATGTTTTTCGAACTGGTGCTCACTGTAACTTAAAAACCGCTTGGTAGATTTCAATAAAATTTATAATGCTTTTGAAAAACATATACATTTGTGCCTGATCGAAGTATTTTTTTTCAAAAGTTTCGATTTTTTGAAACAATTATTTGACGGTTTTTTCTCGAAAATCTGATATTGTTAATTTTGAAAAAAAAACATCGATCAGGCACAAGATTATCTATTAATAAAAGTAATTCTCTTGCCCTAGTAATTTTAGATGAATTTTCAAGGACTTGTGATGATCACCGCAAGGCACTTTTAGAGAAACGGGCTCCACATAAACAGCGATAACTTTTACAATTATTAATTTTTTTTGTTGAAATTTTGCTAAAGTCAATTCGAAACATGATGGATTAATGTTATGTTTTAATTTTTGTAAATAAAGCGATTGACTAGGGAAAAAATGATTGAAAATCATCATTTTCTCGGGCCTCTAACTACCCCTAATTCCATAAAACAAAGTATTTTATTTATTTTTCTTAATATTTAAAAACCACACCACGGCCGCACATATGAGAGAAATGTCAAAAGATCCTAACTTCAAAAGAGAATTTCCAGTGTCTCGCTTTCAGATGTCTCTGTGTGTAAATCGCGACTAACATGACCAATGGCTGTGTTGATTTTTTCATACATCACCAATCTCTGCCGTAAACAATCCGCTTTCATTACCTTTGTTATGCCAGATTTAGTTTGCAGTCAGCCGATTCAAGGTTTTCGATTAACTTCTCATTACGGGCTCTCTAGGATGCCTTTAACAACGGAAAATAACATAATTTTTCCAAATATGTTATAGATATAACAGATACCCTATTTTTGAAGAGGGTTTTACTATTTTTTTTATGGTTTCTCATAAGACAATCGGCCGAAAAAAAACGAAATTCGAGTTTTACCGACCCTGTATATGAAATGTCTGCCTGTAAGTATGAACATAGAGAAGGCCTGTATGCAGGTATGCACTTACATACATATGTAGGTGTGCCTGTACATATTTACATGGATATGCATACATATATATGGCTGTTAGAACAGTTGCACTCATGTTAGAAATATCTATGTGGGTCAACGTGTTTAAGAACAGCAACGTAGCAGATAAACTAAACAATGAGCTGCATACACTTGTGCATTTTAATAACACCAGAAAAGCCAAAAATAAACCAAACTGCACTAAGAAAGACGTTTTAAAGTCATAAAACATATTGCTTGAGTATATCTACTATGTACATACACACACATGCATAGACATGTACATATTATTACGAACACGGTTTGGATGCGAGGCGATAAGGAAGCAATAAAATTATCATAAAATGCAAGAAGCGAGAAAAAATATGCGTTTAAAAAGCAACTTAACTAATCATCAGCAATCTAGCCGAACGCAGCTGACAAGATGTTTCAAGACTGTAACAACAATAGCAAACATAACAAAGCAGCGAACAAATGGATTTTCTAATTTACATAGTACATGGAGATAAGCCAAAGGAATGAGCACAAAGGAGGCATGCTAAGAAAGCAAATACATTCCCGTGCAGACACACATACATACATGCACTCATACATTCATATAAATACACAAAACACAGTTACACAGTTGTTAACAAGTTGATTAGTGCTAGTCTACGCAAGATTTAAATGAATTATATTCAAATTCATATGAATGATGTTTCACTTGTTCAGCTGTGCGATTATATGGCCTATTCGCAGATGGCAATCAGCATGGAAATATTGCTCCTCTGCTCATCCAAAAACAACCAGTGTTTATATAATTTAAGTTTTATAAAATGTATTTTTTTCTAAGGGGTGGTTAAGTTTCAAGAGCCGGTGTTGGTTTTGAATAAAATACAAGTTTTTTAAGAAATTATTGTCATTTCTTTTTATTATGATAATACTGGTATACCTCAATTACGTATGAAACAAAATAGAGGTCAACTGGCCGCCGTGTCCTCGGCGATTACGCTGAAGCATAATTGAGGTTCTACGCCGTTAATGTGCTGAAATATCTCATCCTTTAACTCTTAAAATGTTGCTGGCTTATGGAGGTACACCTTTTCTTTCAAATAACTCCAAAGAAAGAAGTGCAACGGTGTCAAATCACATGATCTTGGCAGCCAATTGACATCGCCGCGACGTGAGATTATTCGGCCATCAAATTTTTCGCGCAAAAGAGCCATTGTTTCGTTAGCTGTGTGACAAGTGGCACCGTCCTCTTGAAACCACTTATCGTCCACATCCATATCTTCCAATTCGGGCCATAAAAAGTTCGTTATCCTCTCGCGATAGCAAACACTATTAACAGTAACTGCCTGGCCGGCCTCATTTTGGAAAAAATACGGCCCAATGATGCCGCCGGCCCATAAAATTCCAAATGAGCTATTTAAAGCCCACTGCAGCTTCTTCAGACGTTGACCTCACACTTTATTATTAATCTTCTGGAATAAGAAGAAATCACTAAATAATAAATCAGGGCTGTAAAGCGGATGACCCAATACATTAAAACTCTCTTGTGTGTGCTGATACGTGAGAGCTTACATTGGCTTGGTGAAGGATGATTCGTTTTCGGCTTTCCTTAATTCTGCGAAAACTTGTGGCGAAAAAATTGTTGTGTACCAATTAGAATTTAGTGTTTTAAGCTTCTGTTGTTGTTGTAGCAGTACCTTTGCCCTGTCAGTGTAGCGTAATCACCGATCGTCTTCGTCTAGATCATCTAACGGTAGGCCCAGGAAACTAGCTGTTTCGACGGGTTCGGTCCAGAGCAAGAGGGGTGTTAGATGAGTGGGTTTCATAGGGTATGTGAAAAGGTAGTTAGTGTGGTGCGGGGTGCCTTCACATGCTGGACATATCGTCCCCTTAGTATAACAATAGCCTATGTGCTCATAGGCTATTATTCTTTTATTGAATTTTTGGAATCTCCATCGTCGATTTTATATGTGGTCAAAATTTTGTCAAATTCTAGTTCCACAAAGTGGGTCAAAACGTCAGTCAAAAATAATAAATATTTACAGACATAACGAGATTTGAGTGAGAGCTACTTTCGACAAAAAGTTTGAAATTCATTTTCTCAAAACATCGAAAAATTTATAGGCTATTTTAATACTAAGGGGACGATATGTTTAGTATGTCGGGGTCGATTCTGGATAAGTAGGAGTTTAACATGCTACAATATCCAGAACGTAATTGTGCCAAGGTTACGCGGGACTCTCGGGGAAGTTGGAGCTCTTCGTCTGCGATTGGTGGTGGTTGGACTCCGATAACGCTATTCGGGAGTCGGGAGCTTAAGAAGGGGGTGAGTGTCTCCCGATGAATGTCGTTTATGGCCTGTCTATACACTGTCCGATTCAGTAGCTGATGGTTGTTTTGTCTGAGATCTCGTCCGCGTAGTTGAGGTAATGCCTCCTAATGTGCCTGGGAGGTGGCTCAGACTCGAGCAGGTGCCCGCATGTGTGAGGCCTGCGGTAACAGCCTAGCAGAAACTGCTTACTGAGCAATTTGTTATGCTCCTTAACAGGTAGCATTAGAGCCTCGTCGTGTAGGTGTTGGATTGGTGACATCAGAACACATTTTGTCACGGTCCTTAATTCAGTGTTTTGGCAGGTCTGAAGCTTCGTCCACTGCGAATCACTGGTTCCAGGCAACCAGACAGGTGCAGCATAGTTTAGAACCGGCCGGCCTATTGCCTTGAAAGTCGATAGCAACATTTCTTTGTTTTTGCCCCAAGTGCTGCCGGCGAGCGGCTTGAGAAACTTGTTGCGATTCTGTACTTTAGTTACAATAGCGGTTGTATGCGCTGAGAAGGAGAGCAAGCTGTCGAAGGTAACTCCCAATATTTTGGGGTTGTTAATCGTTGGAATTTGTGTATCATCGACTTTCACTTTTGAGTTGAGTGGTCGCCGTGGATTTAGTGGGAGAAAGTTGTAAGTTTCTCGCAGTGAAGAAGCGAGAAAGGCTGGCGAGGTAGTCGTTTACCTTGGAGCATAGGCCATCAAGATTTAAGCTTCTCTAGTGGTACAGTTGCGATATGACTAGGTTTTCGCAAAAAACATGCGATAGTTTGCTTTGAAATGCTTCTTTCGCGAACAACTTTTGTTGAATTAAGCTCGTTTTGGAACATCCATACTGTCGATTAATGTTTTGTTTCCAGTTCGTATGATTACAACCACCTGCGATTTCATAAACGTGCTTTGAACCACCGTGGCTGAATTTCTTCAACATTTATGTACATCAGTCGACAGGAGTTTTTTTTTGCTAATTGTCAAGCCGTGCGGTAACCAACAAGAACAAATCTTCCTGACGACCAACAGTTCAACCAATATTACAGCAGCTAAAAGTGGTGCTGCAACGCCAAAAGTCGAAGTAAGCTAATCAATGCACTTCTGTCTCGATAGTCCACGTCGAAAATCGTAATAAATCGTTGCAAGAAAATTTTCACGAGTTGTTCTATCTTTAGGCAAAATTTTTTAAAATCATTGAAAAAAAAAAAACAAATAAAGCGCGTAAGTGAAAACGTTATATGTAAAGCTTATCTAAAAAAGCAAACTTTTCGAAAAAAATATCGAATTACAGCTCATTACAAGTAGTGTAGCGAAGGCACAAAATTCAAAAGGTAGCCCTCGTAATGAAGTTAATATAATATTAGCTGATGGCAAATTTCTGTGGGATTTATGATTTTTTTGACTTCTCATTGTGAAAGTTGGCGTTGGCTAATTCCATCTTCTTTTGTTCGGACCTGACTGGCGAAGTTTATAAATTAAATTTTTTTTTTTAATTCGATATATTTTTTTAAACACCAAAGATGTTAGTTAATATTTTCTAACTAATTTTATTTCATGTATGAGAGTTGAATGGAGCAACTTCTTAGAAGGTTTAAAAACAGTTCTTCACACATGTGATAACATTTTTAATCAATCTTCTCTCTTCTTAGGTTTTTGCCCACCGCCAGTGACCCCCATGGGAAGTCTATTAAAACCCACATAAGAAAAGTCATAGCTGTGCACCCATAAATACTTGTGTCTTTTATTACTTGCGCATTTTCATTATGTCGGTGTGATGTAACTTTTAATACGCCTCTCTGCACAGCGCCACCTACTAAACCAACCCAAATGACCATGCCTCGCTTGCAGGTAGTCATAAATTTTGCAGTGTTTAAAATATCAAAAAACTCTCGCTTTGGTATGTTTTTGTGTCTACATAGATGTACATAACATAGTTTGCGGTGGTGCATAGTGAAACATTTGGAGAAGCATTGACGTAAAAATTTTGGAGAGTCAGTTTGTTGGTTGAAGTAGTGATTCATCCATAATCTAACTAGTGCTTCCGTGCCTTTTTGTTGCCACATCCTCGTTACCAACTTGTTTACCAATTTGTTCCAGCATGAGTATATCCAGTCTGTGCGGTTCAAGAACCTCATTAGAACCTTTGAGATCTAAGTCAGACAGTTGTTCGAGACTCTTAAACAGTGGTTTGCCCAGGCTTGATATTCTATCCTTCCATAAGGCAGGGCAGGAAACGATTTTTCATTTTCTCTAGTTTTGGCTGCTTATTCTACGACAGACCAAAAACCAGATATGACTGCCATGTGTCTCCAGGCGTCCTGTGATTTCATGTTTATCAATGTTTTTTGAGGTTGCAGGTGGGCCACAAGGTTCTGCTGATTTTTCATGTCGTCTGGTCTCTTCGTCTACAAGCTGCTTGCAGTTTATATCAAAGCATATTTTTGAGGAGAAGGGATACGTCATCATACGTACGAAATTGAGTTTTAAATCAGAATACGAGCCTTTTTTGATAGTTGAGACTATGTTGAGTAATCTCTGAAAGTTCCAAAATTAGTGCAAAATACTACTCAGTGAAGCGCTAGCATACGTACTCGGCGATTGTAGCCTTCCTTACACTCTCCTCAATGTTGGGCTTTCACGTCAGCTTTCTGTGAAGAAATTGGCCTAGGTATTTCACTATGTCAAAAATCACCAATAAAGCATTCCTTTTGAAGGGAGTTGAGCTCTTCATATTTCCTCGTGAATAGGACGAACTCCGTTTTGAGAAGAATTACCAATAAGCCACAATCGGCGGTCCAATTGACAACTGTGTTAGGTGACCCTGCATTAATCCGTGCAAAGTATCCAAAGCCGTCCATCTAACAAGTGTCTAAGTGTCACGTCATTCGCATAAGCAATCATTCAGCAGCTCCTTCTGGAGGAACTGGTTTGCAGCAAGTCATTGACAACGACAGCACAGACCATGGTAAAAAAAATTCAGAAGGTGTAGCCAATATTAGACCGCTAACCGGCTCTAAACGAAAACATCAGCTGATTGGCTGACGCAACCGGAGTCATGACTGCGGACTGTTTAGAAAAAAAGTGAGATTGTGCTGGTGATTTACAATCTTCGTCCATGTTGCCTCGCTGCCGTCTGAACAACGACTGATTGGACGAGTGTGGAATAGGTGTGAAGTGAGCGGAAAGACGATGACGTGTCAGCCGAACTTCATTTTTCACCATACCTGAAGGCCAAACCTAGTAATTTATTGTTCTTGTTCCTACTCACCTGTCGGTGGAGCGAGATGCCGCCCCATTCTGACCTTATTCGTTCCGGAAGTTTTGTTAACGACCAAAAGTTAAACTAATTAACTAAAAAATGTAAAAACTGCGCTATGCAAAATAGGCCCTATTAGCTCCATTAATGATCCTACTCTCTTTATCCCGATCCAAGGGGATTCAAGGCTCGACACGCGTTGGTTAACGTATTTAACACCTGGGTTTATCATTCTTCCAATTATAAATAAAACATAAAATTGATTTTTGATTGTTTATTGCCTACGACGGTGTTACCCATGCCATCTTCAGGTTCAGCAATCAAATTTGGATCAGCTTAGCTGTAGTTTGAATCGGAATGCACTTCCTAATTGTCTCCACTTTTACTTTCATTTAATGATATATGATTCAGTTCTGTTATACTGGGACTCAGAGGCACACATTGCCAAAAATAAAAACAAAGGTGGTCGAAATCATAGTTAAGGACAAAAACTTGAGAATGCGCAGCAAAAAAATTGCATTAATGCTAAATCTCGTAGAATCTCTCTTGCCAACAAGTGCTACTTTGGACTAAGTAGGCAATTAAGTAGTAAAGTCCTCTCTCGACGAACAAAACTAACACTCCACAAGACTCTCATCATGCCCGTCCTAACGTATGGCGCAGAAGCGTGGACGATGACAACATTCGTTTAAGCGACGCTTGGAGTGTTTGAGAGAAATATTCTGCAGAAGATTTTTGGACCTTTGCACGTTGGCAACGGCGAATATTGCAGGCGATGGAACGATGAGCTGTATGAGCTTTACGACGACATAGACATAGCGCAGCGAATAAAGATCCAGCGGCTACGTTGGCTGGGTCATGTCGTCCGAATGGATACAAACGCTCCGGCTCTGAAAGTATTCGATGCGGTACCAGCTGATGGTAGCAGAGGAAGAAGAAGGCCTTCTCTGCGTTGGAAAGATCAGGTGGAGAAGGACTTGGCTTCACTTGGTGTGTCCAACTGGCGCCGGTTAGCACGAGAAAGAAACGACTGGCGCGTTTGTTGAACTCGGCCAAACTCGCGTAAGCGGTTATCGCGCCCATTAAGGAGAAGAATGTCAAATCTCGCTTCTCAGGCGACATTAGAAACTCGTCAGGCAACACTAACTACTATCGAAACAAAAAACCCTATGCGATGAATATTCGCACACAAGTTCGCATCGCACTTGTCTGAGTTGGCTCGTGTTGATATTTGAAAGCGATCGTGAAGCATCACATTAAAAATAATTCGTTGCGCCCTTCAGGTGGTGCTTAGTGTCTTAGGGTTAAAGAAAGTATCGATGAGACTAAGCTTTTGACTTCATAAAATTTAGTTAAATAAAAAAGCAAAATTTTAACGCGAAATCTGTGAACGTCGAACCACTGTATGACATAACCTTTGGTTCTGCTATGATCTCGGATGTTTTATCACCGACTGCCTGCCGAACAGTCTAACCATACACTAGACCGCCGCCTGCCAGCCAGTCAGCCAGCCAGCACGTCTGCGCGGCACAGCGTTACGTCTCCTCCTTCGATCGATTACTGACCCGCGCTTTGAACTTTATGTGAAACAGTGCCACATAATCGGCCAACCAGCAAATATGGATGCTACAGCGGCAGCGGTTGCATGTACGAGATTCTCTCGAACCTACGAACAAGAGCAAAAAAAGCTAAATCTTATAAAAACAAAATGAGGCAAAAGAAAATAAGATAATACAAAATTTATGCACAGTATATTGAAGGTTTATTATAGCGATTTTTTGAAGTTTTTCTCCTTACTGGCGTTGGTATTTATTTTGGCTGCAATGCTACCCGGGTTAAGGTTCAAATTGATCTTTATTTTTTAGGATTTTTTCTCACTCGACTGCTACCGGCTGATAAGATGCACATTGCTATAGTTGTTGTAAGCCTTTGGCTTCGCATTTTTTCTACTGCTGTATTTCGGTGTCTTCCTCATTTTTCTGCTTTAGGATTTTCTTGCATCTCGCACTACGTAATGTTGCAATAATACGAATAGCAGCAATGTAGTGGCGGCAGCAGCAAGAAATAAGAAAAAAAAGTACAGTAACAAAATACAAAATAAAATAAAGTTTGATTGTCGAGGTGCTTTGAGGCCAAAGCAATGAGAAGCAGATGCCCCAGAGCGCTTTTATCGGTGACATTATTGTTGTTGTGTCACTGTTTTTATTGCTGTTATTGTACTGATGGCTGTTACGAGCGCGTAGCATGCGCTGTTAAATGATATAACTTATGGCAGATTACAAATTTGTCGAAAAAATTAATTTTTGTTGTATTTAACTTTTATGGGCTTTTGTGCAGACGGACAGAGAGTGACAATGACAGCGGAAGTTTTAACGGCCTACGCGTCTACATTTGTACATACATATGTATGTATGTACGTATATACGATTTGAATGCATGCCACTGTGACTTCGATTGCATATAGGCAATAAATTTAACGGTAACTATGAGTGTAATAAAAATCCAATTTTGTGACTTTTCCCTGCATTTATTTCTCCAATCTCTATTTCTTCCATTTTGCGTTTTCCTTTATGGCTCAAAGCCTGTATATACACATATATGTATGTATATATATCCCACAAATTTAGTTTTACTGAAGCTTTACTTCATAGCCTTTGTTTTCATTGTTATTGAAGATATAATATTTATGAGCATCTGCCTAATATTGTTGTTAATTATGGTGCGTTATTAACTGTAATTGTATTAAAATATTCTTATAGGGATGTGGTGTATGTATATGTGAAGATGTACCCGTATGTGTGTATGTGCGTTTAAAAGCACTCGTAGAACACTGCTCATTGTACTTCTGCTCGCTTCCACTGCCTTATAAGTAAGTACGCACAGTTTCATTAACTTGAGTAGTTACTTAGGTTTCAGAAAACAATACTTTCAAGTGTTTTACTTTCCAGTTTCCTACTACGCTTTTGTGCACATAGGTACATGGCCAGGACCGGAGTTGCCTTATGTGTCATACTGAGGTACCAAGAAAAATGCCGCCCCATTACATAAAGTCTACAAAAATTGATTCAATGTAGTTCAATAAAGAAAATTACCAATACAGTGTGAAAAATTATTGTAGAGGGTGGTTAAATTTCAAGGGCCGGTGTTGATTTTGAATAAAATACATTTTTTAAGAAATTATTGTCATTTCTCTTTGTTATGATAAAATACTGGTATGGCTCAATTACGTATGGAACAAAAGATCGGCCAAATGGCCGCCGCGGCCTGACTATTCCAATTCTTGAAAATTTGCGCTGTGTTGTTCAGCGACGTCAACCGTCAAGTGTCACTTGACCGGAATGGGAGCGGCCTATTGCCTCTTCATGAAGATCTGCGCTGTTATTCAGCGCGACGCAGTTTGGAGATTACTATTTTTGCCATATTACATACAGCGGACCAATGTTCTTCTGACTCTAACATAATATCCACTAGGTTATAAGCCGAAATTGGCTTCCCCACCCCAGTGCTTAATTCCTCCCTTTCGAACACAAATCGGGGACAGACAAACAAAACATGTTCTGCGTCTTCTAAAGCTGGTGCACAATGAGAACAGTACGGGTCGTCTTCGTGCTCAAACCTATATAGATAGGATTTAAAACTCCTATGTCCCGTCAGTATTTGGGTCAGATAATAGTCTAACAGTCCATGTTTACGGTTAACCCACTTGGCTATTAAGGGAATCAGACGGTACGTCCAGCATCCGTTCAGGGACGAACTCCATTTTTCCCGCCATGAACGCAAGCTACGGTCTCTTGCTTCCTTGCGTATTATCGGCCGTTCTGAAGTAGCCTTGTTTTGGTAAACTTCAGCGTACTCTTTTGCCAATAAATTTATTGGGAGTAGTCCTGCAATAACCGTAATGGCGTCTTTTGATACCGTTCGAAACGCGCAGCACACTCTGAGGGCACTCAGTAGATATACTGATTTCATACAATTCACATGCGAGCTGCAATTAGTTGCTTCCGCCTATGTTGGAGATGCTTACAGCAAGATCTATGAGACCACGGTATTAAGTAGTCTCCTGCCGTTTTGCCTAGGGCCTCTAGTGTTCATCATTATGCGCATCAGTGCTGGTACGAGTATTTAATGAACGGCTTCGAACCTATGGTATTTTCGCCTACCATTATATTTGGCGGCCGCCGTAGCCGAATGGGTTGGTGCGTGATTACCATTCGCAATTCGCAGAGAGAACGTCGGTTCGAATCTCGCTGAAACACCAAAATTAAGGAAAACATTTTTCTAATAGCGGTCGCCCCTCGGCAGGCAATGGCAAACCTCCGAGTGTATTTCTGCCATGAAAAAACTCCTCATAAAAACATTTGCCGTTCGGAGTCGGCTTGAAACTGTAGGTCTCTCCAATTGTGGAACAACGTCAAGACGCACACCACAAATACGAGGAGGAGCTCGGCCAAACACCCAAAAAAAGTGTATGCGCCAATTATATATATATATGTATTATATTTGTCGACTCCACCTTCTTCCTGCTGCTAATGAGCACTGCTTCTGTCTTTTGATCCGCAAGAGTTAGACCGTTCTTGCGCAGCTATTCCTTTTACCATGCCGACAGCCTGGTTGCAGGTTGCTTCAGCTTGGTGGAGTACTTTAGCTACGACCATAACAGCGATATCGTCAGCAAACTCTATAATTTTTGACCTTGGGAGTAAACTGAGACGTAAGACTCCGACATACATAATATTCCACAGCAAGAGGTCTAGGACTGAGAGTTGGGGAACTCCGCTAGTTATTTTATATTCCCTAACACCCGCATCGGTATTATAGCAAAGGGTTCTGTCAGTGAAATACCTGACGATAATCCTGCGTATATACGTTGGAACCTGGAAGCAATCAAGCCCCATCAGGATCTGGTTCCAGTTCGCGCTATTGAAGGCGTTCTTTACGCCTAGCGTTGCCATTAGGCAGTACTCCTTGCTAACGTATAACCACCGAGTTACTTCGATTGCCTTCTGCGTAATGGTTTTAACCGCAGCTACAGCATCTGTGGTTGAGCGAGCCTTGCGGAATCCGAATTGCGAGGATGATAGACCGCCTGCGTCATCAATGGCAGCCTCAAGACGATTAGCGATCATCCGTTCCAGCGGTAGCCTGTAGGATCTTTCGCGGGCTTAGATCCTTTTGGAATCAGCACCAGTTTCTGTAACTTCCACTGAGTTGGAAAGGTGCCTTCTTTTAGGCATGTGTTGTAGAGATCTACAAAAATGTCGGCATGACTTCGCATTGCCACTTTTAGTGCCTCGTTGGGGACTCCGTCTGGGCCAGGAGCTTTATGGTTTTTGATCCGTTTAGTAATCATCAGGAGCTCGTCTTTGTCTGTCAACTGCATATTTTGGTCACACTCACAACATTTTTCCAAATCGTAGGCTCGGAGAGCATCTTCTGCTGGGAACAATGTTTCAACTATAATACATTACGCAGTGCGGCCGGGCACGTTGTTGGGAGTGGCTTGAAAACTTTCAGTTTTTTCATGACTAACCTATACCCGAGTCCCCAAGGGTTACTATCGACTTCGTCACATAGTTGGAGGAAACATTGTCGTTTACTCCCTTTAATTGCCTTTTTCAGGGCCTTCATATTTTGCTTATACTGCAGCTGGTTCCCTTGGAAACTGTGCGTGCCCCTAAAACGTTGATAAACTCGCCTTGCTCTGTTGTACTCGCTACACAATTCCGCAATGTCCGCTGTCCACCAGCAAACGGGTTCACTGTTATGCCTGTTAGGCCTTGTTTTAGACATAGCTGCGTCGCATGCTTTTGTTAGGTGCATCATAGCTTGCGTAACCTTCTCAGTTGCATCAGTAGTGAGTGTTACATCTGCCAGCATGACTTCGATTACCTCAGCCTCCATTGAGTCGACCCTGTATCTCGCGTCGTATGTAAGTATATGGCACCTTTGGTTCGCCATGTTTCTTTATTTCGCAAATTATCGCGAGATGGTCACTCCGGGTATAATGCTGGCTAACAAACCATTTCGTGGAGCGAACAAGGTTGGGACTCATGAAGGTAAGGTCTATTATCGATCCCGTTCCTGCCTTTTGGGATGTCTGCTGGTTCCCTGTGTTCATAAGGGCTATGTCTAACATGGCGAAAGTTTCCAAAAGCGCTTGACCGCTTGGACTTGTTCGCGGGCATCCCCAGTTCACAGCCCAAGCGTTAAAATCACCAGCTACGACCAGAGGTCTATGGTCTTTAATATCTTGGGCGAGATTCTCTAGGATGCTGGTAGCTTCAGTCAGAGTTAAGCTGGGTGGTAGGTAGCAGCTGTAGACGTATGTTTCCCCAATACGCGCTCGTACAAATCCGCGAGCTGCCTTCACGCTCATAAGTCGGGTGCTGTGTATGTATGTATGCTTAAGTATGTCTATATGTGCGCTTGTAAAAAACGATTTGTACTTTCGGCAAGAGATTTTTCACTAAATCTCAGATAAAATTTACAAGTACCAAAGAGTTATACACAAATAGGTATGAAAGTAGCAATACGAAAGTAAATATATATATGTGTATATGATTATATTTATATAAAGTTTTGTAGACCATTTCAGTTGCACTGCAAGAGCGAAATACGCGCGGCAACAAACAAAAAAAAAAACAAAAAACCATAAACACCATAACAACAGTAACAGCAACCATAAAGATATAGGCAACATAGACCGCATCAGCAATATTATTGGCAAACAAATAAAACCTATGTATATACAAATGCATGTACATATATATGTATAATACATAAATATGTGCATATGTATGTAGGCACTCACTTGAGAGCACCGTCTGAGCCAAAGTCATAGTTGGAGATACAGTTGATAGTAGGCTTTGTAGACCCATACGTGCCCATCTAAGTTCCTATGTATGTATGCATGTAAATATGTATATGCACATGTGACTTCCGTCATTGATATACCTACGCATATACATACATACCTATGCACATTTGTATGTACGTGCATTCGACATGACAGTTGATTTTTGTTTGTGATATGCACAGAATTTACTACCATCATAATGGCATATATTTGTTCAAATAAAAATATGTATGCATGTGTGTGTGCGCTTATTATTCTGTAGGCCGGTAATGCCCCCAAAGCAACAATTTGCAATTGACGCGATATAAAATCGAGCCTTGCCGTCTGCTCGGTTGAACTTCACTGGCGTTGCCAATTGTTTGTTCCAAAAATTATATATACACACATACATACATACAATAAGAAGTGACTTTTCTCACACACCGGCATTATGTGCGCAGTAGCATCTAGTACCAAGCGGTCGTTGTTGTGGCAACTGCCACAATACGATATGTACTGTGCCACTGTGCAGCAATTTGAGCCACTGTCGGCCATGGCAATGCGCACGCGCGCACTCGTTCACCGTGTACCAGTTTAACGTACTTGTACGTTTGTGTGTATGTACGTATGTGTGTGTATTTGTTGTTTTTTATCGTATAATTCGCCAGCGGTGTGTAAACAAACAGTGACAACTGCAATAGCAACAACTTTGCAATCGCAACAAGATGATCCGTCAACAGTTGTATAGTTGCAACAATTGCAACAGCATTGAAGCGTCAACACAGGCAGGCTGTAAGTTGTTGCAAGCCAATGGCAGCGAACAGCAGAAACAAGGCAACAAGTCAGCAAGTCACAGCTTTTTTTGGACCAAATCGCCCGGCCGAAACGCCTATTTCCGCTAGCCTTCTGCGTAGTGCGCCAAAGGAGCTCCATGCTTATAAACAATGTGTTTGTACATATGTGTGTGTGTATGCTTGTATTGGTTGTGACAAAAGTGGCATTCGCCAAGCACCGTTCGCACAACCGTTAACTGTTGCAATATTGAAATTTATTTTTATGTTATACTTTTTTTCTTTCGTCTTTCTGTGTTGCCATAAGTTTTCGTCAATTCGCATATTATGCCTCACTACTTTACTTTCCGCATTTTTACTATTCTGTGTTCTGTTATGTATTTTTGTTGCAATTTCAAATTCTTCTCTGTGGCAGTTACATGCCTGTATATATGTATGTATGTATGTGGAACAAAGGCATTACTACTGCATTGCTCATGATGATAATAAATTAGCGTTCTTCGTGAAAGCTCCGTTGCCCATAAAGCTGAATACACATGCAACACATGCAAGTACTTACACATTCTGTCAAAAAAATATCGGGAATTGTTCATTTAAAAAGCGTGCATTACACAAACAACTATGTCTAAATTTGTTTTGCTGAAATGTTGGTATAACTGCCCTCTATAGTGTGAGGGACAGATGTGCTCTGCGATTTTCACTATGTTAAAAATATTGAACAAAGAATTTGTCTTAAATATTTGAACGTTAAGTTTTGCACGGGGTTTCGTGTGCCGAATCGTTGAAAATGTTGCAGAAAGCCTATGGCGAGTGTGATTCATCAAACACACGGGTCTACGAGTGGTATAAGACTTTTGCTGAGGGCCGAGAAGTCGTGGAAGATTTGCCCCGATCTGGCCGCCCAGCAACGTCGTCAACGGATGAAAACGTCGAAAAAGTCAAGGAAATGGTGCTGGAAAACCATCCACCATCATTTAAGTTTGAGGGAGGTAGCTCGTGAACTTAGCGAGTCTCACGAATCAATTCGCAACATTTGACACCATCAATTCGGCATGAGACGCTAAGACGCGTGGCTGGTCGACTCGTTCTAAGAGAGTTAAATTTCTTTAAAAAAATTGATCGAAAGAAGGTGGCTGAAGACATGCTTGAACAAGTTGATTGGGAGCCAGCGTTTATCCTACGCATCATAACCGGTGATGAGACGTGGGTATATGAGTTTGACATGCAAACCAGTCAACCAGTCAACCAGTCAACAGGCGGCTGACTCACATGAGCCGAAACCCAAAAACCTACATCAAAGTCAGTCAAAAGTGAAAGTCATGGTACTCGTTTTCCTTGATTATCATGTTGTTGTGTACTCATCATTCATTCCAAATGGTTCTACGGTAAATAGAGAATATTATCTGGAAGTTATGCGACGTTTGAGAGTCAATGTGCTTAGGAACTGGCCCAATTTGTGGAAAGAAAACGCACAGATCTTGCACCATGATGACGCACCGTCTCACAAGCTCATATTGTGAACACTTTTTTGACCAAAAACTTGACAAATATCATCGAACAACCACCGTATTCACTGGATTTAGGGCCCTGTGACTTTTTTCTTTTCCCTAAACTTAATTTACCACTCCGTGGACGCTGCTCTGAGTCGATAGAGACCATTAAGAAGAATTCACTGAAGGAGCTAACGAAGATCTCCTCGCGTTTAAAAATAAGTTTTGATGATTAAACAATTACATTGCGTTTTACTGAGCAAATCCCGATACTTTTTTGACAGAATGTATTTTTGCTATGATTCGACAGAGTTGGTGGAACAACAGAAATTCAGTAGCTGGGTACTATGAATAAGTACTGAAAACTGTATAAAATATTCGAAAATGTTTTTAATCCTCAATTTCGAGTTATTCGAAGGCATTTTCTGAATACCGAGAATATCGGATAAATGCCTTACAAGCGTTGTGAGGGCTTGCGAATTTTTAACAATACCTTGAACTTAATTCAAATCATATTTGGTATAGAGTATTGAGTGCTATTCACAACAAAATAATTTTATGTATTTTGAAGCTCTTATTACTATCATTATTATGGTAGATAGGTAGGTAAGATGGCAAGAGTACCTCAAGCACACTTCAAGTAGCACCTATATGAAGCACTACCTCTGAAAAGAAAAATTTTGGGAAGAGAAATCCTTCTACAGCCAACCAATGCTGTTGATGTAGTGGAGGAGAGAAAAGGGATATAGGCTGGAGAATTTCTTCAAGTCATCTCCAAAGAGCACGCTAAGGAATCTCAAGCGCCTAGCCGCCAGAGCCGGACGTTTGCAGAGAAAGTGTTCAACAGTCTCTTTCTCTGCAGGATCCCCACAGCTTCTGGAATAGGGGTTGTACGGAATTCCAAGCTTCTCCGCATGAGTACCGATCACCCAGTGACCAGTGAACACCTCAATGAGTTTGGAAATTGAATGGCATGGGATTCCCATCACCTTAAGCGTTCTGTTTATATCGTATTGACCCCAAAGTGATTTCGAAATAGCACACGATGAGACAGACCTGCAGACCCAGACTGTCTTGCGCTTTTTTTAGAAAGAAATTGTGTAGTTTCCCAACGGGCAAAGGGACATCGATGTCCGAGAGGGGGACAGCTGAAACCGGTTCTGTCGACCCCTTCCTGGCAAGCTCATCGGCAATTTCATTTCCCTCTATATTCCTGTGCCCAGGAGCCCAGATAAGGGAGATGTTTCCTGCTTGATCGAGATGTTTGAGTTCCTCCTTACAAGAGTTCACCAGAAGAGAGCTGCAATACGGCGACGACAGGGCTTTGATCGCAGCTTGACTAACGGGAAAAATATTAATATCTCCCTTTCAACAGCGATCCCGAAGCATTTTGCATGCTTGCAGGATCGCGAAGAGCTCTGCTTGAAAAACGCTGCTTGTTTCCGGCAGTTTAAAGGAGACTGTGATTATTTATCCACGATAAACTATTGTTAGATCACCAAAGAAGAGCTCACTTCGACAAAAGCTGAGGACCGAGGGAACTCTTTCCCGTCGGCTAAAATTATTTCTTTGCTTTTGGCCCGTTTCACTTGGGCTCAGCTCTCCTAGTTCCTAATCACCAGATTACAGTAACGATGTCTAGAACTTTCTTTGTCTTATCGGATTCAGTCTTTCTCTAGGCATGACCGTACCAATAAAGACGTATTTCTCCATTTCGTATTTTTTGCTCCATTTTAAGGCCTTCGCGAATCTATTGGTTTGATACTTTGTCCAGCGTTGTGACCGATGTTCAAAGTCTCAAACTTTTCAATTCTGCCGTTTGAAGTTTTATTTTGTGCAGCTCTTTTAGAGGCCAGCATTCGAATCCATATAACCGGATAGATTTTGCCTTTTACATGGAGTGGCATCCTACTGTCGCATAGTAAGTCGCAGCAAACTCATCACTTTCGCCAGCTACTGCTCTAACTTTTACAGTTATGTTGTTATGCATATCCTGTATTACCTTGACATAGTATTCTGGTGCTTTTTGTGCTCTGACGCTCAGCGAGATCGAATTGACGATCCTGGCAGCAAAGTCTCGAAGGTTGCTAATGATTTTGAGAGATCGTAAATGCGACTTATTTCTAGCACAAATATCTCATTCGCGATAACTTGCAAGCATTCAATTTTAGCTTCGATCGACCGCGAGAAAAATCGTATTTCGATCAGAATTTTCCAAAACTTTTTTCCAAAAAATTTCCTAAAAAAATTTTTTTCCCTAAATTTTTTGTTCCCCATAATTTTGTTTTTCCAAAAATTTTTCCCAAGAAATTTCCCAAAAAAAATTTTGTTTTCCCCATTATTTTGTTTTCGCAAAAATTTTTTCCAAAAAATTTCCCAAAAAAAATATATATTCCAAAATTTTGTTTTTCCCTAAATTTGGATTATCGTGGATTACCAGGTTTGGCTATCTGAAAAACAATTTGAAGAGTATCTTCGGCTGCCACATTATCGAATATTTGGCAGCAGAATTCCGCCCACTAATTTCACACGTATTCTTACGCTCCTTCAATCACTCATTGTTCAGACGGCAAAGAAATAATATGAGCACTGGTTACTCTGATATTTTCATATATCACCAACACAATCTCAGTTTTTTTCGTAAACAAACCGGCGCCATGTAAACGGGATTACGTCAGCAAATCAGCTGATTCCTTCAAAAAGGATTTATTTTTCAGCTCAAAATAATTATTATTATTACTTTTTCATTTATTTTATTCCTTTAAAAATTAAGTGGTTTTATTTGAGATTTTTTAAATCTACGAGGGACCTATTAAGAAAATACTAATTGACATTTTTCGATTCATTACGAATTGCCACTTAAATTATCGTTAACTTTATAGAACATTCGCAAATGGCGGTCAACAAATTAAATTTTCTCTGCTAAGGTGGTACACCCTAATGTATGTATGTATATGCACAAATGTTAGTACGTACATGTGTTTATTCATTGAAAAGAAATATCGCACCTTTTATAGTCCATACGCACAAAGCTGTTTTCATTCATAAAACAAATACAAAACCAACAAAAACTGATATTCATTTCAGTTTGATAGCAACATGCAAGTCCGCTTTCCAAAGCTTCAAAACAAACAGACCCATAAACCACATTTGTGCACATATTTGCCGCTTTCGTAAAACAGGTGCAAACCCTGCAAGGAAAACCACTCGTACCAAACTGGTGCGACATTAATGAATTTAAAATCGTGACTAGTCGCGTTTCTTCTCTTTTACATATAAGAGGAGCAAGTGGTGAGTTTTACACAACCACGCACAATGAGGTGACTATAATCGAACTCTCGACTCTCACTCACCAGCAGCTTACAAATACAGACACTGAAATCCGGATATTCAAAAAAATCCGCACAATTTTTATGGCACCTTTACACACCTGGACTTGATCGGAAATAATATTTTGAGTAAATATAAACGTATTTCTAAGAAAGTATAGCGCATTTGGTGGAAATTTTAATTTATTTATCGAACGAGTTTGTAGTAGCCTGCGGATGGAGTATTTTTGTAAGTTAATACTGTTTGCTCCTTCTTCTTCATCTTCTTAATTGGCGCAATAACTGCTTACGCGATTTTGGCCGAGCTTAACAAAGCGCGTCAGTTGTTTCTTTCTCGTGCTAACCGGCGCCAATTGGACACACCAAGTGAAGCCAAGTCCTTCTTAACTTGATGCTTCCAACGCAGAGGAGGCCTTCCTCTTCCTCTGCTACCACCAGCTGGTACCGCATCGAATAATAGGACTATGGATAAGTTCGTGCGGTTTTTTTTCGAAATTTGAAACTTTATTGACGTAAAATGGTTACAAATTTAATATTCAAAGTATTGTCCATCGCTTACTACTACTTTTTCCCATCTTTCTGGCAATTCACGGATTCTCTTTGTGAAAAATTCGGTCGGTTTTGCCGCAATCCACGAATCGATCCATTTTTTGACTTCATCGTAATTACGGAAGTGCTGGTCAGCCAGGCCATGTTGCATCGATCGGAAGAGATAGTAATCGGATGGCGCAAGGTCTGGACTATACGGCGGGTGGGGTAGGACATCCCATTTGAGCGTTTCTAAGTATGTTTTGACCACTTGTGCAACATGTGGCCGAGCATTGTCATGTTGCAAAATAACTTTGTCGTGTCTATCGGCGTATTGCGGCCGTTTTTCTCGCAGTGCTCGGCTCAAACGCATCAATTGTCGTCGGTAGACATCCCCCGTAATCGTTTCATTCGGTTTCAGTAGCTCATAATACACAACACCCAGCTGGTCCCACCAGATACACAGCATAACCTTCAGGCCATGAATATTCTGCGCCGACGTCGATGTTGAAGCATGGCCAGGGTATCCATACGTTGCCCGACGTTTTGGATTGTCGTAATGGACCCACTTTTCATCGCCAGTCACAATTCGATGCAAAAAACCCTTTCTTTTGTGCCGTTGAAGCAGTTGTTCGCATGCCATAAAACGGCGTTCAACGTCTCTTGGCTTCAATTCATACGGCACCCAATGGCCTACCTTTCGGATCATTCCCATGGCTTTTAAACGTTTGGAAATGGTTGATTGATCAACTCCCAAAGTTTTTGCAACCTCTTCTTGCGTTTGAGCCGGATCTTGATCGAGCAATTCCTCCAATTCGGTATCCATGAACTTTGGCGGCGCACCCTCGCGTTCTTCGTCTTCCAAGCCAAAATCACCACTTTTAAAGCGTGCAAACCACTTCTGGCACGTTCGCTCAGCTAGAGCATGCTCACCATAAACTTCCACCAAGATACGATGACTTTCGGCTGCTTTTTTCTTCATATTAAAATAATGAAGAAGAATTCCCCGCAAAAACACATTATTTGGCACGAAATTCGACATTTTCAAGTGTGGTAAAAATATTGTTGTTTACGCTTCAAATAAAAAACTTATACTGACGTTTGTGCCTTACGACAGTAGCTCTCCAATGAATGTTTGGAAATGTGGATCGATGGAATAATAATCAAGTTACGCCATCTGTTGTAAAACCGCAAGGAACTTATTCATAGTCCTATTACTTTCGGAGCCGGAGCGTTTGTATCCATTCGGACGACATGACCCAGCCAAAGTGGCCAGCCGCTGGATCTTTATTCGCTGCGCTATGTCTATGTCGTCGTAAAGCTCCTACAGCTCATTGTTCCATCGTCTGCGATATTCGCCGCTGCCAACGTGCAAAGGTCCAAAAACCTTACGCAGAACCTTTCTCTCAAACACTCCAAGCGTCGCTTCACCAGATGTTGTCATCGTCCACGCTTCTGCGCCATACGTTAGGACGGGTATGATGAGAGTCTTGTAGAGTGTTAGTTTTGTTCGTCGTTTGCTATTCAGTTGCCTACTCAGTCCAAAGTAGCTCTTTTCGGCAAGAGAGATTCTACGTTGGATTTCAAGACTGACATTGTTATCGGTGTTAATGTTGGTTCCTAAATAAACGAAGTCTTTTACAACCTCGAAACTATAACTGTCAACAGTGACGTGGGTGCCGATACGCGAGTGCGCCGACTGTTTGTTTGATGACAGGAGCTACTTTGTTTTGTCCTCGTTCACCATCAGACCCATTCGCTTTGCCTCTTTATCCAGTTTGGAGAAGGCAGAACTAACAGCGCGGTTGTTAAGGCCGATCATGTCGCTTGCTCCTAGAAGGACTAAATTTGTTTGAGGAAAAATTATAGCGTTACTTAATCTAAATTTCACACTAATTTCATAAAGACTGTAATTTCAAAATTTCACTGCTGGGTATTTACATATTTTTATATGAACTCATAAACACACATATACATACACACTAGATGCTCGTGTTAGTGCACATACACTTGCCTCTCACGTGGTGTTTGATGACAAATGCAGGTGACGACAAATGTTGTTGTGGTTGCTTGTTCAAATTTGTATTAGAACTCTTAAAATTAAGTTTTTAGTAAATATTTGATGGGTTTGTTAAGGTTTTATAAAATAAACAAACAAAAGACTTTGACTAAAAAATATTCACATATTGGACGAAAAATGCTTCGCTTTCAGCTGCCTGTGGGGTCGGCGAAAATTTTCATACACATTTTGCTTCAGGCAAATTGGTTGCTGTTAGTAGAAGACTTTGTATTTACTTCCAGGTGCTGGCTAAGGCTCTAGCAAACGGCTGCAGGGGTAACACCTAAGCAGAAATTGCTTGCTGAGCATTTGGTTGTGCTCCTAGACCGGGAGCATGGAAAATTCGTTGTGAAGGTGTTGCAGAGGAGACATCAGGAGCCATCCCGGGGCTGTCCTGATAGCAGTATTTTGACGAGTATAGAGCTTTGTGTACTGCAAATCAGTACCAGACGACTAGACGGGCGCAGCGTAAATTACTACCAACCGGCCAATTGCATTAAATGTCGCCTGCAGCATTTCATTGGCTTTGCGTCAAGTACTGTCAGTTACCGATTTGAGGACCTTGTTGCGGTTTTGGATCTTAGTGGCAATTGCCGCTGCTTCGTGGATTTGCTTATTAGTAGAATGGCCGGACAGTGCATAAACGCATTGCGGAACCATGTTGCAGTTTGTCAAAAAGCTAACGAAGCAGCTAACAGCCAGTAGAATGGGTGTACCTCACAATGACTTCTGCAGGAGTTGTGAAGATGAAGAATTAATGGAGTTGGTACAACAGCTCCTCTGTGAATACCCTGCACTTCAAAGACGCCGTGCGAAATATCTTGGCGATTATTTCTTTGAAGACCTTGGAAGTTTGCCAATTGTCCCACTACAGGGACTCGTTATCTTCTTGAAAAGATATAAGTGGTTTAAGCAACTTATATTCTGTCAAAAAAGAACCAGGAAATGTTCAATAAAACGCAAAATAATGGTTTAATCATCAACATTTTTTTGTTGCCTTCAAAATAGGCTCCACTCGAAGCAATTAGCCAGCGATTAGTCCAGTCATCAAAGTACCTTTTAAACGCGTTTGAAGAGATCTACTTCAGCTCCTTCAGCGAATTCTCCTTAATGGCCTCTATCGACTCAAAGCGGCGTTCGCGGAGTGGTAATTTGAGTTTTGGGAAAAGAGAAAAGTCACAGGGGGGCTAAATCCGGTGAATATGGCGGTTATTCGATGGTTTTTGGTCAAAAAAGTGTTCACAATATGAGCTTTCTGAGACGGTGCGTCATCATGGTGCAAGATTCATGAGTTTTCTTTCCACAAATTGGGCCGTTGGGCCGTAGAACTTACCGCCACCTTCATGTCTTCAGCCACCTTCTGCCGATACATTTTTTGAAAGAAATTCAACTATCTTTGAACGAGTCCAGCAGCCACGCGTCTTGACGTCTTATGCCCAATTGATGGTGTAAAATGTTGCGAATTAATTCGTGAGACATGCTTAGGTCACGAGCCACCTCCCTCAAACTTAAATGATGGTTTGATGGTTTTCCCGCACCATTTCCTTGACTTTGTCGACGTTTTCATCCGTTGACGACGTTGCTGGGCGACGAGATCGGGGCAAATCTTCCACGACTTCTCGGCCCTCTGCAAAAACCTTATACCATTCGTAGACCCGTTTTTTGATAAAGCACACTCGCCATAGGCTTTCAGCAACATTTTCAACGATTCAGCACACGAAATCCCGTTCAGAACACAAAACTTAAGACAAATTGATTGTTCGATATTTTTAACCATAGTGAGAATCGCAGAGCACACCTGCGATTGACTGATATAATTAAATGCCAAAAACTAGCCAATTGACAGATCACGCTCAAACTCTGCGAGACTATAGAGGACAGTTGTACATTCCAGCAAAAAAATTTACTTACATGCTTGTGTGGGTAACGCGCGTTTTTTAAATGAACAATTGCCGATATTTTTTTGACAGAATGTATAGTTTATAATTTAGTTAGGAGATGGAAACCAAATGCAAGGCCAACGAGTGTCTTACCTTAGACAAGCAACCTGGCTAACCTAACCTAACGAAACAGCTGGTTTTGGCATAACATAAAAATTGAACATTAAAAGTTTTTGATTTTAAAAGAATTTGTTTTTTTCTTGTACTGTGTATTACAAAATGGTGACCTCCGTTTCACCATTTGACCATTTAAAAACAATTTTTTTTTAATTCTTCCAACAAAAAACCTAGGCAACTAATTGAACTTATAAAATTAAAGAGTTTGAGCTGAGAATGCCAAAAGTCTTGGAGGTTTTGCTCTGTAGGTCTGGTAACTTCTCTCTGGGCTGCAACTGCTGAAATATGTACATATATTTCTAATAAATCTTTTTTTTCTTTCCACTGTTTGTGATTGTCTGAATATCGACATTAGTTAAGGATATAATTGTTAGTTTTTCATGACTTTTTAAATGAGTTTGCAGTTAATTAGCCATGTGAAAGGACACTAAAACTTTGTTTTGCTATACTTCGATAGAAGAACAAAGTTAATGGGCTGTATTTAACTTGATTGTGCTCGCAATATTAATAGTTTATAGTTTATTAAGCAAATGCATATTATTCAGGTTTAATGGTATCGAGTATTTTATAGCGCTTTCAATTTCTCATTTTCACTTAAAAACGTTTATTTTGCTACAAAAATTTTCATTTTAATTCCAATTCAAAATTAAATATAAATTTAATCACTTTCTTTCTCTTTTGTTTGCAGGTAAGCAACAGTAATGAAATCAATTAACTCTCCACAACAATCACCAATCAAAAGTTCGTTCATTGCCAATAGGAAATGACTGCACTTTTTACTTCCATCTATACACATACTCGTATATCAACATATATACATATGTATATGCTTACATATGCATATATTAACATTTACGAATATGAAAATTGCATTTGCTGATGATTGTGCACAAGTGTATGGAAGAAAATTGAAAACAAAAGTATGATTTTCATTAACAACTTTTATGAGGCGAATTAAGCAATCACTTATGGTGAACAGGTAACAAACTCGCTTTATTGCTGTAAAAGAAATCGAATCATTATTGCGGTAATTCGCCAACACTTAAAAGAGTGTAAGTGCGTAAGTACGTGAATTAAATTATGCTTCGTATTGGAAAAGATATAACAAGAAAAAAAGTTTGCCGTACACTCGTGTTAAGTATTTTTGCGAGGCGATCTCCAAATGATTTTTTTTTTGCAATAGTATTGTAGAATCTAAATATCGCCCATAAGGTTCTAGCGAGCGTATTGTATGAAACGCTGAAGCCCATTATCAACCAACTTATTGAACCTTATCAGTGTGGCTTTAGACCTGGAAAGTCTACCATCGACCAAATATTCTCAATACGCCAAATCTTGGAAAAGACCCATGAAAGGAGAATCGACACACACCATCTTTTCGTCGACTTCAAAGCTGCATTCGATAGTACGAAAAGGAGTTTCCTATATGCCGCGGGGTCTGAATTTGGTATCCCCACAAAACTAATACGGCTTTGCAAGATGACGTTGCTCAACACCAGCAGCGCCGTCAGAATTGGGAAGGACCTCTCCGAGCCGTTTGATACCAAACGGGGTTTCACACAGGGTGAGTCGCTATCGTGTGACTTCTCTAACCTAATGTTGGAGAGTATCGCACGAGCCGCAGAACTTAATCGCTCAGACACAATTTTTTATAAGAGCGTACAATTGTTGGCGTATTAACATCATCGACCTTAACAACCGCGCTGTTAGTTCTGTCTTCTTCAAACTGGATAAAGAGGCAAAGCGAATGGGTCTGGTGGTGAACGAGGACAAAACGGAGTACCTCCTGTCTTCAAACAAACAGTCGGTGCAGTCGCGTATCGGCACCCACGTCACTGTTGACAGTTATAGTTTCGAGGTTGTAAAAGACTTCGTTTTTTAGGAACCAGTATCAACACTGATAACCATGCCTTGAAATCCAACGTAGAATCTCTCTTACCAGCAAGTGCTACTTTGGACTAAATAGGCAAGTGAGCAGTAAAGTCTTCTCTTGACGAACAAAACTAACACTTTACAAGGCTCTCATTATGGCCGTTCTAACGTATGGCGCAGAAGCGTGGACGATGACAACATCCGATGAAGCGACGCTTGGAGTGTTTGAGAGAAAGATTCTCCGCAAGATTTTTGAACCTTTGCACGTTGGCAACGAATGGCGATGGAACGACGAGATGCATGAGCTTTACGACGACATAGTCATAGCGCGCGCAGTGAATAAAGATCCAGGGGCTACGTTGGCTAGGTCATGTCGTCCGAATGGATACAAACGCTCCGGCTCTGAAAGTATTCGATGCGGTACCAGCTGGTGATAGTGGAGGAAGTCCTTCTCTGCGTTGGAAAGATCAGGTGGAGAAGAACTTGGCTTCACTTGGTGTGTCCAATTGGCACCGGTTAGCACGAGAAAGAAACGACTGGGGCGCTTTATTAAACTCGGCTAAGCGGTTATCGCGTCAATTAAGAAGAAGAATATGATTCATTTTGCATTTACACCCACTAGGTTAGGTTATAACGATTGCCCAGAGTGTGGGCCCATTAGAGTGAAGGAATCAAGTTCATCCTTTGTGATATTATTGCAAGGGATAAGAGGTGAAGGAAACAGATAGGACGAAAGGAGAGAGAATTTAGAGTGGGGGGAAGGAGGAGGGGTTTGTGGACTACGAACGGTGACTGGTTCGCGGTTGTGTTAGCCGCTTTATGCTGCTTCATCAGATTTAACATCAAGATCTGCTATATCAGTGCTTAAATCTTAGTGCCACGAGAGCGGGACAGCTAAGGAGAAGGTGCTGAGATGATTTCACCTCATCCCCCATACAGCTGACGCAAAAAGGACTCGACGTAATTCTAAGTTTCATGGCATGCCTAGCTCGCGGATAGTGACCTGTGAGGACACCCACGAAGTTTGAGAGCTGAAATTTTTTCTCCCCTCGAGATCGCCTCCGAGTTGATGCGAAACCCATCGTTTCAGGAATAGATCGTAGGTTGTCAAGAGGATCCTAATATTCTAACAAAAACACTCATACTTTAAGAGCCGACTGATGACACGAAATATTAAACGGCGATTACTACGTTCAGCAAAAAAAAAACACAAAAAAAAAACTGGTTTTCAAAATTACTTTGTTAGAATACTTCATTCTTAGGGGTGTACGGCGAACTTTTCAGTATGGTCTAATATACATGAACTCGAGGGCTGCCTTTTACATTTTGCGCACAATAATGAAAGCAAAATAATAATGAGGATGACTTTATTGTTTTCCAAAATATTATCCTTGGAGCTCCGCATACTTCTGCATTCGCTTGAACCAAATTTCACAGGTCTTTTACCACTTAGAAGTGGATACCTCTAAAACGAACTGTTTAAAGACTTCAACAGCTTCTCCAGGCTTTGAAAAAAGTTCACCTCACATTTCATGTTTGATCTTTTGGAACAAAAAGAAATCATTAGGTGCCAAGTTAAGGATATTAGCGCGATGAGCTATTAATTCGGCCGTTTAAGTGTTCAAAAACTCTCTTGTGTGAACCGATATGAGAGAGCTCGCACTGTTTTGGTGAAGAATGATTCGTCTTCGACGGTGTGTTGTTCTTAATTCTCCAAAATTTTCTGGCAAACAAATGGTTGTATCACTCATAATTGACTATTTTAGATTTCTCTAGTGGTACAGTTGCGACATAATCAGATTTTTCGAAAAAAAGGCGACCATCTGCTTTGAGATGCTTCTTCAACTTCCGCGAATAACTTTTGTTGGATTAAGCTTGTCTTGGAATATCCATACTGACGATTGCTGTTTTGTTTCCGGCTCATATGCATAAATCCAAGATTAGTCACCTGTTACGATATCATAGGCCTGCATTGAACTACTGCATCTGAGTCCCTTCACCATTTCTTTATACCGATCGACACGAGTGCTGTAGTCGAGTCGAGTTTCTGGGCAAGTGTCAAATTATTTGGTATTTTCTTGATGATACTGGTCCTATTTGATTTGGCAGATTGCCTTTGGCAGATTTGCCCAAAGTTCGGACTCTTTAGTTCTTGCATTTCTATATCTAATAATAGCTTCTAAAGTTGGTTGAAAGGGCTACAAAAACAATACTTCGAGTTGAGCCGTGTTTTGCTGCTTAGAATATAAGAAAAGATCCCAGGTGATTTTCTTACTGAAAAGGTAACCTCATACCGCGCAATTTCTGTAAAGGAAAGTATAAGGGGTGCTTAGCTGAGTGAACAGTACCCCAAGAAACTTCTATGAACACTTAGAAGAGTTAGCGTACGCAGATGGCATCAGAAGGTCAGATCTGCAAGTTGGCTTAAAAAAAAAGCGTTGTAAGACGGAATTCATTTACAATGGTACGCAACCGAGGCCGCCCGGTTTATTGTGTATGGAAAAGAGATCAGTCGTAAGACGGAATTTTGCTTTTCGGGAGTAAAATAACACCAGTAGGTGGAATGACTGAAGACATTGCACACCATATCAACAAAACTCGTAAGCTATAAATATTTTATTCCATCGTGAAGTCAGTGTTGCTATATGCCTGCGAATCCTGGTCGCTTACATCCATCCTTATCCGAAGGCTGCAAACATTCGACAACGCCTGCTTGCGCAAAGTTATTAAAATTTGGTAGCCTCGTGTTATTTCTAATCAGGAGTTTTTTACTTGCAACAACGAACTCTCAATTGAGCTCATCATCAAAGGCATGATAAACATATATTTAGATAGGTAATCGTCCCTGAAAGCTTTAAAGTCGCCTAATATTCACTCGAAGACAGTAAAAGAATGTATCGACGTTTTGACAGAACTATCGCAGTACTTTGTAATAAATCTGCTCTGGGTGCTTGGTCATAGAGACCAGATGAACTGGCGAGATTGGGTACCACATTACCGATCCTACCAGATAAAGCGAACATACCTATACTTTTAGCAACTTACAAGATGCTTACAGATAAACACACTATCAGTGTTGCCAACAGGCTATGGTCTCAGTCCCTGACCTGAATGGCCGGAATGGAACATAGGCCGCACAAACCGACTGTTGAAACTAAACAGGAAAAACAGAGAAATCTTCTCGGGATCCTAACAGGGCATTGTCTTATTGGTAGGAATGCTAGTAGACTGTAACGACATTGAGGAAGAAGAGACTATAGAACACTTTCTATGCGGGTGCATGGCTCTGGATAGAAGAAGGTTCAATGTTTTAGGAAAAAGTTCCCTGAATAACTTGGCAGAAGTAGTCAATATAAAAATAACAAGTCTTGTTAGATATATCAAAGCCACAGGTTGGTTCAATGAGGACGATGTAGAATGAGGAGAGGTGACAGCCCCGGTGGTATCACAATGGGCCTACAGCAGGCCTAGTTGTGTCAAACGACAACCACTATACCTACCTACCCACCTACCTGGCTGGATATGTCATACTTTGCGCATAGCTGTCGGCGAAGTATGTTGTGTTTCTCTATGGTGGAATCCGCAAGGTATTAGGAACCGTGGACGATCAAAAACCTCCTGGCAACGCATGGTGGAAACGGACTTATCAAACTGAAATACCCATGCGTTTATTCACTACATTAACCATTTGTTTTCTTCAGTGGAATTCGCATATCGGCACTTCCCAACAAAATGTGAAAAAAATTGTAAAAATGGATCGATGTATAAAATTTTAATAACTTTTTTTTCCACCGCTTTCGAAAATTGAACGTGTTTTTTTTTTATTAAACAAATTTAATCTTATAAGCGTACAAGTGGATTTTTCACACTTAGAAATTAGTAATTTTTCCCGATATGCGTTGTGGAAGCTTGACCTGTACGATAACCCCAACTGTAATGAGGTCAATAAGTCTCAAAAATATGCAGCAACAAGTGAGAATGATCACAATAAATAATCAAAAGCCAAATTAATCGTTGGAAATTAAACGCAACACACACTTATACATCCACACATAAGATCACCTTGCATTCATTCATAAATAAACACCACCGCTTTGGGCCATTGCACCGAGCTTGCGCTGAAGCTTTCGTAGAGCCGCGTCGAAATACATGTGTATGTATGCGTGTATGTGGCTAAAAGTCAAAGGAAAGCCGGCACGTAATCGACAGTTATTCATATGTAGCGGTATCCAGCAGAGCATCGTTCGCCTCTCCGATGCGTTACACTTGCGCTAACCATTCACTTCGCTTCACTTTTCACCTCAATGCTTAATACAAGAAATATACAAATAGCCACTATTAGTGTTTGTGTGTGTAGATGAATAAATACGAAAATATAAAAAGAAAAGTGTAATGAAAGAAATGGTGGCGAAACAAAACAAAAACACACAAATTGCATAAAATATCGTTTGAATAACATTTGATGCCGCAGAAAGAGAGAGTTTTGTTGGATAAAGCAAAATTCGCTTAACACCAGTGCGGCCACCGCTCCCGTAGACATTGATTCTGATGATATATTGAAGCAGCCGATGGATGCGATAGCTTGCCACTAACACCCTACCAGCTGCGACGCTTGCAAGCACACACGCATACATATTTATGTAAGGCAGTCCACAGGGAGTGAACTTCCCGCTCCGGGGTAGTTCTAGTTAATTTGAAATCATGACTGGATGGTAAAGAAAAAAAAAACTAATGAAAAAACTGCACTGTAAAGTACGAAAAACTTCGGTGAAAAAAAAAATCTGATGGCAAAAAGCGCAAAATTCGATGAAAAAAACATATAGATTAGTCTAGTATGAGTTTTAAGGTATTCGAGTTTATTGGTGCAAGTTTTTCGAACACGATTTTCAGAAAAAACATGAAGTATGAGTTTTTTGGGCAGGCGAACATATCGATGGTTTTCGAGAAAAGTGACATAATTTAAAAATACAAAATACTGAGGGGTTTTTTCTAGATAAGTGACGCTCAAATTCGATCACCTGACAAAACGACACCAACGCCATCTCTCAGAATTGCTTCAAGATTCGCTTATGACGTATTTCCAGATAAAAATATATAAACTCTGTAGTTGATTTTTGCTTTTAGCGGCAAACTCCGAATTTTGAGTTAATTTTGAGTTGTGTCGCTTTTTTCGAAAACCATCGATTTGCAGTCTAGAGACAAACAATGGATCCTGTAAAGGTCACACAACATCTTTTTTTTTCTTTTTAGTAATAATAAAATTAGTACAAAATAAAGTTTAATGATTAGTTTTGCGCCACCTTGTAAAAACATATTTAGGATTATTTTTTGCTTTTTTTATTAATAAGAGTGCGGGCTTTTAAAAATATCATTGCTTCTCTATTTCTTGGGCCTTTAAATTCGACTGGGTTTCATCTTCTTCTAAAAGGGACCCAAGTTCGTCTCGGTTAGGCCTTAAAAATCGATGTTCGTTTGTACTCTTCTTCCTTCTTTATTTGCATACTCGTTTTCAAATGTAAGCGATTGTACAATTCAAGTTTCTTTACAATTCAATTGCAATTTACAATTTAAAGATTCTAAAAAATATTGTCATTTCATTAAAAGCTTCTCTGTCTCTTGCCATATTCTACTACTCGCTGATGTTTTTTTATGCCGGTGCAGTGTCTAAGATTATGCAGATTGCTTTCTTCCAATACTTCGTCTACCTTCTATTTTACCTTCCAGGATAAGTTGCAGCATTTAGTACTTGCGATTTCGTAGAATTCGCCCTAAGGAAGCTGTCTTCCTTTGCTTTATCGCCGTGAAATTTCGGTTTATTCGACAAAAGACTTCAATGTAGGAAACGTAATCAGTCCATGAGGTTTTCAACGTGCGCCCGTATATCTACATTTGAAAGGCTTCTATCCTGTTCATGTTCATTCACTAACAACCTGCTTCTAAGCGCAGCGGCACTTTCATTCAATACTTAAGGAACAATACTTCGGACAAAAATTATAAAGGGAAGTATAAATATTTTAAATATTTTTTTTTTTCTATTGTACATTCAATGTGTGCGTATTGTGCAAAGTTGATAGTCAAACTTGTCCACAGCTTCATTCTCTTTCCATCCTGCAGACAGCAGCCGTACCATATTTTGTCAGGGTGGAAATATTAGAAGGAGATAGTGACATATCTTATTTGTATGACTGTAAAATACCTCCCACTTTTGCATCACAAGCTGTAGTCAACTCACGGCAAGATTTTTGATTTACTTTTCGGCTTTGTATGTGAATAACGTATTTAGATTTTTTTTTGCTACTCTTCAGTTCCTTAGCCATGAAATAAGTGCCTACTAGAGAAATCCATTTTTCCTATTTTTATGGGCCGGGATTCTCGGGACGTTGTTATTGTTATTTTATTCACCACCATATAATAAGTAATAAATAAATGAATTTTAAATATAATTATTTTTTTATTTAAAGTGAAAAATATTTCATTAAACATAAAGCAGAAGACGGTTTGATACAATATTATTAATTTATAGCTCTCGAGATTTTGGCAACTCAAAGCTGCTCTAGTTCTCGTTACAACTCGGAGGTCTTCCGTTTTACAAGCGATGGACATTTAAAGCCGCAACTGCCGTTATCCTTGCTAAAATTGTTCCAGCAGATTTGTCATTTCTACTTTCAAAATAGAGTCTTAGTCAAGTCTTGTTTCATTTTATCGCATCTTTTACATCTTCAGTTTTTGTCGCGGCATACTAAAAAAATGTGACCAAATGTGAGGAGAAGTCCTTTGACTTCGTTTTGTGTGAGACAAAACCTGTGTACAGGGTCCGGCACTCGAAGTTCAACCCATTAAAAAGGCCATAAATTTAGTTTGAAACATTATTTTTTTTTAATTCAAAGTAAAAAATGTGTGAAAATAATACAAAATTAAGAATCAATTTACTTTTACTCAATATGACCACCTTTTGTGTTGAATATGGCTTTGAGATGGTCCAGAAACGAATCGCAAGCTGCCCGAAAGTGACTTGCAGGTATTTTGGCCCAATCGCGGACGATGGATATTTTCAGCGCCTCGAGACTGGTGAATCATTTAGTTTGGACCTTGCTTTCCAAAATGGCTTAAACAGAATAATCCATCGGACGTGTGAACGTTGTGAAGTTCGGAACTTTGGTTTTTAGCCATTTTTAGTTCACTCGAGCTTTGTGAGACGGTGCCGCGTCCTGTTGAAACGTCCATGGTTTGCCACCGAAATGTTTCCCACGGCTTCAAAGCAACCTCCGAAATACTTTCCCTTGACGCCAGGCTGAATGAAAACGATTATAGCGGCTCAAACCATTACCTGTGGCTGCCTTCTGGTAGCCAACCGATGACTCAAATTCTCGTGCGAACGGTCGGTCAAATAAACCCAATAGTTTTGGGAGTTTACGAATTGCTCAACTTGAAAAATTATCTCGTCAGAAAACACAATTTGAAAAATTGTCTCGTCAGAAAACACAATGTCCGGACATTGGCCGCTTTCGGTTAAGCGAAGTAAGTCCTTCGCTCTCTCAAGTCTGACTTGTTGCTGCTTGGTGTGAGATCATGCGCCTTGGATCTTATAAGGCTTGATTGTGAGATCATTTTACAGTATGCGGCGGATGCTACGGTCAAATATTTTCCGTTTTTTCGCCATTTTATTGGCACTTCATCGAGGATTTCGCTCAAGTCGCTTCTTCACTTTTGAACCATTTCACGTGATGTTGCAGTCTTTTGATGACCACCTCAATGACGTTTCGCGATGCTACCAGTATCATTGTAACGAGTAATGGTGCGATATAAGCAAAAACTTTATTTACTTTAAGGTGCTCAAGATCACGAACAATCGCTGGTTGTGATTTTCCAGCCAAATATAATGCGATCACACTATTACGTTTGAAATCCGCGCGGTTGTAAACAATACTCTGGACTGTCATTTAGCCAACTAATAGACAGCTGATATCCGTGCCCGAGAATGAGCTGCGCCAGCGGTCTGAAGATGGTTACACTTCGAGTGCCGGACCCTGTAATATGATTTGAATTTGAAATGATAAAGTCAGAACTTAATTTTATTATTTATCACACATGAAATGGATGGCTGTTCACTCATATTATTTTAATATTATTTTATACAACACGAATACTAATATTTCAACAATTTGAACGGCTCAACATTGAGCACAAGAAACCCAGTTGATTTCTACCACAAAAGTGTTGTGAAGGCAACGCTTTTTTCGGTATAGTTTTTTTTTTTGTTTTAACAGAAGATGTTTTCCCTATATTTTATATGCTTCGTTTACAAACCGCGACACTCCCGCGAAACCAACTCGCTGAATTCCATGATTTTATTAACATTTTCGACAGTTGGGCTTTCAGAATATCGTACTTCGGACTCGCTTTGCTATAAAATTCGATAAGGCACTGGATTTTGTTAGATAGATAACACACATTTATGGGACCATTTGGAGCACTTGAACCATTTTTGGAGCCATTTTGTTCCTGATGCTACTAAAAATGTATCGACTTTTCATTCCTTTTACCTTCATTTTGGAATGCTAACAACAATTGCTTTCGTGAAATACAAAACGGCCAAAGAATACTCGTATATCTTAGCACTTACCTCACTAAAGACATCTAGTGGAAAGCGCTCAGCATATTTTACTTCACCTAATAGCAGTCGCTTCGTGTTACCTAATTTTCGAAGTGATTCGCAAAGTACTGAACCACGATTTTGTTTCACTAGTTCAGGTTTTCCCTGCAGTGAATTATATTATTTTTACATATGTATATATGGATTTTTATCACTATTTTTTGTAGCTGTACACCTGTGCTTCGCCCTGCGGCCTGCCAATTGAAAGCGCCCATTAGTTTTTTGCTAAAACCTTCAGGCGTAGATAAAATTTTGAGTGTAAATTAAAACAAATAAAGGGAGTCGTAAAAATAGATACAGAAAGATACTAACAAATAAAAAAGCGAAATATTAAAAAATAGACGCAGGAAAAGTTAACAAAATCTAGAAAGAAATGAAGTAAAAGTTTTTGAAGCATTTTTTGCTTTTTTGCTATCTTGGCGGCACCAGTCGACAATTTGCGGCATTGTAATACTCGTCACACTTCGAATTTTTGACAATTATTATTTTTTAACAATATTTGTATTAAACTTCTAGTGCAACGCTTCAATCAGGTTTATGAGACTGGTGATTAGTGGCTCAAGTCAACAATGAATAGTTTTTCAAAAAAGAATCACGCGAAACGCTGCAGCGAATATGGACTTCTAAGTCTTATGAGTCAAATATTTCGGAAAGTGATTCATAATAGAAAATATGGAAATTGTGGAGAAGTAATGAGGCGCTCACAATTTGACCAAAGAAATAGCAAGGGTGCAGGAGAGTCACTATTTTGTGTTCATGTGCTAAAGGAAAATTGCATGGACGTGCAAAAAGACGTTTTTCTACGCTTTATTGACTACGAAAATGCGTTTGATAAGGTGCAGCATGAAAAGTTCTTCAACTTTTTTGGTCATTAAATCTAGATTAAAATTAAAAAAAGATATACAAGTGATACAAAACTTATATTGGAATCAAACCGCACATAAACGAATAGGTGAAAGGGAAAGTCGAAGCAGTTTGTTGGCAAGTGGATAAATCGCTATAAAAAGGTCTCTAACGTTGATGATTTTTCTGATCGCGGAAGTACAAGCAAAGTCTCAAAAAAAGACAAAAAAAAAGATTCTCGCATTGTTCTCGAAAGATCCAACTTTGACTTTACGTGGAACTGCTGTGAAATTGAAAGCAAAATGTGTTGGCATATCTTACGGAACGATTCGCAGGCCCTTGCTTGCCAATAAACTGAAATATCGCAGTACTTTGGAAAAACTAATGTTGAGGGCAAAACACGTTGAAAAACGAGTGGAATGGGCGAAGGAAAACTTGGACCGCGATTGGAGCAACGTAATTTTTTCTGATGAATCCTCTTTCTGGGCATTTCCGAGCATCAAACATGCCTAGACATCCTCCACCAAAAGGATGCTACAACGGAATGTTAAACACCCCGTCAAGGTCCATTTTTGGGGGTGCTTCTCAAACAAAGGTTTCGGTACTTCGTTCTTATTTACCGAGAATTTAAATGCCGAAAAAATGAATAAAATATATCAAAAGTCTTTGTTACCATCTGCTAAGCAATGGTATATCAAGAAAAATGAAAGCTGGATCCTTCAAGAGGACAACGATCCGAAACATCGGAGTCGAGCGTGCAGCGAGTGGAAGGCGCAAAACGGAGTTGTCACTTAGATTGGCCATCTCAGTCACCGGTTGCAAATCCCATAGAAAATGTGTGGGCTCTAATGAAATTCTGCTTCGCAGACGCAAGCCATGTAATTCTGATCAACTTTCTCGACAAATTCGGAAAATTTGGAGATAGAATATGAAGAAAAACTAGTGGAAAGTATGCCCCGCCATAATTGACAATGCAGGAGATTGGACTTGCTATTGAGGTATTTGCATTGAGTATTGACGACCAAATTATCAATAGATTTGCGAATTTTCGCTCTTGTGTAACAGACTGTAAATACAGCAGTAAAATCTAAAAATTCGCTTTGTAAGTTGTTAGGTTTTGCCAGTTTTGTTGTATGGCATGGAAATTTGGACGATGAAACTTTCTGAAATGAATTACATAGAAAACATTCGAAATATCCAAACCAAGAAGACTGCTGAAAGCTCCGTGCGCCAACCATGAAAGTGAAACGTGTGTCTCCCAAGTCAGCTTCTTATCCAAGATTACTTCTAGATATTTAACTTCATCGGAAAGACCAAGTGTCACACCTTTCAGTGTTGGAAGACTGAGTCCATCCAATTTCCGGTTTCTCGTAAACAAGACTATGGTTGTTTTGTTCGGATTAACGGAAAGACCTTGTATCATGCATCAGTCATCGATTTTGTGAAGAATCCTCTGCACTTTCGTGCATGGCCTCCTTATGGATTTATCCGATGTTAGGGCACAGACATCGTCCGCACATGCTTGGACATGAAAACCGAGTTCCTGCATTTACGCTAGTAGAGAATCTACGTCGAAGCACCACAGCAGCGGCGAAAGGACACCCGCTTGAGGACATCCTTGCTTGGCCCTGCTGTGATTAGTTCGTCACTGCTTTCACCAGGGGTTAACAGCCTCTCACAGAGCATGGAATATATCCATTTTGCAATGGTTTGATTAACTCCGTGTCGTTCGGCAGAAGATCATATCGAACCGAAAGTGCCATTATCAAAAGCCTCCTCAATGTCCACGAACACGCCCATTGTGTATTCGTCAGTTTCCAGCCCGGCTTCAATCACATGATTTCCCACTCTGGTAAGCGTGTTGATTTGTACTAAGTTACAAGTTATAACTCTCATTGTCTATAAGTTTGCTTGATAACAAAAATGAGCAAATGGAATTTTACTAAAATGTGCGCGGGTACATAAAGCTCTGTGTTGACTTAATTTCCTTACTTTGTGTAAATTAGCTTTAGCAAATCTTAGCTAACGAAGACCTATACATATCTTTGGTATGGCTTTCATTATTTATCCTTAAAATTCTTCAAATTTTGCACCTCCACAGCGGCTTAACCGCTTGAGAAATAGCTATAACCACGACAATTCAGCAAACAGTTCCGCCTGAACTTAAATATTTCCCTTTACTTATTTTATTTTACATTTAATTTTCTGTATTTACTTAATTTTTTTGAAAGTTTTCTTTATTTTTCGGACCAATGCCTTCATTGTTTAGCTGTAATAATTTTAATTCAAGTGCGCAGTTCACGCCTGCTCACAAGCCTGCCTTCTCTGTATGCGCTGTAATACACTGATTACATTGTTAGAAAGAATTGTAACTTAACATTTTGTAAAGCTTAATTTTTTATTGTTATTTTCACCACTCACTCAACCTGCTGCTGCGCTGTTGTTCTCTGGTTACGACTGCGCTCGTCGAACATCAATGATTGGCGTCAAACTGCGGCACAGCCACTTCGTTTCTGTCTGAGCCATTGTTGTTGCTTGCTTGCTTGTTGTTTTAGCTTTTTAGCTACAACTGCCATTAACTGAGTGCTGCTGCAATTTTTAGACTACAGAGAAATATTTTTCTTCGATGACAGTAAGTGAAAGTGAATTTGATGGAAAGAAAGTGACGCGCGCACACCACCACATCAGTAGCCGATCGGAAGAAGGTCGGGTGACTATCGTATGCGTGTTGTGAGTATATGTGTATGTATGTATGTATGCATGCAAGTTCACTGGGAAAGGGAGCCAGCCAAGCAGCAAGTAGCCAATGAACCAACCACATAAGCAACCTGTTCACATGAAATCTCCAACAGCCAAGCTGTCTGGCACTGCAGTAGCTCAGTGTATTGACTGCGATGACTTCAAGTTCAATTAGACGAATTGCCATTCGCTGACTCCATCCTGTCACTTCACATTCGTCCACTATTTGTTGTTTTCAAGTTGAATGCAATACATTGTTGTGCATTTGTCTTTTTATGGGCACACCACCAGCAACAGCAATAGCTGCAATGCTAGCATTTATTTATTTGCAATTAAACTGCAATTAAAGTGATGAACGTCGAAGCAAACAAACAGACGATGACGACTGCGGCTACAAGCTTATATTTCTTTACTCGTTTTTTTTTGTCGTATATAATAAACGACTGAGCGGCTGTCTGATTGACTAAATAACTGAACGAATAATTTGCGCGGTGGCACATAGTGCACAATGGTGGTAATAAATTCACTGGCAACAAGTTGAATGTGCCACATGGTTGTCATCGCAACAAGCCGTAGTTGTATGTGTGTATGTTTGCAGGTTTTTCAAGACTCAATATTGTGCAGCAGCTGTGTGGAAAATCTAAATTAAGCTGGCATTTGCAGTTATTGCTTTGATATGCATAGAAGGCAGAGCATTCGACATATGACATTTTGCACACGAAAGGGGAAACCTAAACCGCATTTCAAAAAAATTGAACAAAGATTATATCAGGTAATAATTTTTGCTTTGGGAATTAATTTTTGGGGAATGGCAAAAAATTATAGCAAATTTTAATAGAAAATACTTTGCACAAATTGAGAATTATTGTTTCAACCTTAAAAATTTTACAGCGCAATTATTAGTTCAAAATGTTTTTTTGTTTTTTGAGTTTGTGACAATCCCAATATACAGGGTGGACCCAGTAACGTTTGACACTTGCGATATGGGTTTTATTTTACTTGGAGGTGACATAGAGTAGATTAAATTTGTGGGGGATTGAACAGCTCCAGTCACACAGTCAGGAAGACGATTGTACTACGCCCGGATAAATGACAGTGGAAGGAATAGAGAGACAGGATAGATATTATATGGATGGCAAGAGTGAAAAATTGGTTTGAATTCACTATTCCGCGCATCTTCTGGATTCATTGATCAATCTTAAGAGGTCCGGAACATCGCACCCCAAAAGCTTAAGTCTGATTCTAGAAAATGTCGGGCAGCTACACAGAGAAAATGCTTTGCAGTGCCCTCACACTCACGGCAGGATAGGCTTATTGGGCCGTCGCTGATTTCCATGGTAGCCAAATCCTGACCACAGGTGTTGTGCCCTGTGATTACACCCACCAGAACTCTCAGATCCTTCCTACAAAATTTTATGAGAAAGATCGTTAGTTTCCTGTTTGGTTCTTTCAGTAAGTACTTGGCTACAAATCAGGGTGATGTACAACCCGAGTACTATCGCCGGTCTTCGACCCCATGTCTTGCCAATGGTTTTCTTATACTGTCAGAAGATCTTTAGTGCTCGTGAGACCTTCTGCTCGACGTGCGTCTGCCACGGCAGCTTACTATCTAGAATTACCGCTACGTATTTAACCTCAGTTGCAGTGTTACTTCTTTCAATGTGGGTAATAACAGGCTTTCGTTTCCTAGTGAAAAGTACCAAGTTACCTTTTATAGTATGCACCGAAAGACGATGCAATTCGCGCCTTTGGCACCTATTAATTATGGCACAACATTTAATTCAAATGGCTTCCACGACTGACCTTACAGTCGCCGATCAATCCAATTTCGCAGCACATTTGCGAATTTATGGAGTTTTTTTTATCGATGTATACATTTCGATCTATACATTTTCGCGTTAAAACCTCCTTTTGAGTGTGCCTTTTAAAAGTCCGTTTAAAAATAAAATCAATTACATTTTTTGGACTAAATCTTTTTTTACTTTTCAACATAGTTTCCTTTTAGGCCCATACTCTTCCTTCAACGCTGTTTTAGTTTGTTGATCCTTACCAAAACCTCGGTCACTAAGCACGAATTGATGGAAAAAGTTTTCTCTAGTGGCGTTCACTCCTCGACAGGCAATGGCAAACCTCCGTGTGTATTTCTGCCTTACAAAAGTTCCTTTTAATAACCAACTGCGGCTCGGAGGCCCGAAAACATCAAGACGCTCACCATAAGTAGGAGGAGAAGCTCGACCAAAGGGCTTAATTTCAAATTATATTGTTATTTGGACTGAATTGGTCTCAGATACTTCCTACCCTGTCATCGGCATTCCCATGACAGTTGTTAAAGGGGAACTGTACAAATTATTTCTCAGGAAATCGCAGAAAAAATGGCACAGATTCTTCAAGTGCTATTTCAAAAACCCTTTGGCCCCAGTGCAATAAACGGAGGACTCAGAAAGTTCTTTGGACTCCTCGCCATTCAATTTCCAAACTCGTAGCTGTGTTTACCGGTCACTGGACAATCGGCACAGACGCGGGGAAACTAGGGTTACCATTTAACCCCCATTGCAGAAGCTGTGGGGATCTTTCAGAGAAGGAGACTGTTGAGCACTTAATCTGTAAATGTCCGCCTTTCGCAGCTAAACGACTAAGGTCACTGGGTGTTCTTTTCTTCGCCAACCTAAGTCCCAACAACCTTCTCCGTTACATCAACAGCTCTGGCTGGCTGTAGATATCTGCCTGTTGGAGGTCTCATAATGATATCAAATCAGTGCTACTTGAGGAGTGCCAGACTGGCACTTCAACCATTTCACCTACCTACCTACTTATATTATATATATTTTTGAATATATATATAAATTTTTTTTTTTTTTTGTTTAACCGTCTATTATTAATCGCGCGCAATGGTGCACACCTGAAATATCTCATCCTTGTGAAAGCAGACCAGATCAGACCGCACTTCTCGTTACATATTTGTGCACTCGTAGTATGAAACCAACTGGTGCCACTTCAATCTGCTCTAAAGTAACACCACTGCATCAAAATTGCTAAGCTGCCGGTGTCGCAAGCTTGGTAGTCTGTGCCCGTCGGGGCGTACTCATGAGCTCATATTATTAAATATTTCTCTGGTATAGTTTTTCGCGCTGCTGGCTTAAATGTTATTACATTTTCGTGAAATGTATTTTTGGCAGCAACAATGCTGCAACTGTTGTTCTTGTTGTTGTTGTTGCTGTTGAAAATTGATATTGCCGTAGTGGCAGGTTGCTTATGAGACTACGAGTACAAGTCTTCGACTGTTTCGCGTGCAGCACCAAAAAGGTTTGAATACGGAATAATAATAGCAACAACACTTGCTCAATACTTGTATATAAATACAAAATATATGAATAGCAGCAACACCGGCAAGCCACCAAAGGTTCGTTGCCGTCATATTTAATATTTTTTTTTTTCATTATTTGAAATCCGTAGGTTGGTTTTATTTTCATTTTCATTTTTTCTCCGCTTCAAAAATAAAAGCAAATGAAGTTTTTCATAGTAAAAACGAAAGTATTGCACGACCCGCGCTGTCAGCGCGCCCAACCGCTGACTGGCTGCTGCGTGCATTGGCTTTCCCTTTCTGTCGATCGGTTGTTGATCGTTGGCTCACCTGCGTGTTCGCTCGCTGCTAGAGTTCAGTCATAACAACTTCACACACACACACACACACACACACACACACACAGGTAGTCTTTCATTCATTCAATAATTTATTCGTTGCACCATTGATGTGTGTTGCAGCTTTCGATTTTCGAGCGCCAGCATTTTTTTATTTATTGTTTAAGCTGGCAGTGATGCACCGCGGCGATACGTCATCATGTCAATTATGGCATCTGTCAGGTATTTCTTTGTTTCGGTTTTCTTTTATTTATACATTTTTATGTCGCTTTTGTTTCTTGAGAAAAATTTTCAATTAAATGCGATTTATTTTAACGATTTTTCAAGTTAAACCGCAGCTTCAAATTTCTTTCAAACCGCACCTTTTTTTGAATTTTTTTTTCTCTCTCTCTCACGTGTGTGTATTTGATTATTGTATTGTTGTTGTTGTTCGCTGCAGCTGTCGTTTGTTGCCGCATATGCTTATGAAAAATATATACATGCTCATATACACACACACATACATACACATTCATACGTACATACATTGGACTGTATCTACATTTTTTTGATTTATGGGAAACTGTGAAGATCATAAAAATAAATAAATTCAATTAATGTGGAACACACACACACAGACGGCAACGGACACACTTATCTATACAGATGCATCGAATGCGCCAGCACTTGAGCTCACAAGCCCGAGTGCAACGACAAGTGG
Source organism: Anastrepha obliqua (assembly GCF_027943255.1). NCBI lineage: Eukaryota > Metazoa > Arthropoda > Insecta > Diptera > Tephritidae > Anastrepha > Anastrepha obliqua. The sequence continues at coordinate 44,987,603 of NC_072896.1, read as the reverse complement.
CAGCGCAAGTAAGACGCAGCTGCGCCACGAAATGAAAATTTAATTACTTTTTAATCTTCGCGGCTCTTGCTGCAAATTGAGCAAATAATTACAATTATTTGTAAAAAAAGAAAAAAGGAAAGTAAATGAAAACTATTCAGAAAGTGTTTGTTCATAGTAGCGGTCAAGAAATTAAAAACTCATCAATCATTTAGGATTTGTAACTGTTGTTGGAAAAATGTATTGCACGAATGCCTTTGAGAACTTCAAAAGAAATGCTTGGTCTATTACTGACAATTATTCACTTATTTAATTTTAATAAAATTAGAGTTTCAAAATTTCGTTTTATATTATATTACTTCAGCCAGCTGCTGCGTGTGGTCCGAGGCTTCGCAAAATAAAGAAAACATTTTTTTTTCAGTGTTAATATCAACTAAATGAAACTCAACCCAAGTACAGTGTAATTGCTTAATTCTTCTTCTTCTTCTTGATAACCGCTTAAGCGATTTCGGCCGAGTTTACTAAAGCGCGCCAGTCGTTTCTTTCGCGTGCCAGTTGGAGACATCAAGTCCTCCTCCACCTTAAGTTTCCAGCGCAAAGAAGGTTTCCTCTCCCTCTACTACAACCGGTCAGAGAGCCGGGCCGTATGTATCCATTCGGACGACATGACCCAGCCAACGTAGCCGCTGGATCTTTATTCGCTGCACTATGTCCGTGTCGCCATAAAGCTCATGCAGCTCATTGTTTCATCGTTTGCGTTATTCGCCATCACCTAAGAGCAAAGGTCCAAAAATCTTCCTCAGAATCTTTCTCTCAAACACTCCAAGGGGTATCTAATCGGATGTAGTCACTGTCTAAGTTTCTGCACCATACGATTGGACGGGCAGTATAACGCTCGTATAACGGGAGTTTTATAAAATTATTCTTAGTTTAGTTCGTCGAGATAGAACCTTACTACTCAATCGCACTCTTAGCGGTAAAGCAAAAATTTCAAAACCCATTTAGAAAAATAAAAGCCAGCAATGAAACTTTTAGTTTTAAAAAATTATTCTTATTTGTAACATTTTTAATGCTTGCATAAATTTTCAACCAATTAATTGTGGTACACAAGAAGTTTCAGGCTTTAAAATTTGAACATTGCGTAGCGATATTTTTCGATTAAAATTCTTAGAAGTTTATTTGTTTTAAATAATTTTATAATTAAGGATTTCAGAATTATGTAAGCAAACCGGTTGACGTTTATAAACATGCAGGGATAACGGTGTTTTTGCTCGTTGGAGAGAATATAGAAGGTGCGGCTCTTTGCAATTTTAAAGGAACCAGTTGATGTGTTGACGGAATGTGGGATTAGATTAGATTAGATTTGTGGATGGTTGTACAAGTCCAAGCATTCAGTCAGGAGATCATTGTACTAGTCAAATGAAGGAAGCAGCAGCGATTTGTTCGCCAAACCTGAGATTGTGGTGGTGATATAAGAAAAAAATCAACGCCCACTCCACATCTTACTTTATATCCCTCTGAACAATGTCTGATTAGAAGACTGATTGTATTCAACTAACCTCATTTTACACATTTTGTGCCTTTTTCATTCGCCTTTCTCTCTGGCAAATTCCCTATGGCGAAAGTGTCTATTACAATTTTGCTTTGGGTGGCCAAATCTTGTAATCCATCCTTGGAAGTTTTGCGTACTAGCGCTTTTTCCCGATCGCTCTCTCGTTCCTCTCTCCCGTGAGAGGGTTTATTTTGCTATTTGACAGTTTTACAGGTTTAGTTCCGAAAATCGCAGCCATGCAGCTATTTTGTATTTTCTAAGCAGATTTTGGTTTTTCCTAATCTGCCTTAAGGGGTTTCGGTGGTCTAGAGTTCGAAAATGTAGGGTATTTTCAAGAATTTTGTTTACAATAAAAAAAATGAAGAACGATATTTAAAATTTTTAGGCTTTTTATTTAACTTCTTTTGTATATAAAAATGATTTTTTTTCTTTTTAATTTTAACCCTTTGCTCTCGAGCAGTGCCTCTCAGGCACCACTGCATGTGATGCAATAACTCGAGCGGTGTCTGAGAGGCGCCATTCAGATCGATGTGTCTAAATGTCTTATCTCGTGGGATTCTATAGCCATAGGAGATGGAAGCTGTACCGCAAACTGTTTATGTCGCAGATACAAGCAACCTTTTCAGCTTAGCCGATAGGACCACCAATACATAAGTCCCAAACTATACGTGAATGGTTGCTTATCGTCACGATATTTAGTCTGCGGCACCTCTTTCATCTTAGTAGGATTTTGTCTTCGACATCAGTTCGAACTCAATCTTCTTGGCGATCGCAATACTTCTTTCAAAGTTAGTGAGCCCAATAAGTATGGAGCACGACGAAAAAATTACTGTGAAGATGAGTTCAATTTTTCTGCAATAACGAACGAAATTACATCACTACATAGACAGCTTGTCCAGGAGAACGAAGACAGAAGTGATGAAGATAGCGATCCCGTTAGAGGGGTAAGAAGTGATTGTACAGAAGAAACTGAACCTTCAGAATGGACACTGTGCACAGAATCCGAAGAAAGTTAACAATAGCGAACTCATGAAATAAGCGGAAGCGCGTGAGATTACTCTCGAGTTGCTGGTTCACCCGACAGAAAAGCGCCTCGAGCGCAAAAGGTTAATAATTGTGAAAATGGCGCTGAAGTTGACCCTCCCCAAGAATTGGACCTGGACGGTGTTCTCCATTTTTGGCTTTTCTATTTATCTGAAACACAAAAGCCAAACAAATTATTAATCAGTAATGACTGTAGTTATGTCCCGTACTAGAATTAAAAAAAAATTTAACGAAATGGCGCATTTTTTAATCAAAATCTTGTACGGGCGATAGATGATTCTAGATAGATCGATGATGTTGTGAACAACATATTAAAATTTCAGACGATTCGGTTGAATAGTTTTTTTTTTTTGTTGACAACATCAGGCCGAAAAGAGTCGTTGCGAGATAAATGAGTTTAAAGCTTGAGGTACAGGAGCGCGCGGACCGCTCTCTACCTAGTTAATGGGCTGTAGAAGCTAATATATAATATTGAGAATTTTCGCATGAAAGTTTCGCAGTATATTCTTTAGATGCTGAACTTTCGAAATATCGAAAAATCGATTTTTTGAAATTTCTAGACCACCGGGTCTTCTTAAATTCTCAAACAAATTGAAATCTATTGAAAAACTCTCCGCATAATTTATTCAGCCTTGTCGTGAGCTCGAACGCGTTGAAAAAATTAATATTGTATTATGAGTTCTTAACTTGTGAGATTTACAATGGTGAAGTCCACAATTAAGTGCAAATAACCAGGCAACGCCACGACTAAATTTACGTATTTGCCAAAAATTAATTTTTTCATGGAGTTCACATTTTCGGATTTAATTTTTTTTTTTGTGATAGGAAAATCGCGAACTCCATAATTACATCTATTGCAACAATTTAACTATCGGTTAGAAAAATAATTCGAATAACAAACGAAGTCTTAAAAGTTGTCGCTGAGCAATCCCATTGTAAGTAATCCAATGACTTTGGGCATAGTCGTAAATTCGAAAAAAGTAAATAAATTTGAAAAATTGAAAAAATTTTATAATTTTGGAACATATTCACTGTTGAAAATTTTGGTATTGAGTTTTTTATATTAAATATTTTGAGTTTTCAGTAAACATTTTTACATATTTTTTTATCGTTTAATATTAGGTGCGCAACTAAGTTCTCGCTGTTTTTTTGATGAAAATCCGACTTTATTCTGAAAAAAAATGTTTACAAGTGAAACATTGAAAGTATTGCCCATCGCTGGCTACTACTTTTTCCCATCTTTCTGGTAGATCTCGTATACCGTCGCGGTAAAACTGTTCATCTTTTGAGGCTATCCACGGATCAAGCCATTTTTTGATGTCTTCATATGAATGGAACTGCTGGTCAGCTAGACCATGTGCCGGTCATCGGAACAGGTGATAAGCGGACGGCGCAATATCTGGAGACTATGGCGCGTAGGGCAGGATTTCCCATTTCAATGTTTCCAGGTAGGTTTTAACGGGTTTGGCAACGTGAGGCCGAGCGTATTGCGGTATCTTCTCGCGCAGTGCTCGGCTCAATCTCATCAATTGAAGTCGATATCGATCCCCGGTGCTGGTTTCGCTTGGTTTTAACAGTTCATAATAAATAACACCAACTTGGTCCCACCAAATGCATAGCATCACCTTCGCAGCGTGAATATCCGGCTGAGGCGACGACGTAGAAGCATGACCGGGCAGTCCCCATGACTTTCTTTTCTTTGGATTGCTGTAATGAATTCATTTTTCATCACCCGTCACGATGCGATGAAGAACACCCTTCCTTTTTTGCATTTTTTACCGCTGGAGCAGTTGTTTACAGGCGAAAAAACGACGTTCAACATCCCTTGGTTTTAACTCATAAGGAACCCAAGTCCCCTGTTTCTAAATCATTCCCAAAGCAAGCAACCGCTTGGAAACGTATTAGCGGATAACTCCTAATACTGAAGCAAGCTCCTCTTGCGTTTGACATTGATCCTAATTAAGCAATGCAAAATTCCGCGTCTTCGAAGGTTTATGGCCTTCCTTCACGTGAATGGTCGTCAACATTAAAATCACCGTCTTTGAAGCGACGGAACCAATCTTGGCATTTTGTTTCACTTAAAGCAGCAACTCCATAAAGCTGCTTGTAGCACTCGATGCGCTTCAGCTGCCGTTTTTTTCGAATGAAAGAGGAAAATCAACACTTCGCAAATGACGATTATTCGGCACAAAGTCAGACATTTTCACAAAACCAAAAGTTTATGATACCAAAACAAAATTACTAATTTGTCGAAGCAGTTAGTTTACCATATGTCTAAGCTTTGTTTATGACGTTTAGGTTATGTTAGAATCGACTAGCACACACTGTTGGCGGCATCTATTGACAAACAGCGGGAACTTAGTTGCGCACTTTTTAAAAAACTCATACATTTTTGGGAAAAAAATGTTTGTTTGCCAATTTTGAATAGCTTCATATGATTTTTTTTCTATTTCTCAATAATGGCGGAGACCATCATACTTAGTTCGCTGTACGTAATTGAGTTTTCAGAAAACTCTACGCCATGTCCAAAATACTTGGATCATTTGACATCGAATCGCAGAACACTGAATTTCGTGGAACCTCCTGATCTCAACAACAAATTTCATAAACATATATATGTATTATTAATAAAAAATTTTTACATAATATATATTATAAAACCGTGAAATTCTTGAAGCATCATAAAGCACCTACCAAAAGAGAATCTCAGCATAAACTCGTATATTCGTCATTGGCTCATCTATAATTATTATTCAGAAAGAAACGATTTATAAAACCAAAACTCTAATGTTGACTCTGTATTATATATTTTTACATGCTTACAAAACCCCAATTAAAACCAAAAGCCGGTAACTCCGCCTGTAAGTATACTAACACTGAATAATCTATTCGTACGAGCTCTTACAATGTTTATATGATTTATTGAGCTACACGAGTATATAATTTTCATATTAAGCGCATGAATATCATAAATAAGTATATCATATCTGGAGATAAACAGCTGCCGTATATTTCTCTATTTAGTTTCCAATTCAGTTAAATATTTTCGTGCTATTTTTAACTACATTTTCGATTACCTTTGATTTATCTTTCTTTTATTGAATTTTCACAAGACATTTTACAAGGCGAACCTATAGAAGGTGATATTTCTTCCACAAGTACATGAATTTGGGGGGCTAACGTCAAATTTGAAGGAAGAAGAGGAAAAGAGGAGACAAATACTTTCACTTGGACAATAAAGCGCCAATCAATTGATGAAATATAGATTTCACCTTGTATAGATTTGTCTTGGCATTCCATTTAATTTGTTCACTTTTGTCAAGCAGTCAAACAAAACCTTATAATATTTCAATTGCATCAGGAATCATATCTATTATTTTATAAAAGTTTCCATAAAAAATATTTATTTTTCGTTTGTGACATAAAGCTGCAGAACTCTTTATTTTGTGAGTGACGCTTTTTTATATTTTTAGTTGGCAACGCTGTTTTTGTAACAAACCTACTGACAAATGATAGCTGATTCCTATTCATCATATTCCAAAGGGTGGTTAAGTTTCAAGGGCCGGTGCTGATTTTGAATAAAGTACAATTTTTTTAAGGAGTTGTTGTCATTTCTCTTTATTATGATAATATTGGTATGGCTAAATTACGTATGGAAGAAAATATCGGCGAAATGGCTGCTGCGGCCTCGGCGACACGCCTCCATCCGATGGTCCAAATTTTCGATGAAGCTGAGGCATAAATGAGGTTATATGCCGTTAATGTGCCGAATTATCTCATCCTTTAGCTCTTGAATCATTGCACCTTGCTACAATCAATTTTATACACACAAAAATCAATACACTCGCTAGCTAGAGGTAAAATACATACATATATAAGTAATAAAACTGTGTTTTTATTGTTTTTTTTGTGACAATTTTTCTCTAATTGCAAATAGAAGTCATCCCCTATTTTGATTTTCGCGGTCCTTTTCTCTAATTTTTTCTACAATACATTCAGATCGCCATCGATAAGCGTATCGTTATTTTAATTCCGGGTATTTCAGTCCAAAAGGTCAAACCCTACAAAACAAACTTTTTTAGGAAACACCTTTCAGAAAGAAGGTAGGTAGATAGGTGAAATGGTTGAAGTTTCAGTCTGGTTCTCCTTGAGTAGCACTAAAGCGCTGTTTTGATACCATTATGAGACCTCCAACAGGCAGATATCTAAAGCCAGCCAGAGCTGTTGATATAATGGAGAGGATTGATGGGACTTAGGTTGTCGCACTGCCCCAGGCTGTCGAAGAAAGGCGCACCCAGGGATCGTCTAGCTGCCAAACCCGGACATTTACAGAGAAAGTGCTCAACTGTCTCCTTCTCTGAAAGGTCCCCACAGCCTCTGCAATCCGGGTTAACTGGTAACCCTAGCTTTCCCAGGTGTGTGCCAATCGTCCAGTGACCGGTAAACACACTTGAAGAAATGGAGCTCCGTCTTTTCTGCGCTTTTCTGAGAAATAATTTGTGCAGTTCCCCTTTAACAACTGTCAGGGGGATGCCGATGCCCACGTTCCCTAAACATTTTGCATGCCTGCAGGATCGCAAAGACTTCTGCTTTAAAAACATTAGCAGAGTGAGGCAGTTTAAAAGAGATAGATAAATTGGCTGATTTAGAGAAAACTCCTGCTCCGACTCCCGATTCCATCTTGGAACCGTCAGTGCAGAGGTGAAGGTGAAGAAGACAGAGGTGCAAGCTTCGGTGCAGATTTTCCCCTCGATCCAATCCTGCCTATTTGGAAAGATTGCCCAATTCAGAAAGAAAATATACTTTGAGTTATTAAGTATATTGAATTATGAGTTAGACTGTGCTACATAATGGTATGAAAAAAAGACTTCTTGTCAGTGTAGCAGTTATGGAGTCATAATTTTTGGAGAAATTAGTGGGTGCCATGGGTTTAATCGTGACCGAAACAAAGTAATGACCCACTTTTGTTAACGCTCACTGTTTTCTAAAAATACCCCTATTGAAATTTTTCGGAAAATATTTTTTCGAGATATTTTAACCCTCCATCGACTTTAAAAACATAATATTTTTCAGATTTTTTTTCGATAAGAATGACCCATACGGGTGAGAAATATTGGATTGGTTCCATAAAACTATAGACCTTTAAATTTTGCGATAGCCTCTTTAGGACCATATTAACATTCCGTTGGACACATTTTTTAAAACCCTAGGTTGGGCACGCGGGTTTGGCCTTTTTTTGTCCTGTTTTGAAAAGGTTATATCCATAAATCGATAGAAATTTAAGTTTTAGGAAGCTACTTGGAAGTTCAAGTCATGAGCTATAATAGAAGTATATTAAATTCACTTCTACAGTCGAAAAGCCTGACCAGACCCGGGCGCCCAACGGCGGGTTAATGGTAAACAAAGTTTTATACGAGTTTTGTAAAAAAAATTAGATCAATTTGAGACAATAGAAGAACTCAATACACTGTCGAAAAAATTATAAGGTTTAGGAACAAAATGCCAGGTGGTCCAAATTTTATTTTTCGCTTTCATAACTGTAATGTCTTTTTTTGTCTGTGCGTTATGAAAAATTTGTATATTAATTTATTATAAAGGGTGGTTAAGTTTTAAGGGCCGGCGTTGATTTTGAATAAAATACAATTTTTTTAGGAAATTATTGTAATTTATTTTTGTTTTGATAATATTGGCATGGCTCAATTACGTATGAAATAAAATAGCGGCCAAATGACCGCCACGGCCTCGGCGGCACACCTCCATCCGATGGTCCAAATTTTCGATGACGCTGAGGCATAATTGAGGTTCTATGCCGTTAATGTGCCGAATTATCTCATCCCTTAGCTCTTGAATTGTTGCTGGCTTATCGACGTACACCTTTTTTTTCAAATAACCCCAAAGAAAGAAGACCAACGGTGTCAAATCACATGATCTTGGCGGCCGATTGACATCGCCGCGACGTGAGATTATTCGCCCATCAAATTTTTCGCGCAAAAGAGCCATTCTTTCGTTAGCTGTGTGACAACTGGCACCATCCTGTTGAAACCACATATCGTCCACATCCATATCTTCCAATTCGGGTCATAAAAAGTTCGTTATCATCTCACGATAGCGAAAAGTATTCACAGTAACTGCCTGACCGGCCTCATTTTGGGAAAAATACGGCCCAATGACGACGCCGGCCCATAAGCCGCACCAAACAGTCAGTCTTTGTGGGTGAATTGGTTTTTCGGCAATCACTCTTGGATTATCATTCGCCCAAATGTGGCAATTCTGCTTATTGACGAATCCACTGAGGTGAAAATGTGCCTCATCACTGAAATCACGAAGTGCGCGATATGCATTTTGATTTGGACGCCCGTTTTCATAATAAGCCTAAATAACTTTAACGCTTTGCTCGATTGTGTATCTTTCCATGGTTGAAATTGAGTTAGTCTGAAATTGATAAATGTCAAATGAAATGCAGAAAATAACTTGACGTTTAAGTGTGGTTCACATTCAACATCGGCCCTTAAAATTCAACCACCCTTTAGTTCATGTCGACATGTAAGCTCTGCTAAGTGCTCTCGTTTATTTGAGATGACTCAGTTTTTTTTGGCCATAGAACAAATTTAGGAGATAGCGTCCAGATAACAACAAATTTTTTGGACCATCTTAATGTTCATACATATACAAGTTAGTACAAAGAAGATTTATTATATAATGTTTGTAAATGGCGTCGTCCGCGAATCATATTTGTCAAACAATGAAGCGCATAAAGGTAAAATAAAAAAAGTTGCCATGACTCCGAATCATTTTTGTTCTTTATTTTATTAAAAAAAATATTCAAAAACAAAATTGGAAGATTAATTTTGCGCCATATTGTATGTAGGTATACCTGTAATTTTGCGCTAAGTCATTTGACTGCATACAAACACACTTTTGCATACAGCTTCTAGTTCAGCTTCACTTCTCGTCATTTGGCCACCATTTAAAACATTCGTTCAGCACTCCCTTATTACCACAATCGCGTGTAGACAAATCCACCCACATTCTTATCGATAAATCTCGCTATCAATGAGACGAAAATTTTTATTTGTATTTTTGGCTTTTATACTTAAAATGTGTTTACTGTCTTTTTTATTTTTTTGGCAGTTAATTTTTCTGTCTATTCGCTTCACACTTCAGCTTTTTATGTGTCAACTAAGTAATCGCAATTCGTAATGCAACACTTAATGAATAATTCCAATTGTGCTATGCTAGCGAAATCAAAGGCGCCGCAGCACACTCCAGTTCAAGTCGCTAGAAGTTAGGGTGGTGGCAGTAGCCACTTGGTGGCACTCCACTCCACTCCATTGAGAGGGGCACTAACTATGAAGAAAAAAATACAATCACTTTTTCTTCAATCACATTGTTATTGCTTTTTCGACAATTTTTACCTTAAATTTGTTTTTCGGTTGGTTTTAATCACACCATCCGACGGTCTGGCGTAGTGCTGAATTGTCAGGCTAGACTGCATACATACATAATTACAAATTTACTTGTTAAGTTATTTGTTTGTGTCTGGCCAATATAGCTGATTTAATTTTGTCATTGTTTTTATTTAACTATATTTCCATGATGCCTTTGCAATTGAAATTTGTTTTTATTCTAATTTATTTGCTTTAATATAGTCCAACGAATTCAATGCGGTGCTATTGCCATGCATTCTGTCCGTCCGAAAATTGGCGTTTTTTCGGTAGTTTACTTTCTGCTGCCACCATCCTCGCTAACCTCGTTCGCCTCTAACCCGATAAGACGGTGGTGGATTGTTGAGGTTGTTGGGTCGTCGATTGGTGGGTGCCGCGCGATTGTTAGTTAGTGGGTCTGTTGGTATGTAGGTTGAATTTTCGGCTCATTCAGCGATTTTCTTCATGTTATTACCATTACTATTCGCTATTAGTCATGTCAATGGGTTTGCGAGCAAACATACTTACACACACACACACACACAGATGCGAGTATCGGCATATAAAGTCCTCCAACTTACTTTTGGGAAGTTTTGCACTTAAAATATTCACACGTACTGCCCGGTAGCTGTTGCTGCCCTGACGTAATGACCCTTAAAATGAAATAAGACAAAAATGGTATAAAAATTAAATTGGAGCAATCAATTGCTGGCTGTCGTTGTTGTTATTGTTGTTTGCACAGAAATGAAGGGAATTGCTTTCTGTTATTTATTTCGTTTATTATATTCTGCATTCGGTTTAATTAATTGATAGGCACTCAAAGCGGTAAATACTCATATACAGCGAAACATTTTCAATTCACAAATATTCATTGATATGCTTGTGGCTTTACCTACATATGTACATGCATACATACTTATGTTGCAATTTAGCTTTAGTCTATTTTACAATCAGTAATATACATTTCATTATTTGCATTTAGTAAGATAAGAGCATAACTAATTTTTTGAGCAAAATAATGCCGAAATATCCCTAATTAACTTATTTTTAATTTACATTCTTTTTTTCATAAAATTCAAGGCTTCACGCAAGGTTTCGAAGTGTGGTTACCTCTTCGTAGCACCAGATTGGGACTTCAGCAATCCGCTCTACAGAACAAAGGTAAGTCCAGTGTTTATTAATAAAATTGCATCAAATAAAATGTAAAATATGGTAGGTAGGTAGGTAAAATGGCAAGAGTGCCACAGGCATACTTCAAGTAGCACTTACGTGCCGTTTTGATACCATAATGTGGACCATTACTTGTGAAAAGAAAAAACCTTCTACAGCCAACCAGTGCTGTTGATGTAGTGGAGGAGAGAAAAGGGATATAGGCTGGAGAATTTCTTCAAGTCATACCCAAAGGGGACGCTAAGGAGACTCAAGCGCCTTGCAGCCAGAGCCGGACGTTTGCAGAGAAAGTGTTCAACAGTCTCTTTCTCTGCAGGATCCCCACAGCTTCTGCAATAGGGGTTGTACGGAATTCCAAGCTTCTCCGCATGAGTACCGATCACCCAGTGACCAGTGAACACCGCAATGAGTTTCGAAATTGAATGGCGGGGGAGTCCCATCACGTTAAGCGTTCTGTTTATATCGTACTGAGGCCATAGTGTTTTCGAAATAGCACAGGATGAGACAGACCTGCAGACCCAGACAGTACCCAGACTGTCTTGCGCTTTTTTTAGAAAGAAATTGTGTACTTTCCCTTTAACAACGGGCAAAGGGACACCGATATCTGAGAGGGGGACAGATGAAACCGGTTCTGTCGACCCCTTCCTGGCAAGCTCGTCGGCAATTTCATTTCCCTCTATATTCCTGTGCCCAGGAACCCATAATAAGAGAAATGTTTCCTGCACGTTCGAGATGTTTGAGTACTTCCTTACAAGAGTTCACCAGAAGGGAGCTGCAATACGGCGATGACAGGGCGAAGTTCTCTGCTTGAAAAACGCTGCTCGTTTCCGGCAGTATAAAGGAGTCCGATTTTCTGGCTGATGTAGAGAAAACCCCCGCTCCCTAGGTACCTACATCCGTGCCGACTCTCCCCTCCTTCCAGCCTTGCCTGCGCGGAAAGATAGCCGTAGCACAACCCTCAAATCCCAGTTTGCGGATGGAGAAATCAGTGCGAAGAACATAGAAGGAAGGGCAGATCTGCTTCAAGATGCTACCTCGTCTTACAGGAAATTGTCTCCGAAGGCCAGTCTGCTTCAGCCTAATATCACTCTGAGCAGCAATGGATTAAACCTGCAGACCCACAGGGGGTAAGTGCAGAATAACGTTGAGCCCAGCAGTGGGGCATGTTCTACCAGCACTAGTGAGGCCCATACATGCAGTTCTCTGCACTTTCTCTAGTTTAGTGGTGTTGTAGCCCTTCTAAAGAGCTACCCACCAAACTGGGCAACTATATGTTAAAATTGGCAGAACCACTAAGTTGTACACCCAAAGTACGACACGTGGCTTGAGACCCCATTTTTTGCCGAACATACATAGATTTACAGGCGTAGAAGGCTATACTGGCCTTCTTAACTCGATTTTCTATGTGCAGCTATGTGGAGGAGGAGCTCGACCAAACACCCAAAAAGGGTGTACGCGCCAATTATATACGGGTTGCCCATATTCGACGGACCCGACGGATTTCGATGACTCTTTGGGCCCATTCCAATCGACGAGGCTTATCCGCAGGCAACAATCTTTGCGTCAATTGAATCTTATACGGGAATAAATGCACATCAATGCGGATAATTCGTTGTAAAGTGGTCCGAGCAATGCCCAACTGCTGAGAACGGCGATTTTGGGATGTCCTTGGCGACGCCTTGGTCGGTTTTGATTTGGCCTCTTTGGATGAGAAAGAGCATCACCAGTCGAAAACCTTTCGTACAAACGTTTAATGGTGTTCTTAGAAGGCGCACTTTTCACATTATTTAATTTTTTATACGCTCGTTGAGTTTTCACAATTGACTTCTTTTGTTGAATGTAAATTTCAACAATTTGGGAACGCTCGCGTGGCGTGTACTGTTCCATGGTAAAAATCTGCTTAGACTGACGCTTCCAACGCGGTATGTCATTAAGCGATCTGACGTCTCTGTCAAAAGATACAGGGTTGCCAGATGGGTCCGTCGAATATTGGTAACCCTGTATATATATATATAAATATATATATATTAGGGTGACCGTGTGAAATAATTACAAATTTCAGGATTGAGTGTTGGCCGCGTAATGGTTGCAGTTTTGATCCTGACACAAGAAGCATAAAGACAAAATGAATACATTATTGATCACGCTTAATAATAAAAAGCCTCGAAGTAACTTATCGCAAACTTCTCAGAAATTCATTACTGCCTTCTGAGACTAGAACACACTTAACATTGCGTTTTAAACAAAAAATGGTGTCCCAAATAGAAGTCCCCTGTAGTTAGGTAAGGGTAAATCTCTGAATGCATTTTTTCCATGAAAGAGATTTTCTTTAAAATCTTTACAACATATTGTGGCTCAGCCATAAAGATCAAAGTATTCTGGTTAGTTAGAAGATGAAGACCCATCACTTCGCCAGCAATAACAATGCAATGAAAAACATCATGCTTGTTTAGGGCATTTCTTTTTAGCTGCTGGGGAACCATACAGCGCGCTTAAGGAGTTATATACCTTGTGTTGGACTAAAAAATCAAAAATCTTTTATGGCATATTCTAAAAGTACATCATCTTAAAAATATAAATTCAAAAAAATCATAGAGATCGCAGCACTAGAACGAAAGTTACAGACCGTGGAAGCGCGCGACCTTATCCATAAATGAAGTGCACGCAAAACTTTAGACGCGATTATCTCGAAGTCGTGTTTTTTGAAAATTACCGTCGCGGTGATCATTATTTATCAAAAACTATTTTAACGATTTGCATAGCTTTTGTTTAATTATTCGAAGATACAATCTGAACGGTTCACTTTTTATAAATATTTGCATAGTTCGCTGCAATCAATTTTTTTTTTTTAATTTTTCAACCCCTCAAAAATCGTTTTTTTGGGTCAAAGCGGTTTTCATATCAAGAACAATATTTTTTGGGTAAATAAACCGTTCAGATTCACTAAAAAACATATTTCTAGAATAATCATTTACATTTTTTGATTTCAGTTGAGCTGCTCATGCGCTACCGTGATCACCGCAAGCCTTTTCTAAAAAACGGCGTTTCGGGGGAGGGGCGATATGAAGAATAAATAATAACATTTTATTTAAATAAAAACACCAAAATGTATTCTTCGAGAGTTCCCCTTCAGTAAGATATATGCCTCATTTGAATAAAAGTTCTAAAACATATTTAAAAAAAATTATGACAATCGTTCATTTTTTCGGGCTCACAAGGTATATAACCCCTTAACAATCGATCCAATTGCAATACGAAAGCCATGGCCAATTGGACTGATATATGCGAGATATATTAATTTTTTAAAATTAATACCTCATAGACTTATAGCTATTTTGAAAGAGCCCTGCTTACTTTGCAAATCACCTTCGATGTTCCGTATATATGTATGTACAAAAATACAGGAAAGCTCTTAGAAAGTCATACCTTAAATATGTCCTAAATATTTCAGAAAATCGTCCCATTCTTAGCTTTCCCTTATTTAAAATAATGCCTGGAATGTTTTATGATTTTTTTTTAACTTTTTTTTACCAATATGTTGAGTATTTTTTCGACGAATATTTGCTGTAAATAAAAAAATGTTTTGAATTTAAAATCGCAAAAGAAAAACATTGGGGAATACAGTCATACATTTTCTGCATGCATATATGCCACACCTTGAAATGACAATTCCACAGCCACCACTTTTTTCAGCTCCCACATGATTGCTGCGCCTCAATGAAAAACGTTTATGCACAATTTAAATAAATATTAAACACGAAATAATAACAAAAAAAAAAACGCAACCGCAAACAAAAATGCATTTTAATGAGATGCAGCGAGCTAAGAATGTAGACACCTTAAGGCTACAGCTAAAGGCTGCTAAAATTATGAATGAAATGAAACGCCCAAGCTGCGCTTAAGTAGTTGTAGAGCAATTTAATTTATAAGGATA